>NC_133127.1:66068483-66701156 GCF_048418815.1 Hemitrygon akajei | reverse complement strand
ATTGACTAGTTTGCCCTCATATTTCATCTTTTCTTTTAGCTTTTCTGGTTGTCTTTTGTTGGACTTTAAAAGCTTCCCAATTATTCAACTTCCTACTCACTTTTGCTATGTTATATGCTCTTTCCTTGGCTTTTATGCATTCCCCAACTTCCTTTGTCAGCCACGGTTGCCTACCCCTTCCATTTGAGAATTACTACTGTGGGACATATCTATCCTGCGCTTTGTGAACTATTCCCAGAAACTTCAGCCACCTCTGCTCTGCCATTATCCCCACCTCTCCTTATGAATGAGTCCAAGGACATAGTGTCCTCTCACAATCCTAACAGGATTAGCACATAAGCTCAGAATTTTGCAATTGCTTATAATAGGTCTATGTTTCCATAGGATTTAATCATGCCACAACATGTATATTAACCAAATAACATCAAGAAGACGGTAGTCAAGCACTTGATGAAATGCTTTTTTTTTAAAATCACTGTATGAGCCAAATATAAAGACCTATAAGTTTTCATTCATCTTATGAAGTTCCCCTGTGGAAACTTTCTGTGAGAAGCTGCTTCCTCAATGAAGAGGCTGTATGTAGTTGAGAAGATGGTTCCACCATCTAGATCTGCTGCAGACATTGTACTTCTATTGCAGTCTTGCATGGAAAGATATTGTATTTAAACTCAAGATGAAGGAATGGTGCTGTGTTCTTGGGTCAAGATGAAATGTGACTTAGAAGGTGCAGAAAATTGTAAACTAGAGATACTTCTTTGAAGAACTATAACAGACTTGTGAAAAATTGCCCACAAGGCACAGGATAAACCAAAACTGATTGAGTACCAATCATTCAGAAAAGTGATGTTAGATGGCATGAATGGTGCTATCAACCATCACTCGTTCAGTAATAATATGCTCAATAATGCTCACAAACAATAGAAAATCTGCAGATGCTAGGAATCCAAGCAACACACACAAACTACTGAAGGAACTCTATACACCAGGCAGCATCTATGGAAAAGAGTACAGTCAACGTTTCAGGCCGAGTCCTTTCGGCTGGACTGGAGAAAAAAAGATGAGGAGCAAAAGGGTTGTGGGAGGGTAGATAGAAACACAAGGTGATAGGTGAAACCCGGAAGAGGGCAAGGGTGAAATAAAGAGTTGAGAAGTTGATTGGTGAAAGCGAGACAGGGCTGAAGAAGGGGGAATCTCGTCGGGGAGGACAGAAGGCAATAGAAGAAAGAGTTATTGGGAAGGAGAGCACCAAAGGAAGACAAGGAGATAAAATGAGAGAGTGAATTTGGAATGGATAACAGAGAAGGAGAGGGGGGTATTACTAAAAGTTCAAGAAATTGATGTTCATGCTATCAGGTTGGAGACTATCCCAGACAGAATCTAAGGTGTTGCTCCTCCAACCAGAGTGTGGCCTCATCGCAACAGTAGAGGAGGCCGTGGACTGACATATTGGAATGGGAATAGGAGGTGGAATTGAAATGGGTGGCCACTGGTAGATCCCTCTTTTTCTGGCAGACAGAGTGTAGGTGCTCGGCGATGCAGTCCCCCAATTTAGATCAGCTCTCACTGATATACAAGAGATCACACCAGGACCACTGGATGCAATAGATGACCCCAACATACTCACAGGTGAAGTGTCACCACGCCTGCAAGGACTGTTTCTGGCCCTGAAAAGCAGAGGGAGGAGGTGCAGAGACAGCTGTAGCACTTACCCTTACTAGTGGAACAAGTACCAGCAGGGAGTCATTCCAGAATGAAGGAGATGTTCTCCTTCAAAGAAAAGAGCTTGCCTTCCTCCACTGCCCTCAACTGCATCTCTTTCATTTCACACACATCTGGCTCTTATCCCATCTTCCTGCCAGCCTACCAGGGATAGGGTTTCTCTTGTCTGCTCCTTCTACCCCACCAGCCTCTGCGTCCAGACATAGCTCTCCATAACTTCCACCACCTCCAACGAATTCTCACCACCAAGCACATCTTTCCCTCCCCTCCTCCCCCCATAGCTTTCTGCTTTCTGCAGGGATCGCTCCCTACGCGACTCCCTTGTCCATTCGTCCCTCTCCACTGATCTTCCTATACGAGTGCTATATGTGCCCCTACGCCTTCTCCCTCACTATCATTCAGGGCCCCAAACAGTCTTTCCAGGTGAGGCGACACTTCACCTCTGAGTCTGTTGGGGTTATGTACTGTATCCGATGCTCCCAGTGTGACCTCTTGTATATTGGTGAGAGCCGACATAGATCGGGAGACCACTTCATCGAGCACCTACGGTCTGTCCACCAGAGAGAGAAGGATCACCCAGTGGCCACCCTTTTTAATTCCTCTTCCCATTCCTATTTTGGCATGTCCATCCATGGCCTCCTCTCCTGTCATGATGAGGCCATGCCTTATATTCTATTTGGGGTGGCGGAGTAATAGCTTCTATTCCATCTGGGTAGCCTCAAAGCAGATGCCATGAACATTGATTTCTCGAACTCCTGGTAATGCCCCCCTTCTCTATTCCCCATTTCCATTTCCCTCTTTTGCCTCATCTCTGCCTGCTCATCAACCCCTTCCTGTGCTCCTCCCCCCTTTTTTCTTCCATGGCTTTCTGTCCTCTCCTATTAGATTCCCCCTTCTCAGCCCTGTATCTCTTTCACGAATCGACACCCAGCTTTTTACTTCACCCCTCCCCATTCCCGGTTTCACCTGTCACACCTAGTGTTACTCCCTCCCCTTCCCCACCCTTTTACTCTGGCTCCTCATCTTTCTTCTCCAGTCCTGCAGAAGGTTCTCGGCCTGAAAAATCAACTGCTCTCTTCTCCATCGATGCTGCCTGGTCTACTGAGTTCCTCCAGCATTTTGTGTGTGTAACTACAATAATGCTCACTTTGGGTTTTACCAGGGCCACCAAGCTTCAGCTTTCATTACAGCCTCAATCCAAACAAAGACAGAGGATGAGGGGAGAGTGGCTGCCCTTGATAACAAGACAACACAAGGCGAGAAATTCAAAGTTCAAAGTAAATTTTATTATCAAAGTACATACATGTCACCATATACAACCCTGGGATTCATTTTCTTGTGGGCATACTCAGCAAATCTATAGAAAAGAAACTATAACAGGATCAGTGAAAGATCAACCAGAGTGCAGAAGACAACAACTGCAAATGCAAATATAAATAAATAGCAATAAATAACAAGAATATGAGATAATAAGATAAAGAGTTCTTAAAGTGAGATCAATGGTTGTAGGAGCATTTCAATGATGGGGCAACTGAGTGTAGTTATCCACTCCTATTCAAGAGCTGATGGTTGAGGGGTAGTAACTTTTCTTGAGCCTTGTGGTGCGAGTCTGGAGGCTCTTGTACCTTCTACCTGATGGCACCAGCAAGAGAGCATGACCTGGGTAGTGGGGATCTTTGATGGTGGATGCTGCTTCTCTATGACAGTGTTTCATGCAGATGTACTCAATGGTTGGGAGTGCTTAACTTGTGATGTACTGGGCCAAATCCATCACCTTTTGTAGGATTTTCCATTAAAGGGCATTGGTGTTCCCGTACCACACTGTGATGCAGCCAGTCAATGTGCTCTCCACTACACATCTGTGAAGTTTGCCAAAGTTTTAGATGTCATGCTGAAACTCTGCAGATTCCTAAGGTGGTAGGGGTGATGCCATGCTTTCTTTGCAATTGCACGTACATGCTGGGTTCAGGACAGATCCTCCGAAATAGTAACACCCAGAAATTTAAAGTATCAAGGAGCCCTTAGTAGTGATATATCTCAACAAGGGCAAATGTTTGTTGCAAGTTGAACATCCAGCCTCAGAGCACTGTTGCTCAAAACCCTCAGAACTTTTTCCTCATATCTGCCAAGTTCAGCTGCTTTGTCAATGCCAGTCCTTCATCATATCAGTCAGAAGTGAGGATGTTCTGGATGATTGTTTAATATTCAATTCCAGTTGCAGTTTCTCAAGGAATTGAGTCTGTCTATGCCAGAATTCAACAAGATGTGGAAAATATTCAAGCACAGGCTGAGAAGTGGTAAGTAATACCTGCATCATAATAATACCAAGTAATTCCAATCTCCTGTAATTGACATGTATCACCACTCTTCACTTTCAGTGCCATTCCATTTGTCCAATTTCTTGCCTTTAACACCTGGGTATTCATCTTTGACTCAAAACTCAAAACAGCGTAGACACGTAGATATCAGAAACTGGGTATCCGACAGTGAGTGACTCATTTGCTGAAATAAAGCTTTACCATAGTTTACAGTGGATATGATGGTTTACTCCATTAAACCACAACTCCAGCATTCAAATTTAACAACAGATCAAACATATTCCAACCCACTTGATTTGCACTCTCTGCAGCCTCTGAACATTCACTACTTACACCACTGGCAAGCTATAGTCTGGTGTGTTAAAAAAATTGCTACTTGCCCAAGTGCCTCTTAAAGTTCTTGGATCATTCCTTTTTCAAGCTGACCCTTTTCTACCTCATTAATTTTTCCGCTTCTTTCCTACTCAGTTACCATGATGGATTAATTGTTTGATCTAATCTCAGAATTTTTGTGCCACTTTCTGTTGTTGGACAAGTTCACCCTCCAATTATCTAGCTCCTTATCCATATCCTTCTAAGCTCCATTGCTACTTCTTCACGTTGATCTCTTCCCAGCTTCCTGTAACAGGGATTTCAAGAAGCAGATAGGGAAACAGATCCTGGAAAGGTGTAATAATTACAGAGTTGTCATGATGGGAGAATTTAATTTCCCAAATATCGATTGGCATCTCCCTAGGGTTTAGATGGAGTGGAGTTTGTTAGGTGTGTTTAGGAAGGTTTCTTGATACAGTATGTAGATAAGCTTACAAGAGGAGAGGCTGTACTTGATCTGGTATTGGGAAATAAACCTGGTCAGGTGTCAGATCTCTCAGTGGGAGAGCATTTTGGAGATAGTGATCATAATTCTATCTCCTTTACAATAGCATTGGAGAGAGATAGGAACAGACAAGTTAGGGAAACATTTAAGTGGAGTAAGGGGAAATATGAGGCTATCAGGAAGGAACTTGGAAGCATAAATTGGAAACAGATGTTCTCAGGGAAAGTACGGAGGAAATGTGGCAAATGTTCAGGGGATATTTGTGTGGAGTTCTGCATAGGTATGTTCCAATGAGACAGGGAAGTTATGGTAGGGTACATGAATCATGGTGTACAAAGGCTGTAATAAATCTAGTCAAGAAGAAAAGAAAAGCTTACAAAAGGTTTAGAGAGCTAGGTAATGTTAGAGATCTAGAAGATTATAAGGCTAATAGGAAGGAACTTATGTAGGAAATTACGAGAGCCAGAAGGGGCCATGAGAAGGCCTTGGCGGGCAGAATTAAGGAAAACCCCAAGGCATTCTACAAGTATGTGAAGAGCAAAAGGATAAGACGTGAAAGAATAGGACCTATCAAGTGTGACAGTGGGAAAGAGTTTATGGAACCAGAGGAAATAGCAGAGGTACTTAATGAATACTTTACTTCAGTATTCACTATGGAAAAGGATCTTAGTGATTGTAGGGATGACTTGTAGTGGACTGAAAAGCTTGAGCATGTAGATATTAAGAAAGGGGATGTGCTGGAGCTATTAGAAAGCATCAATTTGGATAAATCACTGGGATCGGACAAAATGTACCCCAGGGTACTGTGGGAGGCAAGGGAGGAGACTGCTGAGCCTCTGGCGATGATCTTTGCATCATCATCATCATCATCTTGACAGATAGACCTCAGTATGTGCGGTTGGGAGACTGTAGGTCTGACACGGTGGTCAGCAGCACAGGGGCGCCGCAGGGAACCGTACTCTCTCCGGTCCTGTTCACCCTGTACACATCAGACTTCCAATATAACTCGGAGTCCTGCCATGTGCAGAAGTTCGCTGATGACACGGCCATAGTGGGGTGTGTCAGGAATGGACAGGAGGAGGAGTATAGGAAACTGATACAGGACTTTGTGATATGGTGCAACTCAAACTACCTGCGTCTCAATATCACCAAGACCAAGGAGATGGTGGTGGACTTTAGGAGATCTAGGCCTCATATGGAGCCAGTGATCATTAATGGAGAATGTGTGGAGCAGGTTAAGACCTACAAGTATCTGGGAGTACAGTTAGATGAGAAGCTAGACTGGACTGCCAACACAGATGCCTTGTGCAGGAAGGCACAGAGTCGACTGTACTTCCTAAGAAGGTTGGCGTCATTCAATGTCTGTAGTGAGATGCTGAAGATGTTCTATAGGTCAGTTGTGGAGAGCGCCCTCTTCTTTGTGGTGGCGTGTTGGGGAGGAAGCATTAAGAAGAGGGACGCCTCACGTCTTAATAAGCTGGTAAGGAAGGCGGGCTCTGTCGTGGGCAAAGTACTGGAGAGTTTAACATCGGTAGCTGAGCGAAGGGCGCTGAGTAGGCTACGGTCAATTATGGATAACTCTGAACATCCTCTACATAGCACCATCCAGAGACAGAGAAGCAGTTTCAGCGACAGGTTACTATCGATGCAATGCTCCTCAGACAGGATGAAGAGGTCAATACTCCCCAATGCCATTAGGCTTTACAATTCTACCGCCAGGACTTAAGAACTTTTTAAAAGCTATTATTAATGCTTTTTGAGATAGTGATTTAGATGCATATCATATTTTTTACTGAGTTAAGTATTGTATGTAATTAGTTTTGCTACAACAAGTGTATGGGACATTGGAAAAAAAGTTGAATTTCCCCATGGGGATGAATAAAGTATCTATCTATCTATCTATCTATCTATCTATCTATCTATCTATCTATCTATCTATCTATCTATCTATCTATCTATCAATGGGAACAGGAGAGGTTCCCGAGGATTGGAGAGTTGCGAATGTTGTTCCTTTTATTCAAGAAAGGGTGTAGAGATAGCCCAAGAAATTATAGACCAGTAAGTCTTACTTCAGTATTTGGTAAGTTGATGGAGAAGATCCTGAGAAGCAGGATTTCTGAACATTTGGAGAGGTATAATATGATTAGGAATAGTCAGCATGGCTTTGTCAAGGGCAGGTCGTGCCTTACGAGCCTGATTGTATTTTTTTTAGGATGTGACTAAACACATTGATGAAGGAAGAGCGGTAGATGTAGTGTATATGGATTTCAGCAAGACATTTGATAAGGTACCCCATACAAGGCTTATTGAGAAAGTAAGGAGGCATGGGATTCAAGTGGACATTGCTTTGTGGATCCAGAACTGGCTTGCACACAGAAGGCAAAGAGTGGTTGTAGATGGGTCATATTCTGCATGGAGGTCGGTCACCAGTGGAGTGCCTCAGGAATCTGTTTTGGGACCCTTACTATTCGGGATTTTTATAAACGAACTGGATGAGGAAGTGGAGGAATGGGTTAGTAAGTTTGCTGATGACACAAAGGTTGGAGGTGTTGTGATTAGTGTGGAGGGCTGTCAGAGGTTACAGCAGGACATTGATAGGATGCAAAACTGGGCTGAGAAGTGGCAGATGGAGCTCAACCTTGATAAGTGTGAGGTGGTTCATTTTGGTAGGTCAAATATGATGGCAGAATATAGTATTAATGGTAAGACTCTTGACAGTGTGGAGGATCAGTGGGATCTTGGGGACCCAGTCCATAGGACGCTCAAAGCAGCTGAGCAGGTTGAATCGGTGGTTAAAATGGCATACTTTGTATTGGCCTTCATCAATCGTGGAATTGAATTTAGGAGCCAAGAGCTAATGTTGCAGCTATATAGGACCCTGGTCAGACCCCACTTGGAGTACTGTGCTCAGTTCTTGTCACCTCACTACAGGAAGGATGTGGAAGCTATAGAAAGGGTGCAGAGGAGATTTACAAGGATGTTGCCTGGATCAGGGAGCATGCCTTATGGGAATAGGTTGAGTGAACTCAGCCTTTTCCCCTTGGAACGACGGAGGATGAGAGGTGACCTGATAGAGGTGTATAAGATGATGAGAGGCATTGATCGTGTGGATAGTCAGAGGGTTTTTCCCAGGGCTGAAATGGTTGCCACAAGAGGACACAGGTTTAAGGTGCTGGGGAGTAGGTACAGAGGAGATGTCAGGGGTAAGTTTTTTACTCAGAGAGTGGGGAATGCATGGAATGGGCCACCAGCAATGGTGGTGGAGGTGGATACGATAGGGTCTTTAAAAAGACTTTTGGATAGGGACATGGAGCTTAGAAAAATAGAGGGCTATGGGTAAGCCTAGTAATTTCTAAGGTAAGGTCATGTTCGACACAACTTTGTGGGCTGAAGGGCCTGTATTGTGCTGTAGGTTTTCTATGTATCTGTTTTCTATGTATCTATGTTTCCTTTGTTGGCCTTCCAGTCTGAGTGACTTATCATTAACCTTCGATTAGTTATCTTGTAGTTCTTTTAATTTATGTTATTTTCCTACTATCTCCAATCCATTTTTTTCCCCAGTTCCAATAAAACTGCTTTGACAGTGGTGGTGGAATCCTCCAGTTTAATACCTCATTAATACATCGCCTATCCCAGGCAAAAGGAACAAAGCAGCATGGTAGCATAGTGGTTAGCTCAATGCTTTGCTGTCCAGGTGATCCGGGTTCAATTCCTGCCGCTGCATGTGAGGAGTTTGTAACTCCCTGGGACTGCATGGGTTTCCTGCAGGTGCTCTGGTTTTCTCCCACATTTCAACTGGTCGGTAGGTTAATTGGTGATAGGAAATTGTCCCGTGATTATGCTCAGATTAAATGGGCAGAGTGGCTTGAAGGGCCGAGAAGGCCCGTTATGCACTGTATCCCGACAAACGAATAAATAAATAATGTGGAGTAGGCCCTTCCAGCCCTTCGAACCATGCCACCCATCAATCCCCCCAGTTTAATGGTAGCCTAATCGCAGGACAATTTGCCATGACCTACTAACCTACCAACCAGTATGTCTTTGGTATGTGGGAGGAAACCAGAGCACTTGGACAAAACCCACGCCAGCTCCCTCAATGCTATTTTATTCTTTGCTTTTGATGCTCAACTTTGTAATATAAGGTAAGGACAATCCCGTACTCTACAGTAACTATCACTGCTTCATTGACTTTACTTTTTAAATCACTTTTGAAGAGACTTGCTTTTCAGATCCAATATAAAAACTTTCAAGTTGCTGCATTCCCTCCTCCTCCTCTCTAGGTGGTCCATATCACCTCTACCACCCCAATTGTCACTTCTCCAGAAATATAAATTTATAAAGGTGGTAGATATGTGGAACAAGCTGCCAGCAGTGGTAGGAGGTAAAGGACATTGGCACAGATACACAGATAGGAAAGAATTAGGGGGATAATGGGTCAAATCTAGCAAAAGAAACTAACTCAGGACAATACCAAGGTAGGCGTGGACAAGTTGAAACAAAGTGCCATTTTCCAAACTGTGTAATTCTGTGTTTCTAATTCATCATCCTGAGCTATTCTTGTGCATCATTCTGCAGCAACATTTTTCATCACGGATAGATCAGTCTACTTTGGAGAGAATGACTAATGTGTGAAAAACAAACGGTAACACAAAATCATGAAAACATTCAGATATGGGTTCCTTCCAGATGGAATATAACATTTATTCCAATTTCAGTTCTTTCAAGTTTAAAGTGCAGAAAATTATCATGGAAATTAAAGGCCTCTGGCATTTAACTTATTCTCTGTAATAAGCCTAAACGTGGGCAGTTTTCCACTATAAATTTCATTGCAAGTTTCTCCGACTAGCACATGAACGAGATTAAGTTCCTCTCATTTATCAGTCTTGTCAGACTCAGTCTGGTTTAAAATGAATGTCGTAGTACTGGGTATCCAACTTGTTTACTCTGTCTCCACATAGGTGCAGAAAATTTTAACATAGTACCAAATGAAACAGAGCCATATTAGGATGTGGATGCAAGCTTAGGAACTACAAGATTAAACTCTGATAAAAGATTTCAAATAATTAAATAAATGTTTTCAGGATCTGATTTGTGACAGTCAATATATTTTAAGTTGCCTACAACAGTTATATTATATACAATAAAAAATAGGATGTTTTCCCAGGAATAAAGTCCTGAAATCCCATACTGGCGTCAGCTGTCTTCTTCCTATTTATATATCCATAGAAACTTCTACAGTTTACTTTGATATTACATGCATATTTTCTCTCAAAATCGATTTTCTTTCTACCAGTGAACTTCTAGTGTTTTGCAGTTGTCTGGCACATACTGGCTCCTGCCACATTGTATGCTGTACTTTCAATTAATGTTGTCTTTGACATCCTTTGTTAACCACAGGTTGTGTTTCTTCCTTGTTTAATCACTCTTTTCAATTGGTACAAATTCCTAATGAACATGAAGGACTAGCTCTTTCAATATCTACCACTTTACCGGACGAATTGCTACAATCATGAAGAAGACATACTGGCAGCTATACTTCATAAAGAGTTTGAGGTGATTTAGTATATCACCAAAGACCCTAGAAAATTGAGACAGATATCCTGTGGAGAGCCTGTCCATCACCATCTGGTATGGAAGCTCCAATGTACAGGATCAAAAGAGGCTGCAGAATATTGTAGGCTCAGCCAGCTCCATCAAGGGCACAACCCTCCCCACCACCAAGGTCATCTTCTAAAGACCATAAGGTATAGGAGCAGAAGCAGGCCATTTGGCCCATCGGGTCTACTCTGCCATTTCATCATGGCTGATCCAATTTTTCTCCAGCCCCACTCTCCTGCCTTCTCCCATTATCCCTTCATGCCCTGATCAATCAAGAATCTAGAACATAGAACACAGAACATAGAAAACCTACAGCACAATACACGTCTTTCGGCCCACAAAGCTGTCCTTACCTTGGAAATTACCTAGGCTTACCCATAGCCCTCTATTTTTCTGAGCTCCATGTACCTATCCAGAAGTCTCTTAAAAGACCCTGTCGCATCCACATCCACCACCGCCACCGGCAGCCCACTCCACGCACCCACCACTCTCTGTGTGAAAAACTTACCCCTGACATCTCCTCTGTACCTATTTCCAAGCACCTTAAAACTGTGCCCAACTCATGCTAGCCATTTCAGCCCAGGGAAAAAGCCTCTGACTATCCACATGATCAACGCCTCTCATTATCTTGTACACCTCTATCAGGTCATCACTCATTCTCCATCACTCCAAGAAGAAAAGGCCAAGTTCACTCAACCTATTCTCATAAGGCATGCTCCCCAATCCAGGCAACATCCTTGTAAATCTCCTCTGCACCCTTCCTATGGTTTCCACATCCTTCCTGCAGTGAGGTGAGCCGAACTGAGCACAGTTCTGCAAGTGGGGTCTGACCGGGGTCCTATATAACTGCAACTTTACCTCTCGGATCTTAAACTCAATCCCATGGTTGATGAAGGCCAATGCACCATATGCCTTCTTAACCACAGAGTCAACCTGCGCAGCAGCTTTGAGTGTCCTATGGACTCAGACCCAAAGATCCCTCTACCAAGAATCTTACCATTAATGCTATATTCTGCCGTCATACTTGACTTCTGCCATCAAAATGAACCACCTCACACATACCTGGGTTGAACTCCATCTGCCAATTCTCTATCTAGTTTTTCAACCTATCAATGTCCCACTGTAACCTCGAATAGCCATCCACACTATTCATAACACCCCCAACCTTTGTGTCATCAGCAAATTTACTAACCCATCCCTCCAATTCCTCATCCGGTTCATGTATAAAAATCACAAAGAGTAGGGGTCCCAGAAGAGATCCCTGAGGCACATCACTGGTCACTGGCCTCCATGCAGAATATGACCCGTCTACAACCACTCTTTGCCTTCTGTGTGCAAGCCAGTTCTGGATCCACAAAGCAATGTCCCCATGGATCCCATGCCTCCTTACTTTCTCATTAAGCCTTGCATGGGGTACCTTATCAAATGCCTTGCTAAAATCCATATACACTACATCTACGGCTCTACCTTCATCAATCTGTTTAGTCACATCCTCTGAAAATTCAATCAGGCTCATAAGGCAAGACACAAGGAAATCTGCAGATGCTGGAAATTCAAGCAACACACACAAAATGCTGGTGGAATGCAGCAAGCCAGTCAGCATCTATAAGAAGAAGCACTGTCGATGTTTCGGGCCAAGACCCTTTGTCAGGACCAACTGAAAGGAAAGATAGTAAGAGATTTGAAAGTAGGAGGGGGAGGGGGAAATGGGAAATGATAGGAGAAGACCGGAGGAGGTGGGGTGAAGCTGAGAGCTGGAAAGGTGATTGGCAAAAGGGATACAGAGCTGGAGAAGGGAAAGGATCATGGGACGGGAGGCCTAGGGAGAAAGAAAGGGGGAGGGAAGCACCAGAGGGAGATGGAGAACAGGCAGAGTGATGGGCAGAAAGAGAAAAAAAAAAGAGGAGGGGGAAAAAAACTAAATATATCAGGGATGGGGTAAGAAGGGGAGGAGGGGCATTAACAGAAGTTAGAGAAGTCAATGTTCATGGCATCACGTTGGAGACTACCCAGATAGTATATAAGGTGTTGTTCCTCCAACCTGAGTGTGGCTTCATCTTGACAGTAGAGGAGGCCATGGGTAGACATATCAGAATGGGAATGGGACGTGGAATTAAAATGTGTGACCACTGGGAGATATTGCTTTCTCTGGCGGACAGAGCGTAGGTGTTTAGTGAAACGGTCTCCCAGTCTGTGTCAGGTCTCACATAAGGCATGACCTGTCTTTGACAAAGCCATGCTGACTATTCCTAATCATATTATGCGTTTCCAAATGTTCATAAATCCTGCCTCTTAGGTTCTTCTCCATCAACTTACCAAACACTGAAGTAAGACTTAGTGGTCTATAATTTCCTGGGCTATCTCTACTCCCTTTCTTGAGCAAAGGAACAACATCCACAACCCTCCAATCTTCCAGAACCTCTCCCGTCCTCATTGATGATGCATAGATCATCGCCAGAGGCTCAGCAATCTCCTCCTTCGCTTCCTGCAGTAGCATGTGGCACATTCAGTTCGGTCCCGGTGACTTATCTAACTTGATGCTTTCCAAAAGCTCCAGCACATCCTTTTCCTTAATATTTACATGTTCAAGCTTTTCAGTCCATTGCAAGACATCACTACAATCACCAAGATCCTTTTCTATAGTGAATACTCAAGTATTCATTAAGTGCCTCTGCTATCTCCTCCGGTTCCATTCACACTTTCCCACTGTCACACTTGATTGGTCCTATTCTCTCATGTCGCATCCTCTTGCTCTTCACATACTTGTAGAATGCCTTGAGGTTTTCCTTAATGCTGTCCACCAAGGCCTTCTCATGGCCCCTTCGGGCTCTCCTAATTTCATTCTTAAGCTCCTTCCTGCTAGCCTTATTGTCTTCTAGATCTCTATCATTACCTAGTTTTTTGAACCTTTCATAAGCTCTTCTTTTCTTCTGGACGAGATTTACAACAGCCTTTGTACACCATGGTTCCTGTACCCTACCATCCTTTCCTGTCTCATTGGACCATACCTATGCAGAACTCCACGCAAATATCCCCCAAACATTTGCCACATTTCTCCCATGCATTTCCCTGAGAACATCTGTTTCCAATTTATGCTTCCAAGTTCCTGCCTGATAGCCTCATATTTCCCCTTACTCCAATTAAACATTTCCCTAACTTGTCTGTTCCTATCCCTCTCCAATGCTATGGTAAAGGAGATAGAATTGTGATCACTATCTCTAAAAATGCTCTCCCACTGAGAGACCTGACACCTGACCAGGTTCATTTCCCAACACCAGATCGAGTACAGCCTCTCCTCTTGTAGGCTTATCTACATATTGTGTCAAGAAACCTTTCTGAACACAGCTAACAAACTCCATCCCATCTAAACCCCTCACTCTAGGGAGATACCAATCGATATTTTGGAAATTAAAATCTCCCCCACAACAATCCTGTTATTATTATTCCTTTCGAGAACCTGTCTCCCTATCTGCTCCTTGATGTCCCTGTTACTATTGGGTGGTCTATAAACAACACCCAGTAGAGTTATTGACCCCTTCCTGTTCCTAACTTCCACCCACAGAGACTCCGTAGACAACCCCTCCATGACTTTCTCCTTTTCTGCAGCCATGACACTATCTTTGATCAACAGTGCCATGCCCCCACCTCTTTTGCCGCCCTCCCTGTCCTTTCTAAAACATCTAAAGCCTGGCACTTGAAGTAACCAATCCTGTCCCTGAGCCATCCAAGTCTCTGTAATGGTCACCACATCATAGCTCCAAGTGCTGATCCATGCGCTAAGCTTATCTGGTTTGTTCATAATACTCCTTGCATTAAAATAGATACATCTCAAACCATCAGTCTCTATCACCTGCCCATCCTCCCTCTTGCACTGTATCCAAGCTTTCTCTATTTGTGAGCCAACCTCCCCTTCCTCAGTCACTTCAGTTCAGTTCCCACCGCCCCCCAGCAGTTCTAGTTTAAACTCTCCTCAATAGCCTTAGGAAACCTCCTTGCCAGGATATTGGTCCCCCTGGGATTCAAGTGCAACCTGTCCTTTTTGTACAGGTCACCCTGCCCCAAAAGAACTCCCAATGATCCAGAAACCTGAATCCCTGCCCCCTGCTCCAATACCTCAGCCATGCATTTATCCTCCACCTCATTCATTTCCTATACTCACTGACGTGTGGTACAAGCAGTAATCTTGAGATTAGTACCTTTGAGGCCCTGCTTCTCAACTTCCTTCCTAACTCCCTGTAGTCTGTTTTCAGGACCTCCTCCCTATTCCTACCTATGTTGGTACCAATATGTACCACGGCCTCTGGCTGTTCTCCTTCCCACTTCAAAATATCGGAGACACGATCAGAAACATCTTGGACCCTGGCACCTGGGAGGCAAACTGCCATCCGTGTTTCTTTCCTGCGTCCACAGAATCGCTTGTCTGACCCCTAACGATAGAGTCCCCTATCACTACTGGCTTTCTCTTCCTTTCCCTACCCTTCTGAATCCCTGGCCTAGATGTTGCTCACTTTTGCTTCACCCTATTGGGGAGTCACACTTTTGGAACCAACACTCCTCGTACCCATGTAACGCTCATTCGATGCCTGAGGAACTCAGCCAGGCAGGCAGTAGCTATGAAAAAGAGGACAAAGTCAACGCATTATACAGAGAGTCTTCATCAGTGCAAAGGTGCCGCCCGGCCTGCTGAGTTCCTCCAGCATTTGGTGCGTGTTGCTTGGATTTCCAGCATCTGCAGATTTCCTCTTGTCTGTGGACCTCCCACCGCTGTGCTTTTTTCCTCTCTACTATCCATGATCCAAATCCAAATGAATACTACTTCACTATACCACTGCCTCTATAATCATATCTCGACACTGCTCAAACATCTCCCTCGATAAACAACATGATGAACCTGCCTCCTTTCTCTTTCACTCTATTCATAAGGAATATTCAAGTCAAGTCACTTTTATTGTCATTTCGACTGTAACTGTTGGTACCATGCTTACCATTAAAGAATTTAATTTTTAGTCAGTATGCTACTGGTAAAGGATATAATTCCTTTTTGATGAATAGGCAGTTGTTTAAAGTTGTTCTGAAAGTAGAGATGCTGCTGGGCTTTCTTTGCTATGAAGCTGGTGTTGAGTGATCAGGTGAGATTCTCTGCCAGGTGAACACCAGAAATTTGGTGCTCTTAACGATCTCTACCGAGGAGCCGTCGATGTTCAGCGGGGAGTGGTCGCTCTGTGCCCTCCTGAAGTCAACAACCATCTCTTTTGTTTTGTTCACATTCAGAGACAGGTTGTTGGCTCTGCACCAGTCTGTTAGCCGCTGCACCTCCTCTCTGTATGCTGACTCGTCGTTCTTGCTGATGAGATCCACCACGGTCATGTCATTGGCAAACTTGATGATGTGGTTCGAGTGTTGCTTGTATTGCTTGTGTTGCTTGTAATACTGAGTACCCAATCCTGGTCAACTGCAACCACTTTGCTTATTGCTTTCCCTTTCATT
The DNA here is from genome assembly GCF_048418815.1 of Hemitrygon akajei. Classification (NCBI taxonomy): domain Eukaryota; kingdom Metazoa; phylum Chordata; class Chondrichthyes; order Myliobatiformes; family Dasyatidae; genus Hemitrygon; species Hemitrygon akajei. The sequence continues at coordinate 66,685,217 of NC_133127.1, read as the reverse complement.
TCCTTCTGATTTATTAAATATTGTGCTCTTGGAACCTTCAACCCTTCCTGCTCCCCCCACCTTCTTTTTAATTTAAATCCCTGTCTAAAAACAATGTGATTCACCGGATACTGGTCCCATCACTCCCAGTGGATGTGCTCTCTCCCTCCCAAGTGCCAGTGCCTTATGAACTGGATCACATTCATCAGCTAGTTTTGAAAGAGTTGTTGATGGAGGTAACAGATACATTGGAAGTCATCTTCCAAACACTCTTAGATTCTAGAACAGTTCCCGTACAGTGGAAGGGAGTAAATGTAAAAAAGTGTCCAGCCTGCACAGGCAGGCATGTCCCAGTGTCCACCCATTTAACAGGAGTTACCTGTCACAAACAAGAGAAAATCTACAGATGCTGGAAATCTGAGCAACACGCACAAAATGCTAGAGGAATTCAGCAGGCCAGGCAGCGTCTACAGAAAAGAGTATAATTACTGTTTCAAGCTGAGACCCTTCATCAGAACTGGAGAAAAAGGCTGAGGAGCAGATTTAAAAGGTGGAGGGTGGGTTTGGGGGTTGGAAAGAGAAACATAAGGTGATGGGTGAAACCTGGAGGGGGAAGGACAAAGTAAAGACCTGGGAAGTTGATTGGTGAAAGAGACAGAAGGCCTTTGAAGAAAGAAAAGGGAGAGGAACACCAGAGGGAGGCAATGGGTGGGGAAGGACATAAGGTAAGAGAGGGAAAAGGGTATGGGAAATGGTGACGGGGATGTGAAATGGTGAAAGAGTGGGGTTAGGGGCATTACAGGAAGTTTGAGAAAATAATGTTCATGCCATCAGGTTGGAGGCTACTCAGACAGAATATAAGGTGTTGCTCCTCCAACCTAAGTTTGGCCTCATCACAGCAGTGGAGGAGGCTATGGATGTTCATATTGGAATGGGAATAGGAAGTGAAATTAAAATCAGTGGCCACTGGGAGATTCCATTTGTTCTGGCTATATCTGCTCCTACACCTACTCCCTCACTACCATTCAGGGCCCTAAAGATTCCTTCCAGGTGAGGGGACACTTCATCTATGAGTCTGTTGGGGTCATGTACTGTGTTTGGTGCTCCCGGCATGGTCTCCTGCACATTGGTGAGACCCGACGTAGATTGAGAGACCGCTTCGCTGAGCACCTATGCTCCATCCCCCAGACGATTATGTTAGTGGTGGATCAGTTCTCCAAAGTGGCACACTTCATTGGCCTCCCCAAATTGCCATGAGCCACTGGAACAGCGTACCTAGTTGCTCAACATATAGTCCAACTCCACAGTAACCCTCAGGACATTGTTTTGGACAGTTGCTCACAATTTGTCTCCTGCTTCTGGCAAGACCTCTGCTCCCTCCTCCAGGCCTCAGTAAGATTGTCCTTCATCGATCATCTGCACACCAAAGATCAGTCAAAAACAACCAATCAGCAAATGGAGAATTTCCTGCAAAACTTTGCCGCCTCTATCCCTTCCAAAATCAGAATCAGACTGGATTTAATATCACTGGCATAAGTTGTGAAATTTGTTGTTTTGTGGAAGCAGTACATTGCAATACATAATAATAAAAACTATAACTCACAATAAGTATATATAAAAAAGGAAATTGAATTAGATAAGTAGTGCAAAAAGAGGAAAGAATTGTTTTGAGGTAGTGTTCATCAGTTCATTGTCTATTCACAAATCTAATGGCGGAGGGCAAGAAACTGCTCCTGAAATGTTAAGTGCGTGTCTTAAGGCTCCTATACCTCTTCCTTGATGGTAGCAATGAGATGAGGGCATTTTCTGGGTGATGGGGGTCCATAATGATGGTTGCCACCTTTTTGAGGTAAGGCCTTTTGAAGATGCCCATGATGGTGGTGAGGCTAGAGCCCATAATGGACCTAGCAGCATTCACAACTTTCTGCACCTTCTAGTCACATTTCATCTTGACTCAAGAATACAGCACCATTCCTTCATTTAGGTCTAAATGCTATATCTTTCCATGCAAGACTACAGTAGAAGTACAATGTCTGCAACAGATCTAGATGGTGGAACCATCTTCTCAACTACATACAGCCTCTTCATTGAGGAACTAGCTTCTCACAGAAAGTTTCCACAGGGGAACTTCACAAGATGAGTGATGCACCATCAATAACTCTCGGAGACTGGAAGAGAACGATAGGCTTTTATTAACAGCAAAAAGGGAGCACTACATCTCAAAGACTGAGGGAGGAGCAGTGCCCCAATTACCTTTATACAGGGGCCTGTGGGAGGAGCCACAGGAGCAGTCAGCAGAGGGGCGTGTCCAGACAGGTATACATAGTTTACCACATTCACCCCTCCTTTGTTTTAAAAGAGAGTTCCACGTGGCGAAGTTTCTTACAAGTATATTTACAGGTCAAGTCTATCAGGCAGTCGAGTCTGTCGCTGCGATCTACGTAGCACCGGTGGTGATTGCACCGGTGACAGTGGTTGTGCTGGCTCCGGCCTGACTTGAGGTGTCAGCCCGTTAGGCATCAGTAATTCCTTGTGTGTGCGTGGCGCCCGGTATGGGAGTGTCGTGAGGAGTCTGTGGAGGGCTTGGTGTGCGCAGTGTCTCGTGGGTATATACATCGGCGGGTACGGGGTTCATAGTCACCATGGAGTGTTCAGGGTAGGGGTCTGGTGCTCCTGCGGGTGCCAGGTCGCGGATGTAGACTGTGTCCTCCCGCCCATCAGGTAAGACCACGTAGGCATACTGGGGGTTCGCATGAAGTAGGTGAACCCTCTTGACCAGCGGAGAGTATTTATTGCTCTCGCATGTTTCCGGAGCAGCACTGGCCCTGGGGACATCAGCCAAGCCGGTAGGGTGGTCCCAGTGGCAGACTTCCTGGGAAAAGAAAAGAGTCGCTCATGAGGGGTGGCGTTGGTGGACTTGCATAACGGAGCGGATGGAGTGGAGTGCCTCGGGGAGGACCTCCTGCCAGCGAGAGACCGGCAATTCCTTTGACCTAAGGGCTAAGAGTGTGGCCTTCCACACCGTGGCATTCTCCCTCTCCACCTGTCCATTCCCCCGGGGATTATAGCTTGTGGTCCTACTAGTAGCAATACCCCGAGCCAGCAGGTACTGGTGCAGCTCGTCACTCATAAAGGAGGACCCTCTATCACTGTGGATATAGCAGGGATATCCGAACAGAGTGAAGAGCTGGCGCAGGGCTTTTATGACGGACGTGGCAGTGGTATTGGGGCAGGGGATGGCAAAGGGGAACCGCAAGTACTCATCGATTATGTTAAGTAAGTACACATTGTGGTCACTGGAGGGAAGGGGGCCCTTAAAATCGACACTCAGTCGCTCAAAGGAGTGGGTGGCCTTGATAAGTTGGGCCTTTTCAGGACGGTAGAAGTGCGGTTTGCACTCAGCGCAGACTTGGCAGTCCCTGGTCATCGTCCTGATTTCCTCAAGGGAGTAAGGCAGGTTCCGGGCTTTCACGAAATGGAAAAGCCGGGTGACCCCCGGATGGCAAAGATCTGCATGGAGGGCGTATAGCCGGTCGAACTGTGCGCTAGCACATGTTTCCCGGGATAGGGCATCAGGGGGCTCATTGAGCCTTCCAGGCTGGTACAGGATATCATAGTTGTAGGTGGAGAGTTCGACAATGGTAAAAACTTACAGGTCTTTATATTTGACTCATACTGTGATTCAGAAAAAGCTTTTCATCAAGAGCTTAACTACTAATATTATTCGGTTAATATACATGTTGTGGCATGATTACATCCTATTATAAGCAATTGCAAAATCCTGAGCTTATGTACCAGTCCTGGTGGGATTTTGAGAGGACACTATGTTCTTGGACTCATTCAGAAAGGAGAGGCAGGGATTACGGCAGAACAGAGAAAGGTGAAGTTTCTGGGAATAGTTCACAAGGTGCAGGATAGATATGTCCCAGACAGCAGGGATAAGCAACCATGGCTGACAAAGGAATTTAAGGAATGCATAAAAGCCAAGGAAAGGGCATATAACATAGCAAAAGTGAGTGGCTGTTTGATGATTGGGAAGCTTTTAAAATCCAACAAAAGACAACTAAAAAAGCCATAAGAAAAGAAAAATTGAAATATGAGGGCAAACTAGTCAGTAAGTAATATAAAGCAGGATACCAGACGATTTTCAGTTATATGAAGATTAAAAGGGAGGTGAGAGTTTGATATTGGACCACTGGAAAATGATAATGGTGAGGTAGTAATGGGGGACAAAGAAATGGCAGATGACCTCAATGAGTTCTTTGCATCTGTCTTCACTGTGGAAGACACTACAGTGTGCCAGAGATCCACGAGTGTCAGGGGCAGGAGTTGAGTGCCATCGCTATTACAAAGAAAAAAGTGCTAGGCAAATGAATGATCTTAAGGTGGATAAGTCACCTGATCCAGATGGACTACATCCCAGAGCCCTGGGAGAGGCTGCTGAAGAGACAATGGATGCATTGGTCATGACCTTTCAAGAATCACTTGATTCTGGCATGGTCCTGGAGGACTGGACGATTCAAAGGCAAAAGAAAATAAATTATAGGCCAGTTAGCCTAACCTCAGTGGTTGGGAAAGTATTGGAGTCTATTTTTAAGGATGAGATTTTGGGGTACTTGGAGACTAAATAAAACAAGTCAATGTCAGCATGCTTTCTGTTAAGGGAAATCTTGCCTGACAAATCTGTTAGAATTCTTCGAGGAGTAACAAGCAGGTTGGACAAAGGAGAGGCTGTGAATGTCATTTACTTGGATTTTCAGAAGGCATTTGATAAGGTGCTGCAAATGAGGCTGCTTAACAAGATAAAATCTTATGGCATTACAGGAAAGGTAGTGGGATGGATAGTGGAATGGCTGATAGGCAGGTGGCAGCGAGTGGGAATAAGGAGGGACCTTTTCAGATTGGCTGGCAGTGACTAGTAGTGTTCCTCGGGGGTCAGTATTGGGACCACTACTTTTCACATTGTTTGTCAACGATTTGGATAATGGAATTGATGGCTTTGTGGCAAAGTTTGTGGATGATACAAAGTCAGGTGGAAGGGTAGGTAGTGCTGAGGAAGCAATGTGATTGCAGCAGGACAGACAAATTGGAAGAATGAGCAAAAAGGTGGTAGAGGGAACAGTGCTGGAAAATGTATGATAACACATTTTGGTAAAAGGAACAATAGTGCAGACTTATACCTAAATGGGGAGAAGGTTCAAACATCAGAGGTGCAGAGGGGCATAGATGTCCTCATGATAGACATCAAAAAAGTTATTTCATAGGCTGAGTCTGTGGTAAAGAAGGTAAATGCAATGTTAGCATTTATTTCAGGGAGAACAGAATATGAAAGTAAGAAGAGCCTTTATAAGACACTGGTCCGGGTGCACTTGGAGTCTTGTCAACAGTTTGGGCCCATGTCTCAGAAGGAATGTGTTGTCATTGGAGAGAGTCCAAAGGAGGTTCACAAGGATGATTCTGGGAATGAAGGGGTTAACACATGAGGAGCATTTGGCAGCTTTGGACCTGTACTCAATGGAATTTAGAAGAATGCATGGGGATTTTATTGAAACTTACCCGAATGTTGAAAGGACTAAATAGGGTGGATGTGGAGAGGATCAAGTCAAGTCAAGTCACTTTTATTGTCATTTCAACCATAACTGCTGGTACAGTACATAGTAAAAATGAGACAATGTTTTATCAGGACCATAGTGTTACATGACACAGTACAAAAACTAGACTGAACTATGTAAAAAACAACACAGAAAAAAATTACACTTGACTACAGACCTACCCAGGACTGCATAAAGTGCACAAAACAGTGCAGGCATTACAATAAATAATAAACAAGACAATAGGCAGTAAGGTGTCAGTCCAGGCTCTGGGTACTGAGGAGTCTGATGGCTTGGGGGAAGAAACTGTTACATAGTCTGGTCGTGAGAGCCCGAATGCTCCGGAGCCTTTTCCCAGACGGCAGGAGGGAGAAGAGTTTGTATGAGGGGTGCATGGGGTCCTTCATAATGCTGTTTGTTTTGCGGATGCAGCATGTAGTGTAAATGTCTGTAATAGCAGGAAGAGAGACCCCGATGATCTTCTTAGCTGACCTCACTATCCGCTGCAGGGGCTTGTGATCCGAGATGGTGCAATTTCCGAACCAGGCAGTGATGCAGCTGCTCAGGATGCTCTCAATACAACTCATGTAGAATGTGATGAGGATGAGTGGGGGGAGGAGATGGACTTTCCTCAGCCTTTGCAGAAAGTAGAGACGCTGCTGGGCTTTCTTTGCTATGGAGCTGGTGTTGAGGGACCAGGTGAGATTCTCTGCCAGGTGAACACCAAGAAATTTGGTGCTCTTAATGATCTCTACCGAGGAGCCGTCGATGTTCAGTGGGGTGTGGTCGCTCTGTGCCCTCCTGAAGTCAACAACCATTACTTTTGTTTTGTTGACATTCAGAGACAGGATGTTGGCTCTGCACTGGTCCATTAGCCACTGCACCTCCTCTCTGTAAGCTGACTTGTCGTTCTTGCTGATGAGACCCACCATGGTCGTGTCATCGGCGAACTTAATGATGTGGTTCGAGCTGTGTGTTGCAGCACAGTCGTGGGTCAGCAGAGTGAACAGCAGTGGACTGAGCACACAGCCCTGGGGAGCCCCCGTGCTCAGTGTGATGGTGTTGGAGATGCTGCTCCCGATCCGGACTGACTGAGGTCTCCCAGTCAGGAAGTCTAGGATCCAGTTGCAGAGGGAGGTGTTCAGGCCCAGTAGGCTCAGCTTTCCAGTCAGTTTCTGAGGGGTGATTGTGTTGAATGCTGAACTGAAGTCTATGAACAGCATTCGAACGTATGTGTCTTTTTTTGTCCAGGTGGGTTAGGGCCAGGTGGAGGGTGATGGCAATTGCATCATCTGTTGAGCGGTTGGGACGGTACGAAAACTGCAGGGGATCCAGTAAGGGGGCAGCACGGTCTTGATGTTTCCTATGATGGGGGTATCCGGAACTAGAGGGCACCGACTTAAAATTGAGGGGTGGCCTTTTAGAACAGAGGTAAGGAGGAATTGTTTTAGCCAGAGAGTAGTGAATCTGAAGAATCCTCTGCCATAGACTGCGGTGGAGGCCAGTCTGTGTATACTTAAGGCAGAAGTTGATCATTTTCTGATTGGTCAGGGCATCAAAGGATATGGTGAAAAGGCAGGTGTATGGGGTTGCGTGTGATCCAGGATCAGTCATGATAGAATGATAGAGCAGACTCAATGGGCTGAATGTACTAATTCTGGTCCTACTTCTTACAGTCTTATGGAATGCCAGTTATCAAGTCAAGCAAGTCAACACTTCAGTCCAAAAGAGAACTGAATAAATATTTTATTTTATAAATATTTTATAAAAATAAATATGATCGGTGTTGTAAGTCAGCTTTTGTATTTCAGTTTTACTGGCAGTTTAGAGTGTTCTGTACTGATTTTGTTAAAATGTGGAAAGCTGGTCTAAAATTGAGTGAAATCTCAGAGTTGTTTGAACTTAGACCCGGTGACTGAATCTCACAGGAAGACAGGATTTGACTGCTTTTGCCATTGCTACTCACTGTTTAGTCACTGCTAAAATGCACACTGTAGTCATCTGGGTCCAGTTCTTACAGCTCTTACAGCTTATGACATTGCCTTCATTCTAGATTCATGTATTATTCAGGAGTCTTTCAAGGATGTAGATGTTGCTAATAAGGCCAGTGGTTTTTTTTGCTCCTTCCTAATATCCCTTGGTGAAGAACTGCCTTCTTAAACTGCTGCAGTCTTTTCAGTGAGGGCACTCACACAGTGACATTGGGAAGGAGTTCAGGATTCAGGCCCAGTGACAATGATATACAGTACATCATCAGAGTGGTGTATGATTTTGAGGGGAACCTACAGATGATATTCCCATAGATAGATCGTATCCCATTGCTCTTCACGGTTCTAGATGTCATCCATTTGGAGAATGCAGTTAGAGTAGCTTAGATGTCTGGTGATGCCCACAGCAGTCTCTGTATCCGAGCGGCGGAAAGTATAAATACTCTGATACTGAACTGAGTGTCAATCAAGTAGATTGCTTTGCCAGGATTCTTGAGAAATGTTGCCCCAGTCAAACAAGTGGAGAGTAATTTTTCACATCCCCACCACGTGCTTTGTGTTAGGGGCTGAGTTATTTGTCAGAAAATAATTGGATTTTGAACTGTTCTTGCAGCATTATGTTTATGGTTCATGTTAAAGGTTTCAGGAAATAGTAATGCTACTGACTGTCTCTTGCTGGAGATTGTCTGGGCCTTCTGTGGCATGAATATTACTTCTGTTACGAATGTGCCACAACTCTGAGGGGCCGAAGGGTACAAAGTAGCCCCCTCCTTCTTGAGAATCACAAGATCGCTATTAATTCGGGTCTGGGACCCAGGAAATGAGAGAGAGACGTCCAGAATACACAGGGTTTGGAATGTGTCCTGGCCTCAGCAAGGCGGAACCATTGATATCGGCCATTGTCTCTTGGAGACGGAATTGTGTATTGAGTACTGTACTATTCATTGAAGCCCTCAGGGAATGACCAGAATGGTCTGGTTGAGGGATTGCATCATCCCAACCTGATTGACATCTGAGACCCCGTGAGTAAGGATAAAAGAGGGTCTGGGGAACAACCCCTTTAGACGCACCAGGAGAAATGCTAGAAATCCCGTGACAGCATTTAATAGCAACAGCCAGTGGGGGCTCGAGTGCGTCCTTTTCCCTTGCCTGGGAATTGGCGGGCTCACCACGGAAAAACGGCTTTAGCTAAAAGAAGAGGCCACCAGTGAACGGCCTCGCTAAAGGACGAATACGGATCAAGATCGGATAAAGGAAAGCCGGCAAGTTTCAAAAATCTCTCTCTCTCCAACCAAAAGGCTGCAGCCTGAATGAATTGAGTGACTTTTATATTTCCATCGGACAATACATTATCCCCTAGACAACGATAGAGCTATTTCTTATTGATTAGTATTATACCCGCACTTTTAGATTTAGTATTGATGACGTATATTATCTGTATGTTTGCATTGATATTATTTTTGTGTATTTTTACTAATAAATACTGTTAAAAATAGTACCATCAGACTTCAACGGACCTCTCTATCTTTGCTGGTAAGTGACCCAGTTACGGGGTTCGTAACACTTCCAACTTTTAACTCCATGTCTGAATGTTGTCTTGATCCTACTGTACATAAAAAAACAGGCCTCTTCATTTGAATCATGAATGGAATTGATCAAAGTGCAATCATTACCCATGTCACTAGCTCTAATCCAGTTGGAGAAGGAAAGCCATTGATGAAGCAAATGAAGTTCATTGGGACTAGGACATTACTTTAGAACTTCATACAGTGATATCCTGCCACTGAGATGATCAACCTTCAGCAACCTCAACCATCTTCCTTTCTGTGAGGAATCAGCCTGAACAATTCAAGTGTTATTCCGTAAGTGCCTATTGACTTCAATTCTACCAAGGCACCTTGAAGCTTCATTCTGCTTAATGCTGCCTTAATATCAAGAGCATTCACAGTCACCATATTTCTGCATTTAACAGGACAAAAGACTATTGCAATGTGTCTGTTGGACTACTAACTGCACATACCAGATTGTGTTTTGAAATCCACAGTAAAGAAAAAAAATCTCTTCCGCTTCTCACCAATCAATTACTTCCCTTTTATTCACCTCCCTCTCTAAAGTTCAGGCCCCAGTTCCTCCTAAGCTTCCTGAATGACATCTTTCCTCTATAACCTGGAACTTATAACTCTCCCACCATTCTGCAACTTCACCATGAATTTCCTTCAGATCTTTACACATTTTGTTCAGTTTCTTCAATTGAATCTACCTAGTTGTCTAAGCTGTGATTATTTACTTCTCCTCTTCAGACAGCTTTGCAATATTCATTATCCACCTATTTACCAAATGAAACCACAATTGATTTTTTTTGTTTTTAGATAGAATCTCTAATGTCAATGTAGATTCTGAAATGTGCCTTGATTCTGGCCACAATTTCAGCTTGCTTTAAACTCTTCTTCAATTTCTAACACATGACACTGGTAGTGCACAGAATATGGTTTTTCACCAAGAGCAACCATCAGAGATATTTCCCTCATCCTATCCTTCCCTCCACCGCACTCCCTGCGATGTAGAGCTAACTAGCTTGTGTCTCAATTCTAATGAATAGTTTTTAAACTGAGAGGTTAACTCTATTTCTATTTCCACATATGCTGCCCAATCTGCCGAATATTTTCAATGTTTTCTTATTTTAGACTTCCGACTTCTGCAGTTCTGTTTAAGTTTTCATTGATTTCTGCATGGGTCAGAATTTCTAGTCATTGCCAATTCACGTATTCACGTGTACACAGCGTCCCTTCTGTGATACTTACCCTAATGCCAGAGAGGCAGTGGATTATAGAATAAGAACTCCTGGAAGTAGGAGCAGTATCTTAATGTGCTGCTTTCCTGTGCTGCGTACTGACACGTGCTCTGTGCTGAGCTGGTTCAAGGCTGTAAACATCAGTGATCAATGCTCACGACTGTACTGAGGGCGCCGTACACCAGGAGAATACTTGTAGAAGTTAGTAATCAGAAAAAAATAGAAAAGTCACTCAAAGTTGAAGGAAAAACAATTAAGTGATTACTTAACACATGGTGGAAAGTGACTGAGAATTGCAAACTTTAGTTCCCAGCAGGAATTTATACAAGGAATTATGCTTTTAATAAATGATGTATTAGGTGCCAAGTTAATATATAATTTTTTTAAAGGTTAATCCTGATTAAAATTGTCCTCTATTGTCCAAATATCTTTTGAGATTCAAAGTGCTGAAATTAAGAAAGGAGGTAAACTACCCATTATAAGAATATCCATCTAAGTAAACAAAAATAAAACAATAATTTCTGTACTTTAATAACATGCTAGAAATAATTGGCAGTAGTTTACATTGGAATTTAATGATGATTTGCCTCATGGGCTACCTGACTGTTTGCATTATATGAATACTTATGCAGCCAACCTCAAATTACTGACAGAGAATCCATATTGCCAAACCCTTTATTTTATTTAGGAAAATTGGTTCAATTATCTTCCTGTGAGCGTGGGTTTTTCTGAGGCCAGTTATAATTCCACATGTTGCCTTTGCTGGAACATATCATTCATTTTTCAATCTTTTTATTGATTTTCAAATAAAGAATATACAAATCAGAGGAGGAGTTTAGCAAACAGATAATATAAAAGACATATAAACAGCAATAATAAAAACAAAGTATATAATGTCAAAATCAAATAGGTAAAATATTACACTGTTATATATACTGGTCAAAAAAAACTACGACTCCTCATAGCAATCATAAAAAAAAGATTGGAAATTTTATTTGATAAAGGGAAAAAAACCCACTAACTAAACTAAACTGAAACAAAAAAAAGAGAAAGAAAAAAGAAAGAAAAAGAAAGATTGGGCAGTCCAATTGAGGATAAAATTTAAAAAAAAGAAAGAGAAAATAAAACATCCTTCCAGTCATCTCCGAACCTTCATGGATAAGGATTTTCCCCAAAGAGAATAAAGAAAAATAAATAAATTAATTAAATCATGTGGAAAATATTGAATAAAGGGTCGCCAGACTGTATCAAATGTCTGGCTTCTAATTTTTTCCAAGCTTAGACATGACATAATGGAGGAGAGCCAATAAAAAACAATAGGTGGGTTAGATTCTTTCCAGTGTAGCAAAATAGCTCTCCTAGCCAGTAAAGTTGAAAAAGCTATCACATGTTGAGCGGAATCAGACACTTTGCTTGCTTCCTCTGGAACAATCCCAAAAATTGATGTAAGTGGATTAGGTTGAACATCCACATCTATAACTTTAGATAATATTCCAAACACATCCCTCCAAAAATTGTTTAAGCTTACACATGACCAAAACATATGAGTTAGAGTAGCCACTTCTGCATTACATCTGTCACAAATAGGGCTTATATTAGGAAAAATATGCGCCAATTTATCTTTGGACATATGGGCCCTGTGTACTATCTTAAACTGAATTAAGATATGACATGCGCAGATGATGAATTATTGACTAAATAATAAATTTTATTCCATTGATTATCTGAAAGTGAATGTTGAAGTTCTAGTTCCCAGATGCGTTGAACCCTATCTGCTGGAACATATCAATTCAAATCTGGGAGGACTGGAGGTGGATCAGATGGAGGAGGAGAGGGGGAGTGTATAAAAAGGGAACCACCTGAAATTGGAAAACTCGATAATCATACCATTGTTGTCTTTACTGGTGGACTAAAGATACTGTTTCTCCAGTTTGCATTTGGCTTCATCCTGGCAGTAGTTAGCCAAGGTGGACAGGTCAGTAGGAAAATAAGAAGGAGAGATGAGATGGTCTGCAGCTGGGAATTCAGTATGGGCATTATGGACTGAGCATTGGTACTGTGAATCAGTCGCCCAGTCTATGCTTGGGCTTGCCAATGCAGAGGAGGTTCCACTTGGACCATCAAATGCAGGACATGAAACTGGTAGAGATGTGTGTGAACCTTTGCCTCATCCAGAATGACTAGTTATGTCCTTGGATGATGACGATGATGATGAGGGAAGAGATGGAAGGACGTGTTATATCTGCTGCAAAGTAGGGGAAAATGCTCGAGCTCAGGGAGAGTTGGTTGTGGAGAGATAAGCAGACCAGGGTGTCACAGAAGGAGTGGTCCCTGTGGAAGGTGGAAACAGGTGGGGAGAAGATCCAGCTGATAGTGGGATCTCACTGCAGCTGGCCCAAATGAAGGATAATCGGCTGGATGTAGAAGCTTATCAGGTGACGTGTAAGGACCCAGAGAATGATATCTCTGTTCTGACTGAAAAAGCGTAAGGACACAGAATGATATCTCTGTTCTGGCTGAAAAAGCGTAAGGACACAGAATGATATCTCTGTTCTGACTGGAAGAACACTGGCTGAGTGTAGATGTATGAGAAATGGAGGAGATGCAAGATCAGGCCCCATTGACCATAGCAGAAGGGAAGCCACCCTTTCTGAAAAAGGTTTGATCTGTGACAGTGCGGAGAAAGATGGCCTGGTGTTTGTCAGTGGAGTCATGTTCCAGAGGTTGGTAGGAGAAGTATCCAAGAGCTGACATTTGGCCTCTACAATATGGTGGCCAGTCCACTAGTTTACGACAATATTGCCTTTGCAGGTTTGATGACAAGTTTGTGAGTGGTGTGTGGTGAACAGAGAGATGCATGTTTTGGTGGTGGGGGTGAGGTTGGAGAGGGCCAGGGGAGTGGTGAAGTTGAGGCAGTTGTTGTCATGAAAAGTTGTTGAGATGAAAAGGTCAGGAGAGAGTAAAAGGCCCAAAATGGGTGTCCAAGTGAAAGTGGAGTGTTGGCCACATGAGAAGGAGTCATCTGTGTACAGGGGAGGGGCGGTGTTGGGTATGAGGTCTCTTTGACAAATAAATAGGCATGGAGACAGGCAATGGAAGACCTGAACTCATTAGTGTGGGTGCAGGAGCACATAGGTGAGGCTTTCACTGAAGACTGATCACTCAGCAGCAGAGAGGTGTTGGTCACTGGGAGGCGTGGGCGTGGTTGCATGGTGAATGATAAAGACCAGACAGGGGTAGGAGCTGGGATCAGAAGAGGCTGATGGTTGGGGGCTTGGGGTGGTGAAGGATGAGGTGGGATGAGAGGGGGGTTTCAGGGGAAAGAGGAGAAGATGGTGTGTAATGTAGGAGTTGAGGTGGGATATGAGATCACAAGGTTAGGGAGTCCAATACAAATTGAACAATAACACCTTATATTTGCCTGGGTGGCCTACAACCCAATGACATAAATTTCCTGTTTAAGTTAATGATACCTACATTTTTTTCTGATTTTAATCTATGTTTTGCAGTTTATTCCAGGCAGCTAACAGCAAACCACATTATCACTAAAAGAATGGTTGGTTTAATTTACTCTCCCATTAGTTTTGCTAGAGTAAACTTCCTGCACATCACATTTTGCTCTCCCCAGAGATAACTCCACAGACATGGGGAATACAAACCTTCAGAGTACTCACCCCAAATAAGTGAAAGCTGATAAGCAACAATCCACTTTGATGATCACAATCTCATTCCACATGATTGCCAAGATATTCTGTACCTTGTTCTCCATGCATTCCTGCAGAAAGTACACAGATGAACAGGTTGCTTTGTAATGGTTCCTGCAATATGATCCAGACCACACAGATGAATTTGGCCATGAATTGTTGATTTATTTACAAATTTTCCATGTTGTTCTTTAATGTGTGTGTCTTCTCAAATCATATTTCCTGTCCATTGATTAAGTGATTTTGCAGTTTTCTTTCTTCTTTCTTTTTAAAACTTTTTATTAATTTTAAGAAAAACATAAGTGAAATATGAATACAAAATGTTTGAGAGTACATAATTACTAGTTTAAATAGACAATCAGATATATAATAATCAATATATAAGGCCTCCCAAACTCATAGTAGTAATGTAAAAGAATCGAAAAAAAGAAAAAAAAAACTTTAAAAAAACTAACCAACATGGGCCATTGCATAATGTTAAATACATACAGTAGTGCCAATAACTCCGAACCTCCATCCAAATACTTAAGGATAATAAAAGTAAGGTTTAGGATCAGACCATTTAACTCATATGAAAATGTTGAATAAATGGTCTCCAAGTTTCCTCAAATTTAATTGAAGAATCAAAAACCACACTTCTAATTTTTTCTAAACTCAAACAAGAGATAGTTTGAGAAAACCACTGAAATACAGTTGGAGGGTTAATTTCTTTCCAATTCAGTAAAATAGATCTTCTAGCCATTAATGTAACAAATGCAATCATTCATTGAGATGAAGCAGATAGACGATTATTATCTATCATTGGTTAACCGAAAATTGCAGTAAAAGGATGCGGTTGGAAATTGATATTTAAAACTCTTGAAATAATATTAAAAATATCTTTCCAATAATTTTGTAAACAAGGACAAGACCAGAACATATGAGTCAATGAAGCAACATCAGAATGACATCTGTCACAGGTTGAATTAACATAAGAATAAAATCGAGCAAGTTTATCTTTAGACATGTGAGCTCTATGTACAACCTTAAATCGTATTAGGGCATCTTTAGCACAAATAGAGGACGAATTTACCAAGGATAAAAAATTTTCCCATTGCTCAGTAGATATAGGACAATGCAATTCTTCTTGCCATTCCTTCTTAATTTTTTCTGATACATCTGGCTGTACACTCATAATCATATTATAAATGATAGCTACTAAACCCTTTTGACAAGGATTGAGGGCTAAAATTCTTTCTGTAATGTCCAATGGACATTCTTTCGAAAAAGACTTTAATTCATTATACAAGAAATTTCTGACTTGCAAATATCTAAAAAAATGGGTTTTAGGTAAATTATATTTATTAGATAGATGTTCAAAGGACATAATGTTATTATCCAAAAACAGATCACGAAAACATGTTATACCTTTTGTTTTCCATAAAAGAAAAGCTTGATCTATAGATGAAGGCCGAAAGAAGTAGTTAGATATTATAGGACATGACAGCATAAACTTATTCAAGCCAAAAAATTTACGAAATTGAAACCAAATTCGTAATGTATATTTGACTATGGGATTAGTTATCTGTTTATTCATTTTGAATAAGGAAAAAGGAAGTGAAGATCCTAAGATTGAAATCAGTGAAAAATCTTGCACAGATTTACATTCCAAATTTACCCATTGTGGGCAAGCAGCTATAGTCGATTCTTGTGTCCAGAATATTAAATACCGTATATTAACTGCCCAATAGGAAAATCTTAAGTTTGGTAGAGCCAAGCCGCCCTCCTTCTTAGGCTTCTGTAAATATTTTTTGCCTAGTCTAGGATTTTTGTTCTGCCACAAATAAGAAGATATTTTAGAGTCAACAATATCAAAAAAAGATTTAGGAATAAAAATTGGTAATGCTTGAAATAAATATAAAAATTTAGGTAGTATCATCATCTTAATAGCATTAACTCTGCCTACCAATGACAAAGATAGTGGAGACCACCTAATAGCAAGTTGCTTAATTTGGTCAATTAAAGGTAAAAAATTAATTTTAAATAAATCTTTGTTTTTAGTAATTTTAATACCTAAATAAGTAAAATAATCTGTAACAATTCTATATGGTAAATGATTATAAATTGGAACATGCATATTTAATGGAAATAGTTCACTCTTATTAAAATTCAATTTCTAACCAGAAAAGTTACTAAATTGAGCGAGCAAAGAAGAAATAGCAGGAATAGATCTTTCAGGGTCAGATATATATAATAACAAATCATTCACATATAATGATACCTTATACGTCGTCTCCCCACGGGTAATACCGAGAATATTGGGTGATTCACGAATAGCTATAGCCAAAGGTTCTAAAGCAATGTCAAATAGTAAAGGACTTAAAGGACAACCTGCCTTGTACCACGAAATAGCTGAAAAAAAGGGGATCTTTGATTATTGGTAAAAACCGAAGCTAAGGGTTTATGGTATATTAATTTAATCCATGATATAAATTTTGAACTAAAATTAAAATGTTGCATTGTATTAAATAAATATGGCCATTCGACTCTATCAAATGCTTTTTCGGCATCTAAAGAAATGACACATTCTGGTATTTTAGATGAAGAGGTATAAATAATATTAATTAATTTTCTAATGTTAAAAGATGAATAGCGATTTTTAATAAATCCAGTCTGATCTTCAGAAATAATTCGAGGTAATATATTTTCTAATCTAATAGCCAAAATTTTACTAAAAATCTTAAAATCCATATTCAACAAGGATATAGGCCGATAGGATGCGCATTCAGTAGGGTCTTTATCTTTTTTAAGAATTAAAGAAATAGAAGCTTCATAAAAAGATTGTGGTAATTTGCCTATACTTAATGCATCTTTAAAAATTTTACAAAGCCAAGGAGAAAGTATGGAAGAAAAAGATTTAAAAAATTCTGTAGAGAAACCATCTGGACCAGAAGCTTTACCCGAATTCATTGAAAAAATAGCCTTTTCTATTTCAGACTCCGTAATAGGTGTATCCAAAAATACACTATCCTCAACAGTTACTTTTGGAATATTCAATTTCCTTAAAAATTCATTTATTATAGAAGAGTCCTTAGTACATTCTGATTGATATAAGGAATTATAAAAATCTTGAAAGGCTTTATTTATCTCTTTGTGATCGATCGTCAAAGTACCATCTTGTTTACGAATCCTAGTAATCTGTCGTTTATCCGAAACAATTTTCAATTGGTTAGCTAGTAATTTACCAGACTTATCTCCATATATATAGAATTGGGCTTTTGATTTAATTAACTGACTTTCAATCGAGGAGGATAATAATAAGCTATGCTCCATTTGAAGTTCCACTCTTTCTTTGTAAAGTTCTTTGCTAGGGGTCATTGAATAAATCTTGTCAATTGCTTTGATTTTATCAACTAGTGTTAATATTTTAGAATTAGTTCATTTCCTAACTCCAGCAGAATATGAAATAATCTGTCCACGAATATATGCTTTAAAAGTATCTCATAAAATTCCACTAGAGATCTCTGCTGTAGAATTTGTTGAGAAAAACAAATCAATTTGCTGTTTAATAAAGTTAACAAAGTCAGAATCCTGCAATAAAACAGGATTGAACCTCCAACCTTTAGCATTAATATATGAATCCGTTATCTTAATAGATAACTTCAAAGGTGCATGATCAGATATGGTAATAGAGTCATATTTACAATCAATAACATCTGAAGTAAATGGTGATCAATGAAAAAGTAATCAATTCTTGAGTAATTATGATAAACAACAGTTTTCATATTTGTGCTTGAGAGCAAGGGTGAAATATAATTTGCATCATATGAAGTAAAAACAGTTTTTAATTATAAGACCATGAGACATAGGAGCAGAATTAGGCCATTCAGCCCATCGAGTCTGCTCCACCATTCCATCATGGTGATCCCGGATCCCACTCAACCCCATACACCTGCCTTCTTGCCACATCCTTTGATGCCTTTTTTGTTACTAATAATACAAACCGTGTTTAGAAATGCTCAATTAATTATAGAATAGCTAGTGGACTGCAATAATTTCTGATTTGTGTATGGCACAGTAGCACAGATAGTAGAATTGCTGCTTCACAGCTCCAACAGTGTGAGTTTAACCCTGACCTCTGGTGCTATTCTTGTGGAGTTTGTATAATCTTTCTGTAAGCTTGCAGATTTCCGCTCAATGCTCCCATTTCCCCCACATTCCAAAGATGTGCAAATTGTTAGGATGATTGGTCAATATAAACTAGCCTTGGCTAGTGTATCAGCTTTGCCTTCTGGCATCAACGCTATCCAGGAGGGGACACAGCTACTTTTCCTCATGGTACTGACACAACATGGAAAGCAGCAGTTACTGATTATAAGCCACTCTGCTTGAATGGCGTAGACTGTGACACAAGGCATTGCTTCTGGCAGTGGGAGAAATTCTTGGATCTCACTGGACAGCTAATGCCTGCCTTAAGATGGACAGCCCCCAGTAAAAACAGGTGATGTCCCATTAAGTCTGCTTTCCTTTCTGGGTGCGTGGAGATTAAGTATTATTTGAACTGCAGACTGAAAAAAAACTGCACCAGGCAAAACAACACACTGAAATTGGGGTGTTGGCCTGTTCGGACAATGCTAACTGGCCGCTGTGATAACCTCCAAGACATCAGTGATGCCATGAAGACAGCTGCAATGAATGAGGGGCTCAGGAGAGTTTGCGTGGACATAACTGCCCGCCAGGAGGCTCGGGCTCACTAGAGGAAAAAGACCACATCTTTTCCTGATGAACCCGGAGAGCATGGACTAGGCTTCGTAGTGTGGAACACACGGTTGAAGATGGTGCGATGGATCTGAGTGACTTCTTCCTCTTCACTTTAGCACCACTGAAGGTCAAGTTACTCTTGTCAGTGTGTACATCTGAGGCAAAGTCTGAATTTTATGAGAACGTTGCAGCCCAGCTACCATCCGGAACACCCCCAGTAGGGAGCATCTCATTCTCCTGGGTGATTTTGATGCCATAGAGGATGCAGATTGTGACTCGTGACCATCCAGCTTAGGACATTTTGGCATAGGCAAGATGAACAAGACAGGACAGCGATTGCTGGAGTTCTGCACCTATAGCAATTGGATTCTGGTTAATTAGTCAATCGGTTAATTGGGACGGCACCTTATTTGGGACAACTGTTAAAGAACAACAACTAATCAAGAAAATAGCCTGGATTCCCTTCATTTATTTGGGATGCTATGCTGCTTAACCGGGGCAGGAGACTTGCTAAATAGTTTCTAACTAGCGTCAATCATGTGAATTTACATATATGGCCCATTAGACACTGCACCTTGCTTTAGAGCAAACAGTTTTTAAATAGTGTCAGATGCATATGTTCGAGTTCAAAAAGCAATGATTTTTGTCACTGGTAGTTGGCAAGAAATAAACAGTAAGACAATTTAGAATTGTTTTGCTCACTGTGATTTCAAGTATTCAGGCTTGGATATGCCAGAAACAGCCAGGAGTGAAAATGAAGTGATTTCACTACTTCAACAAGTTAGGAACTATGAAGAACTTGAAGACATCGACAATCATCTTGAATGCTACAATGGAGGATGGAATCATCGATATCATTCAATGAAGCAAGTCCATTATCTGCACTAGGTGTCTGCCCCAGTACTGTTCATTTACAGTCAGTGAACAGAACACGGCAGCATGCTGGTTGTCCTTTGTATCTGATGATGACAGGGCAATTTTTAAAGTGGAAAAGCTGTTGCACCTGTACAATTCCGCTCTCCTGACCTCGGAAGTCTGGGTCCAGCGGTACGAGTAGTCATCACAAACTGAGGCCTTCCTTGATTGCACTGGATGACCATGATGTCTTCTGTGCCCTTGTCATGCCCTTTGCTCTCCACAAAGCATTGCAGAATTGCCTCCCTGGCTGTTGGATCTCACTGTAGCTCTCATCTGCTGAATCTGCCAGAGCTGACTGCACGTGCCTGGACAGATATGTACTTATTCCACCGAGGTACGAGGCCTGCCAGCCACCATCACCAGGTTTAGCCTGCCTTTCAAAATGGCATGTTGGACTACGGCCGCTGTCACATGCAAACAGCCACTTGGAGCCTCAGGTGAGAGCTGAGTGTCCGGTGGGGACCAAGGTGAGCGAGCTGTCCTAGAATGGACACAACAAATCCCTTCACCAGAGGTGCTACCCTTCCCCAGATACCCCTTACACAGCAACATACATTGGATGAATTACTCTGCTGATAGCTATTAGGAACCAATACATTTTTAGGATTAAGTTTAGGATTAGGATTAGTATTAGGAACAATACTGAAATAGCACTGTTAGTGTTCTAATTTGTTCTGTATTTTATTTAAATAATTTGTTACTAATTTGTCCTAACCATTTCCATGTAACTTTGGCTAGTTAGGGCAACCACTTAGTTTGAACCAAAATGTACTAGTCCTGATGTGTCCCAGTTAACCAGAATCCACAGCATCACCAACTCAGACTTTCAGACCAGGTTTCAATGCAAGGTTTCCTGGAGGTACCCTTGCTCCAGACACTGGCACCAGCTGGACTTGACCCTAGTAAGGTGCTCCTTCCGTAGCAGTGTGCTTTTCACACCCTCTTACCACAGTGCAGACTGCAACAAAGACCACTCACTGCTCTGTTGCACGGTCAAACTGCAGTCAAAGAAATTCGATCGTGCTGAGCAAGAAGGAAACCCTCACATTGCTGTCAGTGGGATGTCTCACCCAGACCAGCTGGAGCAGTTTGCAAAGCCCTTCAAGAAAGTGCCCTGCTACCCAGAAACTCTGTCACAGAGAAATGGGAATTTCTGTGGAATACCATCTACAGCATGGCCTCAGCTACCTTTGGAAGAAAGTCCTCAAAAATAAATGACTGCTTTGTGGTGAACTAGATATACCTGTCTGACTGCTCCTGTGGCTCCTCCCACAGACCCTGCTGACTGCTCCTGTGGCTCCTCCCACAGACCCCTGTATAAAGGCGACTGTGGGCTGCTGCTCTCCCTCATTTTCCCCAGGATGTAGTGCTGTTTATTCTTCCAGTCAATAAAATTGATGCACCATCAATAACTCACGCTGAGACTCAGGAAGCGAGTTATCGGCTTTTATTGACTGGAAGAATAAACAGCACTACATCCTGGGGGAAATGAGGGAGAGCAGCAGCCCACAGTCGCCTTTATACAGGGGTCTGTGGGATTTGCTTTGAAGCCAAATCTTCTGAGATCACTTCAACATTGAAGCCAAACATGCTGCCCTAGCCTAGTATAAGCATTCATGAACAGGAAGGAACTTACAGTTCATCAGGGTCTCTAGAAGCAAAGCTCAACAGACTGCCAGGAGCTGTGCTAACAAGTACTGGCTGCCGCTCAACGAAAGCATCCAATTTGCAGCACTGAAAATACTTTATAGATACTTCATTGATCCCAAAGGAAATTACAGTGTCATTAGCATTACAAGTGCAGAGATATACAAATAACAGAAGAGAAGTAAGAAAGAATTAAAATTAAGTTACCTCAAACAGATAACAGGAAGGAGTCATCACCTCCTTGGCTATAGGTTGACTCATTATGGAGCTTAATGTCCAAGGGTAAGACTGACCTCGTATAGCGCTCTTTGGAGCAGAGCAGTTGTTTTAGTCTTTTCTAAAAATGCTTCTCTGTTCAGCCAAGGTGGTATGCAGAGGGTGAGAAACATTGTCCAGAACTGTCAGGATTTTCTATAGGGTCCTTTGTTCTACTACAGCCTCCAGAGTGTCCAGTTTGACTCCCATAACAGAACTAGCCTTTCTAATCAGTTTATTCAGCCTGTTGGCATCACCCGTGTTGATGCCATTGCCCCAGCAGACCACCAAATAGGAGATTGTACTGGTGACAACAGACTGGGAGAACATGTGAAGGAGAGGCCTGCATACTCCAAAGGACCTCGGTCTCTTTAGGAAGTAGAAGCGACTCTGGCCCTTCTTGTTCACAGCCTCTGTGTTGGTGCTCCACTCAATGCTGTCATCTACGTACACCCCCAGGTACTTATAGGCTCTCACCACATCCACATCCGTACCATCAATAACAACAGGGAGCTGTGCAGGCTGAGTCTTTCTAAAGTCTATCACCATCTCCTTTGTCTTACTGATGTTGAACTGCAGATGATTCAGCTTGCACCATTTGACAAAGTCCTTCACCAGGGCCCTGTATTCATCCTCTTGTTCCCCCTTTATACACTGAACTATTGCTGAGTCATCAGAGAATTTTTGCAGATGACATGCCTCAGTGTTGTATCTAAAGTCCGGATTTATAGCGTAAGCAGAAAGGGAGCCAATACAGTCGTCTGTGGGGCCCCAGTGATGCTTATGGTCTGAAGAAGGGTCTTGGCTTGAAATGCCGACTGTTTATTCATTTCCATAGATCTTGACCTCACAAACTATTTTACTACCTATTATTTGCCAGCATTGAACTTCCTCTGTAACTGTTACACAGTCCCTGTGGGGCCCCAGTGCTGCTTATAGCCATGTCTGACACACAGCTCTGAAGCTGCTTAAACTGTGGTCAGCCAGTCAGGTAGTCCATTATCCAGGATACAACGGAAGTGCCAACTGGCATGGAATGGAGTTATTCCTCCAGCAATGAAGGCTGTATGGTATTGAAGGCATTTGAGAATTCAAAAAACATGGTCCAAATGGGAGTAAGTTCTGTTCAGCAGGTAGATGCCAGCAGAGGATCGAGGACTGATCTGACCAGGGGTCAGAGGTGAGCCAAGATCTTCACAATGATATCTTCATGATGTGTGAGGTCAGGGACACTGGGTGGTAGTCACTCAAGACTTTTGGTTGGCTCTTCTTGGATATTGGACTCGCACCTGATGTTTTCCATACAGTCAGAACCTTTCCAGGTTGAAATTTGGATCAAAAATGCACTGGAGAACTCCATACAGCTGCTCAGCACCCTCCTTCAGGACCTTGGGATTCACACCATCCGGTCCCAATGTCTGAGTTTCCCCAGAGCCCTTCTCATCTGCTCAGTAGTGAAGGTGAGTCCATGATGACTGGGGAGTTGGTGGAAGCTGGGGCTGGGGGAGATGAGGATCAGGCCAATAGCCATTGATTTGTGGAGATGTGGATGGTAGGGTGCAGGGCAAGGAGGAGGCGTAGACAGTGGTAGCCTGTGTTGTTCATCCACATGTTGAACTAGAGGGGGGAGGAGGGACGAAGGGAGGGAGAATAGGGTGCCTCAGCACCTGCACTGGTGTGCTGACAGGAATATCAGGGGTTTGTATGATGGCATCAAGATAGCCCTCGGCCCCTCTCAGAGCAAGATAGCTCCTCTAAAACCCTCAATGGAGATAATCAAACTGGGGAGAGATGGGTCGAACATTAGTGCGACCTCTACACCAGAGTGTACACTGTCACCACCTCAGCCCTGGACATCATTGAGTGCCTGCCGAACACAGAGGAACTGGATGCAGGGAAGGCACCAGGCAGTGATGGGAGTCCCCCAGACCTGATCAAGCACTGACTACCCTACTACACCCACTGCATGAAGTCTTCTGTCAGTGCTGGCAGGAAGGAAATGGCAGACTCTAAGGTTACTATCTTCAACAAAAATCAAGGCAAGAGAAGAAACTGACAACTGCAGGAGCATTTCCCTCTTGAGTGAATCCTTCCTCAACAACATGAAGGAGAATGTGCTCTACAACGGTAGCTCTTTGGAGCCCTTTGACATGAGCAGTGGTATCAAGCAAGGCAGAGTTTTCTCCCCAACGCTCTTTGGGATTTTTATTGCCCTTCTCCTGAGGTACGCAATTGGCACTGCAACAGAGCGGATCTACATCCAGACTAGATCAAACGGCAGGCTTTTCAACCTCACCTGCCTAAGAGCCAAAACCAAAGTACAAGGGGCTATGATCAGAGACTGGCTGTTTGCCGATGATGCAGCTGTCGAACTCACACTCCACAGTGAATGATTCCTTCTCCCAGACCTGCGAGGAATTTGGTCTGGCTATCAGCCTGAAAAAGACAAATGTCTTCGGACAAGATGCGGAGACACCACCAGTCATTACCATTGGTAACTACAAACTGGATGTGGTTCAACAGTTCACATAGCTGGGGTCCGTCATCAGTGACAACCTCTCTTTGAATGGAGAAATCAACAAGCACACCATGATAGCTGCAGCAACTGTTCCCTGCATTACCACACGTGTCTAGGAGAACTGCAAGCTCTCGGTCAAAACAAAGATGGCAGTTTACAATGCTTGTGTCACCTGTACACTGCTGTGCAGCAGCGAGACCCAGACAACATGCACCAAGCGGGAGAGCAGGCTCGACATCTTCCATTTAAGGTGCCTTCGTTGCACACTCGGCATCTCCTGGAGAGACAGAGAACCCAACGCTGAAGTTCTCTCTCATGCCTCCATCCTTGGTGTCTACACTCTGCTCTGCTAGCGTAGACTGCGTAAGCTGGGACACATCCGCCACATGTACGAAGCCATATCGCAAAAGGTATCCTCTACGATGAGCTGACTTCAGACAAGAGAACTGCTGACCACCTAGGACAGTGCAACAGGGATGTCAGAAAGCAGGACATGAAGGTGCTGGACATCAACAATGAGTTCTGGGAGGAACTTGCAGTCAACTGCACTAGGTGGAAGAGCACCCTGAACACAACACCTTAAGTCAGGTGAAGAACTACTATCCTGGGGGGGGGGGGGGGTGGTATTACATGACTGGCACATCCTATGGGTTTTATGGAATGTAATAGAACAGTATTGAAAGCATTGACTTTAAATATAAAAATGAAAGCCATTGCATGGCTAATTCTAGTAAATATTTTTATTATGAATAAAGTTTATTTTTGACAGTAAAAAAGACTTCCTTGCCACCCACAAATGTTGCTCAACCAACTGAGCTTCCTCAACAGATTGTTTGTTGTACAAAATTCCAACATCTGCAAGCTCTCATGTCTCCACTGAATAATGGGAAGATATGGTAAACAATCTTCAGACACAGAATTACCTCATCACCCATCACCAACATCCTGGGGTCATGATTAATGAGAATTCAGCTGAGCCAGGAGCACGAATACTGCAGCTGCAAATGGAGGCTTGGTCTAACTATCCTGTGGTGAATAGAATCTATGACACCTCAAAGTCTTTTCAATGCTTGTACTACACAGGCCTGTCCACTTGCTTGAAACTGTGCGGTCCCACTACTCTGGAGGTGCTCATAGTTCAGGTCAATGCAACTTACTTGAATTGCGCTCCGTCCATCCACCCTTAACATTCATCTCAGCTGCATTGTGTCCAACTACAAACTACTGTGTACTCATTGGCTGCTTTTCTAGTTGCCTCCTGGACCTTAATAAAGTCACCACTGAGGTGTGTGTTTGTGATCTTCTCCTACTGTATCCTATAACACTTCTAGGTCCGATGTGTTGTGCGTTCAGAGATGCTCTTCTGCACGCCACTGTTGTAATGCATGGTTATTTGAGTTACAGTAGTCTTCCTCTCAGTTTGAACCGGTCTAGCCATTTTCCTCTGACATCTCTCATTGACAAGGTGTTTTTGTTCACAGAACTGCTGCTCACTGAATGTTTTTTTCTGTTTTTTTGCACCATTTTTTGTAAACTCCAGAGACTGTTGTGCATGAACATCCCAGGAAATAAACAGTTTCTGAGATACTCAAACGTCCTTGTCTGGCACCAACAATCATCCCACAGTCAAAATCACTTAAAGCACATTTCTTCCTCATTCTGATGTTTGGTCTGAACAATAAATGAACCACATCTGCATGCTTTTATGTAGTGAGTTGCTGCCACATGATTGGCTGATTAGACTTTGCATTAATGAGCAGTTACTCTACATATTACTTAAAAGCTCCTCTGAAACTTGTGACCTTGACAACCAAGAAGGATGAGGGCAACAGGCACATGAGAACCTTAAAATCAGTACTGTACATTCCCCTCCAAGTCATCCAGACTTGGAAATATATCAGCTGTCCTTCATTGCCATTGAGTTTAAAGTCCTTATCTCTCTCCCCAGCCATGCAGTAGGAACAAAACAGTGGAGTAAAGGGAATTACAGAGGCACGAGAGAGGAGCTGGCCAAAATTGATTGGAAAAGTACACTGGCAGCCTTGATGGCAGAGTAACAGTGGCTGGAGTTTCTGGAAGCTATTCAGAAGGCACAGGAAATATACATCTCAAAGAGGAAGAGGTGTTCTAAAGGCAAGATGCCACAACCGTGGCTAAAAAGTGAACTCAAAGCCAACATAAAAGCCAAAGAGAGGAAATATAACAGAGCAAAAATTAGTGGGAAGTTAGAGGACTGGGAAGCTTTTAAAAACCAAAAGTCCGCAACTAAAAAGTCATTAATAAGGAAAGGATGGAATATGAAAGTACACTAGCCGGTAATATTAAAGAGGATAATAGAAGTTTCTTCAGATACATAAAGTATAAAAGGAAGGCAAGAGAGGATATCAGACTGCTGGAAAATAATGCTGGAACAAGGAAATGTCAGGTGAACTGAATAAGTATTTTGCAACAGTCTTCACTATGGAAAACACTAGCAGTGTGGTAGAAGTTGGAGAGTGTCAAGGTGCAGAAGTGTGTGAAGCTGCCATTACAAGAGAGAATGTTCTTGGGAAACTGAAAAGCCTGAAGGTAGAAAAGTGACCTGGATTAGATGACGTACACCGTAGGATTCTGAAAGAGATGGCTGAAGAGATTGTGGAGGCATCAGGAATGATCTTTCAAGAATCACTGGATTCTGGAATGGTTCCAGAATACCGGAAAATTGCAAATGCCACTCCACTCTTCAAGAAGGGAGAGAGGAAGAAGAAAGGAAATTAAAGGCCAGTTAGTTTGACCTCAACGTTGGGAAGATGTTGGAATTGTAATTTCAGGATAATTGGAGACACATGATAAAATATGACATAATCAGCATGATTTCCTCAAGGGAAAATCTTGCCCGACAAATCTGTTGGGATTCGTTGAAGAAATAACAAGCACTTGGTTTATAATAAGACCTTTGACAAGGTTCACACATGAGGCTGCTTAACAAGTTAAGAGTCCATGGTATTACAAGATAGATACTAGTGTTGGGCTTGAAATTCTGCCCTGTGTTCGTTTAGGAAGAGAGACAACCAACACCGGAATATTACAAAACTTAGGTTTATTGCAGAATTCGTAACTGGTACAGCGAATCGACGGAGTCGCTGGAGAAGGCGCGTTCCGACCTCCCCTTACAATCTGCTCTTATTTATATCCCTTTTCCCCCCAGCACAACCCCCCGCTACATATTAGGTAATATCGGGCACTCGTGTCCATCTATTGGCCCATAGCCAGATGCTCACGCGTTACCTGTTTCTTTTGTTTACTGTATCGCGTGACACTAATAGTATCGGTGTAGCGGGGTCCCCAGTTTCGCTCCCCCTCGCTCGCATTCCAGCTTCCTAACATGATGTGCGTTACGTGAGCCACTCCTGACCTGTAATGGCGGTCCCGAATTAACCCCAACACGAATTAACCCCGATACTAATTAACCCCAACACTCCCTTCCTTGGCCTCCCAGAGGCCACATCCCCACATCCCTTACAATCTTTTCCGCGGCTGCCGGGATCAGGCAGGGAGGTGAGCGTCCCCCAGCACTCTTTGGCGTGTCCTCCCTATTTGCACATCCTGATTTGTCCGACCTAGGGTCACAAAATATGGGTAGGGGTTCCCTAAACATTCGCAATTTTTACAAGTAGCATGCAACATTTCAGAAAACTTATTCAAGAACAAATTCACAATCCCCCCCTTGCCATGGTCCATTTCAGTCCGTGTCCTCCCATAGCGCGTCCGCTTTCCGGGAGGGCCGTGTCCTCCCCTTCCACTGGGAACAAGGGTGCCTGGTACGCCGGTGGAGTTCCATCCTTTCCGGTCAAGGCTCGATCTATAGTCCCGCAATAACAACCACACGTAATAAAGATAGCAATTGAAATAGACAGTCCTAGAGCCGACTGTCCCAGAAACGCTCCCCACTTGCCAGAGGTCTTATTTAGCCAGTAGAAAATGATGCCAGTTATTGTCCCCCTCCCTTCTTACCTTTTAATGCCCTGTTGGAGACCTCGGTGACAGGGTATGGACCATGCCACCGTTTTCCGTTCCAGGTGAGCTTCCCCGGGCCTCGGAGGAACACTTCCACTCCTACCTTGATGGTGTCCGACCCCTGCGGCTGCTCACTGTTAGTTTATTGAACTCGCACAGTTATCAATTTTACCATATTTCTAAAAACTCTCATATACTCTGTTACTCAACACACAAATGTCTGAGTTTCGGTAACTCGAAATTGAAGTGCTCCATGGCTCCCTAGTACACAGAGAGGATCAAATATGGGACGGTCGCCTTTCAAAACCTGACCTTCGCGTGGGAGATTTCTCCTCTTAACAACCAGTCTAAGGTAGGCGCCGTCAGTATCCCCGTGCACTAAGGTGTACCGCGGAACACTTTCTCTTCTCCTCCTCACTCCTGAGACTTTTATGCCCATCGTGGGCGGCGGGTACCCTCACTCAGAAGACTTTTCCACGGGCGGAGGATCTTCCTAAAAACAGATAAGAGTTAGTACTTACCAGTCACGATTCTGCACCGGGAATGATCTCTCCCAGGGTAATTTGGGGTTGGTGAGGATCCGTCAGCAGACAAGATCTAACTCAGTGATTTAACTATCTAGTGGAAGTCTTCGATATAACAGGCACTTCCTGACCTTAGTCGAGCTTGCGGCCGCAAGTTGTCTGCTGTCGGACCCGCCAGCCTGTGTTGTCTCTCCCTCCCCACGTCGGGGTCACCAAATGTTGGGCTTGAAATTCTGCCCTGTGTTCGTTTAGGAAGAGAGACAACCAACACCGGAATATTACAAAACTTAGGTTTATTGCAGAATTCGTAACTGGTACAGCGAATCGACGGAGTCGCTGGAGAAGGCGCGTTCCGACCTCCCCTTACAATCTGCTCTTATTTATATCCCTTTTCCCCCCAGCACAACCCCCCGCTACATATTAGGTAATATCGGGCACTCGTGTCCATCTATTGGCCCATAGCCAGATGCTCACGCGTTACCTGTTTCTTTTGTTTACTGTATCGCGTGACACTAATAGTATCGGTGTAGCGGGGTCCCCAGTTTCGCTCCCCCTCGCTCGCATTCCAGCTTCCTAACATGATGTGCGTTACGTGAGCCACTCCTGACCTGTAATGGCGGTCCCGAATTAACCCCAACACGAATTAACCCCGATACTAATTAACCCCAACACTCCCTTCCTTGGCCTCCCAGAGGCCACATCCCCACATCCCTTACAATCTTTTCCGCGGCTGCCGGGATCAGGCAGGGAGGTGAGCGTCCCCCAGCACTCTTTGGCGTGTCCTCCCTATTTGCACATCCTGATTTGTCCGACCTAGGGTCACAAAATATGGGTAGGGGTTCCCTAAACATTCGCAATTTTTACAAGTAGCATGCAACATTTCAGAAAACTTATTCAAGAACAAATTCACAATCCCCCCCTTGCCATGGTCCATTTCAGTCCGTGTCCTCCCATAGCGCGTCCGCTTTCCGGGAGGGCCGTGTCCTCCCCTTCCACTGGGAACAAGGGTGCCTGGTACGCCGGTGGAGTTCCATCCTTTCCGGTCAAGGCTCGATCTATAGTCCCGCAATAACAACCACACGTAATAAAGATAGCAATTGAAATAGACAGTCCTAGAGCCGACTGTCCCAGAAACGCTCCCCACTTGCCAGAGGTCTTATTTAGCCAGTAGAAAATGATGCCAGTTATTGTCCCCCTCCCTTCTTACCTTTTAATGCCCTGTTGGAGACCTCGGTGACAGGGTATGGACCATGCCACCGTTTTCCGTTCCAGGTGAGCTTCCCCGGGCCTCGGAGGAACACTTCCACTCCTACCTTGATGGTGTCCGACCCCTGCGGCTGCTCACTGTTAGTTTATTGAACTCGCACAGTTATCAATTTTACCATATTTCTAAAAACTCTCATATACTCTGTTACTCAACACACAAATGTCTGAGTTTCGGTAACTCGAAATTGAAGTGCTCCATGGCTCCCTAGTACACAGAGAGGATCAAATATGGGACGGTCGCCTTTCAAAACCTGACCTTCGCGTGGGAGATTTCTCCTCTTAACAACCAGTCTAAGGTAGGCGCCGTCAGTATCCCCGTGCACTAAGGTGTACCGCGGAACACTTTCTCTTCTCCTCCTCACTCCTGAGACTTTTATGCCCATCGTGGGCGGCGGGTACCCTCACTCAGAAGACTTTTCCACGGGCGGAGGATCTTCCTAAAAACAGATAAGAGTTAGTACTTACCAGTCACGATTCTGCACCGGGAATGATCTCTCCCAGGGTAATTTGGGGTTGGTGAGGATCCGTCAGCAGACAAGATCTAACTCAGTGATTTAACTATCTAGTGGAAGTCTTCGATATAACAGGCACTTCCTGACCTTAGTCGAGCTTGCGGCCGCAAGTTGTCTGCTGTCGGACCCGCCAGCCTGTGTTGTCTCTCCCTCCCCACGTCGGGGTCACCAAATGTTGGGCTTGAAATTCTGCCCTGTGTTCGTTTAGGAAGAGAGACAACCAACACCGGAATATTACAAAACTTAGGTTTATTGCAGAATTCATAACTGGTACAGCGAATCGACGGAATCGCTGGAGAAGGCGCGTTCCGACCTCCCCTTACAATCTGCTCTTATTTATATCCCTTTTCCCCCCAGCACAACCCCCCGCTACATATTAGGTAATATCGGGCACTCGTGTCCATCTATTGGCCCATAGCCAGATGCTCACGCGTTACCTGTTTCTTTTGTTTACTGTATCGCGTGACACTAATAGTATCGGTGTAGCGGGGTCCCCAGTTTCGCTCCCCCTCGCTCGCATTCCAGCTTCCTAACATGATGTGCGTTACGTGAGCCACTCCTGACCTGTAATGGCGGTCCCGAATTAACCCCAACACGAATTAACCCCGATACTAATTAACCCCAACACTAGCATGGATAGAAAATTGGCTGACTGGCAGGAGGCAAAGACTGGGAATAAAGGGAGCTTATTCTGGTTGGCTGCCGGTGACTATTGGTGTTCCACAGGGGCTAGTGTTGAGACTACTTCTTTTTACATTATACATTAATAACTTGGATGATGGAATTGATGGCTTTGTTGCAAAGTTTGCAGATTATACGAAGATAGGTGGAGGGGCAGGTAGTTTTTTGGAAGTAGAAAGATGACAGAAGGACTTAGACAGGTTAAGAGATGGGAAAAGAAGTTGCAGATAGAAAACAGTATCAGGAAGAGTATGGTCATGCACCTTGGTAGAAGAAATGAAAGGGTAGACTACTTCCCAAATGGAGAGAAAATTCAAAATTCTGAGGCACAAAGGGACTTGAGAGTCCTTGTGCAGGATTCCTTAAGGGTTAATTTTCAGGTTGAGGCTGTGGTGAGGAAGGCAAATGTGATGTTAGCATTCATTTCAAGAGGACTAGAATATAAAAGCAAGGATGTAATGTTGAGGCTTTATAAGGCACCGGTGAGACCTCACTTCAAAGGTTCAAAGGGAATTTAATGTCTGAGAAATGTATACAATATACATCCTGAAATGTTTTTTCTTCTCAAACATCCATGAAAACAGAGAAGTGCCCCAAAGAAAGAACAACAGTTAAACGTGAGAACCTCAAAGTAAGTGGCAGCAAGCAACGATTCCCCCTTCCCCCCACCAGCAAAAAAAGTGCATCAGTACCGTCACCGAGCCCAAGCATGTGCTAAGCAACAGCAAAGACACAGACCAAAGTTACCCCGAAGGCTTCGTGTTTCATCCGACATTCAACAAACCACAGGTTTTCTCTCTCTTTGGCAAGGGAGAGGGAGGTGTCCCCCATTTTCACAGCGAGCGGGAGACATAACGACAACCCGCTGGTTTACAATGTCACAAGTCCATTTTGTCACTTTTTTTGAGCTCTGTGTCCAAAAATCGCAAAGAGCCGGGTCTTCGGACCCACAGTGAAAGATTTTCCGGCCTCCTCAATGACACACAAGTCTCTGGCCATGATACTGACCGTCGATCCACCCGTCTCCAGAGCCCCGAGATCTCAGGCTTCCAAACACGATTGAGATTCTCAGGCCAAACCCTTGGCATGTCGATTAACAGCCAGTCGTGGAACCCCGAGAACGGGTCCCATTCCCGCAAAGAACCAAAGCTTGTGTGTAACTCCAGATCAGGGTCTTTAAAAGAACCCTGAAAGGGGAAAATAAAGATATTAAAAATGGAAATAGCTGTTTCCGAAGATGCAAGCAAAGGAGTCGCTGTTAGGCACCGTTATCCCTCCTAAGCACTTAGAGTGTTATGAGTAGTTTTGGGCCCCTGATCATAGAAAGGCTGTGCTGAAAATGGAGAGGGTTCAGGAGAGGTTCATGAAAATGATTTGAGGTTTGAAGGGTTTGTCACATGGAGTGTGTTTGATGGCTCTGGGCCTGCATTCACTAGAATTCAGAAGAATGAGGAGTGACCTAATTAAAACCAATCAAATGTGGAAAGGCCGTGATAGAGTGAATGTGAAGAAGATGTTTCCTATGGTGGGAGAGTCTAGGATCAGAGGACACAGCCTCAGAATAGAGGGGTGTCCTTTTAGAACGGAGATGAGGAGGCATTTCTTTAGCCAGAGAGTGGTGAACCAGTGGAATTTGTTGCCATGGGTGGCTGAGGAGGTCAAGTATTTACGTATATTTAAGGCAGAGGCTGATAGATTCCTAATTGGTCAGGGCATGAAGGGATGCGGGAGAAAGCAGGAGATTGGGGCTGAGGAAAAGTGAATCAGCCATGATGAAATGGTGGAGCAGACTTGATTGGTCAAATGGCCTAAAGGCTGATTTATACTTCTGCATCAAATGAACCTATGCTGTACCCTATGCCATATCCTGACGTGCAGCTCTCCAAAAATGTAACTGCGCATCGCGGTGACACAGACCATAACAACTGTGATTGGTCCACTTGGTAACATTGCATTTCCTCCTGTCTATAGGCATACTCTGCGTACGCTGATGCGAAATAAATGGTTGGTGATGATGAACCAAATCGTCAAATCTACCTGTTCAACGTTTATTAGCTCCAACTCCAACATAATGCGCTCAGTTGCCATTGTTTGAAGTACATGAAGAAACTCTGCACAGTGGCATAGAAACCCCACCGCCAACCAGCGTTTTGGCGGTGAGTTGCAGAGCGACGCAGACACACCAATGCACAGGTATAAATGCTCACAACAGCGCAGGCTACTTAAGAAGGCTGCGGCGTAGGCTACTACGCAGAGGTATACATCAGCTTTAATTCTGCTCCTGTATCTTATGGTGTTAAATTGTGAAGGGCCACAATGGCTCCTGAGTGCTGCTCACTATCACCTTCCAGGCACAACAGAGTTGCACAATAAATGATGACCTTGATAGTATTGACCAAATCCCAAAATAAATAAACTAAACAGAATGTGTGTGTCTGGGAACTGCATGAATTGGAGATCTGGAGCCTGATTGGGATACTTGTAAATACCTTTAAGGTTGCTGTTACGAGGAATGCCCTATTATAATCAATTAGGCACGGAGAGAATCTGTATTTAATGATGTTCCTTCATTGGTTTGGTTCACAAGCATGTGAATTTACACAACTGAATAGCTGTGTACACACCTTCTAAGTTTCCCTGATCCTCCATGAACGGTTGAAGAATAGGAAAGTTAACGCCTAGGAAGAAGTCTATGTGGGGTCCTGTACATCCGCGATGGCTGGTATCTGAAGAGTTGTCACTGCTTCTGCTCCCAAAATCATTTATGTTTATTCCTTCCCTTATCAAATCAATGTCTGATGTTTCCATTTTGTTGGCTCAAAGTCAACTGATTGACTTGTGTCAGTTCCCAGGGCTACCAGCAGTTTTGTTGTTTATGT
Source organism: Hemitrygon akajei (assembly GCF_048418815.1). NCBI lineage: Eukaryota > Metazoa > Chordata > Chondrichthyes > Myliobatiformes > Dasyatidae > Hemitrygon > Hemitrygon akajei. The sequence goes on along the minus strand of NC_133127.1, from coordinate 66,651,228 downwards.
TCTTTACCTTCAAATTCATGCCTTAGGTGACTTCTTGTGCTCTGGTGAACTCTGGCGGATTCAAACCAGATTCAAACACTGGGCCCAGATGACAGGATTTCTTCTGAAAACCTGTCACTTAACACAATGACTAACTTCTTTCAGTTAGTCCTGACAAAGGGTCTCAGCCGGAAACGTCGACTGTGCATTTTCTATAGATGCTGCCTGGCCTGCTGTGTTTCACCAGCATTTTGTGTGTGTTGCTTGAATTTCCAGCATCTGCAGATTTCCTCATGTTTGCGACTAGATTCTCATCTGAGAATGGTCCTAAGTTTAGCAGATCATTAGCAGAAACTCCTTGTTCAATTGTTCAATGTTCAATTGCTCTGGTTAATTATCCTGGAGCAAGAATCAGTTCATCAAACAGTTCACAAAACTGCCACCTCTGTTCCTGTTAACTGATTCTAATTCTTTCTGTCCAACATTGCCCTCTCATCACTATCTCATGTGCTGCTCTTTTATCTTTGCAAATCTCTGGATCTTCAGTACATATAGGGATATACGTAATTAAATTTAACATAACCACATGCTGTTTTTGATCATGTAACACTGTGCACTTGGGTTAAGTCAAAGAAGGACTTCAAATTTTCTCTTGCCAAAGGCCTGGATTTTACTTTAGTTTCAAGTACGTAGCTGTTTTCTTTTAGAGCATCATGTCTGAATCTAGCTCATATAATCACAATATCTGGACTCTAACCACCTGCATCTTAAAAAAATTATCATATACAGTAAAATTTAATTATTTTACCAGTCATTTTCATTCTACAGCTTCTAGTTCTTGTTTCTTAACTTCATCTTTTCTGTTCAGATCCTTAATGATTTTAAATGCCTCTATCAGATCCTTCCTTAACCTTTCCTATTTTGAGAACAAATGCAATAATGGGTTACAGTAAAGTTGCTGACAAATGCCTTATGAACATAACACATTTTGGACCATATGACCATAAGATATAGAAGCAGAAGTGGGCCATTCAGCCCATCGAATCTGCCCCACCATTTAATCATGGGCTCATCCAATCCTTCCAGTCATCCCCACTCCCCTGCCTTCTCCCCATACCCTTTGATGTACTGGCTAATCAAGGACCTATCTATCTCTGCCTTAAATACACCCATGACTTGGCCTCCACAGCTGCTCGTGGCAACAAATTCCACAGATTTACCACCCTCTGACTAAAGTAATTTCTCCATATCTCTGCTCTAAATGGATGTCCTTTATACATGTTTTGAACAGAAGGGATTGCCACCACTCACTTTGACAGATTCTAATGCACCTCAACATACAACAACCATCAAACATGAAGAAATCTGCAGATGCTGGAAATTCAAACAACACACGCAAAATGCTGGTGGAACACAGCAGGCCAGGCAGCATCTATTAGGAGAAGCACTGTCGACGTTTCGGGCCGAGACCCTTCGTCAATAACCATAATAGCCAAAAAAGAATAGATTTCCAGAAAATTAACTCGAGGAAAGTAACTGACCCAGATATGTCAGACTACTCCATATTGACTATGGATTCAAGATAACTATGGAAAAGAATAGGTCTGGTCCTCGGGTTGAGATTCTAAATTGGAGAAAGGCCAATTTTCATTGTATCAGACAGGATCTGGCAAGTGGTTTGTTTTCTGGCAAAGGTATGCTTGGTAAGTGGGAGGCCTTGAAGTGAAATTTGGAGAGTATACAGTTTCTATGTTCCTGTCAGAATAAAAGGTAAGGATAACATGTGCAGGGAACCTTGGTTTTCAAGAGATATTGAGGCCTTGGTTAGGAAGAAAAATGAGGTGCCTCACTGGCATGGGCAGGAAAGAACAAATGAGGTACTTGAGGATTATAAGAATTGCAAGAGGACACTTAAGAAAGAAATCAGGAGGGCTAAATGAAGGCATGGGATTGCTCTAGTATACTAGGTGAAGGACAATCTCAGGGGCTTCTACAGATATGACAATAGACAATAGACAATAGGTGCAGAAGTAGACCATTCGGCCCTTCGAGCCTGCACTGCCATTTTGAGATCATGGCTGATCAACTACTATCAATACCCGGTTCCTGCCTTGTCCCCATATCCCTTGATTCCCCTATCCATAAGATACCTATCTAGCTCCTTCTTGAAAGCATCCAGAGAATTGGCCTCCACTACCTTCGGAGGCAGTACATTCCAGACCCCCACAACTCTCTGGGAGAAGAAGTTTTTCCTTAACTCTGTCCTAAATGACCTACCCCTTATTCTCAAACCATGCCCTCTGGTACTGGACTCTCCCAGCATCTGGAACATATTTCCTGCCTCTATCTTGTCCAATCCCTTAATAATCTTATATGTTTCAATCAGATCCCCTCTCAATCTCCTTAATTCCAGCGTGTACAAGCCCAGTCTCTCTAACCTCTCTGCGTAAGACGGTCCAGACATCCCAGGAATTAACCTCATGAATCTACGCTGCACTTCCTCTATAGCCAGGATGTCCTTCCTTAACCCTGGAGACCAAAACTGTACACAATACTCCAGGTGTGGTCTCACCAGGGCTCTGTACAAATGCAAGAGGATTTCCTTGCTCTTGTACTCAATTCCCTTTGTAATAAAGGCCAACATTCCATTAGCCTTCTTCACTGCCTGCTGCACTTGCTCATTCACCTTCAGTGACTGATGAACAAGGACTCCTAGATCTCTTTGTATTTCTCCCTTACCTAACTCTACACCATTCAGATAATAATCTGCCTTCCTGTTCTTACTCCCAAAGTGGATAACCTCACACTTATTCACATTAAACGTCATCTGCCAAGTATCTGCCCACTCACCCAGCCTATCCAAGTCACCCTGAATTCTCCTAACATCCTCATCACATGTCACACTGCCACCCAGCTTAGTATCATCAGCAAATTTGCTGATGTTATTTTCAATGCCTTCATCCAAATCGTTGACATAAATTGTAAACAGCTGTGGTCCCAATACCGAGCCCTGTGGCACCCCACTAGTCACCACCTGCCATTCCGACAAACACCCATTCATCGCTACCCTTTGCTTTCTATTTGCCAACCAGTTTTCTATCCATGTCAATGTCTTCCCCCCGATGCCCTGAGCTTTGATTTTACCCACCAATCTCCTATGTGGGGCCTTATCAAATGCCTTCTGAAAATTGAGGTACACTACATCCACTGGATCTCCCCCATCTAGCTTCCTGGTTACATCCTCGAAAAACTCCAACAGATTAGTCAAGCATGATTTACCCTTGGTAAATCCATGCTGGCTCGGCCCAATCCTATCACTACTATCTAGATATGCCACTATTTCATCCTTAATAATGGACTCTAGCATCTTCCCCACCACCGATGTCAGGCTGACAGGTCGATAGTTCTCTGTTTTCTCCCTTCCTCCTTTCTTAAAAAGTGGGATAACATTAGCCATTCTCCAATCCTCAGGAACTGATCCTGAATCTAAGGAACATTGGAAAATGATTACCAATGCATCCGCAATTTCCAGGGCCACCTCCTTTAGTACCCTAGGATGCAGACCATCTGGACCTGGGGATTTGTCAGCCTTCAGTCCCATCAGTCTTCTCATCACCGTTTCCTTCCTAATGTCAATCTGTTTCATTTCCTCTGTTACCCTATGTCTTTGGCCCATCCATACATCTGGGAGATTGCTTGTGTCTTCCTTAGTGAAAACAGATCTAAAGTACTCATTAAATTCTTCTGCCATTTCTCTGTTTCCCATAACAATTTCACCCAATTCATTCTTCAAGGGCCCAACATTGTTCTTAACTATCTTCTTTCTCTTCACATACCTAAAAAAGCTTTTGCTATCTTCCTTTATATTCCTGGCTAGCTTGCGTTCGTACCTCATTTTTTCTCCCCGTATTGTCTTTTTAGTTAAGTTCTGTTGTTCCTTAAAAACTTCCCAATCATCTGTCCTCCCACTCAACTTAGCTCTGTCATACTTCCTTTTTTTTAATGCTATGCAATCTCTGACTTCCTTTGTCAACCACTGTGGCCCCTTTCCCCCCTTTGAATCCTTCCTTCTCTGGGGGATGAACTGATTTTGCACCTTGTGCATTATTCCCAAGAATACCTACCACTGCTGTTCCACTGTCTTTTCTGCTAGGCTATCTGTCCAGTCAACTTTGGCCAGCTCCTCCCTCATGGCTCCATAGCTTCCCCTGTTCAACTGCAACACTGACACCTCCAAACTGCCCTTATCCTTCTCAAATTGCAGATAAAAACTTTGCAGATATATTGAGAACAAAAGGACAAGACTGGCTCTCTTGAAGATTAGAGTGGTCATCTATGCCTGGAGACAAAAGCGATGGGGGAGATCTTAACTGGATTTTTTTTTTGTATCTGTATTTACGTGGGCAATGAACACAGAGTATATGGAAGTGAATTGAAACAGTATTTAGGTCATGGACTGTATACAGGAGGACATTGAATTGAATTGAATTGAATTTATTTACATCTTACATCCATCCCACAATGTGAGGGAGTGACTCCATTATGACTCCACCACAATGTACTGACATGTAAATTTATAAGTCTAATGGCTTTTAGAAAAATGCTGTCCCATAGCCTGTTGGTCCTGGCTTTTATGCTGCAATAGAGTTTGACAGATGGAAGCAGCTGAAATAGTTTATGGTTGGAGTAACTGGTGTCCCTGATGATCTTCCAGGCCTTCTTTATGCACCTGCTGCTGTAAATGTCTGCAATGGAGGGAAATTCAGGTCCACAGATGCACTGGGCTGTCCGTATCATTCTCTGCAGTGCCCAGCGATCAAGGTTGGTGCAGTTCCCGTACCAGGCGGTGATACAGCCAGTCAGGATGCTCTCAGTGGAGCCCCTGTAGAAGGTCTTGAGGATTTGGGGGCTCATGCCGAATTTCTTTAGTTGCCTGAGGTGGAAGAGACGCTGTTGTGTTTTTTTCGCCACAAAGCCAGTGTGTATAGTCCCGGTGAAATCTTCGGTGATGTGTATACCGAGGAACTTCAAACTACTCACCCTCTCAACTGCAGACCCATTGATGTTGATCAGGTCGAGCCCGTCTCCGTTCCTCCTGTAACTCACAATCAGCTCTTTTGTTTTTTGGACATTGAGAAAGAGGCTGTTATCTTGGCACCACTGTCTCAGGGTATTAAACTCTCCTCTGTAGGCTGTCTCGTCACCATTAGAAATAAGGCCAATCAATGCTGTGTCATCTGTGAATTTAATCAGCAGATTGGAGCTGTGTGTGGCAGCACCATTGTGGGTCTAAAGGGACTAGAGGAGTGGCTCAGGACACAACCCTGGGGGGCACCTGTGTTGAGAGTCAGAGGGGCAGAGATGAGGGAGCCCATGTTGTCGGCAATCCGATAAGAAGTCTAGGATCCACTTGCACAAGGCGGGGTACAGGCTGAGATCTCTGAGCATCTTGAAAAGTCTAGAGGGCATTATGGAGTTGAATGCTGAACTGTAGTCCAGGAACAGCATTCTAATGTACGTATCCCTCCTCCCAGGTGAGTGAGCACGCTGTGTAGTGCTATGGCTGTGGTGTCATCGGTAGGGATGTTTTCTGTCTTGAGGCAAATTAGGGTGGATAAATCCCAGGACCTGGCAAGCTGTCCCTTGAACCTTGTGGAAGAAATTGCAGGGACGCTAGCAGAGATATTGAAAATGTCCTTAGCCACATTTGAGATACCAGAGGATTGGAGGAGAGTTAATATGATTCCATTCTTAAGAAAGGCTCCAGGAATAGTTGTGGTGACGTTTTTGTCAGGTATTCTAAGGGACTAGATGTGCATGCACTTAGCTTGACGGGGACTGATCAGGAACAGTCTTCTTGGTTTTGTGCAAAGTAAGACGTGTCTAAGCAATCTTATATTTTTCTTTCAAGTAAGTTGCCAGGAAATTTGATGAAGGCAAGGCAGTGGATTTGTAGTCTACATGGATTTTAGGAAGGCCTTTCACAAGGCCCCGCATGAGAGGTTGGTCAAAGAAGTTCAGTCACTTGGAGGCAGGATGAGGTCGTAAATTGGATTAGACATTCGTTTCACAGGAGAAGTGGTGGTAATGGTGTGCTATAGGGATCGGTGATGGCTCCATTGTTGTTTGTCAGTTATATCAACAATCTAAATGGTGATGTGGTAAAGTGGATCAGGAAGTTTGCAGATGACACCAAGATCAGGGGCATAGCAGACAGCGAAGAAGGCTATCAAAGCTTGCAGCAGTATCTCGACCAGCTGGAAAAATCAGCTGAAAAATGGCAGGTGGAATTTCATGCAGACAAGTTTGAAGTGCTGCACATTGGGACAACAAACCAGAATAGGGCTTACACGGTGAGTGGTATGGTACTGAGGGTGTAGTAGAACAGAAGGATCTAGGAGCACAGATCCATAATCCTTAAAAGTGGTGTCACTGTCAGATAGGTCCATAAACAGAGCTTTTCGTGCATTGACTTTCATAAATCAAAGTGCTGAGTGCAGGAGTAGGGATGTTATGTTGAAGTTGTATAAGATGTTGGTGAGGCCTGATTTGGCATGTTGTGTGCAGTGCTGGTCAGGAAATTTATCAATAGGTTTGAAAGGCAGAGAAAATTTAAATGTTACCAGGCCTTGAGGTATAGGAAAAACTTGAATTGGTTGGTAATTTATTCCCTAGAGTGTAGAAAAATGAAGGGAGATTTGATACTGGTAAACAAAATTATTAGGAGTATAGATAGGGTAAATGCAAGTAAGCTTTTTCCACTGAGGTTGGGTGAGACTAGAGCTAGAGGTCATGGGTTAAAAGTGAAAGGTGCAATGTTTAAGGGGAATATTAGAAGGAACTTCTTCTCTTAGAGGGTGGGGAGAGTGTAGAATGGGTTGCTGGTGGGAGTGCTGGATGTAGGTCGATTTCAGCATTTAAGAGAAATATGGGTACGCATATGGATGGGTGGTGTATGGGGGGTTTTGCAAGTCCATGGGCCTAGGCAGATTAATAGTTCAGCACAGAATGGATGGGCTGAAGAGCCTGATTCTATAGTGTAGTGTTCTATGACTACAGTTCACCTTCAATACTGTAATTCCAAGCTAACTCATCTTCGTACTCTGTTAAACCTAGAACTCAGCATCTTCCTTTGCAAATTCCTGATCACAGACTGCTCTCCCAATAGCTAAGATTATATCAATTGGCTTGCTCTTAATTCAATGTTACATTTTTATTTAAGAATTCACTTTCCTGCTTCCACACTCTGCCGTCCATTGCCTTCCTTTTGTTTATCACTACCCTTTCCCTATAAAACCTGAAAGTACCTAAAACCATCAGCTACTGCACTAGTGATGACACAATAAATAGGAGAAAGAGTAGGCCACTTGCCTCCTTGAGACTCAAGATCATGGCTGATCTTGCAACTCAGAGTTATTTAGCTGTGCTATACCCTAATCCCTGGATTCCCTTTAACTGGAGTCATGATCTAGATCCAAACTCCTTATCCTGGGACTCAGCACCTCCTTTTGCAACAGAATCCTCAACTTGCAGACCAATTAATGGCATTTAGTAAGGATAGGCAGCAACACCTCCTCCACATTTATTCTCAACCCATAAGGATGTGTCTTCAGCCTTCTCCTCTACTCCTCTACACTCACAACTGCATGGCTGGATTCTGTCCTAAAACTATTTACAAGTTTACAGATGATACCATCATAGTGGGCCATAACTGACATAATGTTGGGTCAGAATCTAGGAAGAGATAGAGATAAAGACAAGGTAACATGATAGAGATAGAGGGTCTAATAATGTGGTGTCAATCTTTCCTTCAATATCAGCAAAACATATGAGCTGGTCATTGACCTCAGGAAGACCGACAGTGCACTCAGTTCTGTTTTACATCAATGGAGCTGAAGTCCAGAGGGTTGAGCGTTTCAGCATCTTAGGAATTAACATCATCACTATTTTGTCCTCATGCAACCATGTTGATGCCTCAGCTTCCTCAGGAGGCTAAAGAAGTTTGACATGTCCTCTTTGACCCTTGTAATTTTTTTATCTGCACACCATTGAAGGCATGATGGCGTGGAACAGCAACTGCACTGCCCACAACAGCAGGAAACTCTAGAGCTTATCACAGAAACTATTCCTTTCTCCATGGACCCTGGCTACACTATTCCCTGCCCCAATAAAGCAACCAGCATAATCAAAGATTCTACCTACCCTGGATATTCTCTCTTCTCCCCCCTCCCATGGAGCAGAAGATACAAAAGTCTGAAAGGACATACCAACAGCTTCAAAGACAACTTCTATCCCAGTATTATAATACTACTGAATGGTTCCTTGCATAATAAGATGGACTCTCGGTCTGACAATCCACCTCATTTTGCACTTTACTGTCTACCTCGATGCAGTACAACATCTCTAACACTCTATTCTGCACTCCGTTATTGTTTTAACCTGTATTACTATCTCAGCTACACTATTACTAGTGCATTTGATAATAATAAACCAACTTTTACTTTACAATTTTCTCTAGTCTACTTAGTGACGAAAGATACTCATCAATGGAATGATTCTAATGAATTTCTTCCATAGTGAAGTTTTAAATCTTTTCTAAAATATGATATTCTGACCAATAAGTCTTCAGTTATTGTCAAACCAAAGGTCCATTACATATTCTTGGTCTCACTTGCTATACTAGAATCCCAAATGATGTAGAAATCTGTCTTCTCACATTCAATAATTTATGCATATATAGCTCCAGAATTCTTTGTTTGCACCACTGTAAAAGTTGTGTCTCTATATTTGTTCCTTCAACTGAACAAGGGGGATAAACTTGGAGCGTGGATCAATAGGTGGAACTATGATGTTGTGGCCATTACAGAGACTTGGATGACTCAGGAACAGGAATAACTGCTGAGTGTGCCAGGCTTTAGATATTTCAAAAAGAACAGAGAGGGAGGCAAAAGAGGTGGGGGTGTGGCATTGCTAATCAGGGACAGTGTCACGACTACAGGAAAGGAGGAAATCATGGAGGGATGGTCGGCTGAGTCAGTGTGGGTGGAAATCAGAAACAGGAAGGGGGCATTAACTCTACTGGGTGTTTTTATAGACCCCCAATAGTAACAGGGATATCAAGGAGCAGATAGGGAGGCAGATTCTGGAACCGGAGGATTGGAGAGTTGGAAATATTGTTCCCTTGTTCAATAAAGGGAGTAGAGATAACTCAGGAAATTGTGGACCAGTGAGTCTGACTTCAGTGGTGGGCAATTTGTTGGAGAAGATCCTGAAAGGCAGGATTTATGAGCATTTGGAGAGATGAAATCTGATTCAGGATAGTCAGCATGGCTTTGTCAAGGACAGGTCATGTCTTATGAGCCTGATTGAATTCTTTGAGGAAGTAACAAAACATATTGATGAAGGAAGAGCAGTAGATGTAGTGTATATGAATTTCAGTAAGGCATTTGATAAGATACCCATGCAAGGCTTATTGAGAAAGTAAGGAGGCATGGGATCCAAAGGGACATTGCTTTGTGGATCCAGAATTGGTTTGCCCACAGAAGGGTGGTTGTGGAGGTTCGTGTTCTGCATGGAGGTCGGTAACCAGTGGTATTCCACAGGGATCTGTTCTGGGAACCCTCCTCTTTGTTATTTTTTATAAATGACCTGGATGAAGAAGTAGAAGGGTGGGTTAGTAAGTTTTCTGATGGCACAAAAGTTGGGGGTGTTGTGGATAGTCTGAAGGGTTGTCAGAGGTTACAGCGGGACATCAATAGGATGCAGAATTGGGCTGAGAAGTGGCCGATGGACTTCAATCCAGATAAGTGTGAAGTGATTCATTTTGATAGGTCAAATTTGAAGGCAGAATATAGTAACAATAAGACTCTCGGCAGTGTAGAGGATCTGAGAGATCTTGGGGTCTGTGTCCATAGGACACTCAAAGTTGCTGCATAGTTTGACAGTGTTGTTAAGAAGGCGTATGGTGTGTTGGCATTCATCAGCCATGGGATTGAGTTCAAGAGTCCTGAGGTAAGGTTACAGCTATATAAGACCCCACTTGGAGTATTGTGTTCAGTTCTGGTCGCATCACTACAGGAAGGATGTGGAAGCTATAGAGAGAGTGCAGGGGAGATTTACAAAGATGTTACTTGGATTGGAGGGAGTACCTTATGAGAAAAGGCTGAGTGAACTTGGTCTTTTCTCCTTGGAGCAACGGAGGATGAGAGGTGACCTGATAGAGGTGTATAAGATGATGAGGGGCATTGATCGTGTGGATAGCCAGACACTTTTACCCTGGGCTAAAATGGCTAACACAAGGGGGCATAGTTTTAAGTTGTTTGGAATAAGGTACTGAGGGTGTGGTGAACTACATATACCTGTCTGGACTGCTCCTGTGGCTCCTCCCACAGACCCCTGCTGACTGCTCCTGTGGCTCCTCCCACAGACCCCTGTATAAAGGCGATTGAGGCCTGAGCCTGGCCTCATTCTCCAGGATGTAGTGCTGTTCATTCTTCCAGTCAATAAAAGCCGATTTCTCACTTCTTACGTCTCAGAGTGAGTTATTGATGGTGCATCAATTTTATTGACTGGAAGTTAAAACATGGAAACCGTTTTACGTCCGGAAAGATTGGATCTGGACCCTCAAGACCCTGAAGCAGCTCTTGCCTTTGAACTCTGGCTTGCATGCTTCCAATCATACTTGGAGGAGGTTCGTGCAACTGACCCCGCTGTTAGGCACAGAATTCTCCTCTCGAGAGTCACCCCAAAAGTTTATTCATTCATCAGGGACCTCTCGACCTACGAAGGGGCGCTTGACGCCCTCAAAAGACAGTACCTGCGGCCGGTGAACGCCGTCTACGCCAGACATCGCTTGGCCACGCGCAGACAGCGCCCTGCGGAGTCGTCCGCCGAATTTCTCCGAGCTCTACAGGCACTCGTGCGGACTTGTGACTGCAAAACGCTCACGGCGGAACAGCATGCGGAACTCTTGGTCTGAGACGCCTTTGTGACCGGATTTAGGTCAGTGTATGTGCGCCAGTGGCTGCTGGAAAATGCATATCTTACCTTACGCTTGGCGATCGAGACGGCCAACACGCTGGATGCTGCTCTGCACAACGCTGACGCTGTCCAGCCGCGCGATTCCCCGCCGGTTCCGTGGACACCTCCGACCCCGCCGCCACCGGTTCCCACGAGCAAATTCGCCAACGCTGCTGCCAGTCGTGGGTCCACGCACTCCCCGAACCCGACCAAGCGAAAGCTGTGTTATTTCTGTGGGCTTGAGAAACATCCTCGAAACCGTTGCCCAGCTCGAGAAGCGACCTGCTCCAGCTGCGGAAAACCGGGCCATTTCGCCAGAGCCTGTAAGTCTAAACCGCGCGCGGGGTCAAGCAGTGCTGCATTTGAGACGTGGGGGCCGCCATCTTCCATGCCCGGATGTGGGCGGCCATCTTTGCCGGCGTCACCATGCCCCGCCCCTACCTACCCGTGTGAGACGTGGGGGCCGCCATCTTGCATGCCCGGATGTGGGCGGCCATCTTTGCCAGCGTCACCATGCCCCGCCCCCGACTTGCCGGTGTTTACCAGGCACCAAGACGGCATTTCAACTCTGACCACCGTAACCCTCGACCAAAGCGCTCCGCACCAGCTCGCAAGGTCAATGATGGACATCCTGGTGGAGGGGCTCAGGACTAGCTGCCTGTTTGACATGGGCAGCACTGAGAGTTTTATTGACCCGGACACAGTGCAACGCTGCCGACTCGTGACACGGCCGGTAAGCCAGAGGGTCACCTTGGCTTCTGGGTCGCATTCCACAGACAACCGAGTGGGTTGTGTAGCGACATTGGTGTAGGGCACATTGTAGCAGGGCACAGAATATCGGAACTTTGCGCTACTGGTCATGCCTCAACTGTGCGCTCCCGTGCTATTGGGGCTGGACTTCCAGAGCCACCTCGAAAGTGTGACTATGGCATATGACGGGCCCCTCCCACCACTCACTGTCAGGAATCCTCAGTTTTGTGGGACCTCGCCATATACCCCGTCACTGCACACACACACACACACACACACACACACACACACACACACACACACACACACACACACACACACACACACACACACACACACACACACACACACATCCCAACCAGCACCATGCCGACAGCTGCGCTACTGACACCACTTGCAGCCTCTCCACCCTCAAGATCCCTCCCCCATCGCTGTTCGCCAACCTGACCCCCGACTGTAAACCTGTGGCAACTAAAAGTAGGAGGTACAGCGTGGGGGACAGGGCCTTCATTCAGTCAGAGGTGCAGCGGCTGCTCAGGGAGGGGATCATCGAGCCAAGCACAAGCCCTTGGCGGTCCCAGGTGGTTGTTGTTCGGACTGGGCAGAAAAATAGGATGGTTGTGGACTATAGTCAAACCATCAATAGGTTCATGCAGCTTGACGCGTACCCCCTACCCCGCATCGCGGATATGGTCAATCAGATAGCTCAGTACAAGGTGTACTCGACAATAGATCTGAAATCCGCTTATCACCAGCTCCCCATCCGCCCGGAGGACCGCCCCTACACCGCCTTCGAGGCGGGCGGCAGGCTCTCTCACTTCCTGCGCGTCCCATTTGGTGCCACAAATGGTGTCTCAGTCTTCCAGAGGGAAATGGACCGGATGGTGGACCAGTGCCAACTGAAGGCCACATTTCTCTATCTGGATAACATCACCATCTGTGGTCGTGACTGGTCGGATCACGACGCCAACCTCCAACGATTTTTCCAAGTGGCTGAAGCTCTGAACCTTACTTATAATAGGGACAAGTGTGTGTTCGGAACCACCCGACTCGCTATCCTTGGGTATGTCGTGGAAAATGGGGTCATTGGCCCTGATCCCAACCGTATGTGCCCCCTGTTAGAACTCCCTCTTCCCACCACTCTCAAAGCCCTCAGACTGTGCCTGGGTTTTTTTTCCTATTACGCCCAATGGGTCCCCCATTACGCCGACAAGGCCCGCTCCCTGGTCAAGTCTACCACTTTTCCCCTCTCTGCCGAGGCCTGCGCGGCCTTCAGCTGCATTAAAGGGGACATTGCCAAAGCAACGATGCATGCGGTGGACGAGACCATTCCCTTCCAAGTAGAAAGTGACGCCTCCAATTTCGTGCTTGCCGCTACCCTCAATCAGGAAGGCAGGCCAGTAGCATTCTTTTCTCATACCCTTCAAGGCTCTGAAATTCAGCACTCCGCGGTGGAGAAAGAAGCACAGGCCATAGTGGAAGCTATTAGGCACTGGAGGCACTATCTCGCCGGCAAAAGGTTCACCTTGCTGACTGACCAGCGCTCAGTTGCGTTCATGTTCAGCAACCAACAGCGGGGCAAAATCAAAAATGATAAAATTTTGCGGTGGAGAATAGAACTCTCCACCTACAACTATGATATCCTGTACCGGCCTGGCAGACTCAATGAGCCCCCTGATGCCCTATCCCGGGGAACGTGTGCTAGCGCACAGCTCAACCAGCTATACGCCCTTCATGCACATCTTTGCCATCCGGGGGTCACCCGATTTTACCATTTCATGAAAGCCCTGAACCTGCCGTACTCCCTGGAGGACATCAGGACGATGACCAGGGACTGCCAAATCTGCGCTGAGTGCAAACCGCACATCTACCGTCCTGAAACGGCGCAACTTGTCAAGGCCACCCGCCCTTTTGAGCGACTGAGTGTTGACTTCCCTTCCCTCCACCAACCGCAATGTCTATTTTCTCAATATTATCGACGAGTACTCGCGGTTCCCCTTTGCCATTCCCTGCCCCGACACCACTACCACGTCCGTCATAAAAGCCCTGCGCCAGCTTTTCACTCTGTTCGGATATCCCTGCTATATCCACAGTGATAGAGGGTCCTCCTTTATGAGTGACGAGCTGTGCCGGTACCTGCTAGCTAGGGGCATTGCTACTAGTTGGACCACGAGTTATAATCCCCGGGGAAATGGACAGGTGGAGAGGGAGAATGCCACAGTGTGGAAGGCCACACTTTTAGCCCTTAAGTCAAAAGGGTTGCCGGTCTCTCGATGGCAGGAGGTCCTCCCTGAGGCACTCCACTCTATCCGCTCCCTGTTATGTACGTCCACCAATGCCACCCCTCACGAACGCCTATTCTCTTTTCCCACGAAGTCTGCCACTGAAACCACCCTACCAGTTTGGCTGATGTCCCCAGGGCCAGTGCTGCTCCGGAAACATGTGAGGAGTAATAAATACTCCCCGCTGGTCGAGAGGGTTCACCTTCTCCATGCGAACCCCCAGTATGCCTACGTGGTCTTACCTGATGGGTGGGAGGACACGGTCTCCGTCCGCGGCCTGGTGCCCGCAGGAGCAGCAGACCACTACCCCAAACACTCCACGGTAACTAAGAACCCTGTACCCAAGGTGACACTGCGCACACCGAGCCCTACACAGACCCCTCACGACACTCATATACCGGGAGTCTCATACGCATATATTCCAGGCGCCTCGCACACGCTTGAGGGATCACTGACGCCTAGTGGGTTGACACCTCCAGTTAGGCCGGAACCAGCACAACCTCCGTCTCCGGTGCAATCACCACCGGCACCTGTGCAATCACCACCACCGGCACCTGTGCAATCACCACCACTGGCACCTGTGCAATCACCACCACCGGCATCTGTGCAATCACCACCACCGGCACCTGTGCAATCACCACCACCGGCATCTGTGCAATCACCACCACCGGCACCTGTGCAATCACCACCTCCGGCACCTGTGCAATCACCACCGGCACCTGTGCAATCACCACCACCGGCACCTGTGCAATCACCACCACCGGCATCTGTGCAATCACCACCACCGGCACCTGTGCAATCACCATCACCGGCACCTGTGCAATCACCACCACTGGCACCTGTGCAATCACCACCACCGGCATCTGTGCAATCACCACCACCGGCACCTGTGCAATCACCACCTCCGGCACCTGTGCAATCACCACCGGCACCTGTGCAATCACCACCACCGGCACCTGTGCAATCACCACCACCGGCACCTGTGCAATCACCACCGGCACCTGTGCAATCATCACCACCAGCACCTGTGCAATCACCACCGGCACCTGTGCAATCACCATCACCGGCACCTGTGCAATCACCACCGGCACCTGTGCAATCACAGCCGGTGCTACGTAGATTGCAGCGACAGATTCGACCACCTGATAGACTTAACCTGTAAATATACTTGTAAGAAACATCGCCACCTGGGGACTCTCTTTTAAAACAAAGGTGGGGGGGGGGTGAATGTGGTGAACTACATATACCTGTCTGGACACGCCCCCTTCTGACTGCTCCTGTGGCTCCTCCCACAGACCCCTGTATAAAGGTGATGGAGGTCTGAGCCCGGCCTCTCTGTCTCCAGGATATAGTATAGTGGTCACTCACTGCTTGTTCCTTCTTCCAGTCAATAAAAGCCGATATCTTGCCTTTACGTCTCAGAGTGAGTTATTGATGGTGCATCAATCATTCACATTTGTAACTCAAAATTGTAAAGAAAACACTGCAATAATGTTGTCAATCCTTGATTCATATTTTTACCTATAAGTCCCTGGGCACTTTGTCTATTTACAAGTAAGATGAAAGGTCCATTAGCCAGATCTTGTGCAATGAATGGGCAGCCATAAGATGGCCACAATTTTAACTACCGAGCTGTCAACTTCACAGGTAAATATCAAGTGAAAATCAGTTAAAAAACGTCTGTGATTTTTTTTTTGAGATGTTACTGGAATCTCAGGCATCATGTTCAAAATAGAAATTGATTTCCAGCCATTAAGGAAACCATGAGATGTAAGGATAGCAATGGCATATAACAGCGAAGTAGAAAATCAGCAATGAAGCTGATAAGGATCATCCTACAACTACTCCTTTTTCTTATATTCTTCCACGTTCTACTGCTTCTAGGGCTTCCCACCTGCCTTCAAAACATAATTGCATTGGCATTGTTACCTGTATCCAACATGTATGGAATAATGCCCTGAACTGTATGTGTAACAAGTTTTGATAACAAAGCTCACCCTACAGAAAGGTTAGCAACGACATTATCAATTGAATAATTACATTCATGGGTGTGTGTCACAAATTATGATGTAACATTTTTCAGGATTTTTGATGGGAAAAGAAAATTGGAGATGGCAGATTATTTGACTTGGACATGGATGGCAAGGGTGGATATTTGAAGAAGAGGAGTGATGGGAATAATGAAAGAGCCCAATACCTGAGGAGAGGGAAAGACAGCTTTAATTTATAAAGAAAAATTAGCTGGCCAGTGTGATTGGAATAGGGTGGGGAGAAATGGAAGGTTATCTCATGGGCTCAAAGTGCTGTGACAGGAAGTGGGATAGGAAGTAGAGAAATTGTGAATTCAGGTTGGAACACAAGATATAGTATTAGGGAATACATTTGTTGAAGCAAAATAACTTTTCATGTGCCACAGTCTCTAGAGTTTACAGAAAATGGTGCTATAAACAAAAAAAAATCCAATGAGCGGCAGTTCTGTGGGTGAAGTGCCTTGCTAATGAGAGAGGTCAGACTGGTTTAAGCTGACCAGTAACTCAAATAACCAATCTGTACAGCAGTGGTGTGCAGAGGTGCATCTCTGAACACACAACACATTGAACTTTGAAGTGTAAGTGCTCCAGCAGCAGAAGGCCATGAATATACACCCAGTGGCCACTTTATTAGACACTGGCGGTAGCTAATAAAGTGGCCTCTGAGAGTATGTTAAGGAAAGCAGAGATCCTATCGCAGATAATTGGGACCAAAAATAGACATCTCCTCACAGTCCGACAAGCAACCTTTCACTAATATTCTTTCCTGTCACTTAGACAACTTCCTAACATTTTTACTATTGCTAGTTTTATTTCCTGGGCTTCAGCATTGATGTCAAGACCAACTCCCTCATCAAAAAACCCCATCAACTTAGATTAATAAAATCTGCCCTGGTGAAACCCATGCAATCTTTCCTAATCAATAAGTACTTTTTCAACCAAGTACTACTTCTGAACTTGAACTTTATAAATGTTTCACCCCACTCAGGCTAAACTGACTTCAGTTGCTTATTTTATCATTCAAACGTATTTGTAAAATGAGCAGTTCTTTCAGATAAGAGGAATAATTGGCTGGAGTCAGAATCTTTTCCCATATTAAAATACCAAAACAAGTGGGTTCAACATAGGAATTTTAAAGGTTATTCAAGAGGAAGTTTTACACACAAATCATTTATATATGGAATTTGCTGCTAGAGGGGACAATTGGATCACATACAATCTCAACGTTCAACAGATATTTAGACAGTCATTGGAGCTGGCAGATACAGAAGGACATTGAGCTAATGCAGGCTAATGAGATAAGCATAAATGGGCCAGAAGGTTTGCACAGACAGGGGGCAGAGACCAGTTAATCTATGACCCGATGACTAACTTGGAAAGCACGTTATCAGGATGTTATCACAGTTCTGCCTTTTGGAACTTGCTGTGCACAAGTTGACCTCAGTATTTTCTATATTACAACTACAACTGCAATTGGAATATTCTGGGGGGAGGGGGGTGTTGTTGAACAGAAAGACTTAGAGGTATAAGTACAATATATAGCTCTATGAAAGTGACAAAACAGGCAGACAGGGTAATGAAAAACAAGGTGCATGATGCGCTTGCCTTTGTTGGTACAAGCTGGTATGTCATGTTCCAGTTGTATATAATGTGAATTAGACTGTACGGGGAGTATTGTGTGCAGTTCTGGTCATCACACTACAGGACTGAGCTAGAGAAGGTGCGGAAAATATTCACAAGAACATTGCTTGATCTGGAGGTCTTGAGTTATATGGAGAGACTGGACAGGCTGAAGCACAGGAACCTGTAGGGTGACCTCATATAGAAACAGACACATAGAAAACCTACAGCACAGTACAGGCCCTTCAGCCCACAAAGCTGTGCCGAACATGTCCCTACCTTAGAACTATCTGGGCTTTACTCTATTTTTCTAAGCTCCATGTAACCATCCAGGAATCTCTTAAAAGACCCTATCGCTTCCCCATCCACAACCGCCACTGGCAGCCCATTCCACACACTCACCACTCTCTGCGTAAAAAAACTTACCCAGACATCTCCTCTGTACCTACTTCCGAGCACCTTAAAATTATACCCTCTCATGTTAGCCATTTCAGCCTGGGGAAGAAGCCTCTGACTATCCACACGATCAATGCCTCTCATCATCTTATACACCTCTATCAGGTCACCTCTCATCCTCCGTCACTCCAAGGAGAAAAGGCCGAGTTCACTCAACCTATTCTCATAAGGAACGCTCCCCAATCCAGGCAACATCCTTGTAATTCTCCTCTGAACCCTTTCTCTGGCTTCCACATCCTTCCTGTAGTGAGGCGACCAGAACTGAGCACAGTACTCCAAGTGGGGTCTGACCAGGGTCCCATATAGCTGCAATATTATCTCTCGGTTCTTAAACTCAATACCACGATTGATGAAAGTCGTTGCACCATATGCCTTCTTAACCACAGAGTCAAACTGCGTAGCAGCTTTGAGTGTCCTATGGGCTCGGACAGCAAGATCCCTCTGATCCTCCACACTGCCAAGAGTCTTACCATTAATACTATATTCTGCCATCATATTTGACCTACCAAAATAAACCGCCTCACACTTATCTGGGTTGAACTCCATCTGCCACTTCTCAGCCCAGTTTTGCATCCTATCAATGCCCTGCTGACAGCCCTCCACACTATCCACAACACACCCAACCTTTGTGTCATCAACAAATTTACTAACCCATCCCTCCACTTCCTCATCCAGGTCATTTATAAAAATCACAAAGAGTAGGGGTCCCAGAACAGATCCCTGAGGCACACCACTGGTCACCGGCCTCCATGCAGAATATGACCCATCTACAACCACTGTTTGCCTTCTGTGAGCAAGCCAGTTCTGGATCCACAAAGCAATGTCCCCTTGGATTTCATGCCTCCTTACTTTCTCAATAAGCTTTGCATGGGGTGCCTTATCAAATGCCTTGCTAAAATCCATATATACTATATCAACCGCTCTACCCTCATCAATGTGTTTAGTCACATCCTCAAAATATTCAATCAGACTTGGAAAGCACGACCTGCCTTCGACAAAGCCATGCTGACTATTCCTAATCATATTATGCCTCTCCAAATGTTAATAAATCCTGCCTCTCAGGATCTTCTCCATCAACTTACCAACCACTGAAGTAAGACTTACTGCCCTATAATTTCCTGGGATATCTCTACTCCCTTTTTTGAATAAGGGAACAACATCTGCAACCCTCTAATCCTCTGGAACATCTCCCATCCTCATTGATGATGCAGAGATCATTGCCAGAGGCTCAGCAATCTCCTCACTCACTTCCCACAGTAGCCTGGGGTAAAACCCGTCTGGTCCCAGTTACTTATCCAACTTGATACTTTCCAAAAGCTCCAGCACATCCTCTTTCTTAATATCTACACGCTCAAGCTTTTCAGTCCACTGCAAGTCATCCTTACAATCACTAAGATCCTTTTCCGTAGTAAATACTGAAGCAAAGTATTCATTAAGTACCTCTGCTATCTCCTCCGGTTCCATACACACTTTTCCACTGTCACACTTGATTGGTCCTATTCTCTCATGTCTTATCCTCTTGCTCTTCACATACTATAGAATGCCTTGGGGTTTTCCTTAATCCTGTCTGCCAAGGCCTTCTCATGGCCCCTTCTGGCTCTCGTAATTTCATTCTTAAGCTCGTTCCTGCTAGCCTTATAATCTTTTAGAATCATATCATACCTAGTTTTTTGAACCTTTTGTAAGCTCTTCTTTTCTTCTTGACTAGACTTACAACAGTCTTTGTGCACCACGGATCTTGTGCCCTACCATTCTTTCCCTGTCTCATTGGAACGTACCTACCCAGAACCCCACACAAGTCTCCCCTGAACATTTGCCACATTTCTTCGGTACGTTTCCCTGAGAACATCTGTTTCCAATTTATGCTTCCGAGTTCCTGCCTGATAGCCTCATAGTTCCCCTTACTTCAATTAAATGTTTCCCTAACTTGTCTGTTCCTATCCCTCTCCAATACTATGGTAAAGGAGATAGAATTGTGATCACTATCTCCAAAATGATCTCCCACTGAGAGACCTGACACCTGACCGGGTTCATTTCCCAATACCAGATCAAGTACAGCCTCTCCTCTTGTAGGCTTATCTCCATACTGTGTCAAGAAACCTTCCTGAACACACCTAACAAACTCTACCCCATCTAAACCCCTCACTCTAGGGAGATGCCAATCAATATTTGGGAAATTAAAATCTCCCACCACAACAACCCTGTTATTATTACTCCTTTCCAGAATCCCTCTCCCTATCTGCTCCTCTATATCCCTGTTACTATTGGGTGGTCTATAAAAAAACACCCAGCAGAGTTATTGACCCCTTCCTATTCCTAAATTCCACCCACAGAGACTCCGTAGACAACCCCTCCATGACTTCCTGCTTTTCTGCAGCCACTATCTCTGATCAACAGTGCCATGCCCTCACCTCTTTTCCCTCCCTCCCTGTCCTTTCTGAAACATCTAAAGTCTGGCATTTGAAGTAGCCATTCCTGCCCCTGCACCATCCAAGTCTCTGTAATGGCCACAACATCGGAGCTCCAACTGCTGATCCACTTTCTAAGCTCATCTGCTTTATTCATGACTCTCCTCGCATTAAAATAGACACATCTCAAACCACCAGACTGAGCACGTCCCTTCTCTATCACCTGCCTATCCTCCCTTTTGCACTGTTTCCAAATGTTCTCTATTTGTGAGCCAACCTCCCTTTCCTCAGTCACTTCAGTTCAGTTCCCAACCCCCAGCAATTCTAGTTTAAACTCACCCCAATAGCCGTAGCAAACCTCCCCACCAGGATTTGGCCCCCTGGGATTCAAGTGCAACCTGTCCTTTTTGTACAGGTCACACCTGCCCCTAAAGAGGTCCCAATGATCCAGAAATCTGAATCCTTGCCCCCTGCTCCAATCCCTCAGCCACGCATTTATCCTCCACCTCATTCTATTCCTATTCTCACTGTCACGTGGCACAGGCAGTAATCCCGAGATTACTACCTTTGAGGTCCTGCTTCTCAATTTCTTTCCTAACTCCCTGTAGTCTTTTTTCAGGATTTCCTCCCTTTTCCAACCTACGTCATTAGTGCCAATATGTACCACGACCTCTGGCTGTTCTTCCCACTTCAATATATCGTGGACACGATCAGAAACATCCTGGACCATGGCACCTGGGAGGCAAACTACCATCCCTGTTTCTTTCCTGCGTCCACAGAATCACCTATCTGACCTCCTAACTACAGAGTCCCCTATCACTGCTGCCATCCTCTTCCTTTCTCTACTTTTCTGAGCCGCAGGGCCAGACTCTGTGCCAGAGGCACGACCACTGTTGCTTTCCCCAGGTAGGCCATTTCCCCCAATAGTATTCAAGCAGGAATACTTATTCTTAAGCAGGACAGCCACTGGGGTACTCTCTAGTATTTGCTTCTTGTCCTTCCCTCCCCTGACTGTTATCCACTTCTCCGTCTCTTCTGGTCCCGGGGTGACTACCTGCCTATAGCTCCTGTCTATCACCTCCTCACTCTCTCTGACCAGACAAAGGTCATTGAGCTGCATCTCCAGTTCCCTAACGTGGTCTCTAAGGAGCTGCAGCTCGACACATCTGGTGCAGCTGTGATTGTCCAGGAGGCTGGGAGTCTCTACGACTTCCCACATCTAACACCAAGCACAGAAAACCGGCCTCACACACATACTTGCTGTCTTTATTTTAAACAGATTACCTACCTGGCCTCGACCCTTTATCGCCGAAGCCCCATTGAGCCAAGGCCTTCCTACTCTGTCTCCCACTCCCACTACTCTGCTCTGTAAAATCTGTCTTCCTTTTAAGCTCTTCCTGCTGATCTCACAAGCTGACCTCCACGCACTTGCGCAGTCGTGCCCTGTTCAAACTGCCGAAGAATTCACCGTCACCTTCTCAACTCTGCTCGCTGTTAAACTCTTCCCGCTGTTCTCACTGGCCAACCTCCAGACACTTGTGTAGTCGTGCCCCATTCAAACTGCCGGAGAAATAATAGGTTTATAAAATCGTGAATGGCATATGTAAGGTGAATGGTCACAGATTTTTTTCCCAAGGTAGGGGTGTCTATTGCTTTGCAATTTCCATCTTTAATTCCATGACCATCAAGATGCGTCACTTTTGTACTGAGTGATTCATCCTTTTTTATATTTCTCAACTACATTGTCCTTCTCTGAGATTCCTGTAACATATCCAGGTTCACATCTTGACTTCACTGTTGCATCTAGAGTAATCCAGGAGACCATCTTCTTCTGGGAACCTGACAGCCAACACATCACCAAAACCCAGAGCCCAGAGAAGGTGCTCCTTGATGTACTGTGTCTGTTCAAGCACTTACTGTATTTCATTCAGTGGTATGCAATCAGTAACATTACTGAGTGTGTGTCTGACAGTGAAACAGTATGAGACACTTTAATATGAATAGTGTGTACAGAAATGACTGTTCAATTTTCCAATTTTATTTTGTGGTAGTAATCATTTTCCAACTTCATTGGCAAAATGACTGCTAGCACATAACAAATTTGATGCTTAACAAATTCTAGGTTTAATTGTCTTCCCCCTTTCAAGGCTAGTAGTAACCTAAGTGTGTTTTTTCATCAGAATCAGAATTAAATTTAATATCACCGGCATATGTAGTGAAATTTGTTAATTTTACAGCAGCAGTACAATGCAATACATGATATATAAATATAGAAAGAAAAAACTTGATTTGCATTAAGTACAGATACGTTTATTAAATAGTTAAATTAAAATAAGTGGTGCAAAATCATCGTCGTCATCATTAGGTCACATCTGGAATTTCCAGTTGGCGGACGATTTCCCTCCACGCTGCTCTGACATATTGGGAAATCATGTACGTGGCAGGTTACAGCAGTGGTCTGCCATTGCCTTCTGCCGGGTGAGTTTAAAGAGATCACCAGCTCGTGCAGTGGATGACCAGGACGTCTAAGTGTCTTGTCGTGCTCTTAGCGCTCCACAAACACTTGCTGGCCTGCCTTCTTGACCGTTGGACCATTGATCGGTCTCCTCCGGTCAATCTGCCAGGGCCAGACTTCACACACTGGAACAGGATGATCCCCTACCTCACCGAGGGTTGAAGACCCGTCGGCTACCTCACCTGGTTTGGCCCGTCTGCGGAGACGGTTTACCGCGGTGTGGCTGCTGCGGGTGTTACAGCTACTGGGAGCCACAGGTGAGAGCTGAGCGCCAGGTGGGGACCAAAGGTGGATGAGCTGCCCTGAAAAGGGCTCGGCAGACCCCCACCACCATCAGAGGTGCTACCCCTCCCGAGACACCCCATACATCCTGGTGCAAAATAACAGAAATAAAAAAGTAGTGAGGTAGTGTTCATGGGTTCAATGTCCATTTAGAAACTGGATAGCAGAGGGGTCCCTGAATCACTGAGTGTGTGCTTCAGGCTTCTGTATGGTAGCCGTGTGAAGCGGGCCTGTCCTGGGTGGTAGAGATCCTTAAAGATGGATACCACTTTCCTAAGGCGCTGCTCGTGGAATATGTCCTTAATAATACGGAGGCGGGTACCCATCGATAGAATAGCATAATTTTTGTCTCTATTGTATTGCAGCACCTATTTTAATTCCCTTAATTTCAGTCTTCTTTCCCTGGGGCTTAGTGAGCTGTAATGAAATTTTACATAATATTTCCTTCTTAATAAACTTGCAGCCAAGAATTTGCTCCCTTATCAAGTGTGTGCCTTTCCATCTCTAACTTCTTCGTACTCGACTTCTGCCACAAGCTTCCTGGCATCAAAGTCCTCATTAGTGAACTTTGTTAACTCCAAGTATCTCTATTCTATTTGCTTCCTGGTTGTTCTCTGATGTCGCACCTTATCCATGTTCCAGGTGCTTCCTTGAATGCCCTCTATTTGGTTTGTGATGACGTCTATTTATTATCCAACTCCACCCTAGAACAATATAGACTTGTTAGGTGTTGATTTAGCAAGATAGATCTCCACCCTTATTTAGTATCAAAGATCACATAAATGAATCGTTCTGTTGAGCTCAGAACATGATTATGATATCTTTATTTAATGCTATGTTTTTTCATGGATGTAGAAAAATGAGAATTTATTTTTCTATTCTCTATTTCAGTCAGGAATGGCAGCTTCAATAAATGGTGTACAAGAAAATGCCTTTCCAATTCGTCAGTTTAGTTTTACTTTAAAACACTGGAATTACCGGTAACTACATGCCATATCGTGTCAGTCCTAGGCACTTATCAAGTATGACATAACGCAATTATCCCACAACAAATGTTATATTTCGTAACCATAGAAAATAATGGAAAGGAAAACATGGGGAGACTAGGATAAGTGTGTCTTAGCTTCGTTTTTACTTTAAGCAAGTAACGATGTAAGCCATTTATGTACTTTTACATATAACCCAAAATTAATTATTTAAACAAAGAATGTTTAATCAAACAATATATTGCAATATTACTCAGATAGTACTGAAGTAATATACAACACACCTCCATGTTTAGCTGTAAACTACAATTCAATATGGAATGCATCTCAACTCTACACACAGTACACTATATAATACAGCTAGACAGACAACCAGAGCATAATACATTTTAAATTGTCCCATTCAGGCCTAAAAACTTAACCGCTGTGGAGGATAACTGGCTCGTGTGGGATTACGTTTTTCCTGATGAGGGGGAATCACTCTGCTTGGTTGGTGAGATTTGTGACTGTGAAACTATCTCAGGTTTGGGGCCTTCTGTGTTGGTTGTAGGAGTTGACTCTTGTTCTCACTACAGGAAGTGGTTCTGACAGCCCTTCTTCGCCTTTCTCTGTTTCCATGATTGGTTTTCCTCTTGAATTCAATTTTGTAATTGTGTCCTCCAAGAAACTGAGTTCATCTCGGCATTTATGCAGCTGCTATTAGTGGAACACCTTTTTGTGCATTGAAAATTGGTAACAGTGACTAATGATTAGTAATGAGGGTAATTTCTATCTCATACAAGTACTGTTTGAAAAGTTTTGCACCCAACGCAGACCCAAGGCCTCTCTGTCTATCTGCGTAATTTTTCTCTGCAGCAGTGAGGGAAGGTGATGCAAAGACCATGGGGCGTTCACTTCCATCACTCACTACATGTGACATGATCACCTGTACCATAAGAAGGGGTGTCACAGGTAAGCTTCACAGGATGATATGGATTATAATGTGTCTGTTATAGTCATTCAAATTTTCAAAAATTCAAAGTACATCTATTATCAAAGAATGTATGAATTATACTCTTTGAAATTTGTCTGGCCACAGAAACCCAAAGAACCCAATTAAAAAATAAGACCAAAACCACTGCGCAGAGAAAGAGAAACAAACGCAAATCATATAACAAGCAACAGCATTCTGAACCGGTTTGAGTCCTTAGATCCACTCCCACAAGAAGCCCAAACCTTCACCTCAGTTCATCATAATAGTGGGGGAAAAGGCCATGAAACTCACTGAGATGAAGCACAGGAGCTGGAACAATTCACAGCTTTGGCACCATAGAGAGAGAGAGGAATGAACATAACGGGAGAACGAGTGAAATCAGTCCGACCCTCACCTCTGGTCCTGACACTTGGTCTTTCCAGTCTGTCTGGACTGGTGTTTAAATTGTCCAAGCAATGCCAGCCCAAAGCCGTAGTCGACCACACAAATCAGCTCAGCACTAGGAGAGATCCAAACTTGCACCGGGGTTTGGTGGATGGGCATCGAAACTCTTTCACATTGACTCCTCTCCAAATCACTCACTCCAACTCCATCTCTGACAGTGATGCCACCTCCGTCTGCGAACCCATCTTTAACACATTAACCATATAACCATATAACCATATAACAATCACAGCACGGAAACAGGCCTTCCGGCCCTCCTAGTCCGTGCCGAACTCTTAATCTCACCTAGTCCCACCTACCCGCACTCACATTGTGCTTCAGCTTTGCAATGCACCTACATGGCTCATCCTTCGAATCAGTTTTGCCTCCGCTTGCCTCTTCTTTGTTTGTGTGATAGCTTACCACAATTTACTTCAGAACAGGTGTTACTGGTAATGTTCCTAGTCGAATTTCTTTCCTTTTGAACTACCAGTAAGCTGTTGCATGCCTTCGGTAGCCCAATTTAAACCACAGACTAATTAAGAAATTCTGAAGCACACACAACTGTGACAAGTCCTCTGGCCTCGGGGCATCCATCACTGCTTGAACTTTCACAGCACATTTGTGAAATCCTTATGCGTCAATTGTGTCACCAGATTAAGTGATGCTTGTTTAAAGAACTCACAGCTCTCACATTGTGCTCTGAGCCCATAATCTTTTGAATTTTTTTGGAGATGGAGCATAGATCAGTACAGCACAGGAACAGGCCATTCAGCCCACAATATTGTGCCAAACTAGCTAAAAAGCAAAACACCAATCTCTCCTATCTACACTATGTTCATATCCCTCCATCTTCCTTACATTCATGTGCCTATCCAAATGTCTCTTAAAAACCTCTAATGTATTTGTCTCTACAACCACACCAGGCAGTGCATTCCAGGCATCCATCCCTCTCTGAGTAAAAAACTTCCCCTCTCACCTTCAATGCATACCCTCTGGTTTTAGACCCTAGATACTCTCTATTCACTCAATCTACGCCACTCATAATCTTGTTAACTTCTATCAGATCTCCTCTCAGCCTCTGCCCCTTCAGAGAAAACAACCCAAGTTTATCCAGCCTTTCATGATAGCACATGCCCTCTAAACCAGGCAGCATCCTGGTGAACCCCTTTTGCACCCTCTTCAAAACCTCGGCATCCTTCCTCAATGGAGTGACCAGAACTGTATGTAATACTCCAGATGTGGCCTAACCAGAGTGGTATAACCTCTTGAACTTTGAACTCAATGCCTTGACCTATAGCAGCAAGCATTCCATAAGCCTTCTTAACCACCCTATCAACCTGTGTAGCCACTTTTAAAGAGCTATGAACATGAATCCCAAGGTCCCTCTGCTCAGCAACACTGTTAAGGGTCTTATCCTTAACAGTGTACTGTCTCCTTGCATTTGCCCTACTAAGGTGCAACACCTCATATCTATCGGAGTTAAATTCCATTTGTCATTTCTCATCCCATATCTGCAAATGATCTATATTGTGCTGTATTCTCCACAATTCCATCAATCTTAGTATCATCCGCAAATTTACTAATCCACCCATCTACATTTTCATCCAGGTCATTTATATATCACAATCAGCAGAGGTCCAAGCACAGATCCCTGATTGTAATTCCATCTTGAATAAGTCCCTTCAACCATTACCCACTGCTTTCTATGCCCAAGCTAGTTCTGAAGACAAACAGCCAATTTACCGTGGACCCTTTGCGTCCTAATCTTCTGGATTACACCCCATGGGGCGGGGGGGGGGCTAAAATCCAGGTAGACAACATCCACTGCCCTACCCGTATCAGTCTCTCTCACCTCCTTGTCAAAAAACTCAATCAAGTTGGTAAGGCACAACCTGCCACCACAAAACCATGATGACTCTTCCTAATTTGACCATGGATTTCCAAATGTTCTTATATCTTATCCCTAAGAATTTTCTCCAGCAATTTCACTACAACTGATGTGAGACTCAACAGTCTATAGCTCCCAGGATGTTTCCTTGTTCCCTTCTTAAATGGAGATACACACTCCTCCAGGACCTTGCCTGTGGCTAGAGAGGACACAAAGACACTGGTCAAGGGCCCAGCAGTTTTGTGTATTGCTTCCTTCAATAACCTGGGGTGAATCTCAACAGGACCCGGGGATTTATCCACCTTAATACTCATTAGAAGGCCCAACACTTCCTTTTCCTTGACCTCTAAATGCCCTGAAGTATTTATATACACAGCACTGATCTCCTGGTTCTCTATTTCCTTGGTAAATACTGATCAAAGTACTCCACATTTTCTACATCCAAATAAATACTCCCCTATTAATTCTTGAGTGGTCACACCCTCTCTCTAGTTATTGTCTTGATGTATGTATAGTATGCCTTGGGATTCACCATTCACTATTTGCCAAGGACTTTTCAAGGCCCCTTCTGGCTTTCCTAATTCACTTCTTTAGTTTTTCTCTGGCTTCTTTATATTCCTTATGTGCTTCGTTTGATATAACTTCTGAAGCTTTACATATTTTTCTTTTTCTTCTTGACTAAATTCATCGCCTCTCTGGACATACAAGTTTCTCTTATCTATAAATCCCTGTCCTTCCTTCTAACAGGAACATACCTTTCCTGTACTCTGTGTACTTGATCTTTAAACAACCTCCACATGGCCATTGTGGACTTGACAGAGAACAGGTGTTCCCAGTTAACATTTTTTTTTGCTCCTGCCTAATGTCCTCATAATTTGCCCTACTCCAATTCAAAACTTCCCTGCTTAAAAAAAAAAGTGAAAAAGCTTACCTCTTCTTAACTATGCCTCCGGCAGTTCATGCCAAAGCCCGTTAAGGCATAGCTTCCTCACTCTATCTCTCAAACAAATCATGCAACCAATGGCCACTCAGCTTGAGCCTACCTTTCCTTTACTTGCAGCTGATTTTAGGCCTCTGAAGCTCAAAAAGACAGCCTTCCGTGGATCTGCTCTCTCTCCTGACTTCCATCAGGCTCTGACACCAACACCCACACTCACACTCCCTGTGCCTGAGCCACTGAAAAAAGATGGGAGATGAACCAATCCAAGAAAAGTGTATTTTATACAGAGGACATACTACAGTTTAGTAGTCTCAACTATTCAGATATTACAGATAATTGTCTCAGGCCAATATAGGGTCAAGGAATTATTGACTGCAGTTTTACACACTTTGCTGGTGAATGAGCACCACTGAGCCTGAGATGATCTTGGACTCTCCCCCAGATTTATGCTTCTCTATTATCATTTCCCTGACTTGTCTTGAATGCTCTTTCGTCTTCATTTTGGTTTGGCCTGCTGACAATCTACTCTACTGTTGGACCTTACAGAGAGAGGCAGTATTTACTTTTCCCTGGGTCCCTTTCTCCTAGGATCCTCTCCTATCAGATTCCTCCTCCTCCAGCCTTTGACCTTTCCCACCCACCAGGCTTCACCTATCACCTTCCAGCTAGCCTCCTTCTCTCTCCCAATCTGTTTATTCTGGCATTTTCCCCTTCCTTCTCAGTCCTGAAGAAGGGTCTTGGCCTGAAACATCGACCATTAATTTATTTCCATAAAGGGAAATGATCAACACCAACTCCCATTTTAATAAGCCAATGATCTACAACATCCAAATTGTTAAATGGGTTTATTATCATTGCTTATGCCAAGGTACATAAAAACACTTTGTTTTGCATGCCATGCAAATAACTTCATCACGTTAGAATCTTGAAGTAGTAAAATTAAATGGCAAATTGGTTTATCATTGTTACGTGTATCAAGGTACAGTAAAAAATATGTTGCATTCACATCATTTTCACTATGTTAGTGCACTAGTTGGTATGAAAGAAAACAGCGGCAGAATGTAAGATAAGGTGGTACATTTACAGAGAAAGTGCAATGCAGGCCGACAATAAGATGCAAGGCCATAAACCAGGTAGATTTCATCATGCTACAGCAGGACAGAAGCTATCCTTGAGCCTGGCGGTATGTGATTTCAAGTGTTTGTACCTACTGTCTGATCGGAGGTGGGAGGAGGTGTACTAGGGTAGTGTTAAGCAAGAGGAAAGCCATGCTTGCTAGAATGTGGAAACAGGAAGGTGGATTCTTTTGTCAAAAAATGTAACACTGAATTAAGAGTGAGCTAATCAGTACAAACCTTGCATGAATTGTTGGCCAGACGCTGTTGGGAAAGAAATTTCACTACTTAACCCTGGTGGCAATGAATGAATGGAAAATACATTTCCACATCAAACTGCAGTGTCTCGGAGGGTATCATGCACATGCACATTTAAGTATTCTTATTTCCTTTGGCCTAGGTGGCTGAGGTCATGGGTTTGAAGCGATGATAAAAAGGACTTGACTGCCCAGCAGACGTCTTACACAGTGTACTAGTGGCTGTGTGTATATTCTGAGTGGCAAACATGTTACCAATCAAACAGTCTACTTTGCTCTGGATGGCGCCAGGCTTTTAGAGGATTGGAGCAGCACTGATGCTGGCACGCGGTGCGTATTTCTTCATGGGGATGAATAAAGTATCTATCTATCTATCTATCTATACACTCCTGTGCTGAGCTCTGCATATGATGGAAAGCTTTGGAGAGCCAAGAATGAAAGCACTCAAGCCAGGATGTCGGAGAGCATTCTGCTCTAGTATTTGTATTCTGGTAGGAGTTAACATTTTTATCAACTGCAACCCACAAAATATTAACGTTGGGACATTTTGCCATGGAAATGCCATTGAATTTCAAAGAGAAATGATCAGTCCATAAGACTGTAAGTTATAGGAGCAGAAGCAGGCCATTAGGCCCATCGAGTCTGCTCCACCATTCAATCATGGGCTGATCCAGTCATCCCCACTCCCCTACTTTCACCCCATACCCTTTCAAGAACCTATCTATCCCTGCCTTAAATACATCCACAGCCACTCATGGCAACAAATTCCACAGATTTACCACCCTCTGACTAAAGTAATTCATTCACATCGCAGTTCTAAAAGGACATCCTTCAATCCTGAAGTTGTGCCCTCTTGTCCTAGAATCACCTACCATGGGAAATAACTTATCTAATCTGTTCAGGCCCTTTAACATTCTTAATATTTCTATGAGATCCCCTTCATTCTCCTGAACTCCAGGGAACAGAGCCCAAGAGCTGCCAGACCGCATACAGTAACCCTTTCATTACTGGAATCATTCTCATGAATCTTCTCTGGATCCTCTCTAATGTCAGTATATCCTTTCTAAAATAAGGAGCCTAAAACTGCAAACAATACTCCAAGTGTGGTGTCACGAGTGCCTTATAGAGCCTCAACTTCACATCAATGCTCTTATATTCTATACCTCTAGATGAAAGCCAACATTGCATTCAACTTCTTCATCACCAACTCAAGCTGGAGGTTATTCTTTAGGGTATCCTGCACAAGGACTGCCAAGTCCATTTGTATCTCTGTATTTTGAATTCTCTCATCTAAATAATAGTCTGCCCATTTATTTCTTTCACCAAAGTGCATGACCATACACTTTCCCACATTGTATTTCATTTGCCACTTCTTTACCCATTCCCTTAAACTCTCTAAGTCTCTCTGCAGGTTCTCCGTTTCCTGCTCCTCCACCTATCTTTGTATCATCAGCAAATTTAGCTACAAATCCATTAATACCGTAATCCTAATCATTGACATACATCGTAAAAAGCAGTCTCTCTTCCTTGCTGCCTGCAACACGTGCCTCACTACTGTAAAGACAATACAGAATGGAGGCTTGGACAGTTTTGTTATCTGAGAAGTTACAAATGAACACTAGCAAGAAGTCTTCACTCTTGGGGAGCAAAAAACAATTTATAGTACATTAAGTGAGCTCCAGTGTTTCTTCCTTCATATTCTGAATGGATTTATTATCAGTCTTTTAATAGTGAGGGACATCAGGAAACAAGAAGAAGTGGAAAAAACTGATGTAGGTATTTCCCAGCATATGTGACTCATAAACGCTCCTCAGACTTCCAGTCAGCTCCAGATGTCAATTTTAACCAATGTTTCGATGACAAACTCCACCAGGAATCTTCATCAAGGATGATGCCTACGCATAGTCTGGTGGTAAATAACCTCAGATCCCGTCATCCATCTCTCCTGATTGGTTAGTCCTCAACCAATCAGGTTTCTGTTGTCCCCTCTTGTTTAAAATCATATTCAAGTTCTTACTTTGTCTGTGTTGAAATTCTTATTCTCTAGTTATATTTCAATGGCTTCCTTCACCAGGCATGGCACAGTAGTTCTGCGCTGTCAAAGTCAATCCTGTGGTGATTATGTATGCAATGCTCTGCTACTGCTGATCTTTCTTTCTTTTTTTTTGTAATTTATTTTTTTATTGAAGTTCATCATCAAACAAACATTTCCATAAGATGTATTTCAGACATTGTACATATATATCATATAATCATATATAGCACAAATTTCCACATAGTATTTATCTGAGATATACACTTATAGAAAAGAGTGGAAAGAAAAAACAAGCAAAAGGAAAGAACTATGTACAAGTAGGGAGGGATCTTTTTTTTTACAACATTGATTTGTGAGAATAAAATCAGGCCTATGAGGCATTATGTAGTTAAACCATTTTTCCCAGTATGAATCAAATTGTTCCAGCTTATGATTAACAGATGCTGTTATCTTCTCCATTTTGTAAATGTCCATTGTAATTTCCATCCATGTATTTAAAGTTGGGCTCTCCTGTGATAACCATTTCCTAGTAAGAGTCTTTTTACCAGCCACCAACAGTATATTCATTAAAAATTTATCTCTTTTCAACCATTCTTGAGGTATATATCCAAAATATATGGTCTTACTCTCCAAGGGTATTTCACATTTAAAGATGTCTTGTAGGGCATTGTGTATCCCCCTCCAATAGTTTTTGATAACAGGGCAGTCCCAAAAAATATGATAATGATTTGCATCTTGATTTCCACACTTTCTCCAGCAAACAGGGATATCATAATGGGATTTCTGAGAGGGTGTAATAAAATATCTTATCAAGTTTTTCCATCCAAACTCCCTCCATTTCTGTGAACTGGTACACTTCCATTGATATCTCCATATGTTGCCCATTCTTCCTCAGATATAATTATCCCTCCTTCCTTCTCCCATTTTGTTTTAATGTATGAAGTCCAATGTGTTTTAAGATTTGACAGCCCTTATATGTGCTTAAAATGATTCTACTACCATTATCTGAATTATATGCTTTTCTAAAGAGCTCTATCAAGCATGTATTTGCCTTGGTTACATTTTTTAGCGTCTTATTAACATATTGTCGCATCTGTAAATACCGATATAAATCTTGTTTTTCTAATAAGTGTTTCTCTTTAAGCATTTCAAAACTGAACAGTGTTCCTTCTTTCATTATGTTGCAAAGAACTGTTATTCCTTTAGCTGTCCAGTCCTTAAATCTAGCATCCAGTTTATTCGGCATAAAATCCGGGTCATATGCACACCATTTAAGAATTGCAATATCTCCCTCTAGATTAGATTCTTTTATAGTAGTTTTCCATATTTTAAGAGTCAATTTAACCCATGGGTTATCAATAGTATTTATGTACCTTTGTAGGTTGTTATCAGCCAAAATTGCTTGTATGGGGATGGGAAGTACCTGCTCCTCAATGTTTTTCCATTGAGTGTCATATGATGGGTTGCACCAACATATCACAACTCTCAACTGTGCTGCAAAATAATCATCTCTAAGAGAAGGCAAGCCCCATCCCCCCTTTTCCTTTGCTGATTGCGAAGTTTTGAGACGAACTCTAGGCCTTTTACCCTGCTAAATATACCTTGATAGCATCTTGTTCCATTCATTGAATTGATTTTGATTAATCTCTATTGGTAGGGTCTGAAAGAATATATTCATTTTAATAGACTCAATCCTTGAACTGAGACTGAAAAAAGGTATCAGGTTCCATCTTGCCACATCTTCCTTAATTTTTTATATAAAGGCTGATAATTACATTCTGATAATTTTGCCAGATCTTTTGGCATAATGATGTCCAAATATTTGAAAGACTCTGTGTGCCATGCCCAGGGGTATCGACTTTCAATTTCTCCTGGTGGGCTATAGTAATATGAAAGTAATTGGGTTTTATCTATGTTGATCTTGTATCGTGATAATTGACCATATTGTTCAAAGGATTGCATCAATTTAGGCAAAGAGTATGTTGGTTGCCCTAGATAGATCAAAATATCATCCGCATAACAAGCTAATATGCTCTGTCTCTTTAATAGTAATTCCCCTGATATCTTCATTTTGTCTGATGTATTGAGCTAATGGTTCCAGATATAACGCGAAGAGTAGTGGTGACCATGCACAACCCTGCCTCGTGCCCCTTTCTAGGGTAAGACTATTTGATAAATATCCATTGATTTTAATCCTAGCAGTAGAATTGTCATATAGTGTCTGTATAGTTTTAATAATTGTGTCTTGGAAACCAAATCTATGTAAAACTCTGTAAGGAAAATTCCAATTAACTGAATCAAATGCTTCTTCAGCATCCACGCTTATCACTATTGCTTCGATTTTATTTTTTTGTATATGATCCATAACGTGAAGTGTCCTTCGTATATTGTCTTGTGTCTGATCATTGCGTATCAGTATGGGTAGAAACTCCTCTAATCGTTTGGCCATGATAGAGGTAAATAACCTATAAACTACATTAAGAACAGATATTGGTCTAAATGACCCGCATTCCATTTTATCCCTGCCTTCTTTCAGTTATAGCTGAGATTATCACTTCCTTCCAACTGGGTGGCATTTGTGCCTTTTTTAGAGCCCAGTTCAGTGTGGGGAGTAAAACAGGAATTAACTCATTTTTAAATTCTTTGTACCACTCTGCCGAATACCCATCTGATCCTGGTGACTTGCTTAATTTAAACCTACTAATTGCAGCTTTTAATTCAACTTCAGTTATGTCAGCAGTCATTCTTCTATTTTGTTCTTCGCTTAATGTGGGTAACTCTAGAAAATTCAAGAAGGTGTCAATTTGGGTTATGCTTCCCCCTGGAACTTTGGAATATAGAGTTTTGTAAAATACTTCAATAGCTTCTTGAATTTCACTTAGCTTTTTTTTTAATCATTTTTGTTCTTGGGTCCCTAATTCTATGAATTGTATTTTCTGCTTTTTTTTTCAGTTTCCACACCAGTATTTTCATAGATTTCGATCCACTTTCATAATGTCTGTTTCAGAAACATTAAGTTTTTCCTGATTTCTTGCGTAGCCAAATTATTTATTTCAT
Source organism: Hemitrygon akajei (assembly GCF_048418815.1). Lineage (NCBI taxonomy): Eukaryota > Metazoa > Chordata > Chondrichthyes > Myliobatiformes > Dasyatidae > Hemitrygon > Hemitrygon akajei. Next base: position 66,616,210 of record NC_133127.1, on the reverse strand, counting down.
TCCTAATTCTTTTAATTTCCCCTAATGTATTCTGTGCCAAATTCAATGTGTTTTTCTCTAGTTCCCTCAGCCTATTTTGTAATTCCTCTAATGTTTTATTCCTTATTTTTTTCTTATATGAAGATATCGCTATAATTTTCCCTCTTAAGACTGCCTTCAGAGTATCCCATAAAATGGGAGGTGAAACCTCACCATTATCATTAAATTCTAAGTAGAGACCAACTTCTTTTTTAATTTGTTCCTTAAAGTACGGATCATTGAGTAGACTTGAATTTAGTTTCCAAATAGTATTCTTTAGTTGTAGGTCAAAATAAACAGATAAATATATAGAGCTCAGCCCGAAACGTCGACAGTGCTTCTCCTTATAGATGCTGCCTGGCCTGCTGTGTTCCACCAACATTTTGTGTGTGTTGTTTGAGATAAATATATAGTTGCATGGTCACTTACATCTATTGTTCCAATTCCACAGGTGGTTATTTGTCTTTGTCTTTTCCAAATGTTATGAAATAGTCTATTCTTGTATATACAGAATGGGGAACAGAATAATGAGTGTAATCCCTTCTGTCGGGGAAAAGGTCCCTCCATATATCAATTAAACCAACATCCTCAAAAAGTGTATTAACTTTCTTATGTAAAGATTTTGTTTCATTGGTTTTTCTATTGGAAGAGTCTAAGTTTGGTTGTAATTGTAAATTTAAGTCTCCCCCACATATCAGGAGACCTTCTGTTTCCGTTACCATAATATCAGTAATTTTCTGAAAGAAACCAATATCACTTCCCGGGGGTGCATATATATTCAATAGAGTAACTGAATTTCCGTCTATATTCCCCCTGACCAGAATATATCTGCCCTCTTTATCTCCCATTTCGAATACTTTTTCCAAATTTTCCTTACTTGAGATAAGAATAGCAACTCCTCTCCTATGCCCTGATTTATATGAGGAGAAAAACAGATTAGTGAAGCCCATGCTCTTTAGTTTTTTATGCTCATTATCACTTAAATGAGTTTCCTGTAAATATACTACATGGGCTTGTTCTTTTTTCATTTTGGATAAAATTCTCTTACGTTTGATTGGATTTAATAGCCCATTTACATTAAAAGAAATGAATTTTACCTTGTCCTTAGCCATCTGTAGTTATCTGTCAATGTATCATTGAAATTAGAATAAAACTTAATCGACCTACTCCCTGAACAAATAAGAACCAAGAAACGCAAATAATAACAAAAATGGCAACGAACGTGTGATTCCGAGGCTGAGGTCTCTAGTAGATGACCCTGCGTTGAGCTAGAGGAAATGTCTCGCTGTGGGGGATAACCCCTCCTACTTAAGAGTTGAGGGCCCCCATTGCAGTATTCATAAAAGTCAGTGAACAAATCTATTACACAGAAAAGATTTCCCTGAGCACTCCTCATATATATACATACACACACATATATATATTCTCATTTTGGTGGGGAAAAAGGAGTAATAAAATCCACATTAATAAGTATTTCTCAAGATAGGTATATCACCGTGTACTTCTGCTTCTGTTTAGCTTCTCAACATTTTTAAAGTTAGCCAAACTTTATGGTTCTTCTGAAGGGGGTGAGGACTGTCTTTGGGAAACTCCCAGTCTCTTCCTGATATATTTCTCTCGACCTCCTCCCGTCTCCTGCCTTCTCGATTCTCGCACTATTTCCCAAGCGGGGCGGGATAATTCCTCAGCCAGGCTTTCCCTCATTTTGGTCATGCTGACAGGCAACTTCTGGCCTTCATGTCTGTAGTCACCTCTTCCACTGTCTGGTACAACTGTGTCCTGTTGTCATAAAACACTCTAAGTTTAGCAGGGTACGGAGTTTGAAATCTAATCTTATTTTGTTTTAGTACTCGCTTTACTTCAGAGTATTCTTTGCGTTTCTGGAGGTCCGCGGGGGGGTTTAATCTTGGTAGAAATATATTAATTTATCCTCTAAAAACACACTCTTCTTACCCCAGGCCCTTTGTAGAATCTCCGCCTTGGTGCTGTACCAAAGGAATTTAATTTTTATTGAGCGTGGTTTTCTATCCCGGGTAGGTTTTGGGACAAGCCTGCGGTGGGCTCTTTCAACTTCCAGCTCCATAGCCGGGGGAAGCTCCAGCGCGTCCCGCAGTAACTTTCCGACAAACTCCATCATAGACGAGCTCTCCGCTCCTTCAGGAACGTTGTAGATACTGATATTTTTCTGCCGTGATCTTCCCTCCAGGTCAAGCAGTTTACCTTCTTGGTGATTTAATATTTTTATTGTCTTACTCAGTATCCATTCCATGTTTTGAACGTGATCTTCCATCTTCTCAATTCCAGTACTGCTGATCTTTCTCGGTAATCCAAACCGATACACCTCCTCTGCTCTTCGATGTGGGTTTCTACCGTGCATCCCATCTGGCTGACATACACTGCTCTGCGTTCACAGGCTAGCTGTTCCGAGTCTGGTCATCTTTGATCTGCATAAGCTGGGATTTGAGCTTCCTTATGGGTTTGTGGATGGTATTTAACCAGTGCTTCTTCAGGATCCTGGCAATCCTTCCAGAAAATAGGGAGATGTAGGGAAGACAGGTGGTAGCAACTGATTCCTCCTTGTTGTTAGGTTTCCTGGTCTTTCTGTCAGCCTTTTTAAGGGCCCGGTTCATTTCCTTCACCTTGTAGCCATTCTGAGGGAACATTGTGTGTCAAACATCATGAAGAGGTAGCTCCATCTTCATCAAGAGAGCCCACATGGTGAATCCACCATAGACAAGACTGACGCTTTCACAATCGGGTTCAATCACCAAGTGTAGGGTGGGTGACTCCGCCTTGGTTTACTCATGAAATCCCCTCCCTCAATTCTTTTTTTCACATATATGGTTGGATCAATACTATTTGCTGCATTTGTACACAACTCAAAAATGTGAGAAGCTTTCTTGCCAATTTACACCCCATCTCACGGGGTCCAAATGACTCCTTTCCATCTTGATTAAACTTCCTACATCACTACTTCCTGCAAGGACTCAGCTCCATTCTCCCTTTCTGTTCCACTAATTAGTCTTCATCCACCATTGCACTTACGATGTTCTTGTTTTTATGTAACTATGGTTTCCCATTTTTCATGATTGACAAGAGGTCTCATCCTTACCCTGAAATACTCCTCTCAGCCCTTCTTGTAGACATCACAAGATAGGGTTGCCCCTGCCCTCAGCTCCCACCCCATCAGCCTCGTCATTCAACAGATAATCTTCCATAATTTGAAGCCTGATTCAGCTGCTGCAGTGCAGCAATGCCAAAAAGTTTGTGTGTAATCTCCAAACCAAATTATATCAGATCAATTTGTCTTCCTACAACCATACAAATGAAGCCTCCGGAATAAATAGTCTTTTTCATGCAAGGAAAGAAGACAATGGACGACAAGTTTTTCCACTGTTTCATTGTGATAACTATAAAGTAGATAAAGGAAGGCAAACTGGAGCAACAATTAATGCATTTTTCCATGATTGACCAACACTTTCTAGTATTGAGGAACATTTTTAATACATTATTTTCTTAATTTGAGACACTGAAAAGCACTTTAATTAACTGTTTTATTGGCATGAAAGGTAAAGTAGATCTCATAAATTGAATTTCAACCATAGTCTTATACAAAACACAAGGTTACTGCTATTGTACATACGCATACAGGACACACTTTCTAACAGCAGTTTAAAGCTGGATTTACTGTACAAAAGCAGCTTAACAAAATGCTGACATTATAGATGATTTTACGTTGTTTTAGTGTTGCAGCATTTCTGTTTCACATAGAGAGCAAGCCTACATGGGAAGAAGGCCCCAGGACTTTAACTAACTCATAGCCTGTGCCATCCCACAACTTCTGGCTACCCATATCTCTCCCTCTCTCCTCTTGAGATGCAATGTAAAACCTACCTCACTGACCAGGCTTTCAGTCATGAGATTTAATCTCGCCTAAGGGTTGGTGTAAATTTAAGTTGTCTGAAACTGACATCAGGAACTTCTACTTCTTTTTAAAATGGGATCTGCATTAATACAAGATTGCTTTCCAGTTTCTGTACCTCCTCCAGCATTTTCCAGCCTTATCCTTCAGAACTATTTGTGAAGACTGGTCATTAGGAGGAGCAGGATCCCTCTTCAGCCTGCTGTTATTCAGTACTACGGCCCATCTGATTTTAGAACACAGTACAGCAGCTGGTGGTGGCCCACGGCCAACAGCATCTGTGCTAATCATGATGCCAAATTAAGTGAATTCTTACGGTCTGCATATGACCGTTAACCCTTGGTACCCTGCATATTCATGGGTCTATCTAAATTGCTCTTAAACTCTTGCTATCAAACTATCTACTTCCACCTCAGCCTCTGCCATGTTTCCCAGGCATGTACAAATTTCACTATTATGACCATTCAGTTCCACTTTCCTGTGTGTTCCCCAGAACCTTCAAGTTCCATAAAGATCAAAAATTTGTACAAGTCAGCCATTTCCTAGGATAGAGCATTTCAGATATTTATGACTTTCAGAGAAGGAATTCCTCCTCAACTTTGTCTTGAATGGATGACTCACTCTTCCCAAACCATGCCTGTCGCTCCAATTTCATTCTATCTTCTTAGCACATGCCTCAGAATCTTATGTTTGGATTACCTTTCATTTTTTTTAATATAAAAACTATAGACTCAATCTGATCAACATTTTCTCATAAAACAACATTCTTCCTAGGAATCAATGAAGCCAATCTTCTTTGTACTGACTCCAAAGCAATCACAGTTTGAGTTTACTTATTTTAAATAGTTCTCCAAGTGTGGTCTCATATCCCATCAATACTGAAATCAGGTGGGGAAAAAAAAGGTATAATTTTAGACTTTATTAGAAAGTCACAAATAGTATTCCTTAGTTTTTAAAACACCAGTAGAATAATTGTGCTTTGTCTTAAATGTCTCTGAACTTAGTTTAGACAACAGTAATGATGACTTTTACTTGAAACATGTTTTCCAATCAAAATTATACTTTCAAACACACTATTGGGAACAAAAGCTGTGAATGTTTTCCAGGAAAAAAATACATCTATATAACTTCAACCCATTTTCTTAGATCTATCAAAATCACTGCAATATATTTGAATTTTGGACCAATAAATTTTCCACGTTGGGTTAAGCTGAAGAGCTGGCTTTGCAAACATTCAAGATGTATATATAAATGGCTATTTCTGTGAAATATTGCCACTATCTAGGACATATTTTAACATCTTCTAGATGCTGTGTATAATTAACAGTTATTGGAGCATGAACAGACTCAATTATGAATAACAAACAATGCTTTATTCTTCGTGAGGAATGCCATTTAGTGAGAAAGTCCAATGAGTTCACGTGCTACGAAACACTAAATCATCTAAATACACAGTTGTATCCTGTACTAAATAAAATGTAGGTCTGTAAATGATCTGTGTAATACAGTCAAGCATGAAATGTATAGTGCATTGGGCATTAAGAATCACTGTAACTGGTTAACACTGCACGAGTTAATAATTCTATTCCTCATTTGTGCGCCCAATTACAAATATAAACTAGTGTAATCAGGCAAAATATACATATAAATAAACTAAGCATTAATTAGCTAATTTTATAAATTGTTGCTGGTTCTTACATTTTGCAGTCTTACATTTATTGTGAAGGCCTCTCAAGGGAACGTTTCTTTACATACACACAAAATTCAAGTTAAGGCAAGACATGGCAACAAAGGATGTGGAAAGAACAACTTTCAAAACAAAAAGTGGAAAATGTAGTGTAGCTACCATAAAACTGGCAGAAAACAGGAGTCATTTATGCTTTGGTGGGGTAAAAAAAAAGCTTTTTTAAGTAAATCTTAAAGACAGAATGTGAGAAGTTATCATATTTGATTAATCCAAATGTTCCCAGTTACATTTATTTCTGAAGAGCACACTTGTAAAATAATTCTCAATGAAACATAATTTCCAGAAATTTTATTATGACACATAGCATAAAATATTTATGAAGAATGATAAAAATATTATTCTCAATTTCACGGTTACATTTGAAGCAATTAAAACTGCCTTTTGTCATCTATGACCTTTTGAAATGAATGGGTTTCCATCAGTATTATGATTTGAAAACCAATGCTTTCATGCTTATTATTGACCTGTTTAAATCAGAGGCATCATCTTAGCTCTTCCAATTGTGCCCCTTTCAGAATACATGAATGACATGCCCACACAATAAGACTTAAACCAAAAGCAAAGTTACTCTTTGGACTCAGAGTGTTAAAAGCGGCTCATACTACATTGGTCACCCAGGTAAATCGTCATTAATATTATCCTTCTGTACTGTATCCATTCCTCTTGGGATCTGTGTATACTTAACATTGAACCATTTTGCATCAGTTTTAAAATTAAGTGCATATAAAATACTTTTCTAAATTACATGAATAACAAAAATACTGGACTTGTAGTAACTGCTACCTAACTCTTCACCCAGGCTAGAATATCAATATGGCACAGCTGTGATGAAAGGGTTTTTTAAAAAAAATGGACATAGATTTTAATTCAAAGTTCCTTTGCATTGCTCAAATTATTAACTTCATTGCTAATTGAACAGTGAATTGAATTAAATGAAAACAAAATTGATTAATTCTTATAAAAATAAGCATTATTCACATTGAATTTTGTACAGTCAGAAAATTGACATTAAGTTAAATATAAAATTCAATATTTATGACTATTTACAATTATTTACAGATAATATTCACAATTCACTATTTACATGCTAAATAGAGTTACTGTTTTTTCTTCAAATTCCTTCGTACAAGATCTTCAAAGGCTTTTAGAAATTCTCTTACACTTTTTTCTTGAAATTCCTCACATGTTGTACAGCCCTAACATTGGATAAGAACACAAGTTTAGGATGGCACATTGTCGCAGCTCTTAATTGAATATTAAATGTAAACCATATTTTCCAAGAAAGGCATATAAATCAAATGGCAAGATACCAGGATTACTTTACAAGCATCACAGATGTGAAGTGCTAAAGAGACACACCTGGACACACAGACTGACAAAAAAAATTGAGACAAGGAGGAAAATAAAACATTAGCAGCAACTTTGATCAAAGGTCACCAGCAAAAGAGAATTACACCATTTATTTTGGCCTGCCATAAGTTGGCACTGTATCTTTGTCAATAACACAAACTTCAATTTTCTGCTTGCCTTTGTAAATCACTACCTTGGTGTCAAGAAAGAGAGATGACCTCAGTGTCAACAAACAGCTTCTGCTCCTGCCTAATGCAATCCATTTGGAATAAACGGCATATTTTACGTTAGATTTTTAACACTGGTTCCATTGGAATACAAGTGTTTTAGTTGCAGGTGCCCTGGCAACTGTTTCAATTTCTGTAAGGCTATATTGTTTTCTGGAAAGCTTCAGAGTTAACACTTTAAATGTAGATGAAAGTCACTTTGTGACTGGATAAACAGCAGTGAAAATTGAAGGACAAATCTGAAGCAAGAATGGATCAAGAACATTCAAAAAGATGCAACACACAAAAAAAAATCAAGATTGAACAACACACACAAAATGCTGGTGGAACACAGCAGGCCAGGCAGCATTTATAAGGAGAAGCACTGTCGACATTTCGAGGCTAGACCCTTCGTCAGGACTAACCGAAAGGAAAGACAGTAAGAGATTTGAAAGTAGTGGGGGGAGGGGGAAATACAAAATGATAGGAGAAGACCGGAGGGGGTGGGGTGAAGCTAAGAGCTGGAAAGGTGATTGGCGAAAGTGAAAAACAGCTGGAGAAGGGAAAGGATCATGGGACGGGAGGCCTCTGGAGAAAGAAAGGTTGGAGGCTACCCAGCCAGTATATAAGGTGTTGTTCCTCCAACCTGAGTTTTGATTCATTTGTCCACTCGTCCCCCCCCATCCCTTCCCACCGATCTCCCTCCTGGCACTTATCCTTGTAAGCGGAACAAGTGCTACACCTGCCCCTACACTTCCTCCCTCACCACCATTCAGGGCCCCAGACAGTCCTTCCAGGTGAGGCGACACTTCACCTGTGAGTCGGCTGGTATGGTATACTGCGTCCGGTGCTCCCGGTGTGGCCTTTTATATATTGGTGAGACCCGACGCAGACTGGGAGACCGTTTCACTGAACACCTACGCTCAGTCCACCAGAGAAAGCAGTATCTCCCAGTGGCCACACATTTTAATTCCACGTCCCATTCCCATTCTGATATGTCTATCCATGGCCTCCTCTACTGTCAAAATGAATCCAAACTCAGGCTGGAGGAACAACACCTTATATACCGGCTGGGTAGCCTCCAACCTGATGGCATGAACATTGACTTCTCTAACTTCCATTAATGCCCCTCCTCCCCTTCTTACCCCATCCCTGACATATTTAGTTGTTTTTTTTCTCTCTCTCTCTGCCTATCACTCTGCCTGTTCTCCATCTCCCTCTGGTGCTTCCCCTCCCCTCCCCCTTTCTTTCTCCTGAGGCCTCCTGTCCCATGATCCTTTCCCTTCTCCAGCTCTGTATCACTTTCGCCAATCACCTTTCCAGCTCTCAGCTTCACCCCACCCCCTCCAGTCTTCTCCCATCATTTCGCATTTCCCCCTCCCCCCCACTACTTTCAAATCTCTTACTATCTTTCCTTTCGGGTTAGTCCTGACGAAGGGTCTCGGCCCGAAACGTCGACAGCGCTTCTCCTTATAGATTCTGCCTGGCCTGCTGCGTTCCACCAGCATTTTGTGTGTGTTGTTTGAATTTCCAGCATCTGCAGATTTCCTCGTGTTTGCTCAAGATTGAAGAAGGTGTTTTTCCATAATAAAATCAACACAAGTAAAACTAACAAAGGAAGATTTTCTGGAAAACAACAAAAAAATGGACGGTGGCAACTCTAGTCACAGTGGCAGCTGCTTTCTCATGGTTTAAGCTCTGACATGATCTCATTTACAAGTAGCTGTTGGAAAGATTTATCTGCAGCCAATTCAACTGTAGATGAGTAGCACAAGTACATTCAGCAAATTATTCAGTTAATCCCACTTATTTCTTTCATGCAGAGGAAAATGCTCTCTTCCACGAGCTTAACAAGCTAATGGCCAAGCTGTGGTTGGTTGTAAATAACCAAAAGCTTGGATGTAACTTTATATTACCTCAACAGGTCCAGAACTGAAAAATATAGCAGGATGAAAAAAAATTAATTTGATGTAACAATTCTATTTGATGAGTATTGAGTGCAGTTCTCATTGCTACATTGTAAGAAAGATGAGCAGCTGCCATCCAAAGCGTAAAGAAAGCACAGCTCACTCAGCTTCACCAGTTGAGTAGGTACGGAATACGAATTCCCAGCTCTCTACTTCACCCTCTTGCCTCACCTGGCTTCACCCATCACCTGCCACCTTGTACTTCTTCCACCCCCCCACCTTCTCACTCTGACTTGGAACACAAGAACGTAAGAAACAGGAGCAGGAGTAGGCCATCCGGCCCATTGAGCCTGCTCCGTCATTCAATAAGATCATGGCTGATCTGACCATGGACTCATCTCCACCTACCTGCCTTGTCCCATAACCCTTAATTCCACTACTATGCAAAACTTTATCCAACCTTGTCTTAGATATATTTACTGAGGTAGCCTCCATTGCTTCATTGGGCAGAGAAATCCACAGATTCACCAGTCCTAGGGAAAAGCTTTACACAGCGATTCAAGTGGAGTCTGACCAGTGTTTTGTCGAGCTCTAAAATAAAATCCTAGCTTTTACATTATATTGAAGTGTACAGCCCAGAGTGAGGGTGTGGGGATGGAGAAAGGAAGTGTAATCTGGAAATGATGAAAACACCCAGCAGGTCAGACAGCATCTGTCAGAGCTCTTGCACGATGATGGTCAAATCCTAATCTTCCAACGGGCACTTTGTGGCCCTGATTGTTTACCTGCACCCTATTTTCCCTGTAACTCTAACACTGTTATATATTCTGTTTCCCATTTGCTCTGCCCTGATTTGTCAGGACAGCACACAAAATAAAACTCCTCAATACAAGTGAGAATAACAAAGCAATTATCAAAACAGAGAAGAAGGTCAATTGTAAATTGTGCTGTGGAACTGCAGAGGGGAGTGGGGGGTGGAGGATGTCCCTGATGGGCTAACACTGAGGTAACCATGGGGAGAAGGTGCAGACATGCTCAGAGTGATTGGGAGCAGTTGGGGAATGAAAACAGATAGGGGAACATACGTCACAGGTTTACAAACACCCAACCTGCACACACCCTCACACTCCAAACACCCAACCTACACACACCCTCACACCCCAAACACCCAACCTACACACACCCTCACACACCGAACACCCAACCTACACACAGCCTCACACTCCCAAACACCCAATCTGCACACACCCTTACACCCCAAACACCCAACCTACACACACCCTCACACACCGAACACCCAACCTACACACACCCTCACACCCCAAACACCCAACCTACACACACCCTCACACACCGAACACTCAACCTACACACACCCTCACACTCCCAAACACCCAATCTGGACACACCCTCACACCCCAAACACCCAACCTACACACACCCTCACACCCCAAACACCCAACCTACACACACCCTCACACCCCAAACACCCAACCTACACACACCCTCACACACCGAACACCCAACCTACACACAGCCTCACACTCCCAAACACCCAATCTGGACACACCCTCACACCCCAAACACCCAACCTACACACACCCTCACACCCCAAACACCCAACCTACACTCACCCTCACACACCGAACACCCAACCTACACACAGCCTCACACTCCCAAACACCCAATCTGCACACACCCTCACACCCCAAACACCCAACCTACACACACCCTCACACCCCAAACACCCAACCTACACACACCCTCACACACCGAACACCCAACCTACACACAGCCTCACACTCCCAAACACCCAACCTGGACACACCCTCACACCCCAAACACCCAACCTACACACATCCTCACACCCCAAACACCCAACCTACACACACCCTCACACACCGAACACCCAACCTACACACAGCCTCACACTCCCAAACACCCAATCTGCACACACCCTCACACCCCAAACACCCAACCTACACACACCCTCACACCCCAAACACCCAACCTACACACACCGAACACCCAACCTACACACACCCTCACACCCCAAACACCCAACCTACACACACCCTCACACACCAAACACCCAACCCACACACCCTCACACTCCCAAACACCCAATCTGCACACACCCTCACACTCCAAACACCCAACCTACACACACCCTCACACACCGAACACCCAACCTACACACAGCCTCACACTCCCAAACACCCAATCTGCACACACCCTCACACTCCCAAACACCCAATCTGCACACACCCTCACACTCCCAAACACCCAACCTACACAGACCCTCACACACCGAACACCCAACCTACACACACCCTCACACTCCCAAACACCCAACCTACACACACCCTCACACTCCAAACACCCAACCTACACACACCCTCACACTCCCAAACACCCAATCTGCACACACCCTCACACCCCAAACACCCAACCTACACACACCCTCACACCCCAAACACCCAACCTACAGACACCCTCACACACCGAACACCCAACCTACACACATCCTCACACTCCCAAACACCCAATCTGCACACACCCTCACACCCCAAACACCCAACCTACACACACCCTCACACCCCAAACACCCAACCTACACACACCCTCACACTCCCAAACACCCAACCTGCACACACCCTCACACCCCAAACACCCAACCTACACACACCCTCACACTCCCAAACACCCAACCTACACACATCCTCACACCCCAAACACCCAACCTACACACACCCTCACACACCGAACACCCAACCTACACACACCCTCACACTCCCAAACACCCAATCTGCACACACCCTCACACCCCAAACACCCAACCTACACACACCCTCACACCCCAAACACCCAACCTACACACACCCTCACACACTGAACACCCAACCTACACACACCCTCACACTCCCAAACACCCAATCTGCACACACCCTCACACCCCAAACACCCAACCTACACACACCCCATACACCCAACCTACACACACCCTCACACACTGAACACCCAACCTACACACACCCTCCCACTCCCAAACACCCAACCTACACACACCCTCTCACTCCGAAACATCCGACATGCACACACCCTCACACTCCCAAACATCCAACCTACACACACCCTCACACTCCAAACACCCAACCTACACACACCCTCACACCCCAAACACCCAATCTGCACACACCCTCACACTCCCAAACTCCCAACCTACACACAGCCTCACACTCCCAAACACCCAACCTACACACAGCCTCACACCCCAAACACCCAACCTACACACCCTCACACCCCAAACACCCAATCTGCACACACCCTCACACTCCCAAGCACCCAACCTACACACAGCCTCACACCTAACCTACACACACCCTCACACTCCCAAACACCCAACCTGCACACACCCTCACACACCGAACACCCAACCTATACACACCCTCACACACCAAACACCCAATCTGCACACACCCTTACACTCCCAAGCACCCAACCTACACACAGCCTCACACTCCCAAACACCCAACCTATACACACCCTCACACACCGAACACCCAACCTACACACACCCTCACACTCCCAAACACCCAAACTACACACACCCTCACACACCGAACACCCAACCTACACACACCCTCACACTCCCAAGCACCCAACCTACACACAGCCTCACACTCCCAAACACCCAACCTACACACAGCCTCACACCTAACCTACACACACCCTCACACTCCCAAACACCCAACCTGCACACACCCTCACACACCGAACACCCAACCTATACACACCCTCACACACCAAACACCCAACCCACACACCCTCACACCCCAAACACCCAATCTGCACACACCCTCACACTCCCAAGCACCCAACCTACACACAGCCTCACACTCCCAAACACCCAACCTATACACACCCTCACACACCGAACACCCAACCTACACACACCCTCACACTCCCAAACACCCAAACTACACACACCCTCACACACCGAACACCCAACCTACACACACCCTCACACTCCCAAACACCCAACCTGCACACACCCTCACACACCGAACACCCAACCTATACACACCCTCACACACCAAACACCCAACCCACACACCCTCACACCCCAAACACCCAATCTGCACACACCCTCACACTCCCAAGCACCCAACCTACACACAGCCTCACACTCCCAAACACCCAACCTATACACACCCTCACACTCCCAACCTACACACAGCCTCACACTCCCAAACACCCAACCTACACACAGCCTCACACCCCAAACACCCAACCTACACACCCTCACACTCCAAACACCCAACCTACACTCACCCTCACACTCCCAAGCACCCAACCTACACACAGCCTCACACCTAACCTACACACACCCTCACACTCCCAAAAACCCAACCTGCACACACCCTCACACACCGAACACCCAACCTATACACACCCTCACACACCAAACACCCAACCCACACACCCTGGTGAAAATTTCCAGAAGGCCGGGAGTGTTATGAGTGATGGACAGACCTGATGGACAATGGGGTGCAGAGTTAACCATTCCCCCCCCCCCCCGAGAACTATGAACTACTGCTGTTGCTAGGGAGGGAGAGAGAGGGAGAGAGTGAGAGTGAGAGTGTGTATATATATATATATATAAAGCCCAGGCAAGAACATCTGCTACAGATAAGAGGGGGAGAGAGACTGTTGATTTACTGTATTATGACTCTTCCTGGATTATTTACCTTCCACTACAAGGACTGTACTTTGCTCGTTAACATTCCTCAGAAGATAGCAGGAGTGGCCTGATTTGACGGACACATTCATTCAGAGTTGATGGATAGCTGAGACCCCGTGAGTGGGGATAAAAGACAGGTCTGGAGAGACACCCTTCAGACACCCCAGTGGACACTGACTGAGTGTTGGGAACCCACAGAAAGGTGGGGGGGGGTGTGGCTTCGGAGACCGAACCAGGAGATCGGTCAGTAAAGCTCAGTGTTACAGCAGGGCCGGTGGGGACTTGTGTGTGTGTCCACTCATGCCAGAGTGACGAGTCCACCACAGAAGAACGGTCTAGCTGAAGAACAGAGGGGTCATAACTGAATGGCCACAACGACACGACGGATTAAGAAAGCCACAAAAGGTTTGCCTGCCGCAGCTGTAGCTGTTATCTCTCACTCGCTCTCTCTCTCCCCAACGATTTCAATACAACCACCATAACCACCTCAGCATTTATGAACAGAACTCTATACTTTCCTACGACAATTCATTTACCCCGAGACATTGATAGAGCTTGTTTATTATTGATTATTATTATTCCTACACTTTTAGGTTTATTACTGTTAACTTGTTTTATATGTATATTTGCATTTTTGATATTGTATTGTGTAGTTTACTAATAAACACCTTTAGTTTGGTACCACCAGATTCTTCTTTCTCTGCTGGTCAGACACCCAGTTACGGGGTACGTAACACCCTAAACACCCAACCTACACACACCTGCACACCCCAAACACCCAACCTACACACACCCTCACACACCGAACACCCAACCTACACACACCCTCACAGTCCCTTTCGTTCCAGTCCCGATGAAGGGGATTGACCTGAAACGTTAATTATTCTTCTCATGGGTGCTGCCTGGCCTGCTGAGTTCCTCCAGTATTTTGTCTGTGTTGCTTTGGGTTTCCAGCATCTGCAGATTTTCTTATGTTTGACGCAAGGCATCAGTTCACAGCAGTTTGGTGTTTTGACAGCAGCCAATCAGCGATTGGAATCGATTGGCAAGAACGAATTAAAATAAGGCGGTGGCAAGCATAGCGGCCATTGCTGGAGTGGCTATTGTTGGAGCGGACAGTGTCAGAGTGGGATTCTGAGGCGTTACCTCTTTGAGGCTTTAGCGAAGAGAGGACTGAGTGAGAGAAGGTGAAAAAGTTGTGGGTAGATTCCCCCCCCCCCAGTTTTTTTTATTGTTTTCCTTCTTTATATTTGCACAGTAAGAACAGTAGAGATGTTGGACAGGATAGTGGGATGCACATCTTGCAGGATGTGGAAGGCAGGAAGACCTCCAGGGTCCTTAACGATTTCACCTGCAAGAGGTGCATCCATCTGCTGCTTCTAACAATTTGTCTTAAGGAGTTGGAGCTCGAACTGGATGAACTCCAGATCATTTCTGAGGTTGAGAGGGTGATATGTAGGACATATATTGAGGTAGTTATTCCCACGGTGCAGGACACAGGATACTGGGTGACAGTCAGGAATGGGAAACAGGTTAAATAATCAATACAGAGCACCCCGTGGCCATCCCGCTCGACAATGGGTATACCACTTTGGATACTGTTCGGTGGGGGGGGGGGGGGGGGGAACCTAGCAGAGGTAAGTCACAGCGATTAAGTCTCTGGTACCATCTGACTCAGAAAGGGAGGGGGAAGAGTTAAATAGTGGTGATAGGGGATTTGTTAGCTGGAGAACAGGAGGTCGTCCTATGGACAAGAATGAGATTCCTGGATGGCATGTTGCCTCCTGAGTGCCAGGGTCTGGGACATCAAAGCATTCTTAAGTGGGAGAGTAAGCAGCCAGAGGTTGTGGTCCGCGTGGGTGCCAATGACATGGGTAGGAAGAGAGATAAGGTTCTTCAAGGAGATTTCAGGGAATTAGGTGCTAAGTTAAAGGGTTGTGATCTCAGGATTGCTACCTGTACTAGTGAGACCAGAACTAGATAGATAGATAGATAGATACTTTATTCATCCCCATGGGGAAATTCAACATTTTTTCCAATGTCCCATACACTTATTGTAGCAAAACTAATTACATACAATACTTAACTCAGTAAAAATATGATATGCATCTAAAATCACCCTCTCAAAAAGCATTAATAATAGCTTTTAAAAAGTTCTTAAGTAGTTTACTTAAATACATTGAGTCCTAACCCCGGCACTTTAACATATCTTACTCCTGGCGGTTGAATTGTAAAGCCGAATGGCATTGGGGAGTATTGATCTCTTCATCCTGTCTGAGGAGCATTGCATCGATAGCAACCTGTCGCTGAAACTGAAACTAGGAAGACTTTAAAATTTAACACGTGGCTAAGGAGTTGGTGTAGAAAGGAGGGTGTCAGATTTTTTTTTCCTATTAAGCTCTCTTCCAGGGTAGCTGGGCCCTGTACAGAAGAGATTGCTTGTACCTGAACTGGAAGGGGGATAATATCCTAGTGGGAAGGTTTGCTAGTGTTGCTCGGGGGGGAGGGTCTGAACTAGAGTTGCAGGGCGATGGGAACCAGAGTGCTGGAATAGAGAGTGGAGAGGCTGTGGACACAGATGTTGTTAAGACCTCAGATAAAGTCAGGAATGAAAAGGTTGAGCATGGTGCGACTAATGTCCCGAGCTGCCTATATTTTAATGCACCAAATATTGTAGGAAAGGCGGATAAGCTCAGGGCTTGAATGAACACGTGGAATTATGTTACTATATCCACTGGTGAGACTTGGCTGCAGGAGGGATTAAAGGAAGAGGGTTGGCATTACTAGTCCGGGAAAATGTCACTGCAGTGCTCAGTCAGGACAGACTGGATAACTCCTCTAGTGGGTGGAACTGAGGAATAAGAAGAACTGTAAAGAGATCGCAGACTGTTGCAAGAAACTTAAGGCTGTTATAGTAAGTGATTTTAACTTTCTATATATTGACTGGGATTCCTACACTGTTAAAGGACTAGATGGGATTGAGTTTGACAAGTGTGTTCAGGAAAGGTCTCTTAATGAGTACATAAAAGTCTCAACAAGACAGTGTGTGTTACTTGATCTGCTATGAGGGAATGAGTCAGGGCAGGTGACAGAGGTTTGGGTAGGGGAATTGTGATGGTATAACAAAGGATCTGGCAGGCATGGATTGGGACAGGTTCTTTTCTAGCAAAGCTGTACTTGATAGTGGGAGGTCCTGAAAGGCGAAATGTTGAGAGTATGAAGCTTGTATGTGTCTGTATGAATAAAAGGGAAAGATTACAGGTGTAGTGAACCTTGGTTTTCCAAAGATATTGAGGCCCTGGTTAAGGGGAAAAAAAAGGAAGTGCATAGCAGTTATGGGCAGGTAGGAAAAAATTAGGTACTTATGAGTATAAGAAATGCAAGAGAACACTTAAGAAATAAATCAGAGGGCTAGAAGAAGGCACGAGGTTGGCCTAGCAGACATGGTGACTGAGA
Organism: Hemitrygon akajei; assembly: GCF_048418815.1. Lineage (NCBI taxonomy): Eukaryota > Metazoa > Chordata > Chondrichthyes > Myliobatiformes > Dasyatidae > Hemitrygon > Hemitrygon akajei. Next base: position 66,598,860 of record NC_133127.1, on the reverse strand, counting down.
ATCCCAAGAGCTTCTACAGAAATGTTAAGAGCAAAAGGACTGCAAGAGACAAAATCGATCCTCTGGAAGATCAGAATGGTAATCCATGTGTGAAGACGAAAGCGATGAGGGAGATCTTGAATGGAATTTTTGCACCTGTATTTACTCGAGAGATAGACACAGAGTCTATTGAATTGGGGCAAAGCGGCAGTGAGGTCATGGGCCCTGTACAAGTTACAGAAGAGGAGGGATTTCCTCTCTTGAGGCAATTTAGGGTGGTTAAATCTACTGGGACTGACAAGGTGTTACCTTGGACCCTGTGGGAGGCAAATGCAGAATTTACAGGGACCCTAGCAGAGATATTTAAATCAACCTGCATGACAGGTGAGGTCCCATAGGATTGGAGGAGAGCTAATGTTGTTTTGCTGTTTAAGAAAGGCTCGAAGAATAGTCAGCATGGCTTTGTGCGTGGTGGATCATGACTAACCAATCTTAGAGTTTTTTCAGGAAGTTACCAGGAAAGTTGATGAAGCCAAGGCAGTGGATGTTGTCTACATGGACTTTAGCAAAACACTTGATAAGGTCTCGCATGGGAGGTTGGTCAAAAAGGCTCAGTTGCTCTGCATTCAAGATGAGGTAATAAATTGGATTTAACATTGGCTTTGTGGGGGAGCTAGATAGTGGCAGTAAATATTTGTCTCTCTGACTGGAGGTCTGTGACAAGCCGGGTGCCACAGGGTTTGGTGCTGGTCCTGTTGCAGTTTGTCATCTACGTCAATGATCTGGATGATAATGAGGAAGAGTGGATCATGAAATTTGTGGATGACACCAAGACTGGGGGGGGGTCTAGTGGACAGCGAGGAAGACTATTAGAACTTGCAAGTGGGATCTGGACCAGCTCGAAAAGTGGGCTGAGAAATGGCAGATGGAATTCAATCAGATAAGTGTGAGGTCTTGCACTTTGGTCGGACCAACCAGGGTAGGTCTTACACAGTGAGCGGTAGGGCACTGAGTGGAGAGCAAGAACAAATGTATCTGGGAATACAGGTCCAGAATTAAGTGAAAATGGTGTCACTGGTAGACAGGATCATAAAGAAAGCTTTTGGCATATCAGCCTTCATAAATCAAAGCACCGAGTACAGGAGATGTGATATTCTGTTGAAATTTTATAAGACATTGGTGTGGTCTAGTTTGGAGTATTGTGTGCAGTTTCGATCACCATCCTACAGGAAGGATGTAAATAAAGTTGAAAGAGTGAAGGGAAAACTTACAAGGATGTTACCAGGTCCGAGGGCCTAAGTTATTAGGAAAGATTGAATAGGTTAGGACTTTATTCATTGGAATGTAGAAGATTGAGGGGAGGTTTGATAGTGATGCACTAAGTTAGGAGGGGTGTAGATAGGATATTTACAAGCAGGTTACTTTGACTGAGGTTGGATGGAACTACAACTAGAGGCCGCGGGTTAAAGGTGAAAGGAGAAATGTTTATGGGGAGCATGAGGGGAAAATTCTTCAACCAGAGGGTCATGAGAGTGTGAAACTGGTGGTTGCAAGCTCGGTTTCAACATTTAAGGAAGTTTGGATGGTACATGGAGGGCTATGGTCTGGATGCAGGTTGATGGGACTAGACCGATTAAAGGGTTCAGTATGGATTAGATGAGCCAAGGGCCTGTTTCTGTGCTGTACTTTCCTATGACACTATGTGCTTTTACCGGAGAGAAATTCACTATGATATTGCTTGAAATAGATGATTTTAGTCCTATAGAGTGATTTGACAGTGCTGGGGTTGCTTTCTTGGAGCAACGAGACTGACTGGTGAGTTGATAAAGGAATGAGATAGTAAAAAGTATTTTCCCATCAAAAGAAGGCATGAGTTTAAGGTAAGCAGAAGGAATTTTAAAGGAGGACCTGAAGAGTAATTTTGTTTTTTAAGCAATGAGTAGTTGTTATCTGGAACACATTGTCAGGGGAGGTGGTGGAATCAGATAAAATTACCATGTATTACAGATATGTAAGCAGGCACTTAAATTGGAAAAGCAGAGGAGATACAGTCCTAATGAGTGGGCTTAAAACGAGAGGAAAAAGTTTTAAAAAAATGGAGTTGAAGGGAACTGGTTTGTTCTAAAATACAGAGAATGATGATAACTGGGTATGCCTGCCAGAGGGACTGAAGTTCAATCACTAGGTTTAAGAGACATTTAGATAGGCAGTTACTTTGTATAGACAATGCAAAGAAGATGACACACCCAAAGCATGAAAATAGGATTAGTGCAGGCGAGCAAAATGGTAGACTTGGATTTGTTGGCTGAAGCCCATTTCCGCACTTCTGCACTGTACAACTTTCATTCTATAATTGTCAACAATTTGCCAGGGAATCGTACAAGAAACCAAAGGCCCTAAATGACGTTCCTGTTTTGTGTGCTTGGCAACTTAACTGCCACAAAGTTTTAGTAAGATCCTACTGCCCATGAATAATTGCTCAGCTCGTCCTAATATCCATGCAATTCCCATGTGTTTTTTCCTATTCCATTTGACTTTAATGACTTGGCCATATGTCCAAGACATTGATAAAAAAAATTGAAATGGTTTATACCACAAGATACCTGCCTGCATATTAAAAAATTGTAGATTACCTCAGGCAATGAACATTATAGAGCCGACGGCAAAGAGACAGGCCTTCAGCCCACCAGAGCTATGACAACATTTTTGCCTGTATTAGATCTGTGTGTGTATATATACACATGCCTTGCCTATTTAAGTGCCCATCTAAAGATCTGTGCAGCTTTGTGATTCTGAATCCACTAGCTCCTTTAGCAATTCTGGAAAATCAAGAAAGCTCAGGCACCTCATTCTGAGATATTCAGCACCCTTACATCCCTTGCATCCTAACTGCACAAAAGCAAAGGAAGCTAATTATTTAAGAAGCACCTGAAATTAGGAAGAAGTCATTGCACATAGATAAACTTCATAACTCAATATGAGGAAGCAGATTTCTTATTTGCCATTATCCATTTAGTCAAAGATTCCTTGGCAAGTAATTTATATGTGGTGCTGAGTATTGTGGGCATCTGTGCAACCCTCCCCCTCCACCCAGAAAAAGTTAAAATATTAAGGGTAAAACCCATCAGAAACTCCACTGTCTGTCCAGATGATATACACCTTACACAACATATTTTCTCATGCCTCACTTGTTGAGCAATCCCCTATTTTGGGGTCACAGAACATTACAGCACAGAATTAAGCCCTTTGGCCCTTCTAGTCTATGCTGAACTGTTAATCTACCTAGTCCCATTGACCTGCACCCGGACCATAAGCCCTCCGTACCCCTACCATCCATGTACCTATCCAAATTTCTCTTAAATGTTGAAAATGAACCACTTCTGCTGACAACTTGTTCCACATTCTTCACCACCCTCTTAGTGAAGTTCCCCCTCACGTTCTCCTTAAATCACCATTCATTCTTAACCCATTACCTCTAATTCTTGTTTTACCCAACCTCAGTGGAAAAAGCCTGCTTACATTTTCCTTATCAATATCCATCAAATCTATCAAGTCTCCATTAATTCTCCTACCCTCTAGGGAACAAAGTCCTAACCTATTCAACCTTTCCTTACAACTCAGGTTCTCAAGTCCTGGCAACATCCTAGTAAATTTTATCTACTGTCTTTCAATCTAATCGATAATTTTCCCGTAGGTAGGTGATCAGAACTGCACACAATACTCCAAATTAGGCCTCGTTAATGTCTTATACAAGTTCAACAAAATATCCCGACACCTGTAGTCAATACCTGTGATGCCACTTTCAAGGAATTTAAAGGAAATCCCTCTGTCTTCTGCTCTCTTCAGTGCTCTACCTCTCTGTGCAAGTCCTACCCAGGTTTGTCCTCGCAAAGTGCAACACCTCACATTTGTCTGCATTAAATTCCATCTGCCATTTTCCAACCCATTTTTCCAGCTGGTCTAGATCCTGCTTTAAGCTTTGAGGGCCTTCCTTGCTGTTCACAATGCCTCCAAGCTTGGTATCATCTGCAAATTTGCTGATCTCAGTTTACTATATTATTATTCAGATCGTCGATAAAGATGATAAACAACAAAGGACACAGCACCGATCCCTGAAGCACACCACTAGTCACAGGACTACAGTCAGAGAGACAACCATCTAATACAACTCTCTAGCTTCTCCCACGAGGCCAGTGTCTAATCTAGCTTACTACCTCATCCTGAACACCGAACGGCTGAACCTTCTTGACGAACCTCCCATGCCGGACCTTGATGGATGCATTTTTCTGATATTGAAGTAAATATGAATCATTTAATTTATTGGTAAGCTGGAATCAGCTATGATTTTCAGCACGTGATTTCACACAGGACATCATCATAGAGGAAAAGAGACATTTTTATTCTTCTTGGGACCAATGATCGGCTGTCAAGTTTAACAAAACTAGAAGTGATATTTGGTGCAAGCATGCCTCGGCGACTGGTCCCACTTTGAATATAAACTGTTTTCAAAAAATGGCACATTTCTTCTCTGCAATTTGTAGCACATAGGATAATGATAATTAAAAAGCCAGTATGCAGTTCTGTCACAGACAACAGACAGAATCCCCTCTCTTCCTCACTAATTACTATGGGGCAACATCACTCTGGGCACATATGGGAAAAGAAATTGGACAGCTCATTAAACTTGAAAAAAATGAAGCTTCTTATAGTTGGGACAAATTTTATTTGTTTTCAGCGACAGCCGAGGGGAAAAGTGAATTATTTTCCATTTTTGGCAGCTGGGAAAGATCCATCCTGCAGATAAATGGCAAAGTTCAAACTTCCCTTTCTCCTTCTCCTCCACATCTGTAAAACACCTCACACTTTGTAAAGCTAATAAGAATTAAGACTTTACCTCGGAAAGTTTATTATATCCATCGGCGTTTCTAAATATGATGTCTAATGCGGCTATTTCAGGACAGTCAAGTTTGTATTCATAGCCTACAACGAACAACTCTGAAATGAAGCAACTGAATGCAGTTTCCAAACAGTCATCCTGTAGAGGTAAAAAAATAAAAAGATTAGATATATCTGGGTAATTCTAAATCTTTTTGAGAGTTCTTCATTACTTGCATGTCATTTAAGGAACTGCATGTTCCAACTAATGAACTGGAAAAGATCCTAGTGTTTAAGTTGTGGAACAGCTGCAATGAAAATACTGAAATTCAATCATTAATAAAGCATGATACTAATAAAGCATTCTCGTTCATTTTGAACCAGCTGATAAATTACAGAACATCATTCAGACTGGTTACTGATTACTTACTTGGGTGTTAAAATTACTAAGAAGCATAAGGATCTATTTAAAGTTAACTTTTTACCCTTAATTGATCACGTTAAACAACTGCTTACTAAATGTTCCCCATTTGTTGATTGGTAGAATTAATACTATTAAGATGATTATTTTACCTAAACTTCTGTATCAATTTCAGGTGGTACCAATTTTCATTTCTAAATCCTTTTTTGATATTATTGACTCCAAAATTTCTTCATATATATGGCAGAATAAAATTCCTAGATTAAGTAAGAAATATTTACAGAAATCAAAAAAGGAGGGCGGTTTGGCAATGCTGAATTTTAGATTCTATTATTGGGCAATTAATATTCGATATTTAATGGTTTGGACACAAGATCTGGATGAAATTCATTGTCCACGATGGGTGAACTTCAAGTGTGAGTTTGTATAGGGGTTTTCATTGGCTTCTATCTTAGAGGCCTCACTTCCCTTTGCACTTACTAAATTATATAAAATAAGTTTAAGTATAATTTATTAAGCAAATTATTCTACATCCCTTATCTTTAGATCTAGATTCAGACAGTATAATACTAGCATCTTAGTAATATGAACAGGATGAAGTTGCCTGTTTGAACACTGTTGTAGACATTCAGTTCTGTAGGCCTTTGTGCTTAATAGAATATTGAGAAATCATCTATTTGATTCTGTAGTAGAAACAACTGGCATTCAAAGTGAGGGCAAGCAAAAGGACTGTCAAAAGATCAATTCTCTCTTCAATTTCACAGTTAAGTTATAGGCCAACCTTAATTTGGATCTCTCAACAATATAGAGCTACTACTTAATCTTAACCCACAAAAAGATAAATTCCAGTATTTTTCAATTGATAACAGCCAGGTGTTGGAGCTAGGAAAGTTCATTTTGAGGTATATATATATATATATATAAATAAAATCTTGTTTTGATTCAAAAAGGTGGCTGTGTTGACCTTATGATTGCCCATAATTAAATTGAGTTGGTCACCCATTGTGCTCCTGAGAGCTGGAAACAATACAGCAGCACATGGGCTGCACCTCTTGCAACCCCCCCACCACACTCTCAGCAGATGTAGCCTGCTGAACAGAGGAAAGTTTCTGGCTGTGTGAAATCACAGCAAGGATATTTAGCTATGGATGTACAGTGGAGAGCAATCTGACTGGTCACATCACATTCTGGTACGGTGCCTTCAATGAACAAGATTGCAAGAGGCTGCAGAGGGCTATAGACTCAGTCAGCTTCATTATGGACACAACCCTCCTCACCTTGGAGGACCATCGTCACCCGGGTCTCTTACTCTCCTTACCACCATACAGCAGTTACAGGAATCTGAAGATGCACGCTCAATTACTTAGAAACAGCTTCTCCTCCACTATTTCTGAACTGTCCATGAACACCACTTCATTATTCCTTTGTTCTTGGCACTATTCATTTATTCTGTAATTTCTAGCAACTGTATGCCTGTACTGCTGCTGCAAGACAACAGATTTCACATCACATACAAATCTGATTCAGATTCTGAGCTCAGGGTTCACTGTGGTGGGGGAGGGAAGTGGTGAATGAACTGGGATGCCAATGTTATTGAATAAAATTTTACTTCAAATCTTAAAAGATTCTCAAGCATGATCATTATTGTCTCTTTAGTATTTATCAGGCTGTGAGTAGAGGATGTGGTGACTTCTTATACAGCAAAAGTTGATGTATAAAGGATTGCGATTCCCTCAGAACACACTGCAACAATTAGAAGCAATTCATGGACTTCTTTCTGCTTTTGAAAACTAATGTAATAGACTACAATTGTAATTTTAAAATTTCATACACAAATACTTATAAAAGGGAAACTTGTTATGTGAGATCCCAAAGCAGAAGGTAAGCTAAATTTTAATTTCAAATAAATAGTCTTGATATATACAAAATAATATATATCAAGTAACAAGCTGTGAGCTGAAAGGACTATTCCTGTTCTATATTCAATGCAAGTGACTGTGGTACTAAGTTTAGAGACAGACAAGTTCACAGTGTCACAGCATAATGTTGGGGTCTTCAGCTCACCACATCGGTGCAGATCATTATACTCCTCTGCAGTAATCCCACTTGCCTGCATTAATTCCATATCCCTCTATGCCATGCTCATTCAACCAATTGCCCAGACTCTCCTTAAATAAAACAAGACAAATTGAGAGGGTAGATAGTCGTGGCTACTTCCCATTCTGGGGGTGTCTAAAACTAGAGGACTGCCTCCCCAGCAACTCATTCCGGATATCAAGTAACCTTTATACTTGTATGCCCTTATATCACAAAATCACAGTTTAACAATACACCCCAGTATACTGAAATCTTCCGTGCATGTCCTGCCCTGGTCTGACTTCACAAAATGCACCACTGAACACTTGTCCAAATTAACTTCCATCTGGCCATCTCCTTGCTAACTTTCCCAATTGATCTATATTCTGTTGTAACTTTAGACAACTTTCGTCACATCCACTGTGCCAACAATTCTGTCATCATCTGCAAACGTGCTAATCATGCCACATACATTCTCAGCTAAAACAGTAAATGACCATTCTTGTGACAGGCCCATTATAGGAAAAACAGCACACTCTACTTCCTACTACCAAGCCAATTTATGTATCTAAGTCGCCACCTTACTCTGAATCCGAGGGGTTCAACTTTCTAGATGAGTCTACCAAATGGGAGTTCGTCAAAGGTGTTACTAAAATCCATGCAAACAATATCTACTGAGCTGCTCTTGGTCAGCTTTTTCACAAAAAAAACAATAAAATTTGAGAGACACAGGTTCTCACACACAAAACCATGCTCATTATCCCTAAGCAGTCCTCATATTTCCAAATGCAAGAAAATCCTGCCCCTTAGAATCCTTTCCAACAACTTTCCCACCACTGAAGCAAAGCTCAACTGGCCTGTAGTTTACAGAATTATCCCAGCTGCCCTTTTTGAATAAAGGCACATTAGTTATTCTCCGACCTTCTGGTACCTCACCTGTGGCTAACAAAGATACAGAAATTTCTACATGACCCATGCAACCTCCTACCTTTCTTCCCATGACACAGTAAGGTACACCTGGTCAGGACCTGTCCAATATTTCTTTACAAGCAAACAGCCAACTTCCGTCAGTTTTTAAGATCTTATGCCATTGATACTAGCCTACCCTTATTTTTTTCCTTCCACAAAGGCCGGTTACAAGCTTCCTATATGACATCTTAAAACTATTGGAATATGGGGATTAGTTCCAAAGCACTCTCCCACAGTCACATCAAACACTTGATCAACCTCACTTCCTAAATTGTTGCGTGTAGCTCATTCACTATTAGGGCCATCTCTATAATCCCTTCAGAAAACTTGACTGGACAAATCCTGCCTCATCTAATACCAAAGCAGGTCTAGTCAATATCAGGGAAGTTAAAATCACCTACTATTGCAACGCTATTATTCCGACAACCGTTTTCTCTACATAGCCTTTCCTCCAACAACCACTCTAAATCCCACTGACTATATTCATTCACAATCTTTTATCAACACTCAGCAAAACACCTTTGTCTAGAAAGGTCTCTTTATGTCACGTGTATTTCAAGTGACCCAATTCAATTGAGAGAGGAGGCTCCACACAGATCGGGATGAGTGATTCAAAAAGGAGTGTTCACAGGTTTCCAACTTTTTCCAGCGGCACAATCAGATCACGATTCATTAGCATGGGCAAATAAATTAAGGTAGGGACAAGCAGAGCGGTCATGGGGGATGTCACGTGATGACGTAGGATCGAGACGTGGAAATCCAGCTCTCCCATAAAAAAACTAATAAATTAATGTTTAAGTGAAGAAAAGTTAGTAAATATTTTCTAAAAACTATGTCAAAACTACTCAGGATTTTCCTTAGATATGCCTCCTAAACAGATGCAGAAGAAAACTACTACTTTGAAGACAGTGCAAGCTGAGCCGGCCACCATGAAGAAGCCTCGGACTCAAGTACATCTTACCTCCGGCGATACAGAACAGAAATCGGCGGCAACATCAACAGTCTCCAAGAAGGAACAACAGGAACTGTGCGTGCACGCAGGAAAGGGCATGCGCAAACATGAGCAATTTGAACTACAAATCCCAGCTACGATTGGAAGTGGAAGTGAAAATGAATCCGAGGTGGATTCGGATCCTCTGGAACATACAGATGAAGATGAGGAGGTAAAAGAACAACAGGAAGAGGTTGGAGGTGGAAGATCTTCTGGAGACATAAGAGAAGCTTTGGCGCAAATAATGCATGAATTAAAAGAATTAAAAACATTAAAAATAATAAAAGATATTAAAAATATGAAGACTATGTTTGATAAAATGGTGAAAAAACAGGAGAAAATGGACAAGAAAGTTAAAAAGCTGATAGAAATAACGGGAGACACTATTGAAAGAGTGAATAAAATGGAAGATAATATTCTTGCCTGGACATCAGAAAGAAAATGACTGTTGGAAAAAAATACACGTGCTTGAAAATTTTAGTAGACGAAATATTAAAATTGTTGGTCTTAAAGAAGGGATAGAGGGAGAGGATCCAATAAAAAATTTTCAAAAATGGATCCCGGAAAATTTGGAAATGGAAGAGGGAACCCAGTTGATTGAAATCGAAAGGGTCCACAGAGCCTTAAGACCAAAACCTCAATCTGATCAAAACCCACGACCAATCTTGATAAAATGCTTAAGATATCAAGATAAAGAAAAGATCCTGAAGGTGGCTGCCCAATGTGCCAGAAAGAGAAATGAGCCATTGATGATAGAAGGGAAAGCAGTTCTTTTCTATCCTGATATGTTATGACCTTTTGAAGAGAAAGAAGGAATTTAATCCAGCGAAAAATGTTTTATGAGAAAAGGGTTATAAATTTATATTGCGCCACCCGGCAACACTGATAATTTTTTTGGATGACGGAAAAAGAAGATTTTTTACTGATCATCGGGATGCAGAGGAGTTTGCACAAGAACTCCCAAATATTCGCTAGACACAGTAAAGATTTAAAAGTGAAACAAATTAAAGATGAAGACGGGGACAGTGAAGTGAGTTGATGGACATTAAGGATAGAGAAATATTTAAATATACTTTTAATTATATGATACAGGGGGAGAAAGGTAAAAATTTGAGAAATATTAATCGAGAGTAGTGATATTATTTTTTCTTCTCTTATATATACTTTTTTCATGCTACGGGGGAGCTGGGGGAACTTCGGATCGATCGCTACGGGATTCACGTGTGTAATCATGGCGTTTGCCATGACCCGCACAATGGAGGGGGGTAATGTTGTGTTTTTTATTCATTCACGACATTAGCAGGGGTTTTTTTTGGTTTTTTTTTCTTTATAATCTATTTTTCTTTTATCTTTCTTTCTTTGCCTGGATGATCGGAGGGGAGACACATAACAGTATGGAGAATTTTAAAATAATTCCCCAGGGTACTATGAGAGTTGAAATATTATGTATTATTATAGACTGGAGTAACCCCGTTAAAAATAATGACTAATTTACTGAATTTTTAAAGTTTCAATGTTAATGGGCTTAATGGACCGGTGAAAAGAAAAAGAATTTTAACATACATTAAGAAAATGAAAATAGATATAGCTTTTATACAAGAAACACATTTAACAGAGATAGAACATCAGAAATTAAAGAGAGATTGAGTTGGAAATGTTATTGCAGCTTCATTTAATTCAAAAGCGAGGGCAGTTGCAATTTTGGTTAACAAAACTTTACCAATTAAAATACAAAATGTATTAATTGATTCTGCAGAAAGATATGTAATTATACATAGTCAAATCTTTTCAGAACTATGGCCTCTTATGAATATTTATGCACCAAATGAAAACGACATAAAATTTATACAAGAGGCTTTTTTGAATTTGGCTGACGCACACAATAAAATATTAATAGGTGGAGACTTTATCCTTTGTCTAGACCCAGTTTTAGATAGGTCAACAAAGGTTGTTACAAAACCAAAAGTAGCAAAATTAACTTCATCATTGATGAAAGATTTAAATTTGATTGATATATGGAGAAGAATTAACCCAAGAGAAAGAGATTATTCATTTTATTCAAATAGACATAAAACTTATTCAAGGATAGATTTTTTCCTACTATCAGCGAATATTCAAGACAGAGTGAAAAAGATGGAATATAAAGCAAGAATATTGTCAGATCATTCCCCCTTGATAATGACAATGATAATGATGGATAAGGAGGAATCGATTTACAGATGGAGATTTAATTCAATATTATTAAAACGTCAAGATTTTTGTGATTTCATGAAAAAACATTCAGTTTTTTTTTTAGATACAAACTCACATTCAGTTGATGATAAATTTATATTATGCGAAGCGATGAAGGCATATTTGAGAGGCCAGATAATAAGTTATACTTCTAAAATTAAGAAGGAATATATGGTAGAAATAGATCAATTGGAAAAGGAGATTACAAAATTAGAAAAAGAATCTCAAAGATATATGACAGAAGAAAAACAAAGACAATGTGTTAATAAGCTACAATATAATACACTTCAGACATACCGAACAGAAAAAGCAATTATGAGAACTAAACAGAGATATTATGAACTAGGTGAAAGATCACACAAGATTCTTGTTTGGCAGTTAAAAACAGACCAGGCTTCCAAAACGACAAATGCAATTAGAACAAGTGTAAATAAAATTACTTATAAACCTTTAGAAATCAATGAAACTTTTTAAATTTTTTTATTCTGAACTGTATCAATCAGAATCACAAAATGACATTGTTGAGATAGAAAGGTTTTTTATCACAAATCACTCTCCCAAAATTGAATTCGGAAGAACAGAAGGGATTAGATGTGCCTTTTACATTAAAAGAGGTTGAAGAAGCTCTAGGTTCACTTCAGAGTAATAAATCTCCAGGAGAAGATGGTTTTCCTCCTGAATTTTACAAAAAGTTTAAAGATTTATTAAGCCTTCCTTTTATGGAGCTAATACACCAAGCGGAAAGAACGCATAAACTTCCAGAATCTTTTTCGACAGCTATTTTAATAGTAGTGCCAAAAAAAGACAGAGATCTTTTAAAGCCAACATCATATAGACCTATTTCTTTGTTGAACACGGACTATGAAATAATAGCAAAGATTTTATCTAATAGATTATCTAAATACTTACCAAAATTAATACACATGGACCAAACAGGATTTATTAAAAATAGACAATCGGCAGATAATGTAACTTGGTTACTTAGCATAATTCATTTGGCACAAAAGAGGGAAGAAATGAGTGTAGCAGTTGCTTTGGATGCAGAAAAAGCATTTGATAGATTGGAATGGGATTTTTTATTTAAGGTATTGGAAAAATATGGATTAGGAGTATCTTTTATAAAATGGATTAAAACCTTAAAAACTAACCCCAAAGCTAAAGTGGTGACAAATGGCCAAATTTCAACATCATTTCAGTTAACAAGGTCAACTAGACAAGGTTGTCCATTATCACCTGCTTTATTTGTGTTGGTGATAGAACCATTAGCTGAATTAATTAGAACTGACTCAGATATTATGGGTTTCAGAGTTAATCAAGAGGAATACAAGATTAACTTATTTGCTGATGATATTCTGATTTATCTAACTAACCCACTGCATTCGTTGTGTAAATTATCTTCTAGATTGGAAGAATATGGGAAAATATCAGGGTACAAAATAAATTGGGATAAAAGTGAAATTCTACCCCTTACTATATATTGACTATCCCTTATTATAGTCAATGTCGATTAATAACTCAATTTAGATGGCCGATAAATGGTATAAAGTATTTAGGTATAACAGTTGATAATGATATAAAGAATTTATATAAACTAAATTATTTGCCATTATTGAAAAAAATTCAAGAGGATATTGATAAATGGATGATGTTACCAATAACATTAATAGGTAGAGTCAATGCTGTAAAAATGAATATATTCCTTAGATTACAATATTTATTCCAAACACTACCAATACAATTACTGCAGAAGTTTTTTCAAGAGTTAAATAAATGTGTGAGGAAATTCCTTTGGAAAGGTAAGATGTCAAGAATATCTTTGGAAAAATTGACATGGAAATTTAACCTAGGAGGGTTACAATTACCAAATTTTAAGAATTATTACAAAGCAAATCAACTTAGATTTATTGCATCTTTTTTTGATGAAGATAAACCGGCATGGATTAGAATAGAATTAGACAAAATAGGAGAAAATATACCAGAAGATTTTATATATAAATGGGAATCTAAATGGAAACGGGAAAAGAAAGAATCTCCTATACTAAAACATTTGATTTGATTTATGGAATAAGATAAGTGTTGATGATGAGATAAAGAAATCTTTATTAGCAAAGAGACCTTTAATTCAAAATAAACTTATCCCTTTTACAATGGATAATCAACTTTTATATAATTGGTTTCACAAAGGGATTGCATATATAGGAGACTGTTCTGAAGGAGGTATATTAATGTCATTTGACCAATTAAAGAATAAATATAAAATATCAAATGACACTCTTTTCTGTTATTTCCAATTATGGGCTTATTTAAGAGATAAACTGGGTCAAACAATGTTATTGCCGAAACCTAATGAAATAGAAACTTTAATTCATAAAGGAAAAATTTTAAAAAATTATTTCTGGTATGTATAATTTGATTCAAAAACAGGTAATTAAACAAGAAATTCATAAGTCAAGACAAAAATGGGAAACTGATTTGAATATTAAAATTGATGAAACAAGTTGGTCAAGATTATGTCTTGACAGTATGACAAATACAATAAATGTTCAACTAAGATTAGTACAATATAACTTTTTACATCAATTATATATTACACCACAAAAAATAAATAGATTAAACTCAAATTTATCTGATCAATGTTTTTGATGTAATCAAGAAATTGGTACTTTTTTACACTCTACTTGGTCTTGTTTTAAAATTCAACCTTTCTGGACAAATTTAAGAGTTTTACTGGAACAAATTATTGGAATACAACTTCCACATAATCCAACATTATTTTTACTAGGCGATATTGAAGGGATAAAATCGAAATCCAAATTGAATAAATATCAGAAAGAATTCATAAAAATTGCATTGGCAGTAGCCAAAAAGGCTATTGCAGTTACTTGAAAATCGGATTCATACTTAATTATAGATCGTTGGAAGAATGAAATTTTTAGCTGCATTCCACTTGAAAAAATTACTTATAATTTAAGAGATAAATATGAAATATTTCTGAAAATTTGGCGCCCTTATTTACAAAAGATAGGATTAAATATATTGGTGCTCTGAAGATAAAACTATTGGTTATCTAGGGAAATAAATAAATATACATATTAAAGCTATTATGAACTCCATGGAGCATGTGGAGATCTTCCAATATCCAGGCATTCTTTTTTTCTTTTTTCTTTCTTTCTTTTTTCTTCTCTTTTTTTTCTATAGGGATATGTTAGGGGGAGGGGGGAAGGGTTGATAATTTTTTTTCTTCTGTAACCTATTTGAAATTTTTTTAAAAAAAGCAGAGTGGTCATTGTGTGAATAGACCAGTGTTAGAGTGGGGAGGATTTGGCTCAAAATGCTTAAGCGAGTTAACTTTCTTCTTCGTTCTTCATCAGTTAATGCATAGTTAGTGCAGTGAGAATGGCTCCAGGGACTGTGTTGTGTTCTTTGTGTGAGATATGGGAATTCTGGGAGACCTCCAGACACTTGGATAACCGTATCTGACCAGGTGCACTGAGCTGCAGCTCCTCAGAGAATGTGTTAAGGAACTGGAGCCACAGCTCAATGACCTTTGGCTCATATGGGAAACTAAGGAGGTGATAGATTGGAGCTACAGGGAGACAGTCACCCTTAAGCTGCAGGAGGCAGGTACCTGGGTGACTATCAAGGGAGGGAAAGGAAATGGCAACCAGTTCAGAGTACTCCTGTGGCCATTCCCTGCAATAATAAGTATACCACTTTGGATACTGTTGAGGACAACGACCTACCAAGAGGGTAGCCACAACAACTGGGTTTCTGGCACTGTCTGGCTCTGTGGCTTAGAGGGGAAGGGGGGGGGGGGGGTAAAAGAAGAGGACTGCAGTAGAGATAGAGGATTCCATAGTTAAAGGAGCAGAAAGCAGATTCTATGGAATTGATATCCAGATGGTAGGTTGCCTCCCAGGTGCCAGGGTCACGGATGTCTCGGATTGGGTCCATGGCATTCTACAGGGCGAGGGTGAGCAGCCAGAGGTCCTGGTACATATTGGCACCAATGACATAGGTAGTAAAAGTGAAGATGTCCTGAAGAGAGAATTTAGGGAGTTAGGTAGAAAGCTGAAAAACAGCACCTCCAGGATTGTACGCCTGTACTACGTGCCAGTGAGGGTAAGAATAAGATGATTTGGCAGATGAATGCATGGCTGAGGAACTGGTGCAGGGAGTGGGGTTCCAGATAAATGGATTACTGGTATCTCTTCTGGGGAAGGTATGCCCTTTACAAAAGAGATAGGTTACATCTGAACCTGAGGGGATCAATACCCAGCTGTTGGGGAGGTTATAAACTAATTGGAGCCAGAGTGATACGGTGAAGGATGGAACAGTTCACACCAGCAGCAGTGTGCAGCAAGTCTGACAGGAAAGACAGTCAGTGGGATAAGTTGCAATGCAACACGAGGACAAAATCAAAATCAAAAAGGGTGACCAATACAGGACTAAAGGTGTTATATTTGAATACACACAGTATATGAAATAAGGTAGATGATTTTTTAGCACAATTAGAGATTGGTAGGTATGACATTGTGGGCATCACTGAGTCATGGCTGAAAGATCATAGTTGGCCAAGGATACACTCTGTATCAAAAGGACAGTCAGAGGGGGTTGGGTGGCTCTGTTGGTAAAAAGCGAAATCAAATCCTTAGAAAAAGATGACATAGGATCAGAAGATGTAGAGTTTAGAAACTGCAAGGGAAAAAAGCCCCTGATGGAAGTTTAATATAAAGGCCCCCAAACAGTGGCCAGTAATGGGAGAGAGGTAATGCATGCCAAAAGGGCAATGTTATGATAGTCATGGAGGATTTCAATATGCAGGTAGTTTGGGAAAATTAGGTTGGAGCTGGATCCCAAGAGAGAGAATTTGTGGAATGCCTACAAAATGGATTTTTAGAGCAGCTTGTGGTTGAGCCCAATAGGGAAAGGCAATTCTGGACTGGGTGTTATGTAATGAACCAGATTTGATTAGGGAACTTAAGGTAAAGGAACCCTAAGGAGACAGTGATCATAATATGATATACCATGTTGCAATTTGAGAGGGAGAAGCTAAAGTCAGATATATCAGTATTACAGTAGAGTAAAGTGAATTGGAGGCATGAGAGGAGCTGGGCAAAGTTGAATGGAAGGGGACACTAGCAAGGATGATGGCAATGGCTTGAATTTCATTTTGAAGGACACTAGCAGTATATTGGAAGTTCAAGAATGCCGGGGATATAAGTGAGTGTAATTGCTATTATAAGGGAGAATAAATCTTGTCCTCTCCCTCCTCCCCCACCACCCATTTCAGTAAAAAGCATCAGCACCTATCAACAACAAAGCACCCAGAGACTATGATCTGCCGTCAACAAAAACTATCGTTCATCTGACAGTTCAACATGCCACAGACTCTCTCTTAGTAACAAGGGAAAGAGAGATGTCACCCATTTTCACAGCATAAGGGGAGACTGACAGGGAAGGGGGCAGCTTGATGCATCGATGCTTGCTGCTGCTTGGGCGGGGGAGGGGGAGAGGGGGCTTTGGGGGTTCTACGGTTTTCTGAATTCATTTTGTTGGGGATCTTCTGTTTCTGCAAAGACAAATATTTCAGATTGTGTAATGTATATATTCTCTGATAGTAAACAGAATCATTTGATGAAGGAAAACAGAAAAAACAAAATTATAGGCCAGTTAGCCTGACTTTAGTGGATCTTCAGAAGGCCTTTGACAAGGTGCCACACATGCTTAACAAGAGCCCATGGTATTATAGGAAAGCTACTAGCATGGATAGAAGATTGGCTGACTGACAGGAAGCAAAGAGTGGAAACAAAGAGGGCCTTTTCTGGTTGGCTGCAGGTGACTAGTGTTCAGTAGGGGTCAGTGTTGGGACGACTTATTTTTACATTATATGTCAAGGATGATGATAAAATTAATGGCTTTGTGGCCAGTTTTATGGATGATACAAAAAATAGGTGGAGGGGCAGAGAGTGTTGAGGAAGCAGGGAGTCTGCACTCCCATCCCCCCCCCCATCCTCATCACATTCTATAGGGGTTGTATTGAGAGCATCCTGAGCTCTCAATATGTGGTGAACTACATATACCTGTCTGGACACGCCCCCTGATGACTGCTCCTGTGGCTCCTCCCACAGACCCCTGTATAAAGGTGATTGAGGCCTGAGCCCGGCCTCTCAGTCTCCAGGATGTAGTATGGTGGTCAACCACTGCTTGTTCCTTCTTCCAGTCAATAAAAGCCGATATCTCGCCTTTACGTCTCAGAGAGAGTTATTGATGGTGCATCAAGTTAAAGGGCCCTTGTCTCAGCAAGATCTAAAAGAACTTGTCTATGCATTTATTTTTATTTTGGTTGGCTACTATAACGGCATTTTCCCAGGTCTCTAAAATAGCCCTCAGACAGCTGCAGCTCATTTAGAACACTGATGCTAGAGTCCTCTTTCAGACCAAGAAAGCAGAACATAATACTCTAGTTCTCAGATCGCTACACTGACTTCCTGTCCATCAGAGTATTGACTTTACGATATTACTGCTGGTTTATAAAGCACTGAATGGTCTGGGGCCAAAATACACCTTCAAGCTCTTACTGCATTATTGACCTTCCCGAGCTCTCTGGTTATCTGGGGCAGCTCCAGAGCCAAAACAAAGCATGGTGAAGCAGCTTTTAGTTACTATGCTCTACATATCTGGAATAACTTTTCAGAGGATCTAAAGTCTGTCCCAACTTTAAGCTCTTTTAAAAGAAAAGTTTTTTTAAGCTTTTCTTTACACTGTAGCTTTTAATTAGAATCTCCTACACTGTAACTTCAATTTATCATATCTATTTTGTGAGATTTTATTCTCTTTAATATTGTCTGAAACTTAATAGTTTCATTTTTATATCTTGTTCTATGTAAAGCATTTTGAACTGCCTTTTGATTGAAAAGTTCTACACAAATAAACTTGCCTTACATTAATTTTGAGAGGACTAGAATATAAAAGCAAGGATGTGATACTGACACTTTATAAGGCATTGGTCAGACCACACTTGGAGTATCATGAGCAGTTTTGGGACACTTACGGTCATTGGAGAGGGTTCCAAGGAGGGCACGAGAATAATTCAGGGATTTAAAAGGTTATCATATGATGAGTATTTTGATGGCCTTGGACCTGTAGTTGCTGGAATTTAGAAGAATGAGGGGGATCTCATTAAAACCAATCGAATATTGAAAGGGCCAGGTATAAGTTGTTTCTTATATGAGAGACACTAGGACCAGAGGGCACATCCTCAGAATAAAGAGATATCCAGTAGATAAAAGAGATGATGAATAAAAGAGATGAGGAGGAATTTCTTTAGCCAAAGGGTGGTGAATCTGTGGAATTCATTGCCACAGCAGATGTGGAGGCCTGGTCATTGAGGGAATTTAAGGCAGAGCTTAACAGGTTCTTAATTAGTCAGTGTGTGGAAGGTTATGGGGAGAAGACTGGAGAATGGTGTTGAGAGGGAAAAAGGATCAGCCATGATGAAATGGCTGAACAGACTTGATGGGCCAAATTACTTAATTCTGCTCTTATCTCTTATGACCTTATGGGACTATTGACTGACAATTTGTTGAGCATTATC
Source organism: Hemitrygon akajei (assembly GCF_048418815.1). Classification (NCBI taxonomy): domain Eukaryota; kingdom Metazoa; phylum Chordata; class Chondrichthyes; order Myliobatiformes; family Dasyatidae; genus Hemitrygon; species Hemitrygon akajei. The sequence continues at coordinate 66,579,720 of NC_133127.1, read as the reverse complement.
AGTTGGAATTGGCAAAGTCACAGATACTGAAAAAAATATGTTGCTTAGCACAAAATGCAAGCATAGAATGTATTACTATTATTTGAATATATTCGTATAAATCTACAAACTGGTCAATTCTTGGTTAATATGTCATGTCACAACAGAAAATGAGGCCTAATAAATATAGCAAGTTAACATTTTTCATGCAAACCTGATTGGCGTTTCTGGTGTCTGAAGTGGAAATGCAAGTTAATCCTGACCAAGAGGAACTAATTTGTCACACAATTATGTGACATAAATAATGAGTGAAAAATGTTCTACACAATGGAAAAATATAACAAACAATTATCACAAAATGCAAAATTATCTCCAGGAGTTAAATGTATTATTACAATGACTGGAGTTTAAGAAATCAGGTTTGCTGTAGAACAAACCGTTACTTGCTGTTGAATGAGTGGTAAACTTATCTTGTTAAAAATGCATGAAACATTATTCAATCACCAATAATCATTCCATCCCCACATAGCTTGATAGCATTTACTTTATTATTAGAGAGTTAATGAAGAAAATTGAAAAGGTTAAAAATTAATAAGCAGTTGACAAAAGGTGAAGGGAGAGAATTATTTAAGGGACTAATAAAAGTGTATTTATAGACTTCTATAAAACAATTTAAGAATTCTTGTAGGTAACAACATTGATTTAAAAATATTTGCTACTGCTGTAGGTAATGCTTGTGCTTGTACAGACTGGTAGTAAGTTATGCAAGCCAACTACAGAAGTGCTTTGAATAAGCCGAGAAACAAGCTTTCTTGGTGTCAGGTTGTTAATCATAAATACAAGGAAGGGACGATCGTGTGACCTTCCTCACACACCAATGACACTAGTAAGGTGCGACTCGTTGGTGGGATAAACCCCAGGAAGGTTACCATGCTGGAAAAGCACTCACTGTGCTGACGCCTTGAACTATTATACTAAAAGGCAGTCCTGGCTGGGATTGCTTAAGGATTCCATTTTTGAAAGGTGCTCATATGCTGACTGCTCTGTGAGTCAGAAATGTGCGTCTTCTATAGCCACCTACAGCATAATCACACTGAATCCTGTTTTATTTTACTACCTCCATGTATTACGCATGGCACGCTCTAAATGAATGGCACACGGGGGAAAGAAACATTTCACTGTACCTCAGTGCACATGACAATAAACTGATGCACATACTCGCTAAAATCTTTCATGACCTTAACTTACCTATAATTAAACTACTGGCATACAGTATATACCACATCTGGTCATTAATAAACACCACTAAACATTTTGCTATTATAGAATCAGCGTTCCACAGCTCGGAAACAGGCCACTTCTTTATACTATCTTCAAAGTAGGAGTAAATTTGCATAAAGCTGAATTTCCATACATCTGGTTATCCATTATCAGCTGAAACACTGTACACTGGAGGACATGATAAGAAACCCAACAATAAATGTCATGTCCTGAAAATTTTATGTTAAGAATTCAAAAGAAACCAAAAGGTTTTCTGCACTAAAACTCAAACACTTCCAAAAGCAAACATAGAGTTACTGCTGACCTCTGACTACAGACATCATTTTCCAGAGCACACGGGAAAACCTTCATCAACAGGTTTGGTGACAGTATCAGGAATGGTTCTTAGTCAGACCTGAAAATATTAACTCTATTTCTCATTCCAGAGATTTTGTTTAATCTGCTCAGTGTTTCAACAGTCTTGGATTTTATTTCAGAGTTCCAGCATCTGCAGTCTATTATTTGCTTTTCCAGATTCAAAGATGGCCTGTCAACTTGACAGATTAACTTTCTGCAGACCACCCTAGGTTCTGGGGCTGCTTTTTTTTTTACTGATTCATTGCGCTGAGATCAATGTCATTATTCTGTTAGGCAAAAAAAAAGCTATAAGGAAAAAGATTTAATTTAAACTTGTTTCGATCATGCAGAAGTGTTCTAGTGATTAGTACTTACAGTTACATCTGCAGGTGTGTATAACCTCAATTCCTAAGAAATGAGAAAGGTTCAATGAAAAATTGTTCTTTTAAATCACTACAGCAACCCCTTTAACTTCATATGCAAGCATAATGAGAAATGTAGCTTCTGTCCATACCAACTGACTCAAAAGAAGATTTCAAACACTGTTGCCTATTGCTAGAATCATTTTTTAAAATGTGCTGATGGTTAATATTTGTGGCATGCTTTGTGATTAAAAGGAGTTAAGTCAGTCTAACAAGTTCCATTCTAATAGGAGACCAGGGATTTTAAATATACAGGCATTATTGTCCATGTACCTCTTGTAGCATTTCTCTGATAGTAATCTTTTGTAGATCACAACATCATCTGACATTTGAATCAAAATGGCTCATGGGTGAAATTTATTAGATTTCAAATAATTTAAGCAGTGACTAACTGGCTGTAAGAGCCATGAAATAGTGGGGTAGAGAATGCAGAGTGAAAAAATAATACTTAGTGGGAATGTGAATTGTTAGTATTTACCAAGGACAGAAAAGTGAAGAGAAAATTATGTAAAAATATAGGGATTTTCAGGATAATGTATTGTTAGGTACTAAATAGTAATTAATTTAATGCATGGCTCCTGGCAATAGGAATTTGGTACAGATTAGTCTGAATGGAGATGGTGCCAAAAATGAGCTCAAATATTGTGCAAGGTAATTACTGGTAAAGTAATTGAAGTCAACTATGAGTAACTGTGAGGATTGGAACTTGATTGCATTTAGTGATTTATAAATTATGGTTCCTTACCACGGGAGATCTATACTGGTTCCAAGACCTTTCAGGACAAATATCTCTAAAATTAAGAATGGAAGAAGGAAGGCTTATAGAGTACAGACACTGGAAATGGGTGCACAAGAGTGAAGATATTGTAGACTCATTCACAGTACTCCCTGCCAAAGTTATAACTGAGTTATAACTCCTCAGAGAATAACTGTAAATATGCTCATCCCAGGAACACAAGAATATTCGATAAGCATAACACCATTCCAAATGTAGAAATGGGAATTTATACATATTTTCAGATCTCCTATAACCACTTACTCCCACCTCAATACTCCCTTGATGAGAAGGGTAATGTTGAGATCGTAACTTCCCGACACTTATGTAAAAGTCATAAAAAGTTTTATTACTTAATGAGACAATAAAATATGCAATAAAATGGTTCAAGGTTTCAGTTTGTCTAAAGTGTAAAAAAAAAGGCACTGTAGCCAAATACTTACGGACGCCTCCGAAGTAGTTTTTATTTTCAAATTCTACAAATTAAAACAAAGTTATCTGATTAAAATGACACAGGATTTAATACAAATTTTCAGAAAAATAAGTCTGTGTAGTAATCTTTTGTCTTCACTTCATGTGTATGCAGAATTCTAACAACAGTATCCTTTTCCCAAAAAAATCAGTTACTGATTTTAATTCTATAGCTTTTATCAAACTAATTTTGTTTTGCATTTGCTAGAAACATTTGTACGTTTGGATGCTGTTCACAGACTTCAGTTCAGCATTCAACACAATCATCCCTCAGAAACTGACTGGAAAGCTGAGCCTACTGGGCCTGAACACCTCTCTATGCAACTGGACCCTAGACTTCCTGACTGGGAGACCTCAGTCAGTCCGGATCAGGAGCAGCATCTCCAACATCATCACACTGAGCACAGGGGCTCCCCAGGGCTGCGTGCTCAGTCCACTGCTGTTCACTCTGCTGACCCATGACTGTGCTGCAACACACAGCTCGAACCACATCATCAAGTTCGCTGATGACACGACTGTTGTGGGTCTCATCAGCAAGAATGACGAGTCAGCTTACAGAGAGGAGGTGCAGCGGCTAACAGACTGGTGCAGAGCCAACAACTTGTCTCTGAATGTGAACAAAACAAAAGAGACGGTTGTTGACTTCAGGAGGGCACGGAGCAACCACTCTCCGCTGAAGACTGACAGCTCCTCGGTAGAGATCGTTAAGAGCACCAAATTTCTTGGTGTTCACCTGGCGGAGAATCTCACCTGGTCCCTCAACACCAGCTCCATAGCAAAGAAAGCCCAGCAGCATCTCTATACTTTCTGCGAACGCTGAGGAAAGTCCATCTCCCACCTCCCCATCCTCATCACATTCTACAGGGGTTGTATTGAGAGCATCCTGAGCAGCTGCATCACTGCCTGGTTCGGAAATTGCACCATCTTGGATTGCAAGACCCTGCAGCGGATAGTGAGGTCAGCTGAGAAGATCATCAGGGTCTCTCTTCCCACCAGTATAGACATTTACACTACACGCTGCATCCGCAAAGGAAAAGGCATTATGAAGGACCCCGCACACCCCCCATACAAACTCTTCTCCCTCCTGCCATCTGGAAAAAGGCACCGAAGCACGACCAGACTATGTAACAGTTTCTTCCCCCAAGCTATCAGACTCCTCGATACCCAGAGCCTGGACTGACAGCTTACTGCCAATTGTCTTGTTTATTATTTATTGTATTGCCTGCACTGTTTTGTGCACTTTATGCAGTCCTGGGTAGGTCTGTAGTCTAGTGTAGTTTTTTTCTGTGTTGTTTTTTATGTAGTTCAGTCTAGTTTTTGTACTGTGTCATGTAACACCATGGTCCTGAAAAAACATGGTCTCATTTTTACTATGTACTGCACCAGCAGTTATGGTCGAAGTGACAATAAAAGTGACTTGACTTGACTTTGTGGGGAGGTGTCATAAAAGAATAGAGAATAAAGGTTGGAATAGTAAGTAGTAATACACCAGAAAAGTAATATATTTACATGAAACTATCTCAGTAAAATTTTAGATTTCATTTCATGAATTCATGAAACAGTTCAGAAAACAATAAAAATGAAGCTACATCAGTCATAACTAAAATCTTGCTTATTAATATTAAATGTATTGCAATAACTAACATTATGAAATAGCCTATCCAGGGGTTTTCACGTGACACAAAAATAGGTGGAAAAAGTTATGAGAAAGCTGGGATTCTGCAGAAGGACTTGGACAGATTAGGAGAATCGGCAAAGAGTTCACAGATGGAATACAGTGTGGGGAAGTGTGTGGTTATGCACTTTGGAAAAAGGAATAAAGACATAGAATAGTTTCTAAATGGGGAGTTAATTGGAGGTATAGAAAGACTTGAGAGTCCTAGTGTAGGATTTCCTAAAAGCTAACTTGTAGACTGAGTCTGCAGCAAGGAAGGTAAATGCAATGTTAGCATTCATTTCCAGAAGACTGGAATATATTATTTTATTTTTATTTAGAGATGTAGTGCAGAACAGGCTATTCCAGCCCTACTGTCTGTCTGTGATTATAAATTATGGTTCCTTACCATGGGAGATCTACACTGATTCCAAGATCCATCTCTAAAATTAAGAATGGAAGAAGGAAGCCTTAAGGAGTACAATTCCAGGACAATTCACAATGACCAATTAACTTACTACTAACCTGTACACCCTTGCCTGTGAGAGGAAACTAGAGTACCCAGAGGAAATTCACGTAGTCACGCTGAGAATCTACAAACTCCTTGCAGACGGCTACAGAATTGAACTTCCAAACTCTGTCACCCCAAGCTGTAATACTATTACACCAACCGCTGCGTTATCATGCTAAAAGCAAGGATGTAATGCTGAGGCTTTATAAGGCACTGGCCAGACCACATTTGGATTATTGTGAGCAGGTTCGGGCCCCTCATCTATCTAAGGAATCATGTGCTGGCATTGGAAAGGGTCCGGAGGCAGTTTACAAGAATGATCCCAGGAATGAAATGGTTAACATGTGAGGAGTGTTTAATGGTTCTGGGCCTGTACTCACTAATGTTTAGAAGAATGGGGGGCGGTGGAATCTCACAGGCATCTACTGAATATTGTAAGGCCTCAACAGTGTGGACATGGAGAGGATGTTTCCATTAGGACCAGAGGGCATAGACTCAAAATGGAAAGACGTCCCTTTAGAAACAGATGAGAAATTTCTTTAGCCTGAGGGTGGTGAATCAGTGGGATTCATTGCCACAGACAGCGGGGGGTTCTCTTCTAGGCCAACGTTCGTAATGACAAGACTCTAACTACATTCAGTCAGCTCCAGTGGATAAACAACATTGTTTGCATGCACAGCACTCAACTCCCCAGGTCACTCTGCTCTGAGCTCCATCACAGCATGAGGTTATCTGAGACAGGCATGCTGGTTTAGCTGTTGCAAAACAAGTAGTTCACAGTTATTGGACAGATGAGCCTGTTCTGGCATTCACTTTTAATGGCACTTCCACGTGCAAGGTTCTGCTACCATGCAGATGTTCAGGGGGTCCAGAGAACAGCAAGTTCACTCACTTAGTCTGCTTCCGGCACAAGCAGCATGTTGCTATCTGGCCCAACACTTCACCGTCATAATAACATTAGCCCAATCTAATTTGTCAGTCAATAAGGGTAATACTTACATCACAAGATATGTTCACCACTTGATTCTAAAAAAAAATAACATTCAATAAGTAAAGGCAATTGTACAGGTAATAATGACAAATTGCTTCAGAAGTACATCGAATACTAACGTGAATATTTTTCAGTACTTTTAAGATTTCTTCCAGTTCAGCAGATCTCTTCACTTTCCTTGCTCTATGAGAGTCGGCACCATCTGCTTTTGGAAGACACATGGCAAGGCTGCTGAGCAACGCAGAGAGGAAACAAAAATCAGTAACACAGTTAACTTCTGTGCTGTAGTGCTCTGTGACTGTACGACTTTCTCTTTCTTAACCACATTTTCCCTGCAGTTTGGTGAGATAATTCTCCTGGTGTTGCTCAGCCAACATGCCGTGCAATTGTATCGTAACATTCCAACTCCGGTACCTAACGACAGAGGCAAGAATTAATGCATTCTCTTCACCACTCTATCTCCCCGTGTCACCATTTTCATGGAACTTGTGTCCCTGGGTCTCTCTGGACACTCCTCGGGCTCTGCCATTCATTACGCATGTCATGTTCCCAAAATGCACCACTTTGCATGTGCTGGAATTAAATTCCATCCATCATTCTTTTGTCCATTTCCCCAGATAGACGATACCCTGTTGCAACTTTAGACATCCTGGTTCACGTTCTACTTTAACAACATTATTGGTGTCACCTGCAGACTCATGCCTACTAATTCTCATCCAAATTATTAATATGCATAACAAATAACAGAGGACCTGGCACTATCCTTACACCACACCACTGCTTACAAGCCTCCAATTTGAGAAGCAATCCTACGCTGGCACACTCTGACTCCTACCACCGAGGCAGTTCTGAACCCAATCGGCCAGCTTACTCTGGATTCCAAATGCTCACGATTCAATTTTATTTGCCATGTGTATATCGGAACGAACAGTGAAATGCATCATGTACTGTATATTAACAACCAACACACTTGAGGGTCTGCTGGGGGCAGCCCACAAGGGTATGGCACAGTCCAGTGCCAACAACACTCGGCAGAACAGCAGCAGCAAAACAGGCCCCCTTCCTCCCACTCACCCACACACATACACAGTGCTGTAACCACAGGACAAGCCTACAGACTCCAGCTTCCAATAGACTCTGACTTGGGACTGCAGACACCAGACTAAAACCTCCCCAGCAGATGTGGACAGACTTACAGACTCAGCTCCAGCCAATGGGCCTTGATTTCCAGACATCTGATTCAACACTCGGGCCTTGCTGCTTCCATCGATCACAGGACAAGCCGATCACTGAAAACCAGCCCTTGAACCTTCCGGTCTAGGTGGGACCTGCGCAAAATGCTCTTCCAGTTGTCATCTTCTGGCTAGATCATGAAAACCATATGCTTCATTTCCTTTGTGTCTTTTATGTTTGTTTTTCGTCTTGGGTGTGATTCTAGATCTGCTGAAGCCCAGGTTTTCTGTGTTTTGGATGTGGACTTGGGACTCCACTCTTCGTTTTTGGTCTTATAGTTTTTTTTTAATATTCTGTGTTTTTCACCCAATCTTTCTATTTTTTTTTGAGCAGGGTGGGGGATTTTGGGGGTTATGTGCCTGTTCAATTCTGTCCTTTTTTTGTGCAGTCGCAGGGATTGATGTGCCTGTTCAGTTTTTGTTTGTTTTTTTCTGCAGGGGAGTGGGTGTTCGGGGTTGATGATCACACTGCCTTGCTTTTCTTTCTTGGTTTCATTGCTACCCGGAAAAGAATCTCAGAGTTGTATACTTAGATCATAAATGAAACTTTGAACCTTTAAACTCCAAATCTGTTGATGATGAGATCCCAAACACTAGATGTCGAACTCCAGTCTCACCGATTCGTAAGCCTAGGGGCACATTAGATCTTGTTCCTCCTGCCCACAGAAAAATCTGACTCTGGAGCCCACTGAATTGGGTGGAAGGGGCGAGGGAGTTGTCCACTTTGCCCGCCTGGCATCGACTACACAAGTCCCATGTCCATGTCCCTAGTCTTTAAACACAGAGTGGAGACTTAGACTCCAGCCTGACCTCTAATACCCCCTCATCCCTATCCCAAAACCATAACCTGACCCCCAACTCCCCTCAGTGTCCTTAAAACCATCCTCACAATCCTAAAAAACAAATAAATCTGAGCTGTGATGTGCAAATGTTTAGTCACTGTCCTCACAAATCCCCTTCAATGACTGCTTCAAAAAAAAGTCAGCCAAACTTGTGGGACAGATTTCCCACGCACAATGTCATCATAACAATTCCTAAACAGTCCTTATCTTTCTAAGTGCAAATAAATCCCATCTCTCAGAATCTCTTCCAATAACTTTCCTGCCAATGATAACAGGCTCACCAACTGGTAGTCTTTGGCTTCACCCTGTTGTGGTTTATAATAAAGTTTCAATATTGGCCATTCTCCAAAACCTCACCTATGGCAAATGAAGTTACAAACAATCAGTGTCTTTGTAGACTTTGGTATCTCTAACACATCCTTCGTAATTTGATAAGCTGCAGAATATCAATATTCCCTTTCAAGAACTTTGGAAGGACAAACTCCAAGGCAGAGTACAAAGTAAATGGCAGGATACTTGGTAGTGTGGAGGAGCAGAGGGATCTGGGGGGTACATGTCCACAGATCCCTGAAAGTTGCCTCACAGGTAGATAGGGTAGTTAAGAAAGCTTATGGGGTGCTAGCTTTCATAAGTTGAGGGATAGAGTTTAAGAGTCGCGTTGTAATGATGCAGCTCTATAAAACTCTGGTTAGGCCACACTTGGAGTACTGTGTCCAGTTCTGGTCGCCTCAGTATAGGAAGGATGTGGAAGCATTGGAAAGGGTACAGAGAAGATTTACCAGGATGCTGCCTGGTTTAGAGAGTATGCATTATGATCAGAGATTCTAAGGGAGCCAGGGCTTTACTCTTTGGAGAGAAAGAGGATGAGAGGAGACATGATAGAGGTGTACAAGATATTAAGAGGAATAGACAGAGTGGACAGCCAGTGGCTCTTCCCCAGGGCACGACTGCTCAGTACAAGAGGACATGGCTTTACGGTAAGGGGAGGGAAGTTCAAGGGGGATATTAGAAGAAGGTTTTTTACTCAGAGAGTGGTTGGTGCGTGGAATGCACTGCCTGAGTCAGTGGTGGAGGCAGATATACCAGTGAAATTTAAGAAACTACTAGACAGGTATATGGAGGAATTTAAGGTGGGGGGGGAGATATATGGGAGGCAGGGTTTAAGGGTCGGCACAACATTGTGGGCCGAAGGGTCTGTACTGTGCTGTACTATTCCATGTCTATGTCGAACTTGTTAGCTTGCATGTCTTTCTCTACAATAAATTCATAAAAGTAATAACTAACACAAGAATTTCTCTAGATACTTGATGCTGCCCAATGTGTTGAATTCCTCCAGCTGGTTGTGGACTACAGGAGGAATGGAGACAGGCTCACCCCTATTGACATCAATGGATCTGGGGTTGAGAGGGTAAACAGCTTCAAGTTCCTCGGCATCCACATCACTGAGGATCTCACATGGTCTGTACATATTGGCTGTGTGGTGAAAAAGAAGCACATAAGCGCCTCTTCCACCTCAGACGGTTGAAGAAGTTTGACGTGAGTCCCCAAATCCCAAGGACTTTCTACAGGGGCACAATTGAGAGCATCCTGACTGGCTGCATCACTGCCTGGTATGGGAACTGTACCTCCCTTTATTGCAGGACACTGCAGAGAGTGGTGTGGACAGCCCAGCCCATCTGTGGATGTGAACTTCCCATGATTCAGGACATTTACAGAGACAGGCGGGTAAAAAAGGCCCAAAGGATCACTGGGGACCCGAGTCACCCCCAACTACAAACAGTTCCAGCTGCTACCATCCAGGAAATGGTACCGCAGCATTGACAGGCTCCGGGACAGTTTCTTCCATCAGGCCATCATGCTGACACAATTGTATTTGAAATGAAACCATGAAATATCTTTATTGCCATTGTATAGTATAAACTGCCATGCACCAATACAGCGAAAATGAGTTTCTGACTCTCATACTCAATGCTATAAAACAACCAATAAAATAAACAAACAATAAATAAAATCAAGTAACCAGCCAGTACAAGCAATATCCAGCAGTACAAAAGCACAACTCAGATGCATGGCAGCCATAAAACCAGTATTAAAAGCAGCAATATAACAAATGTATGGATGATGCTTGATCGATTGCTTCAGAGCAATTATAGCTCTGGGGAAAAAGCTATTTTTCAGTCTCAAAATGCGGGCATAGAAAATCTTATAACGTCTGCCAGATGGAAGAAGTTCAAACAGATGATTGCATGGGTGTGTATTGTCCTTACAGATGCTTGTAGCTTTCCTTAGGCAGCATGAGCTGTAGGTGTCCTCCAGGGCTGGGAACTGTGTCCCAATGATCTTCTGTGCACTAGAGACGACCTGCTGAAGTGCTTTCCTATCAGCTGCTGTACAACTGCGATACCACACAGAGATGCAGTATGTTAAGATGTTCTCTCTTGTATTTCTGTTATATTGCCTGTTCTGTTGTATGTCTTACTGTACATACTATTTATTACAAATTACTATCATTTGCAAATTGAGAAATGTAACAATTTTTTTTATTCCTTGTGTATGTGAAGGATGTAAGAAATAAAGTCAATTCAATTCAATTTTGTGGGTGTTGCTTCAAACAATAAATATTTATTTATGACCTCACCCATTTCCTCTAGCACCACACATCAATTATTAAATTGGCCCTTAAAAAGACCTCCTCTCTTCCTAGCTATTCTTTTAACATAATTACACAAACCTTTAAGATTCTTCTCTATCTTATCTGCCACAGATATCTCACGGCCTCCTTTTTGCTTTCCTAACTTCCTTCTCATGTCTACCGCTATATCCTTCATACATTTCAGGGGACTCACCCGATTCAGGCTGCCTATATCTGACTTATAGATGCCTTGTTTCTCCAAACCAGGCCATCAATGTCTCCTGACAACCAGGTTCCTCAATCCTGCCAACTTTGCCCAACATTTGTACAGGAACACAATGCCCCCGAACTCTTCCTCTCTGACATTTATAGCTTCCCTCTTGCTAGATGTCTCTTTATCTGTAAACAGCCTCTTCCAATCAATTTTAAAAGACCCTGTTTGATGCCATTAAGTTTAATCTTCACCCAATTTACTCTGAGGGCTATCTATATATTGCTTCAGAAATCCCAAGAGTGAACAAAGAAAAAACTCACCACTCTGATCTAAAGGTACTGCTCTTCCCACACCTGCAGTGAAAACATATCCTCTAATTCCAAAAAAAAATCTGCTAAAGGAGCCAAACAAGTCAAGCAGCATCTGTCGAAGCAAAAAGATGGTTGACTTTTTGGGTCAAGGCCCTGCATCAAACACCAACCATCCCTTTGCCTCCATAGATACAGTTTGACCCACTGGGTTTTACCAGAAGTTTGATTTTCAGAATCAGGTTTATTATCACCGGCATGTGACATGAAATTTGTTAACTTAGCAGCAGCGGTTCAATGCAATATATAATCTAGCAGAGAGAGAGAAAAAAATTGTAATAAATAAATCAATTACATATATTGAATAGATTACTAAAATGTGCAAAAACAGAAATACTGTATATTTAAAAAAGTGAGGTAGTGTCCAAAGCTTCAAAGTCCATTCAGGAATCAGATGGCAGAGGGGAAGAAGCTGTTCCTGAATTGCTGAGTGTGTGCCTTCAGGCTTCTATACCTCCTACCTGATGGTAACAGTGATAAAAGGGCAAGCCCTGGGTGCTGGAAGTCTTTGGACGCCGCCTTTCTGAGACATTGCTCCCTAAAGATGTCCTGGGTACTTTGTAGGCTAGTGAATCTGTTCCAGATTCAAGTCTCTTGTATCTCTCAAGATTCCCACTGACTAACTCTTCCCAATAGTAAAATGACTGGCACTCAGTACTAAAGTCTAGCAGTCAGCTGGCTTCAATTATGCACTATTAGTAACTGTAAAGATGCTAGAAAATGAAGGCTAATATTTACTGAGGGACTTAATTGTAAAACCCAATAATTACTAATATTCACCTTAGGAATGAACTGTAATAATTAGAATCATCCCAAAAGAATCGTTAGTAAATGCTACTGGTGTAGTCTAAATGAAAACAATAAATGTTACAAGTGTAATTTGGAAATCACTTTTACATTCGATACATCTTCATACTTTCTCAACAAGAGCAGGCTCTTGTTGAATTGCGGTGTACAAAATTGAGAGGTGGTGATTGGGTGGTTAGTGAGAAACTCTTCCCTTTGGCAGAAGAGTCTAAATCCTGAGGGCATAGATCGAGGGGCAAGAGGTGTGATGTCGGGATCGACGGGAAGTTGTTTGTTTCCCCCCCACTCAGTGGGTAACTGGAAGCTGGAAAACACTGCCCAAACGATAAAGGCACAGACTTCCACAAAATTTAAAAACCCAGAGGAGGACTTGAATCACCAAAGTTTAGAAGGTGGCGAAGCAAACACTGATAAGTGGGATTCGTATAGATGAGACTTGAGGGTCAGCATGGATCCGGTTGGCCAAAGGACCCATCTCATATGACTCTACAAATTAATATAGATCATTCTATTCCAAGATGCCACATCTATCCTTTTACTTCTTCCCTTCCCACCATCCAGGAATCAAAGTGCAGCCACTGATCACTTGCTCTTTTTTAGCTAAAGCATTGCACTAGGTGTATTCTCCTCTCCACTGGAGAAGCTGAACTCAAATCAGGTGACTGCTTTTGCAGAGCACCGAAGGTCAAGTCACTGGCGTTTCCAGGAGCTTCCATGTTCCTGCCACTTTACACTCCTTACCACTCCTATGACTTGTCAATATATGCCCTCGTGTTCAGGCTGATCTCAAGTTTGTAGAAGATCAGCTCATTTTCCACATGAATAGGTCTCCGTCTTCCTCACTCTGTATTGAGCATCAGCCAGATGAGTCTTCAATTATTCCCAAAGCAACCCTGTCCTTGCCCCATCAGGGATTTACCCCTTTGTCAACAATTTAAAATTACATTCTCTCCCAGTTCCAAAGGTGGTCCTCGAAACTACTTTTCTTTCCGTAAATGCTACCTGACCTGCTGAGTATTTTCTTTTATTTTAGTTATCATGCGCTTCTACATACTTCTTGTCAGAGTCAGTTAAATGGAATTAAAGGATTGAACAATTCACAACATAAAATCAGTATTGCATCCACTTTTGATCCTTCAATAGATTATAAAATTCTTAACCTTCACTACTTAGCGTAGTGTACTAAATGATAAAGTAAAACAAAGAGAAAGAAAACGAGATTAAGGTTGTTAAAGAAAACAGAATATTAACTTTAAAATATACAACAATAAATAAAATCTGATGCCCTGACAATACTTCAAGTTTGTAATGTTAATTTTCAGACAGATCTTTGAGGTAGTAACTAAAACTTTCCACACCTGCTTTTCAAAAGATGAATCACTTTCACTAGAATGGTCAAGACCTTTTCTTTTCAGGGATATTTAGTGGTCATCCGTCAACTCCGGCATCAAGGCTTTCAAGTGTTAGAATAGCATGATTATAGTTTGGGGCAGCTTTTTCGAATGGCAATGCAATGCAACAGACAAATTTTAATTTCAAAATTTAATTGGTTACATGCAAATGATACAAGTTAATGTCCAATTAAATAATTAAGTGTTTAACTTCCTATAACTCAGAGCAGCAGTATTACGTGCTTAACTTATTATACCCTATGCTTAAGCTAGAACATACTTCTGAGTACAATTAATAATGACATCACCAACCACCCCTTCCAACAATAGAAATTTCCAGTTTTATAACAGTGTCTGCCAATTTATGCAAAATGTAATTTTTAATAAATTTTACTTAGTGATGTTACTTAGTGCAAGGAAGAAATTTTAATTTAGTTTGAAGTTATTACAAGTACACAGTAACCAATACCAAACAAGTGAAAATGTGCATATCACACACACACACACACACACACACACACACACACACACACACACACACACACACACACACACACACACACACACACACACACACACACACACACACACACACACACACACACACACACACACACACACACACACACACACACAATGTTGGAGGAGCTTAATAGGCTAGGCAGCATCTATGGAAAAAGAGTACAGCTGACATTTCAGACCAAGACTGCACTGATGATCCATTCTCCTGTCTTCAACCCTCCTCCTCTACCTGGACAGCCTGCTCCGGATCTTTTCATTACTAACTGCCAATCGGGCATCAACCATCTCAACTTCACCACTCCTCTCTCCAATTCCAACCTCGCTGCTTCCAAATGCTCTGCTCGCCACTCTCTCTGCAGTAATCCTAACCTCACCATCAAACCTGCAGATAAGGGAGGAGCTATCGTAGACTGGCGGATCGATCTCTTCCTTGCGGAGGCCCAACAACCACTGTCAGATACTTTCTCTTACTTACCCCTCAAAAAGGACCCTACAAAGGAGGGTCAGGCCATTGTCTCCCACACCATCATCGACCTTATTAACTCTGGGGATGCCCCATCCACTGCCACCAACCTCACAGTTCCCTCACCCCATACCTCCTGTTTCTACCTCCTACCCAAGATCCATAACACAGTTTGTCCAGGTAGAGCCATTGTTTCTGCTTGTTCCTGCCCCCCTGAATTTGTATCTGCAAACCTTGACTCAGTTTTATCCCCCCGGTTCAGTCCCTTCCCACCTACATCCTAAACACATCACACACTCTGAATCTTTAAGGATTTCAGGTTCCCTGGTCCCAAATCATCTTATTTTCACAAAGGCTGCCCAGTCCCCATACATCTCCATCCTCCCACCAGGAAGGCCTCAAATCTCCCCACTTCTTTCTGGATACCAGACCCAATCAGTTCCCTTCCACCACCGGTCTCCTGTCTGGCAGAACATCCTGACTCTCAATATTGTCTCGTTTGGCTCCTCCCACTTCCTTTAAACAAAAGGTGTAGCCATGGGCACTCGCATGCGTCGCAGCTGTGCCTCATGGAACAGTATATGTTCCAAGCCTACACAGGTATCACTCCCCAACTTTTCCTATGTTACACTGCTTCCAGCACCTATGCGAAGCTTGTTGACTTCATAAACTTTGTCTTCAACTAACACCCTGCCCTCAATTTAACTGGATCTTTTCTTACACCTCCCTCTCCTTTCTCAATCTCAATCTGTCTCCATTTTTGGAGCCAGCTTATCTTCTGATGTCTATTATAAACTCACTGACTCTCATAGCTACATGGACTATACCCCTTCCCACTCTGCTACTTCTACAAACGCCACCCCCTTCTCTCAATTCCTCGGTCTCTACTGCATCTGCTGTCAGAATGAGGCTTTTTATTCCAGAACTAAGGAGATGTCCTCCTTCTTCAAAGAAGGGGCTTCCCTTCCTCTACCATCAAAGCTGCCCTCAACCACATCTCTTGCATTTCGCACACACGTGCCCTCACCCCATCGGGGATTGTAATGACTTTGTGTGATGACTCAAGTAGGAAAATAAAGGAACTGAAAACAAAAACAGCAAAATAAACATTGTTAAATGCAATTACCCAACCACACCTTGGTCAAAGTTATATTAACCTCAACACCAAGCCACATGAGACTTCACAGCAGATGACTGAAAGATTACTCAAACAAATTTTAAAGAGGAATAGGAATAGATTTTGAAGTAGAATAGGAGGTAGAAGTGGAAGGGTTTAGGTCTAGGCAAGTGAAGTCATGGCTGTAATTGTTGAAAGGGAGGAGAATGTATTAAACTCACAGTTGATTAACAGCCTAGATTAGAGGCTGGAAGAAATTACAGAAAGAAAGGGAAGGCAGCATTGAAGGATTGAACTAAGGGAGCAAACAAAAACAATCATTTTACCTAGAAAATTGAGGTCTTTTAAATAGCTTCTAAAGAACTCAGTCTGTCAGGTAGTGAAAATTCTATTTATTATTTCCTAAGCACTGCATGCTGATATTTTAATAGTACATTTCCTGTTGACAGGACTAGATATGACATTAGACTCCTATCCTCTGTCCACTAAAATTTATTAGGTTGCAACACTGAAGCAGGCTGGTTGTTCCTCATTGAACTAACTATCCCAATCTGCCTGCTCTCTACCTAGACTTCAAGAATGGAATTTTAAGCTCAGGTACAATCTTCAGACACAAGGTACTGATCTGTTGATTAATTCATTAACTGCACTCTAAAATTTAACTGGCAAGAAGTGGCTCAATTGCATGACTCAACTGTATCCATTACACACTGCTGAACTTAAAACCGGTTCTTTGTCACATTGCTTCAATAATTCCATGTTGTTACTAATCTTGCAATTAAATTGACTACAACATTTTCTGAGTCAAACATGACCAAAAAACATGAAAATATTGAAAATACGCATCATTTCAGCTGGCATCTGTGGAAAGAGCAACTGAGTCAAAGTTCCATCCAGAAACAATTACGATGTTTCTCTTCCCACAGATGCTGTCTGACCTGATGACCATTTCTCACATTTTCTGATTTCATTTCAAATTTACTGAATAGGAACTTCATTTCTGATTTCGACAGGGAGCCTCAGGTACATGGGGGACACTGGGGTTGTTTACAAGTTGGGAAAGATGACTTGAGGTAGAGAAAGAAAAAGCAGCTCAGAGGATAGCAAAGAGCGAGGGAGCTCGAGGGATCACAGAAACAGAAAAGGAATATAAAAATGGTGCAGGGAAGACATCAAGAAGAACAAAACAAGAAGAGGAATGTGGAAGACAAGATTTAGTAAAACATCTTTGTCAAGTCTGGAAAGAGTTCAAAGCCCCTTGAGCAACTCACACAAAATGCTGGAGGAACTCATCAGGTCAGACAGCACCTATCGAAGGGAATAAACAGTCTATGTTTCAGGCCAAGACCCTTCATCAGGACTGGAAAGGAAGGGGCTGAAGCCAGAATAAGGTGGGGAAAGGAAACCCTTCCTCCTGCTTCTGCCTTCCTTTCCCGTCGTTTTGGTCCGGCTCAGTCCAACTGCTTATTCCTCTCCATAGATGCTGCCTGATTTGCTGAGTTACTCCAATATTTTGTGTGTTGCTCAAGATTTCCAGCAACTGTAGAATCTTGTCCAAAAATACTATGGCTTCGAAACTGGTCATGAATTGGCAAGCTGTTTTTTTTTTAAAAAACATAGATTGGCACAAATTTTGTGAAAGACTGCTTTGCATTAAAAGTCACAAGTTGCATCCAAATTTAGTTTCAATTCGGGAAAAAAAAGTCAGCCCTGAATTGTAGAATTCATCAGCACCATCAGGAAAATGACAACTGAAAGAGGTCTTAAAAACTGTGCTTACTTCTCCCTGACAACAGGTGAACATACCAACTGCTCTGACAAGATCAGAAAACAGGATTTATTTGATTTGCACGACATGAAAATTAAGTTTGCTATTTGTGAAGAACTTGGCGGAGGAACACTTCAGAGTTAAGCAACAGGAACATACTTGATCAAACTCCAGGACAAGTCAAAGCATTTATGTTTGGAATGGGAAAACCTGGCCAGAGTTTCAGACTGGGTGGATGGTACAATTCCAACAGAGAATAACAACTCTACCCACCAGAAATACAGGCATAGCAATGATACTGTTTGAACTCTGGCTGTCATCTCCATGGTGAATTCTATAAAATCTAGGGGAAATCAAATCTCTTCAATTTCCAAACTTATTTAAAAGAAACTGAATAATTGGGAATGTTGTTTAATATGCACAACTGACTCATGTCAAGGGTGTAAAGATTTGAATGGGTAATACTGCAGCACCAAGCTTTTTTTATTGCCAAATAAAACCCAAGGCTCCTAGAGGAGAATCCTTACTGACTTATTTAATTAACTGTCTTAATGGCCTCCACCCCACCAACCAAAAAGCATTGTTTCAAACTAACATGGAAGCCATCTATCTACCAGCAGCAGGGTTTGCTCTCTGCCAGGCAGCTGCCTGGTAACCCCCAAGCGATACCCCCCTTCCCCACTCTCCAGCAGATGTGCCTGAAGGTTGTCATATCTTGCAGCCCCATTCTGATATCACAGAGTAACTTCTGTGATCATGTGAGCAACAACCTCTGATCCTCACTGAGACACGAAGCAACTGAAATTTGTCACTGACCCATTTTCAGCCAGTCCAGAAGAACGGAATGATCATTATTGACCTTTCCAATATCACGTTACGTAGCAATTGTTTCTGAAACTATGACAGACAGCTATCATGATTATTTGGCAGAACATTCATTTGTGACCTGGTTTTTCCTCCCTTCAATCTCCACAAATACACTCCAGCCCAAGGGTTTCTCAACCCACTGGGTGGGCTGGACAGTGGCATCAGGAAAGGGCAGAGACAGCAGCAATGTGGCATCAAGCATTTTCTTCCAGATGAGCTCAATGATCTCTACGCTCACTTTGATCTACAGAACATGGAGGCCCATCACAGCCCCCGACAACCCCCTGACTGCAGTCCGAGGACATCGTGAGGGCATCCTTCAAGAGAGTGAATCCATGGAAAGCATTTGGCCCAGGTAGCCTACCTGGCCCAGTGCTATATTAAAAAAATGCTAATTAACTGGCTGGCGTGTTTTCAGACATCTGCTACCTCTTGCTTCAGCAGTCTGAGGTACCCACCTGCATCAAGCGGGCTTCAATCATAGTGGTGCCCAAGAAGAACCTGGTAACCTGCCTCTGACTATTGTCCAGCAGCACTTACATCCACTGTGATGAAGTTCTTTGTGGGACTGGTCGTGAAGCACATCAACTCCTGCTTGAGGACTGACCTGGCTCCACTCCAATTTGCACACCATCACAACAGGTCAACAGCAGATGCCATTCCACTGGCACTTCACAGAGCTCTAGAGTGAATTTTGTGAATAAAGTGGAACATCTAGACAGTGAAAATACACAGCAACACACACAAAATGCTGGAAGAACTCAGTAGGTCAGGCAGCATGTTGAAGACGACATAGATGTTGCTTTTCCACGCTGAGGGTGGCCTCATCATGGCAGATGAGGAGGCCAAGGACTGACAAGTTGGAATGGGAACTGGGATAGGAATTAAAATGGCTGGCCATCAGGAAATTCTGTATTTTGTAAATGGAATGTGGGGTGCTTAATGAAGCTGTCCCCCAATTTACTTCTCACCGCTGTAGATAGATCGTATCAAGAACATCAGATACAACAGAAGACCCCAACACATTTATAGCTGAAGTGTTGCCTCACCTAGGAGGACTTTTTAGGGCCCTGAATGTGGGGGGGGGGGGGGGTAAATGGGTTGGTGTAGCATTTCTGCAGCTTGCAAAAGTTCAAATTCAAAGTAAACATGATCAAAGTACATATACAGTATGTCACCATATACCACCTTTTCTTGCGGGGAAATCACTGTAAATACTAGAATCAATGAAAGAAGAAGTTTTGTAAGCAATTTGCAAAGCGTCACTATGATTCACCAGTGCCATTTTGGTATAGGGATACATGCCAGGAGGAACATTAGTTGGAGGGGGGGGGGTATAAATGGACAAGGGAATCAAGGAGAAACTGAGCCCCGTCATCAGCAGAGAGTGCAGTGGGGGTGGGGGGGGGTGGTAAAAGGACCAAATGGCCTACTCCTGCACCTACTGTCTATTGTCTAAAGAGGTGTTTGGTGTTAGGGCCCCATTGAAGATGGTGGACGTTACGGAGAATGGTGTGTTGGATGCAAAGGCTCATGGGGTGGTAGGTGAGGACAAGGGGAACTGTACCCACGTTAGGGCGGTAGAAAGATGGGCTGAGTGTGGATGTCCAGGAAATGGAGGAGATGTGGGTGAGTACAGCATCGATGGTGAAGGAAGTGAAACCCCGTTCTTCGAAGGAGGAAGACATCTCTGGTGTCCTGGAAAGGAAAGCCTCATCCTGGGAACAGGTGCGGCAGAGACAAAGGAACTAAGAAAAGAGAATACCATTTTTACAGGAGAGAGGATGGGGAAAGGTATAGTCCTGATAGCCATCTTTAATGGGATCCCAGCAGCAAAAACACCTTTATCTCCCCTCCACAGGAGATTTCTTCCTCTACAATTCCCTTGGCCATTTGTCTTTCCCCTCTAATCTTCCTCCTGGCACATATCCCTACAAGCGACAGAAATGCCACACCTGCCCTTTCACCTCCTCCCTCATTTCCATTCAGACCCCAAACAGTTCTGCCAAATGAGGCAGTACTTCACCTGCAAATCTGCTGGGGTCATTTATTGTACCTAGTGCTCCCAACGTGGCCATCTCTACATTGGTAAGTCCCAAATGGGGAGGGGAGGGCAGCACTCTATCAAGCACCACTACTCAATCTGCATAAAGCAGAATTTTCCCACGGCCAACCATTTTAATTCCTACCTCCATTCCTGTTCTGATACGTCAGTCCATGGCCACCTCTTCTGGGTCAATGAGGCCACTCTCAGAGTGGAAGAGCATCACCTTGTATTCCGTCTAGCTAGTCTTCAACCTATTGGCATGAACATAGAGTCCTCCTTCCAGTCATTTTCCCCTCCCCCTTCTCTTCTCTTCTCTTCCCTACCTCTTCTTACCACCCATCACATCCCTGAGGTGCTCCTCCATCTTCCCTTTTTCCCCATGGTCCACTCTCCTATCAGATTCTTTCTTTTCTAGCCTTTTGCCTTTCCCACCCATCAGCTCCCAGCTTTTTAACTTCATTCCTCTCCCCCGCGCCCCCCCCCCCATGCACCTGGGTTTCACCTATCACCTTCTAGCTTGTTAACCTTCCCCACCATCCACCTTTTTGTTCTGGCATCTTCCCCCTTCCTTTTTAGTCTTGAAGAAGGACCTCACCCCAAAAAATTGATTATCCATTCATTTCCATAGATGCTGCATGACCTGCTGAGTTCCTCCATGTGTGTTGTTCTGGATTTCCAGCATCTGAAGAATCTTTGTTAATGAAAATGCATACATCAGGATGTTCTTCATCAACTATAACTCTCAGCATTCAACACTATCAACCCCTCAAAACTAATCACTGATCTCCAATGCCTAGACCTGGATAACTCCCTGTGCAACTGGATCCTCAATTTGCTCACTTGTGGACACCAGTCAATATGGATTGGCAATAACACCTCCTTCACAATCACCAAAGGTGAATCACAGGGCCGTGTGCTGAGCCCTCTTCTCTACTTGCCTTATACTTATGACTGTGTGGGTCAGTACAGTTCCAACGCAATGTTTAAGTTTGTTGACAACACCACTGTCAGATGGTGACAGATTGGCATATAGGAGGGAGTTTGTAAATCTGATTGAGTGGTGCCTCAATAACAACCTCTCACTCAATGTCAACAAAACCAAAAAGCTGATTATCATTTGCAGGAAGAAGAAGCCAGTCCTCATTACAGGATCAGAGGCAAGGAAAGTCAATAACTTTAAAGTCCTTGGCATTATCATATCATAAGCTCTCTCCTGGGACCTGCACACAAGTGCCATTACAAAGGCGGCAACACAGTGCCTTTACTCTCTTATAGGTCTGTGCAGATGCAGCACATCATCTGAAACTCTGACACATTTCTGTAGATGTACAGTGGAAAGTACCCTGAAGAGTTGCATCACAGACAAAAATGCAGAACGCCAACACCCAGAAATGAAAAAAGTCGACAGAAAGTGGTGGAATCCGCCTCATCCATCACAGGCAAAACTCTCCCCACCACTGAACTCATTTACAAGGAATGCTGCACTCATTATCAATACCCCAACACCCAGGCTGTGCTCCCTTCTCATTATTACCATCAAGCAAGAGGAAAGTGCAGGATAGATGTATTCCGAAAGCACAGAAATACTCAAATGGCAAAATACTAAAACCGTGGCTGACAAGGGAAATCAAAGCGAATGTAAAAGCAAAAGAGATCATGCAACAAAGCAAAAATTAGCAGGAAGATAGAGGTAGCTTTTAAAAATCTACAGAGAGCAACTAAAAGAATCATTAGGAGGGAAAGATGAAATCTGAAAGCAAGCTAGCAACCAATAACAAAGTGAATAGTAAAAGCTTAAAAAATAAAAGAGGTGAAAATAGATATAGGACTGCTAGAAAATGAGGCTGGAGAAAAAAATAACAGGGGACATGTAGATGACAGAAGTACTAAGTGAGTATTTTGCATCGGTCTTCACTGTGGAAGACACTAGCAGTGTGCTAGATGTTGAAGAATATGAGGGAAGAGAAATGAGTGCAGTTACTATTACAAGTGAGAAGGTGCTCAAAAAGCTGAAAGACCTAAGGATACATAAAATCACCCAGACCAGATGAACTGCACCCTAGGGTTCTGAAAGAGTTAGCCATAGAGATTATGGAGACATTAGTAATGATCTTTCAAAAATCATTGGACTCTGGCATAATGCCAGAGGACTGGAAATTGCAAATGTCACTCCACTCTTTAAGAAAGGAGGAAGGCAGCAGAAAGCAAATTATAGACCAGTTAGCTTGATCTCAGTGGTTGGGAAGATGTTGGAGTCAATTATTAAGGATGAGGTTATTGAGTACTTATTGAGTATATAGTGACACAGGACAAGATAGGACAAAGTCAGCATGGTTTCTTTAAGGGAAAATCTTGCCTGACAAACCGGTTGGAATTCTTTAAGGAGATTACAAGTAGGATAGATAAAAGGGATGTACTGGATATTGTATATTTAGACTTTCAGAAGGCCTTTGACAAGATGCCACACATGAGGCTGCTTATCAAGTTAATAGCCCATGGTATTATAGGAAAGTTACTAGCATGGTTAGAGAATTCGTTGATTGGTAGGAAGTAGTGAGTGGGAATAAAAGGATCCTTTTCTGTTGGCTGCCTATGACTGGTGGTGTTCTGCAGGGGTTGGTGTGGGACCTCTTCTTTTTATGCTGTATATCAATGATTAGATGATGAAATAGATGGCTTTATTGCCAAGTTTGCAGATGATATGAAGATTGGTGGAGAGGCAGGTAGTGTTGAGTAAGCACGGAAGTGGCAAATAAAATACAATGTTGGAAAATACATGGTCATGCACTTTGATAGTAGAAATAAATGTGCAGACTATTTTCTAAACTGGGAGAAAATCCAAAAAATCTGAGATGCAAAAGGTGCATGGGAGTCCTTGTGCAGAACACTCTAAAGGTACACTTGCAGGTTGAGTCAATGATGAGAAAGATAAGTGCAATGTTAGCATTCATTTCAAGAGATCCAGAATACAAGAGCAGAGAGATGATGCTGAGGCTTTATAAGGCACTGGTGAGGCCTCACCTTGAGAATTGTGAACGATTTTGGGCTTCACATCTAAGGAAAGATGTACTGGCATTGGAGAAGCTTCAGAGGAGGCTCACAAGGATGATTCGGGGAATGAAAGAGTTATCATACGAGGAACGTTTGATGGCTCTGGGTCTGTACTCGCAAGAATCAAGAAGAATGGGGGGGGGGGGGGGGGGAGTCCTACTGAAACCTTTCAAAAGTTGAAAGACCTAGACAGAGTAGATGTGGAAAGGATGTTTCCCCATGGTGGGGGAGTCTAGGACAACAGGGCACCTCCTCAGCATTGGGGGGGGGCGTCCATTTAGAATGGAGGTGCAGAGAAATTCCTTTAGCCAGATGATGGTGAATTTGTGGAATTTGTTACCACAGGCAGCTGTAGAGGTCAGGTCGTTGGGTGTATTTAAGGCAGAGATTGATAGGTTCTTGATTGGACACGGTATCAAAGGTTACGGGGAGAATGTTGGGGAGTGGGGCCAAGGAGGGGAAAAAGGATCAGCTTTGATTGAATGGCAGAGAAGACTCGATGAGCCAAAGAGTCTAATTCTGCTCCTATGTCTTATGGTCTATTGTCTTATAGGAGCCTTGGGTCCCACACCAGCAAGTTATTACCATAGAACCATTAGGCTCCTTGACCAGCATGGAAAACTTTAACCACCTCAACACTGAAATGATTCCACAACCTATGGACTATTCTCAAGGACTCTACAACTCATATTCTCAGTAATATTTATCTTTTATTTGCACAATTTGTCGTCTTTTGCACATTGTCATTCTTTATGTATAGTTTTTCATAAATTCAATTGTATTCTTTATTTTCCTGTAAATAGCTGCAAAAGTAGACAAATCTCAAGGTAGTATATAACATATACTGAACATACTTTGACAAAGTTGCTTTGACTTTGAAAGGCATAATTGAATCACAGATAACAACTCAAAACCACCTGCCACAGCAATTATGTTAATCCTGAAGTGTGCATTGGTGAAATCGTACAAATTCTTCTTCAACCTTCACCACACTGTTCTGGATCTTGAATCTATAGTTCAAGTAATAATCTGACTTTTTTAAAAATGCTAAGCTTCAGAAAAGGCAATCTGTCACCATTACTTATTTAGTCTATTTGTGACTCCAAATGTACCAATAGTTGAGGATCCCCACCACCCATCCCACTATCCCTTCGACCCTCTACCATCAGGAAGGAGCATCAGGACTAGGACTGCCAGACTGGGTAACAGCTTCTTCCCTCAGGCTGTGAGACTGACGAACACCCTGCCACCACCGAGGTCTCGTTCACTAGGACAGTGAGCTGTTTAATGTTTACAGCACTGTTCACCTGTGCTGTGCACTACATGCACTCTGAATTATATTTTATTAACTTATTTGTAGTAATATTTTGTTTTATGTGCTGTGTGTGATGTGTGTTTTGTTGGATGCACTCCGGTCCAGAGGAACATTCAGCTGTGTATATATAGTCTTTGGAAGGGCCTAAAATATGATTTGCAGAGGACATTTAAGTCCGAAGTGCAATTAGATAGGCAGTAAATGCTAACTTTCCATTAATGCCCAGATTTTAAAAATTATGCTGTACAAGTTACTAAGTGCAATCTAGGCTGCAGAAATTAAAAATCGTATAGTTGAAGGCACAATAATGACCAGCTTTACATAACATTCTTTATACATTGCAATATAACAGTTATCCATAAATACTAAGTTACCATAGTAAGAGCAAGGAAATCCCAGTCTCGGTGTTAATGAATGTGAAAATATGGCAGTCCAAATTAAGGTGGTGGTAATAGTTGAAATAAATTCGTTTCACTTGCCTTCTCTGCAGAGAAAACAAAATGATACATATAAATTAATTTCTGCTAAAATATCATTGTTTATATATCAGTGCAATAATACACTCCATTATTGCTCAAAAACTTCCACTTGGTCAGTACTTTTGAAAAAAATCAAAATTGAATATGAATACTCAATTTAAAATATATTAAATAGTAAAATTATAATATAGAACTACATGTAATGGCTTTACTATATCAATATCTTGCATGCAATATTGCTCTGCATTAAATATTAATACATTTGCATTCAAATATATATAATAAAAACTTCAATATTTCTATCAACACTTTGATGCAAATCCAGAATTAGTCAAAATATGAGACACCAGCTCAACTAGAATTCAACTTGCTAGCTTCAGCTATTATTTTCAGATATTTTAACTACCATTGGCTCTGGCATGCGTAACAGCTTATTTTAAGTATCTGTTGTCTCCTGTAGTTTGAGGGCACAAAAGGACTAACAGTATTCCTTAAACACAAAACTACAAGGCCCATTAAAAATGCTGTGTGTTGTGGACAGTGCTGGGCTTTCAAATGCTTCTTTCTGTTCCAATGATTACCTTATCCATTTATAATGAATCTTCCTACTTTGCGTCTTGTATAAGTTATAATGTTAGTACATTTACCTCCAATCATTCATTGAATGCCTTGCTTTCCAAAGTCATACAAATTGAAAATGATTTGTATATCTTGCAGCTTCCACTAAGTGGTGTGATCATCCTTGTCTGTGACTTATTACAGTGACCCAGGCTCATTCTCCAATGTTTCCAAGGAGTCTGCTAATAATTATCCATTTTGTTAAAATAGTGAGGGCATAAGGAAAATTCAGTCTGAAGATCTTCTAATTTTCATTATAAAATATGCAATTTTCAATATCCTATATGAAAATTTTCAAGTAACTTAAATCATGGTGGATTGCATAGTGGACTACTTGACAGATAGACCTCAGTATGTGCGGTTGGGAGACTGTAGGTCTGACACGGTGGTCAGCAGCACAGGGGCGCCGCAGGGAACCGTACTCTCTCCGGTCCTGTTCACCCTGTACACATCAGACTTCCAATATAACTCAGAGTCCTGCCATGTGCAGAAGTTCGCTGATGACACGGCCATAGTGGGGTGTGTCAGGAATGGACAGGAGGAGGAGTATAGGAAACTGATACAGGACTTTGTGATATGGTGCAACTCAAACTACCTGCGTCTCAATATCACCAAGACCAAGGAGATGGTGGTGGACTTTAGGAGATCTAGGCCCCATATGGAGCCAGTGATCATTAATGGAGAACGTGTGGAGCAGGTTAAGACCTACAAGTATCTGGGAGTACAGTTAGACGAGAAGCTTGACTGGACTGCCAACACAGATGCCTTGTGCAGGAAGGCACAGAGTCGAATGTACTTCCTAAGAAGGCTGGCGTCATTCAATGTCTGTAGTGAGATGCTGAAGATGTTCTATAGGTCAGTTGTGGAGAGCGCCCTCTTCTTTGTGGTGGCGTGTTGGGGAGGAAGCATTAAGAAGAGGGACGCCTCACGTCTTGATAAGCTGGTAAGGAAGGCGGGCTCTGTCGTGGGCAAAGTACTGGAGAGTTTAACATCGGTAGCTGAACGAAGGGCGCTGAGTAGGCTACGATCAATTATGGATAACTCTGAACATCCTCTACATAGCACCATCCAGAGACAGAGAAGCAGTTTCAGTGACAGGTTACTATCGATGCAATGCTCCTCAGACAGGATGAAGAGGTCAATACTCCCCAATGCCATTAGGCTTTACAATTCTACCTCCAGGACTTAAGAACTTTTTAAAGCTATTAATGCTTTTTGAGACGGTGATTTAGATGCATATCATATTTTTTTTTTTACTGAGTTAAGTATTGTATGTAATTAGTTTTGCTACAGCAAGTGTATGGGACATTGGAAAAAAAGTTGAATTTCCCCATGGGGATGAATAAAGTATCTATCTATCTATCTATCAAAGTGCATTTTAACTGGATATGTCCAAAAATCACACTGTAAATATCATTCACTGACATCAAAATGTCAACACCTCAAATTTTGATGACATTTCTGAAATACTGTAACTACATGCTTTACAAATTTCTTTACAACTCCCCTTTATCAAAGTAAATTTACCAAGAAACCAGTACAACAGGTTCAGCCCACACAGATCCCTAACCTTCCCAATGTTTCAATGATCCAAAACTCTGTTCATACCCCTTCCCCATAGCATGCTCTTCACTTCTACTATGCCCTTACTCCTGCCTATCAAGTGGTATTGAGAATTCAGATATCGCTACATCCAATATCCTGCTTACTAATTAATGTCTTTCCTGCTTTTCGACTGCACACAGTACTTAAAGGACAACATTCTCTTTCCAAGTGTATCGTTGGTACTAAAATGAACTATTACCTTGGTGGACCTTGTTCCCTCAAAATATTCCAC
Organism: Hemitrygon akajei; assembly: GCF_048418815.1. NCBI lineage: Eukaryota > Metazoa > Chordata > Chondrichthyes > Myliobatiformes > Dasyatidae > Hemitrygon > Hemitrygon akajei. The sequence goes on along the minus strand of NC_133127.1, from coordinate 66,551,730 downwards.
AGCTGGTGACTTGCATTTCATGCTGGCTCTCCAGCGAGGCAGAATACCAACCAAAAACCACACACTTACCAACATTTGCTTATGTCTCTTAACTCGATTCTGCAGTTCTATTAGAATCACAATTATCTTGAAAAATGGAGAACCCCGGATGTTCCCTCTTCTCCCCTCCTCCTATTGGACAAAAGATATAAAACCCTGAAAGCTTGCATCACCAGGCTGAAGGTCAGCTCTGTCCCACTGCTATACAACTACTGAGAGGACTCGGACTGCTCAGCCGAGTTATTTATAGCACAGAACCAGTCCTCCCTGCTCAGTGTGCCGCACCACTCCTCAGCCCACCTATTTAACCCAAGCCTAACCGCAGGACAATTTGCAATGACCAATTAATCTACCGACCAGTACATCTTTGGAGTGTGGGAGGAGGAAAGCTAGAGCGACCGGAGGAAATCCATGCAGTCACAAGCACCGTACAGACGGTGAACTGAACTCCGACACCCCAAGCTGTAATAGTGTTGCACTAACCGCCACCTGCCCTGGGTCATACTTGCACCTTACTGTCTACCTGTGCTGTACTTTCTCCGTATTGTAGCACGTTAGTCCATAGTTATTTGTTTTAACCTTGTCATAAATTGATCTGTATGGATGAATTGCAAGACATATTTTTCAGTGCACTTCAGTCCTTCTGACAATAATACCAATTTACCAACTTATGTACCCAAGAAACAGCCGGCAGACAAGCACTCACAGCAAATCTTAATATGATGCATTACTAGCAACATTTGAGCTAGCAATGTGCATGGAATTTAAAACTCAGGGTATTGTCTCTCACTCATAAGTCTGTTCAAGGGTTACACTGTCAAAACCCCCGTTCATGCACCCTTTTTAGTTCTATGCTCACAGGCTCTGTGCTTGTATGTTACTCAGAACTACACCTGTCATAAACAAACTTTGTTTTTTTCTGTGAGTTCCTCCGATGTCTCAGTCAAAATCTAAACTGTAAAACACATTACATCCTCCTTACCATGACTACTAATTTGTAATAGTCTATCTAACCCAAGCTAGTGTTCTCAAAGCAGTTTTCCCCATCTCGTCCATGATCTGAAGACAATTCCCAACACCTTTGCCTCACTTACACATTTATTTCTCCTCCAACATTATACCCAATTAGTAATAAGGCCCATTTTAGTGAGACATGCATAAGGTGTAATGATGTAATCTTATAGACAGCATGCAAGACAAGCCTTTAACTGTATCTTAGTGCATGCGACAATAATGAACCAATACCAAATTTGTAGTACATTCTCAAAGACTTAGCTGAATTCCCGTGTCCCCATGCTGCAATCTCACCTTTCATTGTGCAAATCTCTGCTTAAGTGATCACTGACTTACATGTGGCACTTATACTTCTATTGCAAAAACTTTGCCTTCATTTTTTCTATAAATGAGATAAGTGTACACAGCGAGTGCATGTGTTGTTTCAGCTTTGTTCCAAACAACTGAATAAACTACTGTGATTATCACTTGTGATCAGAATTACGTCAGTCTATTGACACTAAGCAAAGCCATGGATAGATTTGTACATTGCTACCCCCACTTCATATGTCACCCCACCTGGATATGGTTTCCATTTCCATTAATTTTGTTCCAACTTCTTGAGTCCATTGTATGATGTTAACATAATTTTTACAGCACTGCTTTGGATTTTGGTTTGCTGTTCTGATAGAATTAGTAGAGACATCCTAAATAAGAATGTCCTTAATATATTATACAATATTTTTCTTGTCCTTTCTATGTCACTCTCGAAAGGGTGATATCTGGCCTAGTTCACATGAAAAGGTTCTTTAAGTCTGCATTGAGAATCTGGAATAACTATAAACCGGGCACATTATGACTGCACCTGCTGCTTCAAACATGTTCTTAGTAATAATCTATTCTCTTCCACAGCATTATGATTTCCAAACTACACATTACCTTATTTGATAGCTACCACTTGCATTTCTGCCTAGAATAACTTCATTGACTAAGGGTTATTAGGGCTACCATTTATACAAGTCCATTGTATCTATTTGCACTTCCTAAACATTATTTTTAAAATCACCTTAGGTGCCTTCCTAGGTATAAGCACTGTGATGTGACCATAAGTAATAACATTTAACCGATCTGGAACAGTTAAATACAGAAGATCCACTTTCTCTGTCAAATGTGCTATATCCAATTCCCATTTATTCCAGATTATATCCAATGCTGTTATCCATTATATTCCTTTTCTGCCTTAACTATTTTAATCAGTTTAACAAGTACTTTACCACCAATTCATTTACTCTACTCGTATTGATCCCAATTTTTGCATTTGCGTCATTATTACAAAGTGCAAGCAGAATGTTTTTTTAACATGTTAGCATTCTCAAGATTGTATTTTCATTTCTGCTATCCAAAATATCGACCATCTTCCATGTCCAGATCATTGTAAAATCCCTGTTTTTGTATTCCCTTTCTTTAAAGCCCTCTAATTTCCTGCTTCAACAAATTTTTAATGTAAATTATTAACATTGCAAGTAAAGAACAATTATATAATACTGAAAAAGCTATTTTCACTGAATTAACACACTATTCATTATAGCGTTATAACTTTCGCAACTTATTAATTTTGCAACTGATATTAATGATTCTATACCTTGCTGGTTTTTAACATTTTCCCTTCTGCTCTGTCTTTAAAGCCTCACATGCATCTTTATAAAAAGGATGATCATTGTTAATTGTAGTAAGATAAAAAAAAATGAATATATGTACTGAACATTTATACTCAGCGGTTACTTTATTAGTTATGCCTCGTTAATGAAAACTTCTAACTAGCCAATTATGTGGCAGCAACTCAATGCATGAAAGCATGCAGACATGGTCAAGAGGTTCAGTTGCTCAGACCAAACATCAGAATGGGGAAGAAATGTAATCGAAGTGACTTTGACCATGGACCGTGACTGGTGTAAGATGGGGTGTTTTGAATATCTCAGAATCTGCTGATCTTCGGGGATTTTCACAAACAACAGTCTCTAGAGTCTACACAGAATGGTGCAAAAAGCAAAACAAAACATCCAATCAGCGGCAGTTCAGTGGACGAAAATGCCTTCCAATAAAAGAAGTCAGAGGAGAACGGCCAAACTGGTTTAAGCTGACAGGGAGGCGACAGTAACTCAGAGAAAAGGTGTCCAGAGGAATGCAACATTTGAGGTTGAGATCATTTCCCGATAAGCTCAAACTACAAAATGCCAATTCAAAATAAGCACAGAGAAATTATAGGAAATGGAAGTTTTAAAATCAAAACTACACATGGTTAATGTGGAAGGTAAACAGAATGTAAGCTCATGCTTACATTTTTTCATAAAAAGACTTTGCAAATAACTGTAAAGATGGAACATAGAGATTTACAGCACATTACAGGCTCTTCGGCCCACAATGTTGTGCCGACCATGTAACCTACTCTAGAAACTGCCAAGAATTATCCTGCCACATAGCCCTCTAGTTTTCTGAGCTCTATGTACCTAAGAGGCACTTAATAGACCCTATTGTATCCGTTTCCGCTGCTGCTGGCAGTGCATTCCACGCACCCACCACTCTGTGTGAAAGACTTACCCCTGACAGCCCCTCGGTACCTATTTCCAAGCACCTTAAACTATGCCCCTGTGTTAGCTATTTCAGCCCTTGGAAAAAGCCTCTGGCTATCAATGCCTCTATAATCTTATAAGCCTCTATCAGGTCACCTCTCATCCTCCGTCACTCCAAGGAGAAAAGGCCAAGTACACTCAACCTATTCTCATAAGGTACGCCCTCCAATCCAGGCAACACCCTTGTAAATCTCCTCTGCACTCTCTCCATAGTATCCACATACTTCCTGTAGTGAGGTGACCAGAACTGAACGCAGTACTTCAAGTAGGGTTTGACCAAGGTCTTATATAGCTGTAATATTACCTCACAGCTCTTAATCCCATGGTCGATGAATGCCGACACACCAGACATCTTCTTAACAAAACTGTCAACCTGTATAGCAGCTTTGAGTGTCCTATCAACATGGACCCCAAGATCTCTCACATCCTCCACACTGCCAAGAGTCTTACCATTTATATTATATTCTATCTTCAAATTGGACCTACCAAAATGACCAACTTCACACTTATCTGGGTAGAAGCCCATCTACCACTTCTCAAACCATCTCTGCATCCTATCAATGTCCAGCTGTAACCTCTGACAACCCTCCACACTATCCACAACACCTCCAACCTTTGTGTCATCAGCAAACTTACTAACCCACCCTTCTACTTCTTCATCCAGGTCATTTATAAAAATCCCAGAATAGATCCCTGCTGAACACGACTGGTCACCGATCTGCATGCAGAATGCGCACCATCTACAACCACCCTTTGCCTTCTGTGGGCATTTCTGGATCCGCAAAGCAAGGTCTCCTTGGATCCCGTGCCTCCTTACTTTCTGAATGAGCCTTGCATGGGGAACATTATCATATGCCTTATTGAAATCCATATACACTACATCCACTGCTCTACCTTCATCAATGTGTTTTGTTACATCCTCAAAGAATTCAATCAGACCCATAAGGCACGACCTTCCCTTGACAAAGCCATGCTGACTATTCCTAATCATTTCGTGTCTCTGCAAATACTCATAAATCCTGCCTCTCAGGATTTTGTCTAACAACTAGCCCACCACTGAAGTCAGACTCACTGGTCTATAATCTCCTGGGTTATCTCTACTCCCTTTCTTGAACAAGGGAACAACATTTGCAAACCTCTAATCCTCTGGTACTTCTCCCGTCCCTATTGGTGACGCAAAGATCATCGCAAGAGGCTCAGCAATCTCCTCCCTCACTTCCCACAGTAACTTGGAGTATATCCAGCTGGTCCCAATGACTTATCTAACTTATTGTTTTTCAAAAGCCCCAGCACATCCTCTTCTCTTAATGTCTATATGCTGAAACATTTCATCTGCTGTAAGTCATCCCTACAGTTGCCGAGGTCTTTTTCCCTGGTGAATACTGAAGTATTCATTAAGTACCTCCACTACTTTCTCTGACTCTGTTCACGTTTCCACTATCACACCTGATTAGTCCTATTAGCACGCAGCTCATCCCCTTGATCTTCACATACTTGTAGAATACCTTGAGGTTTTCCTTAATCCTGCTCACCAAGGCCTTCTCATGGCCCCCTCTGGCTCTACTAGTTCCATTCTTAATCTCTTTCCTAGCAACCTTGTAATTTTCTACAGCACTAACAGTACCTAGTTTCTTGAACCTTTTGTAAGCTTTTCTTTTCAATTAGAATATCTACATCCTTTATACACCATGGTTCTTTAACCCTACCGTCCTTTCCCTGCCTCAATGGAATATACCCATGTAGAACTCCATGCAAATGTTCCCTGAAATTTGCTACATTTCTGCCGTGCATTTCCCAAAGAGCATCTGCTCCCAATTTATGCTTCTAAGTTCCTGCTTAATATCATCATATTTCCCCCCACCCCAATTAAATGCTTTCCCAAATTGTCTGCTCTTTTTCCTCTCCAGCACTATGGTGAAGGAGAGAGTTGTGATCACTACCTTCAAAATGCTCTCCCACCGAGATATCTGACACCCCACCAGGTTCACTTCCCAATACCAAATCAAATACAGCCTCTCCTCTAGTTGGCTTATCTACATATTGTGTCAGGAAATCTTTCTGAAAACACCTAACAAACTCCACCCCATCTAAACGCCTTGCTCTAGGATGTGAATCAATATTAGGAAAGTTAAAGTCTCTCATCACAACAAACCTGATGTGTTTCCATATAACTAAAAAAGCCCTTGCTACAGAACTATCATTCTCACCAGCATACAAATGGGCATTAAGCGTACTTAGATAGCAAGATCGATTTAGTAGGACTTCTGCCTTATCTCTTTGCGTTCATTCATTGTCTGTGGGCGGATACCAATTCTCCTTTTGCCTTTACAGTCTTACACTGTGTGACGAGAACCAGGGACAACTCAGTCTTTTAGATACACACAAGAAATATTAATAATTGCTCAAGCTCTCAAATCTTAAAATCTGAAGCACTCCCAATGCATGTAGGTTTTCTGGATATAACAGTAGGGATTTTGCCTCAGTACTTTGCTCCTTTGGACACATACCGCCTTATCATTAAGCTCTCTGACTAAATACAAGGTTAAACTTAACATGAGTGAATCTGCAGATGCTGGAAATAAATAAAAACACAAAATGCTGGCAGAACTCAGCAGGCCGGATAGTATCTATGGGAGGAGGTAGTGATGAAACCACTCCTGATGAAGGGTTTCGGCCCGAAACGTCGTCATAACCTCCTCCCATAGATGCCGTCTGGCCTGCTGAGTTCCGCCAGCATTTTGTATTTTTACAAGGTTAAACTTCATCAATTGAATGATACACATTTACTCATTGTTCAGTTATGTACTTAATATTTAATAAATATATCAATGTAAATGATTACCAGTTACTTTACCCACCTTCGACATACTGTGATGTCAGTCCTTGACAGTTATCCTGTGCCTCAGAGCAGCGAGCTTCTCCAGAAGCTCTCAACCTGCCCTCTCTTTCAAACTGTTGCTATTCAGGGATCCCACACTTTTAGACCATTAAAAGGAAGAAGATCAGTGTGGTGAGCAGAGGATACAAAAACCCAAAAGCACATAACCACCAGGCTCAAGGACAGAACCAACTCCACTGTTAAAAGACCAACACATAGTTCTGTAGTAAGATATTGGACTCTTGACCCGCCGTAATCTACCTTATTAGCTCAGTAGCTGTTACACTTTATTTTGCATAGTTATTATTTTACCTTGTTCTACCTCAATGCACCGTAATGGTCTGACCTTTATGAACAGTGTGCACGACAAGCTTCTTCACCGTATGTTGATACTTGTGACAATTCCAGTTTGACTTAGTTTTCAGAAGGGAGGATATTTAGATTGTAAAATGATCAAAGAGGGTTGCAAAACAGTCAGAGAACTTAATATTCAGAATTTGTTTTTACTCATGAATTAGAGGCCCAAATGAGAGCATGGTATTTTAAGATGATGGGATCTTCTTTTAAAACCATAGTTCATGATCATTTCTTCTTCCAGTGGTTGGCAAATCACTGGAATTTTCTGCCCAAGAGGCTAAAGGACACTGGCTGTTTAGAAGTATTGAAAGTAGAGGATATAATTTTTGAAAGATCAAGGACTGAGGGCAATAGGGATCTAAAACAGAGAAGGAATGAGGCCAGGAGCAGATCAGTCAGGTCATTTCGAACAGTGGGGCTGGATTTAAGAGGTTAAAGGACATAGTCTCAAGTCCCATTTTATTCCGTTCTTGGGGTTTTAAATATCCTGCTTCAAGCAAATCAATCCACCTTCTTAGCCAGTCTGATGGGATCAAGGAGAATTGGATTCCACACTGGTCCTTTGGTTTCTCAGGATTCATCATAGCTGAGACAAGTGCTTTCTGGGTGCTTTGTTGAGTGATGATCTCCTCCTATTGGTCTTGGGCTTCCTGTGTGCTTCTCTATTAAGGATAATAATGTTTTCATTGCCTTCCTAAGTATTCCTCCTTCACTTTTTTTGTGGTCAAGAGCAACGAATTTGGAGGGAATATTGCATTTTTAAGGGAGTTGAGGCATTAAAAAGAATTTTTTCAGTCCAAGCACAGCTTGAATTAATTGCCATGGAAGTTAGTTTTTTGCAGCAGCAGCATGGAACACTACAAAGCAAGGACAAACACAAGGATAGTCCAACTGAGGCAACTGAATTTATTTTAAGTCTCAATGTTGGAGAGGCTGGGCCAGGAAAGATGCTGATGCTGGTTCACTTATCCCAACAGTTGACAAAGAGGATTTTGCAGACATTGACAGTGGTATCTTGCCATTGCTTTGAGATACCTGCTTCAGGTAGTCTATGTCTAAGAAACCTATGGGAGGACAGGTATCAGTGTTGCCCGGTAGACTGTGACTTTTGTGTCAGGATTGAAATCTCAGTTCTCAAACACCCTCTTTTCTCCAACAGCCAAAGGCTGAGTTGATACACTAATAGTGATTTTCATCACCAATGCCTGCTTTTGCTGAGAAGTGGCTCCTGAGATGGGAAGCATTCTTGGTTCTCATCATGAACCTTCATTATCAGTGACACACACGGAACGCTGGAGGAACTCAGCAGGCCAGTCAATGTCTACGGAAAAGAGTACAGTTGACATTTCGGTTCCAAGGCCCTTCAGCAGGACCGGAGAAAAAAAGACGAGTAGAGTTAAACCCTTTTTTTGGATTTCTAGCATCTGCAGATTTTCTTTCATTTGTTTCTTCATTGTTAATGATCGTATTAGTACAGCTGGGGAAGAGTGGGAAATTAGTTACATTGCAGATAAAGTGTGCAAGGTTCATCCCTGCACATGCTTCAGTGGACAAATTGGTGAATATCTGGAGTTTGACCTCTAGAGGTGGTCATAAATAAGTGCTGACTGCAATATGTATCTTGACTATTGATGTTGTGATAACTACGTTCTTGTCTTACCTTCATGAGAGACATAAAATACGTGGTTTACCAGTGAGACCACAACAGAACCAGTGTCGGTACAGGCTGGTGTTGAGCAGCACTGTCATCACATCTACACTTCGTTCAATCTGGTCCCCACCTCCACCTGCTCACCAGTGTTTATCTAACTTTATCTTAAAAGAAGTCAAAATCTCTACTTCTAACATCTTCTGATAAAAGTTCCAAGTTCCACCCACCCAATCAAGCAGTCCCTCTCATACCCATGACAAAAATTTCAGAATCAAGAGCTGGAGCGGGAACAATTCTCCCAGTTTCCAAAGGGTTGGCCAAGAAGGTGGGCTAAACTGCTTGAAACAATATTTCAAGACCTTCAACAACACAGGAATGAAACAAAAAAAAATCTCATCTCTGCCTTAAATGAATCATCCTATATTCTTAAACAGAGACCACTAGTTTTAGGTTTTTCCAGAAGAGTAATATCCTCTCTACATCCAACCTGTCAAGGTCTCTCAGGTCCATTTCCGACACCTCCCTCCCACTGTCTCTATCTCTATAGTCAGCTTATCTACTGATGTCTTTTATAAACCCTCCGACTCTCACTGCTACCTGGACTATATCTCTTCCCATCCTGTTACTTGTGAAAAATGCCATTGCCAATCCGACATGTCAGTCCATAGCCTCCTCTTCTGTCACGAAGAGTCCACACTCAGGTTGGAGGAACAACACCTTGCATTCTGTTCAGGAACTATGTTTCAATCAAATCTTCTTTTACTCTTCTAAACTCCACCTAATTCAAGTCTTGCCTGTACAGTCTTTCTCTTAAGAAAATCTGCACATTCCAGGTATTAGTCTCGCAAAGGCTGGACTGTTTCCCATGCATTTGTGAGAATGACACTGTACACTTCACATGTGGTTTCAAGCAAAGTCCTGTACAATTGAACCACAACTTTCCCTACTTGTATCTTTGATTCTTATTGCAACTTTTAACATTCTTTTAGTGTTCCTAATTACTTGCCTTATCTGCTTACAATACTTTTCCCAGCTCATGATCTAGGGCACATAGATCCTACTACATGGAAGTGTTCATTTAGACAACTTTTTTTTAAATTCCTTCCAAAAGAGAAAATTTCACATTTTTTATCTACATCCATCTTGTCAATCTTATAGCAAAACAATTAGGAAAACCAACAGGAAGACAACCTTTGAAGCAAACACAGAAAATGCTTTGTTATTGTCATAAAATGTCATTGCTCATGAACACAAATCCACTTACACGAAAGGCCAACATGCATGAAAAAAATCAAAAAGACTGTGCATTCAGGAAATCTGAGACAAAACAGAAATTGCTAGCTGTAGATCAAGCAGCAATTTTGGACACAGAAACAGTCAGCAATTCAGGCTTTAGACACTTTGTCACATAAGGGTTGCAGTATCCAAACTATTGACTGATTTTCTTACCACTGATGTTCCCTGACATACTAAATTTTTCAAGTGCTGTTTCTGATTTTTAGCTGCAGTATTTCTTACAATTTTCCTATACATTGACATTTACTGCAAAAGGATTTGAATACAGCAGTAATTTACGGGCCTGGTCTCCCTACCTGATATACTGGTTTTAAAAGGGAATATAATGAAGGTACACAGAGTGATTCCTAGAACGGCAGGTATGAAGTACAAGGAAGGATTAAGCAAACTGTTTCTGTACGCTTCTGAATTTTGAATGACAGATGAGCTCAGTAAAATGAGGAAAAACTCTTAACGGATCTTCACAGAATTGATTCAAGGACAGATGTTTCACCTGGGAGAGGTTTCTAGAACAAGGAATCATAAATTAAAATTGATCATTCAGATCAGAGATAAGTAGATGTTTCTGAACTCAAAGGATAGTGCATCTTTGGAATTCTCTAACCAAAGAAATCGTGAAGACAATCTCTAAATATACTCGACAAACATCTGTAGACCCCATACATATGAAGAGAAAGGAGGTTTAAGGGATTACTGCAGGGAAGTGTCACTGAGGTATGGGGCTAAGCGTCATCTTATTGAATAGTGAAGCAAGAACAAAGAGTTCATATGCAATAACAATATAGAAGTTAGTGATTCAGCACATGGCTTTCAAAGCCATTCCATTCCCCACAACCCATTCTCTCTCTCCAGCCACCTACACTTAAGGTAGCTTTAGAGCAGCCAATTAATCTACCAGCCAGTAATTTCAGGATGTGGAAGGAAATTGGAACTACATAGTCACTGGGAGAATGTGCAAACTCCACCCCAGAAAATAAAAGCGGAAGTTAGGATTGAAGTCTGGTTGCTGGAGCTCTCAGGACAGCTGCATTACATTTAGCACATTCTGCCATTGTAAATAGCCTACCCTTGCTCGCATTGCTCATGTAAAATCGTCCTCTTGAAGAAGTTTTAGTACCCTGTTACAAAGAGGATAGAAAAAAACTCAGGAGGGGCAAAGTACAGCATTTACTTGCTAGGTCTAAGCAATGAAATACAGATATGAATAGATAACCTGTTGAATTATTGATATTATTTTCTCATGGGAGTTGAGAAGAATCAGCGAACCAGTGGAGAGAATGGCTATTTAGAAAGAGCAACATCAAAGATCGGATGACTCATGAGGTGAAAAGCAAACATCCAAACTGTCAACTTCGATCCAGTTTTGTCAAAATTCACAGAACAAGCTAATGTCAAAGTTTGACAGCAGTTAACTGAGATTTAGGGCGAAACTCATTCAGAAGCACAAGCCTGATCTACATTACAATCACAATCTAATTCCCCTTTCAATTTTCTTATTTATTTCCTTTCAGAGATACAGCATGGAATAGGCCCTTCCAGCCCAGCAAACCCCAATTTAACCCTAACTGATTCACAGGACAATTTACAATGGCCAATTAACCTACCCGGTACCTCTTTGGACTGTGGGAAGAAACCAGAGCACCTGGAGAAAACACACCCATTCCGTGGAGAGGACGCACAGAGCATCCTTAAAAAGGATGCTGGAAATGAACTCCTAACTCCAGTGTCCTGAGCTGTAATAACACCAGGCTAGCCACTACACTACCACAGTGCCCAATCTATAGTATAAATTTGACTTCCATTCTAGCTTTGCTCAGAAGCTTTTAACAGGGACCAATATACCTTCAACCAGAACAATTCTAACAGATGGTGAGACCTCCCAATTATTGTTCTAAGAGGAAATGAAATAATGTATTATTAATTTAGCCACTAATTTAACCCTCAAGCTTTCAAAATCTTCCAATTTTAATTTAAACTTGCTTTCTGGCCGATCTGATAGAGCCTACTTTATAGGATTACCCGAGGCCCTCCACTAGTCAGGGTTGACCGTGAATGTTGCATCCCAGCAGTCTACACGATACACAAGTCTAGGCTGTACAATATGGAGGGTGAGCTTTACGATGCAGCAAGCTCCATACAGCTGATGGGTCCAAAGCAACAGTGCAGTCTGATACAGTTTGGCACCAGCGACATCGCAGGAGTTGCCAGTCAGTGCTGAACTCAGCTTAGGATTGCTTTAAGGTCTCCAGTTCCAGATTTTTCCTTTGTGTTTACACCCGAATTTTCCTAACGCATGGGTATAGCCGCAAGGTAGCAGAGGTTTGAGATCGGAGTTTTCCTTCTCCCAGAGGAGTTGTCAACCACAGCTGACAAGCCCCATCTGTCCAAAGCAACTGCCTTTAAGGGCCACATTTGCCCCTTCTCCTGTCAGTACAAATGGTTCTGCCAGGCTTAGTAGCTAAGCCATTCCTGAAGGCCAGGAACTAGACTGGTTATCAAAGACTATTTGAGACACACACCATTGGGAGCATTTAATAGGTAGCGGGAGCTGATCCCCATTACCACTTGCAGCTGTAACAACCTTAAGGAACGTAGTATTCCTAAAGTCACTATTACTCATCAGTGCATTACAATTCCATTGATTATCAAAGCAATTTAATAATTCTGACTGCACTAGTAGCCACCTATGCAGAACTCCAACTGTGCTTCAGAGTATTAAACTATTGGCATATCGCTGGATATGCTATGAGCAACACAACTGTAGATTCACCAACCTATTTAACAAGCTGGTAAAGAGGATGTGGAAGAGCCGACAGCCTGGAGTCAGGCAAATAACCTCTTCCTTAATGTCAATAAGACAAAGGAGATGGTCATTGACCTCTGCAGAACTCACACCAATCACATTCCTCTTCCCATCAGTGGCACGGCAGTGCAAATTGCAAGTAGCTTCTAATATCTGTATATCTGTGCACTTGTAAAGCTACTGTGACACTGTAATTTCCTTTGGGATCAATAAAGTATCTATCTAAACTCCTAGCAGTGCACATCTCACACAACCTCTCATGATTCCAGAACACATCCTACACAATCAAGAAAGCTCACCAACACCTCCACTTTGAGGAAGCTGAAGAGAGCTGGATTATGCATATCCATACCCACGGCATCTACAGATGTGCATTAGAGAGCATCCTGACAAGCTGCAAAGCTGTTTTGTTTGGAAACTGCACTGTGGTAGACAGGAAGGCTCAACAACAGGTAGTCTAAACTGCCCTTCGTATCACCTGCACTAGCCTACCTGCCAAAGTCATATGAAAAAAGGTGCTGGGAAAGGGGCCAGTAATCATGAAGGATCCCACTCACCCTGCTCATGGACTGTTTGCCCCGCTCCTGTCAGGGAGGAGGCAGTGTCACATCCATGCCAGAACCCCCAGATTCAAAAACAGTTACTTCCCCCAAGCAGCAAGTCTGATCAACTCCACCACTACTTTAATATTACCCATCAGTCACCTTATGTACAGCCCAGCGTCACTTTACGGACATATAAATCAAGATATACAAGCTATCCCATGTATTTATATTTATTGCGATCTTTATCTCTTGCAGTTGTTTTCTGTTGTTGTGTTAATGAAATCACCGGAGAAAATTACTGGTAGATACAAAGCAGTTTCTTTATTTGACAAAACAAGGTACAGCAGGCATCATATGGAGACACTTTCGGTGGAAAGGTCTGCTAGCCCGGCGTGGGGCTCCATATTTTATGTGCCAAACATCAAAGGGCAACTCCATATTTACAATGTATGAACAAAAACTACATACAACCTTCACACCTCCTGATACACATCCACACCACAGACATCCAAATGAATTTAATCAGCATTGTCTGGATTGGGATTCAGAGCTTTTAGGAACCCATTGTTCAGCGCTGCACTCCAAATTAAATGCACAATACATTTTCAGATGTGAAGACTGGTAGCCACAATCAACTTTTATATGTCCTAAACCCAAAACTCACTCTAACATGCTGGGCTATATCAGATCTGGAGTAACAATGACTTCACTCTCATTTACACTTGTGTACAGGAAATAACATTCAATAGTTTTGAATCTCAAACAAGTTTTTGGCACATTTCATGTTTGTATTAAATTTGTTCATTGTTAAAATTCTTCTGATTGACCCAATTGTTAACAAGTGTTAATAATTTTAGAATTTTAGTGTGAGGAATGGGAATGACATTACTTTACAATATAAATTAAGAAAAATCAAGTAAGAAAGAAATACAGCTGCAGATTAATTGCTTTGGCTGTTCGTGGGATTATATACAATAATTATTTTTAAATAAGAGATCAAGGCAGACAGCTAACAGATGTACATGCACTGAAGCGCAAGTCAACTGACCACATCATGATGAATAATTTTTCCACCAGGCACCTATTGGAAGTTATTGAAATTAAAGTCCATGGCCCCAAAAAGATACTGAGCTGAAACCCAATCCCAATGCAGGTACACACCTTCAGCGATCACTTAGCATATCATCTTCCATTTCCTTTTACTTTAAGCAAAACAAACTACTTACAATGCAGTGACATGTTATATTTGTTCTAACATTCATTTGTGGCTCCAGTTTTCTGCTCCAGAGAATGCTTATGTATACAGTGATTCTGACCCATTCTTTCCTCCTGTAACATGTCCCAGGCAGTCCAGGGAATTCCCTTTTAATTGTGACTAGTTTATTAATAATCTTTCTCCATCTTCATCCCAGCATCACTTCTTTCAGACTAACAGCATTTCTATAAAAAAGTGTCCCTGGTAGTATTGACAAGTGGAAATATGGCATGTCATATTGGTATTTGTGCCTCTAGAATACCCTTTTTCTTTTAATCTTCTCAAGCATTAGTGATGTATCATGGAAAAAGTATAGCCCATCCAGCCTCTACGCATAATTCCAGTACTCCAATTCCAAACATTCCTGTAGATCTTTCCTTGCATGCTGTCCAGTTTAAAGACATTCTTCCTAGACCAGTCTGACTACCTTCAACCCCTCTTTCATAGAACTATGCAACAATGCACATTCTATTCTACAGCACACCCTGGGGCCCTGTTACTTACTTCATAATTTCCCTACTTTGTTACTTTTTCCCCCAAATTTGGATTCTCTTTTGCTATTTGTTATTTTATTGCATGAGGGCTTAGCGTTTCAGCATTGTCTTTAGCTTTGACTTTGTTTCTTCTGCTTAATTTGTCTTTAGTGTTTCATTCTTTGCTAGTTTGTTGGATTTATTTAAAGCATTGAAGAATATATCACCTGAATGGCATTGACTTTCATTTTAAATACTTCCCACAGGTCCATATTTCTGATTTTTGTTCCTTGGTCCATTTTCGTCCCATCGAAATTACTTTGGTTGCTGTGCTTTCTCAAACTTTTTAATACTTCATTGTAATTGCCTAGGTGATCTGTGTATAATTCCCTCACCTTTATTGGTTCTCTTATTATTAGGTCCAGCAACGATTCCTCTCCCTGGACTTTGTTTTTATAATTAAAAACATGTCTTCCGATCTTTGCTAACATTCCCCATGTAACTGACCTGCCTTCTTCTACGTCAGTGATCACCCCACTGGCCTTTACTACTTATTACAATCCACCTGCACTCTGTGCAGTTGCACATGCTTTTTAATAATTAACAGTGCTAATAGTACAAATACATCATCTGGTTGACATTCTGTGGTCCACATTCCCTCTGCTGTCTGTAAGGAGTTTGCACGTTCTCCGTGTGACTATCTGGGTTTCCTTTAGATGCTCCGATTTCCTCCCACAGTCCAAAGATGTACCAGCTGGTAGGCAAATTAGCCTGAGATTAGGCAAGGGTTAAATCGGGGGTTTCTAGGCAGCATGGCACGAAGGAACAGAAGTGTCTACGTCACACTATCTCAGTAAATAAATAACTCCTGTAGTTTGGCATGTTTTGAATCTGTAGCACTGATCAGTACTAATTAACTAGTTCTAACTAAGATCTGAGATCTAGAATTAAGTAACTTAGATATGGGGCTAATTAACTTCCCAAAGCAAGTTTTTGCAATCTTAGCTTATTGTTTTTCTGAGATAAGAAAATGTTGGTTTACAGATAATTGTCAGAACACTTATGTAACCTGGAGGAGTTTAAAAGCATTCTTCTTTTTCATGTGCCTTGCACATTACACACTTGGGCGATCATGGCTCCCCACATCAAACGAGCCCTCACAGCATCAATGATATCTCTCCCAGTTAGATTTGTTAGTTCTTTCACTGTGTCCATATATTTTCTTCTTTGCCTTTCTCTTCTGCGTTTCCCGGGCATAGTGCCTTGTAATGTAAGGTATTCTATTTCTCCCTTTCTGATGGCGTGGCCCAGGAAATTAAGATTCCTCTCATTTAATGTTCTCATTAAAGATCTTTTTGTATGGGGATGTTGGAGTACTGTCTCATTAATTACCCTATCTCTATATGATATTTTCAGCATTCTTCTAAGAAACCACACTTCTGTTCCTTCTAAGTTTCTTTGGAGTTCTAGTGTTATAGTCCATGTTTCGGAAGCATACAGCAAGATTGACCAGATGTAACATTTTACTAGCTTTCTAAGCCTTGTTGTCATAGAAATGTGTCTGTTGGTAAAACAGGTTTCATTTTTTGGAAGTTGGTTTTGACAATGGCAATTCTTTTTATTTCTACTTTACTTCTAGCATCTTAATTAAAGCTGGTCTTTTGTTCAATTGCTTGGTTACCGATAAACAATTGGCAGTTGAGAGTATCCTGCTGTTTTGATATTACCATACATTTGTGTTTTTTTTAAAAACAGGTGATGGTTAGAGCAAAATCTGCACTTGTTTGTACTACTTTGTCTAGGAGGATTTGTAGGTCTTCTGCAGCACCTGTTATTAGGGTGGTATCGTCTGCGTATCTTATATTGTTGATGTTAACACCTCCAGTTTTTATCCCATCTAGGTCTTCTATTTCTCTGAGAATCATTTCACTATAGATATTAAATAATTCCGGTGAGGCAACGCATCCCTGTCTAACTCCTCTTTGAATTTTAGTCCAACTGCTTATATTATCATCAATTTTTACTGCCACTGTTTGATTCCAATATAAATTTTGAAGCAGTTGTTGGTCCTTTCCGTCAATGTTTAGTTTAGCAAGAATTTGAAATAATTTTTCATGTTGCACTTTGTTGAATGCTTTAGTGAAATCAATAAAACATAAAAAGACATCATTTTGATATTCAATTGCCCTTTCTAAAAGCATTCATAGTATGAAAATTGCATTCCTAGTTCCTCTATCCTCAATAAACCCATATTGCAGTTAAAAGTTTCTGGCCTTAACTTGTTTTTAATTCGACTCAGAACAATTCTTAACAAAATCTTTATTATGTGACTTATAAGACTGATTGTTCTATAATTTTCGCAGTCAATAGTTCCAGGAATTTTTGGCGGAGTTATAAATACTGATTTCAAGAGAACATCAGGCAATACACCAGACTCATAGATGCCATTAAACAGTTCAAAAAGAATATCTATGCCCAGATCTTCTAGGGCTTGTATCATTTCCACTGAAATTTCATTAGGTCCAGTGGCTTTACCATGTTTCATGCTTTTCATTGCTTTAGTTATTTCTTCTTTGGTAATAAGTGGGGCAGAATGAGGGTGTTTAATATCTGGGGGTTCCCCTCTATTATCTTCAAAAAGCTGCTCTATATACTGAATCCACCTCTCACATACTTTATCTGGATCTGTTAGTATGGATCCGTCTGCTGATCTTGTGCATCCTGTAGTGGGGGTTTTCTTAATTCCAGTAATTTCCTTAATTTTCTTGTGCATTGCTTTGCTGTTGTTAATATGGCCTTCTACTTCATTGCATTTCTGATTCAGCCATTCTTCTTTTGCAATATTGCACAATTGACTGGTTTGTCTTCCTCGCTCTCTGTGTTGCACTTCATTATTCTTCACTAACCTTCTTTGTTCCATCAGATCTAGAATTTCTTGGGTTATCCACCCCTTGTTGGTGCTGGATTTCTTGTACTGGGATTATCTCCTCTGCTGATTGCTGTATAGCATATTTAAATCTGTCCCAAATAGGTGTTGTTTAGTTTTCGTTGAGGTGTTCTTCTACAGCTGTTTTGAATTGTTGCTTAAGTATGCTATCATTTTCAAGTTCTCCCAACATATACTTCTTTCTCTTTTTTCTACGTTTCAGCTTTGATTTTGTTTTGGTGGTAGCTATTACTGGATGGTGATCTGAATCACAGGCTTTAGAATTTGTGATATTATTTCTAAAGCGTTCATTGATGGTAATGAAACCTATTTGATTCCTTGTTCTATCTCCAAGGTAATCCAAGCACACAATCTACGTGGATGGTTTTTATACCAAGTACTGGCGATCACTTGGTTGTTTCTGACACCCCAATCAGTAAACCTTTCTCCATTTTCATTTTTCTCCCCTAATCCAAAAGGTCATATGATGTTATCAAACCTTTCCTGTCCAACTTTGGAGTTAAAATCTCCCATGACTAGTTTTATATCCTGAGATTTACATTGCTCATTGTCGAGATCTTCAGAAACTTTGTTGATATCTTCTTCATCTGCATTATTTGTTGGCACATAGGCTTGGATTGTGCTAATGTTAAAAGAGTTACCCCTTAATTTAACTAAAAGCAGCCAGTCAGATATCACCCAATATCATTTTATCACCCAATATTATTTGTTTACAATAATTCAACTCCATACATAGGCTGTTGACCTCCAGAATACATTATCAGAGAACTATTCTTAGTGAATTTGCCACTGACGGTCCATCTAATTTCTGACAGGCCTAAGATATCAACTTCCAACCTTTTCATTTCATTTAATGTGTTGTCCAACTTCCCTTCCTGGTAAAGTGTACAGATGCTCTATGTTGCTACCCTTAGCCTTTCCTTATTGCTTACAGTCTCTGGATAACGGTCTGGTGTCACCTACAGCCTATGACTACCCCTACCGAGCGAGGTGTTCTGCTGATTGGAATCAACCCCATTCACACCTTTGTCTGGTTTTCTTCTTTTGTTTCTTTCCATGATTGACTAGGCAGAAATTTCAACAGTGGTTTGCCGTTGCCTTCTGTTGCCGCAGTGCACATCTAACAAGAGCATTTGACCTCTACTGGTGTCCCCGAATGGGATTCATACACGAGATGTCACACAACCTTTGCTGTTGTTGTACAAAGACAATCCTCCAAAGTTTGGAATCCATCTCCCTGCTGCCGAAGACTTCGGTGATTTTAGGTGACACCACCACCATTGGTCTGGTTATTTTTCTGGCGCCAAACACTTGCCATAGACAGAGCTCCTTCAGTGAGACAGGGTGCACCTGGATCCAAGTCCTACGTGAAGGCCCAGTTGTCTTGGGTGGGAGAAGCTATACAATCGTTATTGGCATTTCCTGATATTTAGTCAGGACCAAACCACCCCATACATAGCATTTTTTAAAAATTCTCATGCTCAGAGGAAGATGATTGAGGGGCAATTTTTGTGCTCTGGCATCAGTTAAATCCCAAGGGCACCAGTCTGAAGAATTTCAGCTTTAGTAATTTGAGATCTTCACCAAGATAACCACTTCCTGTTTTATTTGGCAGCAATGTATATTCCTGAACTCCTATAGTTGAGTAAGCTTGTTTTAATTGTTGCCTTGTTTACTTTGTAGCTTCTGTTATGAAACAGATGAACAGAAGGTTACTTCTACTATGTCTGAACTTAAATGTCATCAATACATTTGGGTTCCATACCAATTTGACTGAATATTTACTAATATTCAGTCAAGCTGGAAAACTAGTGTTCTGCAGGAGAATGTTCTTCAGCCTGGAAAAGTCTTCAGTTCATTACCAACTACAAATACAAGACACCCACCCTGGCCCACTAACCCCACTCCTCCCAAACTGATTGAACAAGTTCCACTGTAGATTTAACTTGCAGATCACACTTCAAGAACCCTCTCGACTGCCTGTTCAGCCAGACCCTTTGTCGTCAAGGAAGGTGGCGGGGGGGGGGGGGGGGTGAGAAATCTTTTCAGCAAGAAAAATACCAAGGCAGCTGCAGGCCCCGATTCCTTCTCCTCTGCCATCCTTAAACACTGTGCTAACCAGTTATCTACAGTTTTCACAGACATTTTCAATCAGTCTCTCTAACTATGCACTGTTTCAGCATGTTTCAAGTAATCTGTTTTCATTCCAGACCCACCCTCCCCAAAGAAAATCAAAGATCATGGGACTGAATGACAACAGTCAAGATACACGCAATTCAGTCATACTGAAAACTTCTGAAAGGCTGATTGTGTCATTTCTCAAATCCATAACTTAAAATTTTCTAGATCTGCTGTTTGCATACAGAGCCACCAGATCTGTAGATGATGCAAGTTAATACCAGTCTAGATTTCATACTACAAAGCCTCGATTCCCCAGTACACAAGTCAGGATTCTCTTTGTTGATTTCAGTTCAGCCTTCAAACCATCATCCATGAGCTTCTGCAAGAGAAACTCTCCAAACTTAACACTCTAGGTCCCATCTACAGGTGGAGCACAAGATTCCTCACTGACAGGAGGCAGTTTGTGAGACTAGGAAAATCCATCTCCAGATCTCGCTCAGTCAGCGGTGGTACGCCTCAGGAGCATGTTCTCTCCCTATCCTATTTTCTCTATGCACTAATGACTGCGTCTCCAGAGATCCATCAGTTCAGCTGATAAAGTGTGCAGATGACACCACTGTCACTGGACTAACCACCAGAGGCTACAGATCCAAGTACTACTAGAAAGTAAGCAAGCTGATGTCCTGGTGCAATCACAACAATTTGGAGCCAAATGCCCTCAAAACAGCCGCTATTCATAACAACTTCAGGAGAAATGCGGCTCCTCTCTACCCACGCGTCATTAGCAACACCGCAGGTAGCACCATTCCAACATTCAGATTCTTAACCATCATTATTTTGCAGAACCTCATGTGGGAGAACTACATCTCCTTCAATAACAAAAAGGCTGGGGCGTCACGTGATGACGTAGGATCGAGACGCTGGAACCCAGCTCTCCTGTAAAAAAAGTCAATAAATTAATGTTTAAGTGAAGAAAAGTTAGTCAATACTTTCTAAAAGTTACTTATAAACTACTCCGGATTGTTTCAAGTTATGCCTCACAAACAGAAGATTAAGAAAACAACTACTGTGAAGACAACGCAAGTTGGAACAGAATCAAGGCCCACTTCTGCCAAAGAACCGCGGGCTGAGGTACATTTCACCTCCGGCGATACAGAACAGGAAACTGCGGCAACATCGACCATTTCTAAAGAAAAAGACCAACGAGAACTGCGCAAACGTGAAGGAAGGAGCATGCGCAAACGAGAGCAACCAGAACTACAAATCCCAGTTACAATTGAAACTGAAAGTGAAAGTGAATCTGAGGTAGATTCAGATTCTCTGGAAAAATCAGACGAAGATGGAGGTAAAAGTTTTTCTGGAAATATAGAAAAGACTTTGATACAAATAATGCGTAAATTAGAAAAATTAAATGCATTAAAAGTAATAAAAAAAAGTGATAAATATGGAGATTATGTTTGATAAAATGACAAAAAGACAGGAAAAAATGGAAAAGAGAATTATAGATTTGGAAACTACAATGGAAGACATGGTTGAAAGAATGAATAAAATGGAAGATGATATTACTGCCTGGACATCAGAAAGAAAACAATTTATGGAAAAAATTGATAAGCTTGAAAATTTTAGTAGACGAAACAATATTAAAATTGTTGGACTTAAAGAAGATATAGAAGGAGAAGATCCAATAAATTTTTTTCAAAAATGGATCCCTGAAAAATTGGGAATGGAAGGAGAAACTCTAATTGAAATTGAAAGGGCTCATAGAGCCTTAAGGTCAAGACCTCAAGCTGATCAAAATTCACGATCAATTTTGATAAAATGCTTAAGATACCAAGACAAAGAAAAGATCCTGAAGGCGGCTGCCCAATGTGCCAAAAAGAGAAATGGGCCATTGATGATAGCAGGGAAGGCAGTTCTTTTTTATCCTGATATAAGTTATAACCTTTTGAAGAGAAAGAAGGAATTAAACCCAGCGAAAAAAGTTTTATGGGAAAAGGGTTATAAATTTATAATGCGTCACCCAGCAGCACTGATAATTTTTTTGGAGGAAGGAAAAAGAAGATTTTTTACCGATTATCGAGAAGCGGAGGAGTTTGCACAAAAACTTCCATTTATTCACTAATTACACATAGAGACTTCCAAGTGTAATGGATTAAAGATGAAGATAGAGACAGTGAATGGAAGTGATGGCCACTTAAGGATGATACAGGGGAGAAAAGCAAAATTTCAGAAATACTAATTGAGAATAGTATTTTCTTCTTCTTATACTTTTTTATGTTGTGGGGGGGCTGGGGAGCTTTGGATCAATTACTACGGGATTCACGTGTGTAATCATGGCGATTGCCATGACCCGTACAACAGAGGGGGGTAATGTTGTGGTTTTTTTTCACAACATTAGTAGGGGGGTATTTTGTTTTCTCTTTATACTCTATTTTTCTTCTATCTTTCTGCCTGGATGATCGGCGGGGACACACATAGCAACATGGAGAATTTTTTAAAGATTTCCGAAGATACCACGAAAGTTGAAAGATTAGGTATTATTATAGATTGGAGTAACATAATTAAAAATAATGACTAATTTACTGAATTTTTTAATTTTAATGGGCTTAATGGACTGGTGAAAAGAAAAAGAATTTTAACATACATTAAAAAAATGAAAACAGATATAGCTTTTTTTTTACAAGAAACACATTTAACAGACATAGAACATCAGAAATTAAAAAGAGACTGGGTTGGAAATGTTATTGCAGCTTCATTTAATTCAAAGGCGAGAGGAGTTGCAATTTTGGTTAATAAAAATTTACCAATTAAAATATAAAACGTATTAATTGATTCGGCAGGGAGATATGTAATTATACATTGTCAAATTTTTTCAGAACTATGGACTCTTATGAATATTTATGCACCAAATGAAAATGATGTAAAATTTATACAAGAGGTCTTTTTGAATTTGGCTAATGCACATGACAAAATATTAATAGGTGGAGATTTTAACTTTTGTCTAGATCCAGTTTTAGATAGATCAACAAAGGTTGTCACAAATAACAAAAAGGCTCAGCCGAGGATGTACTTCTTGTGGAGGGTGGTAAAACTCCCCATTTCCTGGAACATACTGGTACTATTCTACACTGTCATCATAGAGAGTATCCCCACTCCAGCTGTCACTGTCTGGATCGCTGCAGCATCCTCTCACAATAAACAGAATCTACAGCAAAATGCTGGGTCATCAGCTGCAGACTCCCATCACTGCAGGGCTGGTATGTGGCCAGGAAAAAGAAGCAGGAAAATTATTGTGGACACTAACCACCCAGCTTTTCCAAAAACTCCCTTCCTAAAAGCACCATGAAGCTATTAAAACAAAAACTTAACAAAAATAAAAACTTTTAAAAGTTTCTTCGTCCAGGCAGTTAATCTGATCAACCATTCTAGTTAGGTGCCCTTGGCCCCTTTATCTATTACCCCTCCCAAATCACTGCACTGTAAACACTTAAAACCACTTATGATAAAGCTGTTTACATTGTAAACGCATGGCTGCATTCAAGAACATTTTATTCAATATCTGTACTTCAACCTCGAAACTTTTTGTATAACTCTTTATCATTGAATTTATTTTTGCTGCATCTTGCACCACACAACACAGCAAATTTATGGTACATGTAAATGCATATGGTAAATAATGTTGATCCTTAAACCAGCAGTTCCTAACCTGGGGTCCACTAACACCTTGCTTAATGGTATTGGTCCATGGCATAAGAAAGGCGGGGAACCCCAGCCTTAAAATATTGTTATTAAATCCCTGTCATTTAAAAGAAATCCTCTCTGACTCAGATGGAGAAACTTGTCACAACAGTGATGATATCTGTGTCCAATATAAATTGAGTCTCCACTTCTCTACCAGTCTTTCAGCTACGTGTTATCTGTGTATATAATTAAGAACTTCAGTTCCCACTGTGCAATGCAGGTGGTTCACCTGAAACCCAAAGTGCCACTGGCAAATGGGACACAGACACACTCTCGGTGGGCTGAAGTTTCCAAGTAAAAATGTGATTGAGCTGAACCCATTCTGTAAATAAAATAGTTCCAGCATTTTTACCAACACAAAGTTTGTCTTTGTTAAAGAACAAACGTAACACCACACTTGCACTTTCATATTGCACACTGCCTATTCGTATAACATTTAGTCTCAGAACTATTAGTTTTGTATTAATATTGAGCACTTCTTCCTAACAAAACAGAGCTTTACAATTCATTAAAAGTAAGGGAAATATTTCAAGAGCATGAATGCTGGATTGTGATTCATGGAGAAGGGAGGTTGCCGTATTTTCATTCCACATGGATAATCATCACAATAAACAAAAATTATTGTAAATAAGAAATAGTTTGAATGAAGTAATTGATCTGCTTCTAGTTTTGCACAAGATAGCTTTCAATATGTATTCTTCACGTAGACACTCATTCACACAGCACTGCAAGTTCATCTGAGCATACAATAAAACATTCACTGTCATTTACACAGGAGATTCTGCAGATGCTGGAAATCCAGAGAAGCACTTTGTGTGTTCTTCAATGTCATTTGTTCATTCTTAGAAGGATAAAGTAAGTAAATGAATCCCTGGTGGGAGCTGCAGCCACCTGGCTTTGATCATCCTGCTGAGTTCATCCAGCTTTTTTGTACGTCTGGCTTTGATCCCGTCTTCTAGAACTTTCTGTGAAAAGAGTATGTATGAACTCCCTGTGACTAACTGGGTTTTCTTCCTCATCCCAAAGACACAGATGCTGATAGGGAACTTGGCTACTATCAATTGCCTTAAGTATAAATTGGTAGTAGGAGAATGGGGTTGGAGTTGATGAGCATGTGAGGAAAAATAGGTCACAAGGGAGTAAGTGGGTGAGAGAGCAGGGATCATCTTGTTGGGCTGAATGGCCACCTTCTGTGTCATAAAAGGGAAAAAAAACTTAGAAATCATTTGGATTTTACTTAACCATATAGTCTCGAGGTTTATTTCTTCATTCAATCAGCTAATATCAATTTTAGCAGCCACGAGTGCCAGTGAAAACACACTGCAGACGTCTTTGCTACAAATCACCCACTGACAGTTTGCTGATATGAGCGTATAACAAAACAGAGTTTAATCCTATAATTCATTCCATAATTTAATACTAACAGAAGTGCACTAAAGTTAGAATACACGAAGGACAAGACAAAGAAAGTAATTTATATTCCTCAGTGCTATGGCTGTTCCATGCAAGCAGCACTTACCGTGCGCGATAGAGCTTGCATTGCTGGTAATCAGCTAGAGTTCAAGAAATGCAGTGACGGTCTGTGGAGAGTCACCAAGGCAACGAAGTAATAATAGAGACCAGGTTCAGACTCGACTTTCTACCAACAACACATGCAGCTCATGGCGAGGTCTGCAGACTTCAAAGCTAAGCACAGTGGAGTTTCCAACATCGATGCCTCTCTCCCAGACAAGCTAAATCTTTTTACTCTCGATTCAATGTGCCCCTAAGGAGACCTGCAGATGATGTGACCAGTAGCTTGGTCATCTCTGAGGCCAAAGTACGCGGGTGTTTCCAACAGGTGGACAGTCGCAAGGCTGCGGGACCGGACGGCATCCAGGGCGGGTACTCAGGATGTGCACAGCACAACTGGCAGGTGTGTTTACAGACATTTTTAATCTCTCCCTCTCCCAGTGCAGAGTGCCCTCCTGCTTCAAAACATCCACCATTGTCCCTGTACCTAAAAGGCCCAAGGTAACATGTCTGAACGACTGGCATCCTGTCACACTCACCTCAATAATAAGCAAATGCTTTGAGAAGCTGGTCAAGGACTACATCTGCAGTTTGCTACCACCCAGACTGAACCCCCTACAACTCACCTACCGACACAACCAATCGACAGATGACGCAATAGCCACAGCTCTACACATTGTCCTTACACTCCTAAAGAAGAGGGATGCTTATGTGAGAATGCTGTTCTTGGACTACAGTTCAGCATTCAGTACCATAATTCCCTCTAGGCTTGACAAGAAGCTCAGAGAGCTCGGTCTTCACTCTGTCTTGTGTACCTGGATCCTGGACTTCCTGTCAGATTGCCAGCAGGTGGCAAGAGTGGGCTCCCTCACCTCTGCCCCCTGCCCTTCAGGGCTGTGTACTAAGCCCCCTCCTTTCCACTCTGTATACCCATGACCGTGTTGCCACCCACAGCTCCAATATGCTAATTAAAATTGCTGATGACACTACACTGATTGGCCTAATCTTAAATAATAATGAGGCAGCCTATAGAGAAGTTGTCACCCTGACACAGTGGTGTCAAGAAAAAAACCTCTCCCTCAATGTGGCAAAAACAAAGGAGCTGGTTGTGAACTACAGGAGGAATGTAGACAGGTTGGCTCCTATTGACATCAATGGATCTGGGGTTGAGAGGGTGAGCAGCTTTAAGTTCCTTGGCATAAACATCCCCAAGGATCTCACGTGGTCTGTACACACCGGCTGTGGGTGGTGAAAAAGGCACAACAGCGCCTCTTTCGCCTCAGACGGTTGAAGAAGTTTGGTATGGCTCCCCAAATTCTAAGAACTTCCTATAGGGGACACAATTGAGAGCATCCTGACTGGCTGCATCACTGCCTGGTATGGGAACTGTACCTCCCTTAATCGCAGGACTCTGCAGAGAGTGGTACAGACAGCCCAGCGCATCTGTAGATGTGAACTTCCCACTATTCAGGACATTTAAAGGGTCTGAAGGATCATTGGGGACCCGAGTCACCCCAACCACAAACTGTTCCAGCTGCTACCATCCAGGAAACGGTACTGCAGCATAAAAGCCAGGACCAACAGGCTCCGGGGACAGCTTCTTCCACCAGGCCATCAGACTGATTAATTCATGCTGACACTACTGTACTTCAATGTTATATTGACTGTCCTGTTGTACATAATGTTTATAATAAATTACTAAAATTGCACATTTGAATGGCAGCATAACAAAGATTTTTATTCCTCATGTATTTGAGGGATGTAGGTGATAGTCAATTCAATACTGTATCACACATCTAATGCTAAAGGTAGAAGGAAGACAGTTAGCACCAAGATCAAATGCACAAGATAGTAAAGAGTTTACTTCCTAGAAAATATTTGCATTATGATTTCTATCCTAAATGGCTGATTACATTTTATATTTTATGAGCAAGATAGCTGATCACATGATTCATAAACAGGTTGTAGACGTACTAATTAGAGTTTAAGAAAGCATACTGGAAATAAAGTGAAATGAGTAAAACACAGTGGTTAAGATGAAGCACTTTGCATAACTTCTTATCTTCCGAAGATACAACTCAAAAGCTAAACAATGAGCATGGCATTGGTTCTGGTGCCAGGTGTTCATTTAATATTCACTCAAAAGTCCAACACCCAGATGGCATGTAGCAACAGAGCTCAGCGACAAAAGTGTGACAGGATAAAGAAAAATTCAAAAAATTCTCTAGATGCTGGAAATATTGAGCAACACGCACAAAACACTGGTTCAGTAGCATCTCTTGAGGGAAATGAACAGTCAACACTGAAGGATCATGGCCTGAAACATTTACTATTCATTTCCTTCCATAAATACTGCTTCACCTGCTGGGTTTTCCAGCATTGTGCACGTTACTCAGAATGGACTGATTCTTCATCAGTCGGAAAGTGACTGAAAATCTGGCTGAGTGGCTCAATATTGCAAACCAAGGAGATGGATCATTGACTTCTGGAGGAAGCTGGAGGTCTAGGAGCCAGTCCTCATCAGGGGATCAGAGGTGGAGAGGGAGGGTCAACACCTCTAATTTCTCAGTATTATCATTTGAGGATCTATCATGAGTCTAGCACACAAGTGCCATTATGAAGAAAGCACGGCAGTGCGCCTGCTTTCTTAGAAGTTTGCAAAGTTTCGATGTCATCTAAAAATCTGACAAACCTCTTATAGTTGTATGGCGGAAGGTATATTGACTAGTTGCATCAAGGCCTGGTATGAAAATACCAATGCACTTGCATGGAAAAACCTACAAAAAGTAGTGGATACAGCCCAGTCCAACACGGGTAAAGCCCGCCCTACCATTGTGCATATCTACATGGAACACAATTGCAGGAAAGCTGCATCTATCATCAGGGACCCACACCATACATGCCATACTCCCTTCTCACTGCTGCAGAAAAGGTACTGCAGCCTCAGGATCTGCACCACCACGTTTAGGAACAGTTTAGCAGAGTCTTCAACAAAATAGACAACATTCAGGTTAGCTTACGCAAGGACGAGAAAGTTACTAACTCCTGTCTCACTGAGGTGACTGAGATGTGGAAGAAGTTAAACAACTTGGAGGATAGATCCAGAAGAAACAATGTGCAGCTGGTTAACTTAGCGACAGGCGCTGAGGGCAACAATCCAAGAGGCTACCTCCAGGGGATGCTGCCTAATTGGATTCCTGCACTCAAGAGTTCCCACAGCACTCCATTGGAGATTGATAGAGCACATAGGATCTTTTCCAACAACACCTCAAGACCACAGACCATAGTTTTTAGGCTTCTATGATACACCGACCGACAGGCTAGTCTGGAGGGCGCAGGGAAAGCCAAACCTGATGGCACCCAGCTGCAGTTCTCCACTGACTACAGCCCCGGCACGATGCAGGATCGGCAGGGATACAAGGAGATCCGTGCTAAGCTTCGACAGAAGGGGATCGACTCGTTCCTCATATACCTGGTGATTTTGAGTGTGAATATCAAGGGCATGAAGATGTTGTTTAACTCGGCAGAGGAAGCAAAAGCCCTGAAATCATCAGTGCTGGGAGATATGGAAGAAGACCCTGGGCAAAGTCCACACAACCCTCGGGAGGAGATGGAACTGCAATAAGAGCTCAGACAAGCCTGTATGCACAGTCTAAAAGGCACGGGCAAGTTAACGTCCTGGGTGTGAAGTTTCCTGGTTATTCTTTTATTGGAAAGTCATTCGATGCACTTTTGTATTTAGTTAATTAAGGGGCCAGTTTGTTTCTGAGTATTGCAGGTCAGCGTTTTAAGGCAATGGCTCAGTTATCTTGTTAGCACAAGGATAACATGGTCAGGTGATACAAGTCCGCCTAGAATATACTTTTTATCTTTTACTTTCTAAGGTGATATTCAACACACCCAAATGTCATACTCATCAAGAATGAAGCTGAAAAACAGCAGTTTGTTCTGAATAACTTTTGTTGTACATGTTTATTTCAGGTTATATCTCCAGTAGACTTGTTTACATTCCTGGGCACGAGATGAAGACATCACTGGCGTTATCACTAAGCGACGGTGTATTAAAGCAACAGTCTCCTGCAAGAGAGCTGTTGGGGTCTTAATTATGTGTTACACTATATTTGAGACGGGAATGGTTTTGATTATATAGGTTAACAGGTTTGACCAGGTTTTTTTTCTTGTCTCTTTGATATGATTGTCTATGAGAAACGCTTTGCCTTTCTAATGTGTTGGTGCTAGAGGGGGGCAGTTAATGTTCAGTGTCTGGCATTACTAAGTGACACTCTCAGATGTTACAAAGTAAAGGGTTGAATGGGAGGGGTGATGGGAAGGGGGGTGGGAAGGGGGTTCCACCACCAACTTACAACAGATCCAGGGGAAGATGAGCACCACAGATAAATTAGAAAATCTTACTATTGTATCATTTAATGTTAGAGGATTAAACTCTCCCTGCAAGTGTTCAAATGTTTTAGATTTCTTATGCAGTTACCTGGAATAATCATCAACAAGAGTAAATGATGCGCGACCAAACACAATCTTAATGTAAACAAATTTGATGTCCAACTTGTTATGCCCGCAGTCCCCTCCTTTGTGAGAATCGCAAGATCACTATTGGATTGGGTCAGGGGACCCAGGAAATGAGAGAGAGACGTGCAGAATGCCTCGTTCCCCGGCGATGTAAAATCACGAGACATGGCCATTGTCTCTTGGAGACACATTTGTGGATTGAGATCCTATGCTACGTGAGAGCCCTCGGGCAAAGTGGGCTGGGTGAAGGGGAGAGATTGCATCATCCCCCAACCTGATTGACATCTACGACCCTGCGAGTCAGGATAAAAGAGGGGCTATAGGAACAGCCCCTCAGACGCACCAGAAGAAACGCTAGCGATCCCGTAATAGCAGGAAGCCATTTGAAGGAAGCCACGTGCGTTCAGTTCCGTTGCCTGGGACTGGTGGCTGGTACCACGAAAATGGCTTTGAACTAACAACGGGGAAATCAACTCCCCCGACTCAAAGGACTGGCATCATAAAAGACCCGGGCAAGTTTAAAACCGTCTCTCTTAAACCCAAAGAGCTGCAGCTTGAATGACAGTGACTTTTATTTTTCCATCGGACAATACAGCATCCCCTAGACAACGATAGAGCTATTTCTTATTGATCATTATTATATCCGCGCTTTTAGATTTAGTACTGACGACGTATATTATCTGTATGTTTGCATTAATCTTATTTTTGTGCCCCTTTATCAATAAATACTTTTTAAAATAGTACTATCAGACTTCAACGGACCGCTCTATCTTTGCTGGTAAGTGTCCCAGTTACGGGGTACGTAACAAACTTAAAAGATCTTCTGTTAAAACAGGAATGCTCTGTCTGTGTATGCACCACTATTCAGTTGGTTGGTGGAGGGGCGAGGGGAGGGGGGTGGCTGGGTTAAACAGTCAAAATGTAATCGGCAACTGGTTGTATTGAATATAATTTGTTGGCGTTGGAATAAAAATTAGTGATAAAAGAGGCATCTCTTATTTTTTTATGTTTATTTTTGTAGGACCACAATCCCATAATAAATAAATTTACATGACAAGCCATGGAATTGATTTTACATAGTGATCAAAGCAATGTTTTGACCTATTACTGTAAACTGTGACCCTACTTAAGGATTACCCCAAATCAACTCATGCAAACTTGATGATCAACATCAGTCAGTAATGTACAAAACGTCTAGATCTATTCTAGATCATAACATTGCATCACAATACAAAACATTCCCTTTTCCCTTTCAACAGCTTACAATTAACTTAAAATATTTGTATTTATGATGAAATATATGCCTGGTGCCAAAATACCACTGTACAAAAACAATGAACTTTACTTCTAGTCTAATGGACCATTTCATTGTGATGCTATTCTTAATGTTTTTATGTAGAGATTAAACGATGCCATCAATTTTCCTACTCTCATTTCAGCACACACTTGGATTCATTTATTTGGAATGCTGACATGCTTAGAATAATCAAGCATAAAACCAAGGCTATTAAGATGACTGATTTTTGATGAATGCTCCACGTGAAGTCATGTTACTTTTACATCATTAATTTCCTCATCTGGTTGCAAATAATAGCACTATTCAAAATATGGGCAGATCAAACAAGGGGAAAAAATCTGCTGATGCTGAAATTCAAAGCATCACACAAAATGCTGGAGGAACTCAGCAGACCAGGCAGCATCGAAGGGGGGAAAAAGAAGCACAGTTGACGTTTCGGGCCGAGATCCTATGGCAGGACTGGACAAAAAAAAAAAATGAGGAGTAGGTTTGAAAAAAAAGGGGGTTGGGGAGAGAGAAACACAAGGTGATAGGTGATGTGGGAGGGATGAAATAAGAGTGAGGAAGTTGATTGGTGAAAGATACAGGACTGGAGAAGGGGGAGTCTGATAGGAGAGGACAGAAGGACATGGAAGAAAGAAAAGTGGGGAGGAGAGGAGCATCAA
Source organism: Hemitrygon akajei (assembly GCF_048418815.1). Taxonomy (NCBI): domain Eukaryota; kingdom Metazoa; phylum Chordata; class Chondrichthyes; order Myliobatiformes; family Dasyatidae; genus Hemitrygon; species Hemitrygon akajei. The sequence goes on along the minus strand of NC_133127.1, from coordinate 66,520,000 downwards.
AAGGGAGGCAACAGACAGGCAAGAAGACAAATTGAGAGAGGGAAAAGGGGATGGGGAATGGTGAAGGGGAGGGAAAGGTATTATCAGAAGTTTGAGAAATGACAATAGGTGCAGGAGTAGGCCATTTGAGCCAGCACCGCCATTCACTGTGATCATGGCTGATCATCCACAATCAGTACCCCGTTCCTGCCTTCTCCCCATATCCCTTGACCCTTGGATGTTCATGCAATCTGGTTGAAGGCTACCCAGTTGGAATACAAGGTGTTGTTCATCCAACCTGAGTGTGGCCTCATCGTAACAGTGGAGGAAGCCATGGATGGACATGTTGGAATGGGAATGGGAAGTGAAATTAAAACAGGTGACCATGGGGAAATCCCACTTCTGCTAGACAGAGCACAGGCGGTTGGTGAAGCGGTCTCCCAATCTACGTCAGTTTTCACCAATATACAGGAGGCCACACCGGGAGCACTGGATACAGTTTATGACTCCAACAGTATCACCACACCTGGAGAGACTGTTTGGGGCCCTGAATGGTATTGAGGGAGGTGGTGTAGAGGCAGGTGTAGGAGATCAGAAGAAGTGGGATCTCCCAGTGGCCACCCATTTTAGTTCCACTTCCCATTCCCATAGATCCATCCATGGCCTCTCTGTTGTGATGAGTCCACACTCAGGTTGAAGGAATAACACCTTATATTCCAACTGGGTAATATTGGAGTATAAAAGTATAAATAAAACTATGAAGTCAGTTTTGAAACTTGCTATTTGATATGCATGTGTAGGAGAATGAAATCTTAAGAATGTAGAAGACAATGGTGTGTTAATGAGAGGTAGCTACAGAAATGTAGATTAGAACATTGGTCAGTTCTGAGTTTGCTATTTGCTATGCATGTATCCTAAAAATGTAGAAGACAATGGTGTGCTAATGAGAAGTAGCTAAGAGATATAGATTAGAACATAATTAAGTCATAAATCCTAGGACTATTATTTGCTATGCATGTACCCAATTTGGTAGGAGACTAAAATCCTAAAAATGTAGAAGACAATGGTATGTTAATGAGAGGCGGCTAAAGAGATGTAGATTAGAACATGATTAAGTCAATGGGTAGAAACAATAGGGACATGATGTACGTGAGGTACGTGTAATACGCAACTATAGATCGATTACATATGCTAATACAACTGGACCAGGAGATTGCTATAAAAAATGCTGTGTCCGGGGATCGGTGGGCAATCAGCGACTAGCTCAATGACTGTCTCAGCTTTGATTTGCAAATTAAAGTTTAACCCTTCTTGAAGAATCTTCTGCGTCTCCTGGTCATTTGTGGGGCACGAGAAACCACGACAAAATTGGCGACCGCGGCAGGACCGGATAGAGACCCGCGGAAAGGAAACAGCAGATTGGGGACGCTTCCCGGTCCTCTAGGGACCCCCACAAGGCTAACAGAATTAAGGGTGCACCCAAACAAAAGGTAAGCGCTTTTTGCGACAATTTGGACTAAGAATTCTGTTGGCTTTGGGGAGGTCTTGGAGTCTCAGAAGTGTGAAACCACTGCCGAAGGGTCTCTCCGGTCCAAAGAATCTGGCAGAATTGGGGGTTAACAGAGGAGGCTCAGAGGATTGATCAAGAACACTGCAGTGAGGGTAAGTACAAATAAGTTAATAAGACGTTAAGAAAAAGTCCACGTGGTGTTGGTAAATCCCTGTGGGTACCGCTTCGTATGAAACGAAGGGCTGAACGGGCAGGGAAAGGAAAATAGACTAGGCGTAGAATTAGAGTAAGTTTAGTTAAGAAAAAGTCCACGTGGTGTTAGACTAGGAAGAAAAAGTCCACGTGGTGTTAGACTAGGACTAGGTGTAGAATTAGAGTAAATAATATTATCCAGTAAACAAACTGTGAATCTCTGAAATACCTTAAAAAGAGAGAATAATATGACAGGTAAAGGAACAGCAGTAGAGATTCTGAGCAAAAAATTCCCGTTAATTAAAAATGAGATTACAAAAACTTCAGAAAAATGGGAAAAAAGAACCAAAAACCTGGTCACAAAGTGGCCAAGAGAAGGAACGTTTGATGTAAGTTTGTGCAAAGAAATGTGTGCAATTAAAAATTACAAACCAAAAGATAAATCTAAGAAAAGAGGGCAAAAAAGAGAACGAGAAGTGGAAGTGCTAAAACTCTTCAGAACGGAGGGGGAAAGGCTGAGGAAGACAGGTAGAATATTGATTACAAGCGAGGAAGACACTAAGGTGCTGGAGAAACAGCTTGTTAAAGAGAGAGGAGGGTACGGTGAGAAGCTGGCTTCGGCTCTGTACCCAGATGCGAAAGAAACAGAAAAGCCCCCTCCCTATAATGAGGAAGGAACCCCTAAGCAGTGCCCCCTGCTGACGGGAACAGTAAACATGCAGGGAGAAGTACAGGTTTGGGATAATGAGGAGGAAAAAAAACAATACGAGAAGGAAAAAGCGGCGATATGGAAGGAGATACAGGCAGAAAGGATAAAGATAGAACAGGTACAGAGAGAAAAGGGAGAAGAGATTGAACGGATGAAATACTTGAGAGAGGTAAAGGAGTATGAGGAGTATCGGTTATACTATAGAAATAAACAGACTAGAAAAGAAAGTGACTCATTGGAGGAGCAAGAGTTAAGTGGAGAGAGAGAGAGAGAGAGGATGTGAGAATTTGTGGGGAAGAGGTAGGAGGCAGAAACCTAGAAGAGCAGAAGGAGGCAGTAGGGGAGTGACTTGCGGAAGTAGAGAGAGAGCTAGATAAGTTACTGAGAGGGGATTGCCAGAGGAGATGTGAAAAATACTCCAGGGGCCAACCAAGTATTGAATCAAGACAGAAAGGAAGGACTCCACAGGGAGACCGAGGGAAAAGCAGGACCCCGGAGACATTTGTGTGGGAGGCAGTAAAGACATACCCTGAGACAGATGGGGAGTCAGGTGAGGAGAAGAGCCAGGGCAGGTGGGAAGAAGGAGGAAGAATGATGCCGTTGTTAGTTAAAGGATCAGGACAAGTGCAGTATATCCCTTGGGGATCCCAGGACCTAGAAGGGCTGAAAAACACTCTGCCCAATTTACATGAAGGAGCAGGGAAATGGATTAGAGCCTTTGAAGAAGAAACAGCGGGACGATTATTGGCTATGGGAGATTTGAAGGCACTGTTGATAAGGTTGATGGGAACCTCCAAATTTAACAAACTAATGGAAATGGCTGGCATAGTAAACTCAAACGACCCAAGAACTGATGGAGATGGGTTTGACAGAGTGAGGCAGAGGATATGGCAGGCCCTCAGAAAGCTTTATCCACCCAAAGTGGACCCCAAAGCCTTAAAAGGGGATCCACTGGGAGACACTGAAAACCCAGCAGCCTACGTAGAAAACCAGTTGAAAAGGTGGAGACTGGAGACTGAGCAAGAGGTGGAGAATAGCTTATTTATGACCTCACTGTTCCGACATAGCATTTTGGATGCAATGCCTCCACAAGTAAAATCTAAACTGGAGGAAGTGGTTGGGCTGATGTCAATGACCCCACAAGAATTTAGCGACCATGTAGTCCATGCGGTTGAAAAATACCGGAAAGACAAACGAAGGTTGGCTGAGCAGCAGGAAGAGGTGCAAAGAAAGTTAATACAAATGCAGCTCGAAGAACTCAAAAAGGAAAAAGAGAAAAACAAAAAGATGCTGCCAGCAACCACCAGTTCAAGTACAGCCATCGAACTGGACAAAGCACTGCTCTATGGATATACAGTATATATCATACTGTAAGACAAGGGCTGGAAAACCCCATGCCAATAATTGTCTTTGAGGGAGCATTCCCACAAATGCCCTATCAGGAACAGACTGAATTCAAACAGCCCAGACAGGACTGGAAGTCCCAAGGAGGGGGACAGAGGAGCTATGGGCAAAGGGGACCAGTGAGGAAACAGTGGGAAAGAGAGGTAGAGAGATTGTGCTGGGAATGTAATGAGCCAGGTAACATGAGAAGAGATTGTCCGTTTACACTATGGCCTGTCACACACCAGCAGGAACCGATAAGAAGGGAACAAGGGAACTAGAGTTTAGCCAAGGACCAGCCTTCACAGGCCCAAGCGGACCTGTGAACCCCTATGCAAGGTATTAGGGGTGCCCCGAGAACTTGAGTGGGAAGGGACATTACCCAATGATAACAAGGGAGGCAGATGAGGAACCCATTGTTCAGGTTATGTTAGAAGGGCAACTGACACCAATGATGATAGATACTGGAGCCACGTACACTTGTGTACAGCCACAGTATGCCCTTCACCTTCCCATGTCAGGAAAGTTTATTAAGACGGTAGGGTTCTCGGGGAAAACACAGTTGACACAGTGCACGGCTCCAGTGCGGTTGAGAATGGGAAATAAAGGAATTGTTTTGCCGGTGCTAGTATTTAAAGGAACTCCGATTAATTTGTTAGGCAGAGATGCCTTATTGAAACTGGAATTAAAATTAGAATGCACCAGAAATGGGCTGAGTGTGGAAAGAGCAGGGGCTCAATTGATAGTGCAAGAAGACAAGAAGGCTAATGTCTTTTGGACAGGAGACATTGCAGATCAGATTCAGGAAACCTGGGAAAAATGGAAAAAGGGCGTGCAGGCTATATTACCCAGGGCTGTAATGCCCAAATCTGAGCTACATTGTACAGTGATTTTTGACGAGACTCAGAACAGGGAGTTAGAGGAGAAATGGCACCTGGAGGTATGTACCCAACAGCACCTGGAAGGGGAGGCTGTGATAATTGGAAAGCAAGGGGCAGCTTTACAAGTTAAGTGGAACACCTTTTTAGAAAAATGGTACAGGATACCGGAGGCTGCGCCCCACGTAACGTTGTTGGTAAACAAGGGATATCAGTCTAAAGACTTAGGACCTTTAGTTAAGAGTGCTGAAACCGTAACAGTGTGGAGGAAAATCACGCCAGAGGTGTGGATATCAGAAGACAACAATTGCATTAAAATAATGGTAAGTGTAGATATGGTAGGGACAGTGAGAGAGGTCGGAATAACTCCCCAACCACACATGCCCTTGCTGGGAAAGGAAAGAGGCCAGCAGAAAGAGAAAAGGTTAGATGAGTTGCCGTCTATTCTGTGGTCACAGCATGACACGGATGTAGGGAAAATAAAAACAGCTAGTCCGGTGGAAATAAGGCTGAAAAAAGGAGCAATTCCACCCAGGAGACCACAAAACCCTCTAAGACCAGAAGCGGAAGAGGGAATAGCGTCGACAGTGCAGGGGTTGCTTGAAATAGGAGTGCTTGAAAGAACAAACAGACAATGCAATACCCCGTTGCTGCCGGTCTTAAAAGCAGATAAATCTAAGTGGAGATTGGTGCATGATTTGCGAGAGGTAAATGATGTGGTAGAGGACTGGCCAGCGGTAGTCCCCAACCCACACACACTTTTGACTAATGTTCCACCAGAAGCAAGTTACTTTTCAGTGATTGATTTGTGTTCGGCTTTCTTCAGCATTCCTCTAGCCGATCAGTGTCAGTATTTGTTTTCATTTACTTACAGAGGTGCTCAGTATACCTATACCAGAATGCCGCAAGGATTTAAACATTCACCACACATTTTTAATCAGGTATTGAAGGCAGACCTAGAGGGCATGCCATTGGAAAAGTACATTGTTACAGTATGTGGATGACCTGTTGATTTGCTCCCACAGCAAGGAACAGTGTAAGCAGGACACTATAACTCTGTTAGAGAAACTAGCGCGCGGAGGACATAAAGTATCCAAAAAGAAACTGCAATTTTGCACGCAGCAAGTGGAATACTTAGGCAGGGTAATATCCAAGGGAGTGAAGGCGATAGCACCAGATCAGATTGAGGCAATAACTAAGGCCCCAAAACCCCAGACTGTAGGGCAGATGATGACATTTTTGGGAATGGCAGGGTACAGCTCAGATTGGATAGGAGAATATGCTGAGATTGTGGCACCTTTGAGAAAGATAATGAAAGAAGCAGGACATACAAATTTGAAGAACGGCTTACAGTGGAATGGAGAGGCGGAGATAGCTTTCAATACTATTAAGCAGGAATTGCAGTCAGCACCAGCATTAGCTTTGCCTGACTACGAGAAGGTTTTTCATTTGTATGTATCCAACCGACAGGAGGGTTATGTCACAGCGGTTCTAACACAGGAGACAGGCACAGGAAAAGCAAAGCAGCTGATAGCATACTACGGTACGAGACTAGATGAGGTGGCTCAGGGGTATCCACCCTGTTATCAGGGATAGGCGGGGCTGTACTATGCATATGAAAAGGCATCATCTGTAACCCTGGGCTATCCTGTGACTCTGTACACACACCACAAAGTAGCAGAATTGCTAGAAAGGAGGAAAATTTGTGCTGACGCCAGCCAGGATAGCAGCGTATCAGATGCTATTGACATTTCCTGACATAACTATACAGAGATGCACTACCAGTAATATAGCCGATTTTGTCCCTTTAGACTATGAAGGAGAACCCCATGATTGTGTAGGGAAGACAATGGCATTTGCCAAATTGAGAGCAGATTTACGGTCAGAACCACTAGAGGATACAGATAAAAAGGTTCTGTTCGTAGATGGCTCTTGTTATAGGGATTATGATGGAAATCACGCAGGATTCTCAGTAGTGCAGCGGGATCAGTCGAGCTATAAGATTATTAGGATGGAGTCCTGTCCCCAACCGTGTTCTGCCCAAGTAGACAATGTGGAGAGACGGGGGCCAAGCAGAACCCGGAAGGCTTGTGGAGCATGGAAGATGGTTTGTTGGTAGCGCCCACCCCTCTACTGACGATTCTGATTTCAGAAGCACATGGGATGGACCATTGTGCAAGGAGGGGAAGTGATAAAGAAAATAAAGAAGGATGGTTTTTGGTCACCTTATTTACAGGCTTCAGTGGACTTTGTCTTGTCACAGTGTGAGGTATGCGCACAAAATAATGTTCGGAAGGGAATTACAACCCCAATAGGTCACATTCCTGTACCTGAAGGACCATTTAAACATCTAGTGATCGATTACGTAGACATGATAAAGACAGTGAGAGGGAAAAGATACATGCTGGTAGTAATTGATCGATTTAGCAGATGGGTGGAGGCGGTACCTTCAAGAGATCAAGGGGCAAAGACGGTGGTAAAATTCCTGACAAATGAAGTGATCCCAAGGTTTGGAATACCTACAGAAGTTAGCTCAGACAATGGTTCAGCTTTTATCCAGAAAGTGGTCAAACTGGTACTACAGGCGCTGAGGATAAAGCAAAGATTTGGATGTGTATACCACCCTCAGTCGCAGGGCATGGTAGAGAGAATTAATGGAACCCTGAAAGCCAAACTAAACAAAATTTGTGCAGACACTAAACTTAATTGGGTCGATGCTTTACCGTTAGCATTGATGAGTTACCGCATGCAAACTAATCGAGTGACATGCCTGACACCGCACGAGATGCTCACTGGGAAGCTATCATACCTGTGATAGGGATAAGCAAAAATGTTGAATGGATAAACTATATATACTACAATCAACAGAGGTTCATCAACTACACCGATGATGCACTGGAGGCCTTAGGGCAACAGCTAGATGCAACTAGCAGGGTGGCGTGGCAAAACAGACAGGTAGGTACTGGATTGGCTTTTGGCAGAAAAAGGGGGTGTGTGTGTAATGTTTGGAGAACAATGCTGCACTTTCATACCGAACAATACTAGCCCAGAAGGGTCTTTCACCAGAGCAATGATAAATTAAAGAATCTGCGGACAGAGGTCAAACAGAATGCAGGATTTGAACATCAGTTCTTTGATTGGTTGGAAAGTAGACTCGGAGGATGGGGAGCACGGCTGACTAAAATAGCAATAACTGTCAGTATTATATTGTTGAGCTGTGCGCTTGTGCTGTGCTGTTTTCTTCCTTGTCTCAAATCTCTTGTAGTGCCTGCTGCAACCAAACAATTTCCAATGCTCGTGGCAATTACTGAAGCAAGCTTAGTGGAGAAATAAACACCGAAAATGTATCGTTACAGCCTACAACACCTGCAGGATGAACAGGAGCAAAATGACAGTGTGGGAGTAGATTGTAAGGGCTTCTGAGTCTTTTTCCCTGTCTCAGATATACAGAGGGACAGGTTTTTGGCTCAGCGGCCCAGGGTAACAGGGAGAGAATACTTTGAGGTCTTGGCACAGAAAATTTTAGTTTAACCCGAGATTTGGGAATAAGTGCTTGAGTTTATTGGGGCTTTTGTGCACAGACTCTTAGTCTTCTTTCTCTGTGTGAGACCCTCTGGGTCTCAAAGGGGGTATATATTGGAGTATAAAAGTATAAATAAAACTATGAAGTCAGTTTTGAAACTTGCTATTTGATATGCATGTGTAGGAGAATGAAATCTTAAGAATGTAGAAGACAATGGTGTGCTAATGAGAGGTAGCTACAGAAATGTAGATTAGAACATTGGTCAGTTCTGAGTTTGCTATTTGCTATGCATGTATCCTAAAAATGTAGAAGACAATGGTGTGCTAATGAGAAGTAGCTAAGAGATATAGATTAGAACATAATTAAGTCATAAATCCTAGGACTATTATTTGCTATGCATGTACCCAATTTGGTAGGAGACTAAAATCCTAAAAATGTAGAAGACAATGGTATGTTAATGAGAGGCGGCTAAAGAGATGTAGATTAGAACATGATTAAGTCAATGGGTAGAAACAATAGGGACATGATGTACGTGAGGTACGTGTAATACGCAACTATAGATCGATTACATATGCTAATACAACTGGACCAGGAGATTGCTATAAAAAATGCTGTGTCCGGGGATCGGTGGGCAATCAGCGACTAGCTCAATGACTATCTCAGCTTTGATTTGCAAATTAAAGTTTAACCCTTCTTGAAGAATCTTCTGCGTCTCCTGGTCATTTGTGGGGCACGAGAAACCACGACAGTAGCCTCCAACCTGATGGCATGAACATCAATTTCTCAGACTTCAGGTAATACCCCTCTCCCCTTCACCATTCCCCATCCCAATTTCCCTCTCTCAACTTGTCTTCTTGCATACCCATTGCCTCCCTTTGATGCTCCTCTCCTCCCCACTTTTCTTTCTTCCATGTCCTTCTGTCCTCTCCTATCAGACTCCCCCCCTCCTTCATTCCTGTATCTCTTTCACCAATTAACTTCCTAGCTCTTCAATTCATCCCTCCCACTCCTGGTTTCACCTTTCACCTTGTGCTTCTCTCCCCATCCCCCCACCTTTTTAAATCCACATTTTTTTTTCCTACTGTGCTTCTGAAGGGTCTCGGCCCGAAACGGTGAATGTACTCCCTCCCCCCCCCGCCCCCCCGGAAGATGCTGCCTGGCCTGCTGAGTTCCCCCAACATTTTGTATATGGGGAGATCAAATTAGACCTTTCAAATGTACCCAAAAAATAATCTTGGTGATGTATTGTGCTCCTTCCCAGAGAAGTAGTGGGCTAAAATGTCACTCTTCTGCTTCACTGACCAACACTGAATAAAACTCACTTTGTAATCGGATTAGAGCAACATAGTTTAGGTAATACAAGCTGTTTATAGTTCAGAACTTTGAGTGCTTTGTTATTTGCCATGTTTTAGTCACGGGTCGTGCCAAGCTTCAAATCTGATAGCTTTCTACTTTAAATAACAATGGCGGACAGGGTGTAAGAAAATTCCCGGGTGCAAAATTTAGCTTCACGGCACCAAATATTCAATTGTTAACATCGCTCAACATTTTGCAGCCAACCCTCACACAGACATTTGATATTCAACGAGTTCAGCCGCCAAGTAGAGGATGAGATCAACCTACATCTCAAGATTCACTCTGCTCCGTTGAGAACATTTTGCCATAAAACCAAGCATTCTAATAGCAATTTACTATTCATAAACTGTACTACCATGATGATTCAGAGTTACCACTCAAAACCAAATGATCAGAGGTCTTAAAACTAGCTTAGTCAGCATGGTCAAATTGGACCGAAGAGCTTAATTCTGTGCAGCATTAACTCTGCAGCTGCATGCCCCTACGTGCTTAATATTGTTGCACCGTGTCAGATTCTTCAATTTCTTTAAATGCATTCCAAATCATTGGCTTGAACTCAATAATGAGACTAAATTTACAACAAGACATTTAGCACCCAAATATGAAAGGGGCCAAACTAATACAAGGCAGTAATGCAGCTTTCACATATAGATTGTCATATCCTAACAACCTAGGAGCTCTTAAACCAGGGCTTCCCAACCTTCTTTATGCCATGGACCAATACCATTAAGCAAGGGGTCCATGAACCCCAAGTTGGGAACCCCTGATTTAAATGAACTTTTGAAGCAGTCTGTAAGGTGTGTTACATACCCCGTGGGTATCTTGTGACTGTCTCATGACCATGATGTAATGGAGTATCTGGTGAGCGTGATGTAATGGTCTTGTGATGGTGGGCTGATGTATTTCCCTCCCAGTGTGAGGTCACATGATGTAACTTTCCCACCAGTGTGAGGTCATGTGATATCCTGTTTTCAACAGGTATAACGCGGGGAAAGCCTGCTGTGACGTAGGAGTTTTTGTTGGGACGTCGTTTAAGTCGCCCGTTACTCCGCGACTATGGTTTCATGATGCAGTTTTGTTTCAAAGTGGAGTTTTGATTCATACTGTAAGATACATTGTCATTGTGCCGGCAGTTTTGAAAATCACTGCCAGTTATGCTTGATGTATCGTCGATTTAATTTTAAAGTCTTAAGTATTGGAGAGTGAAGATTTATTGAGGTACGAAAACCTGGAGGATAGAGTAAAGTTGGTGTCGTCAGCGGTAATACAGGACTGACCTTATTGGATCTTCGTTCCGGAGTTAGTAACCTGCATCCGAGATAACCCCTGTCTTGTAAGGGCAGGAAGGGTTGGGCTCAGCATTATTCGTCAAGGAAAAGGTCAGTTCCTTCATGCCATTTTGATTTCCTTCATTGTGAATCCTTCGGGCGAGGCACATTTCGGCTGGGACCAGCAGTAACGGCACATCGTCGAGGAATTCGTTACTTCAGAAAAGTCTCTCCTAATTGACTGTATAAATCACTTGGACTTTTGCATTTATCGCTTTAAGAACTGTTCGAGTTGCCGTATAGCAGTTAAGTTTTGGTTAAGTTAGTTGTTTATTTACTTTTCATTTTTATTGAGCAGAGTTTAAATGTTTATTTGTTTATAAAAAAAAACTATCTGCATTCTATATCCATTGTTGCCGAATCGCAACAGGTGAAAGAAGTAGTCCCTGGTTCCTTTTCTGAATTTCAATTTTCTTCTTAAGTAGGAACAGCCTTTTTTATTTTTTTTTAAATTTACTCATTTACGGAATGTGGGCATCACCAGTTAAGCCAACATTTATTGCCCATCCCTAGTTGCCGTTGAGAAGGTGATAACGAACTGCCTTCTTGAATCACTGCAGTCCCTGAGGTGTAGGTACACCCATAGTTCTGTTAGGGAGGGAATTCCATGATTTTGGCCCAGCGACAATGAAGGAACGGCGATATGCTTCAAAGTCAGGATGCTGAGTGACTTGGAGGGGGATTTCCAAGTGGTGGTGTTCCCAGGTATCTGCTATTCTCATCCTTCTAGACAGTAGTGGTCGAGGGTCTCGAAGGTGCTGTCTCAGGAACATTGGTGTACTGTTGCAATGAATCTTTTAGATAGTACACACTACTGCAACTGTTCGATGGTGGAAGGGGTACCAATCAGTGGGCCGCCTTGTACTGGATGGTATCAAGCTTGTTGAGTGTTGATGGAGCTGCACTCATCCAGGTGAATGGAGAGTATTCCATTACACTCCTGACCTGAGACTTCTAGATGGTGGGCAGGCTTTGGGGAGTCAGGAGGTGAGTTACACGCCGCAGGATTCCTAGCTGTTCATTGCCACTCTGTTGCCAGAGTGAAACCACCCTTTTTTTTTTAGAAATTTCCTAAAACATGTTTGTATTAGGTTAAAACACCAAAACAAGATTCCTTTCATTGGAAGTGCAAAACCCTAGGTTACAAATGAACTCTTCTCACAGAAAGATGGTAGATTGCCCAGATTAAGCTAACAATGGTATAAAAATCAAAAGCCAGTGGCAAAGGAAGAGTTTCATCAAACGAAATGTCACAAGTGTGACTTTTGTAAAATCAGGAAGGTTCAGCATAAACTTCAGCAAATTGTAAGAAATCCAGAGACAGGATTTATGCCCTGTTCCAAGTGGTAACATACTCCTCCACATGAGCTGCAGTTAAATGTGTTACATATCCCGTAACTGGATCACTTACCAGCAAAGATAGAGAGGTCCACTGAAGTCTGATGGTACCATTTTTAAACGTTTTTATTTATAAAGGGGCACAAAAGGAAGGTTAATACAAACATTCAAATACCATAAGTCGTCAATACTCAATCTAAAGCGCAGGTATAGTAATGATCAATCAGAAATAAGCTCTATCGTTGTCTGGGGATAATATCTTGTCCATTTGGAAAAATATAACAGTCATTCAAAAGTCGGCAGGCTTCAACCTTTTGGGAACCGCTGAGTTTCCCGTGTTGGAGAGAGAGAGAGAGAGAGAGAGAGAGAGAGAGAGGTTGGTGAGAAAAGGAACACTTGCCCGGGTCCTTACGAAGCAAAGCTGTGGAATCAGGAGAGCAGGCTTTCCTGTTGTTAGTTAAAAGCGATTGTCCGTGATTCCAGCCACAGACTCCCGATTCGGAATCTAACGCACGTGGCTTCCTTCAAAATGGCTTCCCGCTACGACGGGATCACTATCGTGTCTCCTTGGTGCGTCTAAAGGGGTCGTCCCCCCCAGACCCTCCTTTATACTTCCTCACGGGATCGCAGGTGTCAATCTCTCTCTCAACCAGCCCACTTTGCCCGAGGGCTTTACACGTGGTCTTCATGAGACAATAGTCAGGGTCGCTTTATTCTGCATCCCGGTGGAACGTGGTATTCAGCACGTCTCCCTCTCTCTCCCATTTCCTGTGGCTGTTCAGCACGTCTCTCTCTCTCTTGGGTCATTGACCCCCCCCCCCTTCACTAGGGCTCCTGCGATTCTCGCAAAGCAGGGGGCTGGTATCATAACAAATGACATTGTACACAAATATAGTTAAAACTTAAAGAGATGTTTACAAGAAACTCTGAACTATCATGCATCACTTTAGACATCATCTCTTATACAGCTGGGAACAATCACCTTCAGAATTAGAGATGTACAAGATGATGAGAGGCATTGATTGTGTGGATAGTCAGAGGCTTTTTCCCAGGGCTGAAATGGTTGCCACAAGAGGACACAGGTTAAAGGTGCTGGGGAGTAGGTACAAAGGAGATGTCAGGGGTAAAAATTTTTAATAAAAAACGCAGACAGTGGTGAGTGCGTGGAATGGGCTGCCGGCAACAGTGGTGGAGGCGGATAGGATAGGGTCTGTTAAGAGACTTTTGGATAGGTACATGGAGCTTCAAAAAAATAGAGGGCTATGGGTAAGCCTAGTAATTTCTAAGGTAGGGACATGTTTGGCACAACTTTGTGGGCCATAGGGCCTGTATTGTGCTGTAGGTTTTCTATGTACACGTATATTGAAGTTGCAGTTAAAAGTTAGAACTGTCTAATGTCATTAGAGTACCCAGGTTATATTACTTGCACCACTTTTGTGACTTTATGGCTATTCAGACTTTTAAAAGCAGTTCTAACTGAGGCTGCACTGGCAGCCCTTTCCAGCCTTACATAGTATGGATGAATTCAGGGCTAACTTAAAGTGGGTGCATGAGATGCCAATGTGGAGGCTTGTTAAGAGAAGTTTGTGAAGATCTGCCCTTAGGTAAGTACTAACAGTCATAACTGGTGGTAGAGGTAGATACACTAAGGAGATTTGAGAGATTCTTAGGTAGGAACATTGATGAAAAGAATGGGAATTTGTGGGACGGAAGGGTTAGATTGATCTTGGAGTAGGCTATTTAACCTACTGTACTGTGCTGTACTGTTTTATGTTCTATGACTGATTATATAAAAAGTAAGAATAGAAGGAAACATAGCATTCAGAACAATTGAAGATGGTGAGACATAGGTATTAGTGTACATATGGGCAGAGAACAAGTCTCTCAGAATATTTATGTCCAGAAAATATTGTGAAGTTGCAGAAAAGTTAGGAAAGATGCAGTGAAGATAGGATTTCCAGAAGAATTGTAAAAAAAATAGGTAGGAGAAAGGTAGAACAGAATGGAGACAAGATAGTTAATTAGAAACACTGAAGGTTGGGAAAATGGGTAAAGAGGTGGATAGTGAAGTGGATAAATTAGTTGAAACAGATGCTGGTCATTCACAAAGGAAGCAGAGATTGAATGTTTTCAGCTGAAGCTACAAATACACAAGATACAACCTATTCCCAGGTAAGAGCTCTGGAGAAATGGAATGCATTAGACATTTAGTGAAGGAAAGCAGAAAAATAAAAATGCCCAAGAGGACAGACAAAAATTACACTGGTGACTGACGGGAAGTTGCTTGTGCTGAATTTAATGAAACTTAAAATCCCCCACAATTACAGTAAGCAGCAAGGTTTTCAGGAACCAAACAGGAAAGAGATTTGCAGGAATATTTCCAACATTTTAAAATTATGACTGCAATGCATAGTTCTGATGAATCCAAGAAGTGGTGTTAGTTTGTTCTAGATAGGATAGTTGTAAACTGGGCTACCCCCAGACACCAAACAGCACATTAGATGAGCTAGCAGGAGCAAAGGGTATTCCACTTAAGATAATAGCACAAACTATTTATGGAAAGGAGGAACACCCAGAAGTGACTGGCAGCAGATTGCTGCTTGTTATAATGACTAAACTGCAAAAGCAGGTTTTGTGGTTTCAAATGCATAAAATATTGGGTAGGCTTCATTGCCCAGTGGCTTTTCTAGTAGGCTCTGGGCTGAAATAAATGAAGTTGGCTTCACTCTCTAAACCCCTGTAATCTAGCTATCTGCAAGATTTAATTAATTGCAAGAAACTGAAAGTTCCCATGACAAAGGAATCGATTTCAACTGGTCATTAGGTTCAATGTCAAGAGTTTAATAAGTTTTCATGTGTGTTGTCATTTTTATGTTAAAAAAAGGGCAGCTTGCAAGGTACTGCAGACAGGACCGATCACCTCTACAGAGGAAACATCTCCTTGAATGATCACCAGGATAACTTGCATTCAGAATTGAAGTACAAGTAAATTGAAGTTACAGTCAACATAAGAAATAGGAGCAGGAGTCGGCCATCTGGCCTGTCGAGCCTGCTCCACCATTCAATAAGATCATGGCTGATCTGGCCTTGGACTCATCTCCACCTACCTGCCTTTTCCCCATAACCCTTAATTCCCCTACTATGCAAAAAAAATCTATCCAAACTTCTCTTAAATATATTTACTGAGGTAGTGTCCACTGCTTCATTGGGCAGAAAATTCCACAGATTCACCACTCTCTGAGAAAAGCAGCTCCCCCTCATCTCCATACTAAATCTACTCCCCAGAATCTTGAGGCTATGTCCCCTGGTTCTAGTCTCACCTACCAGTTGGAACAGCTTTCCTGCCTCTATCTTATCTATCCCTTTCATAATTTTATATGTTTCGATAAGATCTCCCTTCATTCTTCTGAAGAATGAGTTTGCTTTCATTCTTCTGAAGAATGAGTTGCCCCAGGCAACTCAATATTCCTTCATACTCTAACCCCCTCCTCTCTGGAATCAACCTGGTGAACCTCCTCTGCATCGCCTCAAAAGCCAGTGTATCCTTCTTCAAGTAAGGAGACCAGAACTACACGCAGTACTCCAGGTGTGGCCTCACCAGAACCCTGTACAGCTGCAGCATAACCCCCTGCTCTTAAACTCAATCCCTCCAGCAATGAAGGCCAACAATCCATTTATCTTCTTGATAGACTGCTGTACCTGCAAACCAACCTTTTGCAATTCATGCACAACCACTCCCAAATCCCTCTGCACAGCAGCATGCTGCAATTTTTTACTAATTAAATAATAATCTGCTCTCTTAATTTTCCTTCCAAAGTGGATAACCTCACATTTACCAACATCGTACTCTATCTGCCAGACCCTTGCCTATTCAACCTATCTATATCTCTCTGCAGACTCTCTGTATCTTCTGTACAATTAGCTTTTCCACTCAATTTAGTATCATCAGCAAACTTAGTTACATTACACAACGGTAGTGCCCCCTGAATTATGAGCATAACCGGACTAGCAGAAGTTGTTGTTAGTGTCAATAACAGGGATCTTGTCCTCCATTCCCACCACCTCAAATCACTATCCACAAGGTGGTTTCAATATTGAAAGGAAAATTAATAACTACATACAGAATGATAAATGGGCTAAGGAATTAGAATTCATTTACAAAAATAGATTAGGGTCAGAAAGATGTGTCAAAGTCATGGCCACATTTATTGATAAAGATAATATATTGAGAAAGCAAACTCAAGCAGAAAAGTACTTCAAGTCACAGAACAAAGGATGCAAAATTGAACCTGGTTCTGAAAGAATGAAAGTAAAAATTAATTCCTAAATTGAGAAAGGAAGTCGTATTGGCAAATACCAAACAATGGAAGAAATGAAAGGCAATTTATCCTGGACACAAAACAGTCAGCCAGTTAAAAATGAAGCAGGATATTTGTAAATATCTGAATGACAGGAAACATGCTAACCAAAACAGAAGGTCACAGGCCACACAGACTTCAACTGATAATCAGTTTTAAGGCATTTCAACTTCCCAGTTCAGGTCCAAAGTAATGCCTCATAATGAAATCTAGTCAGCAGAATTTTTCTTACCCTGCTTAATCTAATAATGTCTCTGTGTAACTTAATACTTCTAGCAACTTCTACGTCATCAGCAAATGTAGATAAATTCTTCCCGAGATCCGTTGGCACACCAGTACACACAGAGTGCCAACTGAACTTCTCTCCTCTGCTGTTTGCTATTCAGCTAATCTCACGGGCAGGTGACTTATTTTAATCTTAACGCCATGAAGTGTAATCTTAGTTGACAATGTCCTTTTTTTTTAAAAAAAACCTCTTCTTTCAAATATGATTCTACTACTAAGCTGCATGTGATTGTAATCTGTGGTTACATTTTGATCGTGTTTTTGGGACCAGTTGGGCAATGCAGCATTTTGCTGTCTCCAAGAGAGTCCAGTGAGATTCAAGGCAGAGTGTGCGGCCTGGAGGCAGGCTGCAGGCCCGAGGTGAACTCTCTCTGACTGAGGTGTCGAAGGCGGGAGGGAGCCCAGGATTGCTTCGCTCTGACTGAGGCGCTGAGCAAGGTTGAAGTCCACAAGGAGGACAGAGGAGGATGGGCAGGTGTTCACTGCTGTCCACCCGTGTTTGACTGGTCTTCCTCTCCTTCTCGCTAGCTGCTCTTAGAGGAAAGCACAGCAGTCCTGAGAGGATTGATCAGCAAGGCTGTGCACTCATTTTGGGGAACTGTGAGGTTCATGTTGCCCATGCTCCTGGATTCTGGTGCTCTTCCTTGGCTGTTTTTGAGTGGTTTGATTGATACGGACTGGGGCATGTCAGCAAAGAATGGCCCTGCGACCTGAATTGGCTTGCTGAACTGAACTAAGTTGGCTTGAAATTTAATGCATTATTCACTCACGTTTTGTCATTTGTTCAATTTGTTCTTTTTTCCCAGCGTTGGGTATTTGATGGGGTTTTTTTAAAAATGTGTTCCATGGTGTTTCTTTGTTTCATAGCAGTCTATGAATCTCAGAGTTGTATTCTGTATACATACTTTGATTATAAATGTACTTAGAATCTTTGAACCTTTGATGGGCTTTATGACATGCACCTGCAAATCCATATAAAGAGCATTCAGACAGACATCATCTTCCTAAGTACTTCAGTCAGTTCCTCAGGCAAGTTTGTCAGGGATGATGTACTCAATTTAGCATTCACTCCTTTCCCAATTATAGACTTCTCAAAAACTTCTGGGCCAAATGGTCCATATGTTCTATCACGATTCCCTCATTTACTTTACTACTGGAGTAGCACATTGTTTCTAATTTAAATTATCTATTCTTGGACATTTAGTGCACATTTCCTTAAAAAGCTAATGCTGTAAAACATTTGGTCAAACAATATGATTTTCAAGTGTCTTCATCATAAACCAATGTCTCAATTTCATAATTCCCTTTCAATAGGATTCCAACATGCCTTTTTCTTTATCTACCTCAAATACTGGCCCGAAGTAATTAATACACCTGTTAATTTCTTAATTTTATGTCAACATCCTTTCCCAATTTAAGGATCCTGATTATTCTTAACCATCACCCTGTAAACCCTAATATATTATAAAATCTGCCAAGTTTTCCTGCTAACTCTACTTTCACAACCTTCTATCACCCTTTCCTGTTGCACCCATTTGCTTAATATCAAATCATTTATCTTTTAATCTTATCCTGTTCCTCACATTCAAAAACTCAATAGATAAAACTGCCTTCCCTTTTATCATATAAACTATTTCTGCTATGTGTAACTCTGAATATTTGTTCAATTAGCAAACAAGTCAATGTAAACTTGCACAAATCTGTTTTGTGATTTATTACTGGTCATGAACTTCACAGACAGCTGTGCTGTGCTCTGTTGTTTGACATAGCATTACAATTGCTCTCTGTGGGACAGAGGGTCTGGCAGCATCCATACCAGTGCTGTGGACTATCAGCAGTTGTTAAAATGTACACAACCACAATCTGAAGCATCCTCAGCCTCATTGTCTCACAGCTGTTACAATAAAGCCAGGTAACCATCCTGGTTCAATGACTGCAAAAGGACATGGTGAGATCAGCACCAGCACACTTTTTAAAAAGGTTACACGCTGAATTGGTGGGTTTGCAACATCGGTGCTAAGCAGCTACAAAGGACAGCACATTAGCAAATGTGTCTAGTGATATTCAGTCCACAAAAATAAACAACAATTATATTCAGTCTAAATATAATGTCTAAATCAGTACTTTCTACTCTTATCAAAGTTAAACGAGACAAGAATCCCTGGTGTACTTGTAACTTGCCATGGCAAGCTACTAGTATGGATAGAAGACTGGCTGACTAGCAGAAGTCAGAGAGTGGGGGTAAAGGTCAGCTTTTTGGATGACTGCTGGGCTGCTGGTGACTAGTATGCAGAAGGCTGGGAGAGTGGACAAAGAAGGGGCAGATAGAATGCAGTACAGTGAAGAGTACGGGCCACGACCTTTGGTAGGAAGAATGAAGGCACAGACTGTTTTCTAAATGCAGAAAACATCCAGATATCTGTGGCGCAAAGAGATTTGGAGTCCTAGTTCAAGATTCCCTCAAGGTTAACTCGCAGACTGAATCAGTAGTAAAGTTGGCTAACTCAACGTTAGCAAGGACTAATAGATAAGAGCAAGGATGTACTGCTGGGGCTATACAAGGCAATGGACAGATGCATTTGGAATATTGTGGGCAATTTTGGGTCCCATATACAAGGAAAAGATGTGCTGGGCATAGAGAGTCTCCTGAGGAGGCTCATAAGAATAATCCCATGATTGACAGGCTTAACATCCAAGGTTCATTTGATCGCTCTGGGCCTGGACAAAATGACATTCAAAAGAATGGAATTCTCATTGAATCACACTGGAAACTGGAAGGTCTGGGTAGAGTGGATGCGGACAGCATGGTGCCATTAGAAGAAAAACCTAGGATTCACGGGCACAGTCACAGCAAAAGACATGTACCTTGAAAATTTTCTTCAGTCAGGGGTGGTAAATCTGTGGAATTCATTGCCACAGACTGCAGTGCAGGCCCAAGTCATTGAGTGCATTTAAAGTAAAGATTGACAGGCTCTTTACTGACAATGGAGTCAAGGGTTCTGGGGAGAAGGCAGAAGACGAGGGTTAAAATAAGGTCATGATTGAATGGGAGAGCAGACTCGATGGACTGACTGGCCTAGTTCTGCTCCTATATTTTACCACCTGTAAAATCAATGCTAAACCTCATTGATTGTGCTGTCAATGTGCACATGCTTGGAGATGACCTGATCACTGATGCAAAACTTGGTTTCTACCAGAACTGCCTGGCTCAAAATCTCTTTACAGCACCTGTGCAACAAGGACAATGAACTCCGAAACAAAGTGACTGTGACTGGCCATTATCGCTGACACACTACCGGCAGCTGTGATTCCAGTTGTAGAGTTCTCAAGCCCTTCAATTCCAGCTGTAAACCTTCCCACTCCGGCCCTGCAAGACCATCTTTGAATGTTGTTTGAACTGTAGTTTTTTTCCCCCAACTCTATCACAAATACCATGAGGTCATTTGGTTTCGAAAGATGGCACCGATAAGGGGTGACTCATTGCGTATGGCTCCGATGGAAATCATAATATATTCCCCTTCAGGACTACTATGGCTGTCCACAGTCATAGCGGTGAGTACTTCAATAAGCAACATAACTTAAAAGACATTTTTTAAATCTATCGATACTCAAAATCAACAGATCCCTGAATTCAGACTCCTGTCACAAGTACAGCCTCCCTGTAGGAAAAAGGAAGCAAAGAAAGTTTGCTGGGCTGCAAGTAAAACTGAAACACAGAGGCCTTAGACCCCACTCCCAACTATCGTTCGGAGGAATGTACAGTCTCTGGAAAACAAAACTGGATGTACCAGAGAAACATCAGGGATTGCTGGGTACATTGCTTCATGGAAACATGGCTATCCCCTGCCATTTTGGATGCAGTACTGCAGTTCACCATTCACTGTAAAAGACAGGACAGCTCAGTCGATTAAAGGCAGCAGAACTGGCGTATGCTTTATAATTAACACGGCATTGCACAGGAATGGCAATTGTGTTTCAGTCCTGCTCACCCGACCTGGAAATCTAGCGGTCAAATGCCATCCTTTTTTATCTGCTGAGGGAGTTTTCTGCCATTGTCCTGGTAGCGGTGTACATTCCATCTCAGACTAAAATGAGGCAGGCACCGGAGGATCTGAGCTCCATAATCAACAGGCACAAGGCAGCGCACCCTGATGCCTTCCAGATCATTCTGGGGGATTTCGAACAGACCAGCTTGAAGGAGTCTCTGAACAGCACCAACTTATCACTATGGAACCAGTGGAGCCATCACACTTGACCACCATCAAGAACGCTTACAATGCCACCCCAGGCCCACTCTGGAAAGTCCTATCACCTAGCTATACTTCTACTCCCAACATAGAGACAAAGGCTAAAGAGCACAGCATCAGTGGTGAGGACCAAGAAGGTATGTTTAAGAGAGGTGGAGGAACACTTCCAGGACTGATTTAAGTCAATGGACTGGAAAATATTCAGGGATTCATCTTCGAGTCTGAATGAATATCCACTAATTTCATGCATGGATTTCTGTATGGATGAATGTTTGCCTTCAAAAATATACCGGACTTGGCCAAATCAAAACCCATGTATGAACTAGGAGATTCATAGTCTGCTGAGGGCTAGATCTATGGTACTCCTGACCAATGATCCAGAAATATACAATAAGTCCAAGTACAACATATGGAAGGCTATCTTAGGAGCAAAAGCAATAAATTCCAGTTGAGGTTAGGGACAGAATCAGATGCACACCAGCTCTGGCAGGGTTTGCAAGCGAAACCTAACATTGCGAATGGCAGTGATGCTTCACTCCCACTTTGAAAGGGAGAACAAAACTCTATGGGCCATGGCACAGGATTGGAAAAAGCTGCAGAAAGTTGTAAACTCAGCCAGCTCCATCACGGGCACGAGCCTCCCCAGCATCCAGGACACCTTCAAAAGGCAATGCCTCAAAAAGGACTCCCATTACCCAGGACTGCTACCATCAAGGAAGAGGTACAGGAGCCTGAGGACACACATATTCAGCATTTGACAAACAGCTTGTTTCCCTCTGCCACCAGATTTCTGAATGAACAACGGGCACATCAACACTTCCTCAGTAACTTTTTTCCCTTTGTTTTTGCAATACTTATTTATTTTTCATATATGCCTCTTACTGTAATTTATAATTTTATTACTGTGTATTCCACAATAATACATATTCTAGAGATGTTAAATATATTGATTCTGGACTTTACCAGTGTTGTGATGAACTCTGAGATATTTTAGGAACTGAATAATTATTGACCTAATATTACGATATATTTTCTCACAGCTCAGAAGCCAGTCAATAAATTCGGAATTTCACCCAAATCAGTGAGAAAATTTTGCTCACCCAAATTTAATTCCAATTTTAAAAAATGGGAAAGTTACAGCATACTTCGGTTCCGTCTCCAGCCCAAACACTTAACAGCTGAAAGAAAATAGTTTCGCAGAAATCTTTTGAGAAAGCATTTGCTATATTTAGAAATACGTGGCTCAGGTCTAGACACTCACACGATGGTGTCTAGACACGGTGGTGTTTTGCTCAAGTGCTCAGACGAGGTGGTTAAATACTGAAGTGAGGTTTCCTCCGTTTTTTCCACTTTTTCAATGGTCACAGGTTGTAAGCGAACGGAAGGAACATCGAGTTTCTAAAACCCGGCTCTTTCCCAAATATGCATTTAATATATTCGCAACGAGCAAATACTGAGCTGGTAATTACGCAGTTAAAGCTACCGGCTTTCGAGAATTCTGTTTAAGGTTGAGCCTTAAACCTTCTGTTGCACGTAAAAGGGGAAAACCTCTCGGCGCCTACTTGTTCCAGATCTCCCAACTTCTCGCCCAATCCGCTAACAACCAATAGATTTTACCAGCAAACAAAAACTTCCGTATCGAGGGGTTGAATTTAGGCAGACGATAATGCATTATTTACGTTAATTTGATTAGCGCAGTGCACTGGCAGGGAACGGAAGCGAGCACAAGCCGCAAGGGAAACTAGGCTCCAATCTCCAGAATGCAAACACGGTAATGTGAAAGGGATTACCTGTGTAAATGGACTGAACCGCATAAGCGACAGAGTAGTGAGACTTAGAACGAAGATGCAGAATAGAGTGCTCATCCGTCCGCTTTACTTCCTCTTCACGGTAGTGAGTGCGGTGGGTTCAGGGCGAGCCGCATGATCCCAGACAATGCCGACTGGTGAAGCCCAAGCAAACTCCAGCTTAACTCCGTAAACTGTTCCTTCCCCCTCAAACGCGTGTACGAAAAGAATCAGCTGCAAGCAATGACCACAATAGCAATGTTCCGCGATCACCCGGGCACCCCCTGTCGTTAAATATGCATTCAACGCACTTTCGAAAGAGAAAGTTCAGACTTGAAAAGTTGGGAGGAGTCCTAACTTTACGAGAAAATGCCGCGCACATTCTCAGCACTACTATCACGAGCCACTCCTACCTCAATCAGTTATTTGCCCGTTTCTCTTTTTGCTACTTATCCTGTCTTAGAGAAGGCGGTGTATAATTTTACGGTTGGTTACTCTGGCTCGACCAGTTATTCGCATCTTGTTTGTTTGTCGGGGATTCGTTACTGGAGTCTTTGGTGCTGCAGCCTACAAAAATAGTACTTGTCAACAGGCAGTTTTTATTGCAGGGAGTAAACGCTCAATTAATTGCAGTGCCAAGTACAACAAAAATATGGTCCAGCGTATCGATCCGGCTATAAAGAAAGCAAGACATCGACTATATTTCAAGATGAGTTTGAGGATATATGGTTTGTCACCTAAACTACTCGAAAATGTTCACAGATATACCATGGAGAGCATTCCGACTGGCTGCATCACCGTCTGATGTAGGGGGAGGGCACTGCACAGGCTGGAAGTAAAAGCCGCATCGAGCTGCAAAATTAATCAGCTCCATCACGGGTACTATCAGAATCAGAATCAGACTTCAATCGCCAAGTACCTATGCACATACAAGGAATTTACTTCCGGCAGATGTTGTCTCTCTGCTCATAACAATAATAATGATAAATATAAATGAAAATATAAATTGTACATACAGGTAGTGCAATCCAAGTAATAGTTAGCCGACAGTTAACCGGCAGTTAACTGTTCAGCAAAGTGACCGCAGTAGGGAAAAAACTTCTCCAGTGCCTATTAGTCTTAGTCTGGAGGGATCTGAAGCGCCTACCAGACGGAAGCAGATCAAACAGTCCGTGCGCAGGATGGGAGGAGTCCTTTATGATGTTCCCCGCCCTCTTCTTCAAACTGGAAGAGTACAGGTCCACAATAGAGGGCAGGGAGGCTCCAATAATGCGCTCGGCAGTCCTCACTGTGCGCTGTAGTCTGGTTCTATCCTGCTTGGTGGCGGCTCCAAACCACACAATGATGGAGGTGCACAGGACAGACTCAATGACTGCAGTGTAGAATTGCAGCAGCAATTCCTGAGGCAGGACGTCTTCAAGGAGGAGTGTCTCAAAATTAATCAGCTCCATCACGGGTACTATCCAAGACGTCTTCAAGGAGGAGTGTCTCAAAATTAATCAGCTCCATCACGGGTACTATCCAAGACGTCTTCAAGGAGGAGTGTCTCAAAATTAATCAGCTCCATCACGGGTACTATCCAAGACGTCTTCAAGGAGGAGTGTCTCAAAATTAATCAGCTCCATCACGGGTACTATCCAAGACGTCTTCAAGGAGGAGTGTCTCAAAATTAATCAGCTCCATCACGGGTACTATCCAAGACGTCTTCAAGGAGGAGTGTCTCAAAATTAATCAGCTCCATCACAGGTACTATCCAAGACGTCTTCAAGGAGGAGTGTCTCAAAATTAATCAGCTCCATCACGGGTACTATCCAAGACGTCTTCAAGGAGGAGTGCCTCAAAAAGGCGGCATCCACCATTAAGGACCCTCACCACTCAGGGCATGGTCTCTTCTCATTGTTACCGTCAGGAAGGAAGTACAGAAGCGTGAAGGCGCACACTCAGCGATTCTAGAACAGCTTCTTATCCTCAGGCTGCTCATATTGTCAACACTTTTGGGCCCCATATCTCAGAAAAGATTTGTTGTCATTGGAGAGAGTTCAGAGGAGGTTCACCAAGATGATTCCAGGAATGATCGGGTTAACATATGAGGAGTGTGTGGCAGCTTTAGGCCTGCACTCACTGGAATTTGGAAGAATGGGTGTGGGGGGGGGGGGGATCTCATTGAAACCTACTGCATGTTGACTAGATAAGGTGGGTGTGGAGAGGGTGTTTCCTGTGATGGGGGTATTCAGAACCAGCGGGCACAGCCTCAAATCTGAAGGGCGACCTTTTAGAACAGAGATAAGGAGGAATTTTTTTAGCCAGAGAGTAGTGAACCTGTGGAGTGCTCTGCCACAGACCTCGGTGGAGGCCAAGTCCATGGATATATTTAAAGGAAAAGTTTGATTGGTCAGGACATCAAAGGGTATGGTGAGAAGTCAGGTGTATGGGGTTGAATGGGATCCAGGATCAACTATGATGGAATGGCTGAGCAAACTCGATGGGCTGAATGGCCTAATTCTGTTCCTATGTTTTATGGTTTCATGGTCCTCTGCCATCCCATTTCTGAATGGACATTGAAACCATGACCACTACCTCACTATCTTTTTAATTACTCTTTGCAAAACTTATTTAAATTAACAATTTTTATATACATACACCGTAATTCACATTTAAAAAAAATATATTATCGTGTATTGAATTGTACTGCTGCTGCAAAGTTAACAAATTTCACGACGTATGCTGATGATTTTAAACCTGATTCTGATTTTGATTCTGGTCTCAGCTGATAAACTGGCAGAGCAATAGCAAACAGAGTTCTGATTCTGATTTTGATTCTGGTCTCAGCTGATAAACTGGCAGAGCAATAGCAAACAGAGTTCAATATTGATAAGTGTGAGGTAATATTTATTGTGAAATTAAGAAACTGTCAGGCATATACAATGGCCCAAAAGTGTACTGAGCAAAGGAACTGAAGGAGGCAACATATGTCGATAGGGTAGTAAAAACGACTTGTGGGATGTTTGTTTTCATTAGCCCGGGCACTGGGCATAGAGCATGAATGGTATGTCAGAGTTTTATTGACTTTGGTGAAGCCACATCTGGAGTATTGGATGCAGTTGTAGCAAATGTCATGATTGTTCTGAAGAGGGTGCAGAAGAGCTCCAAGGGGAGGATGGTGTCTGATTTATGAGGAGAGACTGAATAAACTAGGTTTATTTTCCTTGGAGCAAAGCCTGAGGTGGGGGGGGGGGGGGAATCTAATTGAAGTGTGTGAAATTATGAAGGGTACAGGTAGGGTCCACAGTGGTAAATGTTACCCCATAGTGGGGGTACCTATAACCAGGGGCATGGGTTTAAAATGAGTAGAAGTTTAGAGGATGTAATGATTTTTTCCACATGGAGGATGGTCAGAATGTGAAATGCACTACCCAGGAGGGTGGTGGAAGGTGAGGCCCTCGCAACATTTAAGAAGTATCAAGGCAAGCCCTTGTACTGCCAAGGCAATGAAGCTACCTACTAAATGTTAGTAAAATAGGATTCATATAGATAGGTTCTTGATGTTTGGCATGGACAGACAGGATGAGCCAAAGGGCCTCCTTTTCTGTTGTATGACTCCATGACTGCAATGAGCTGGCTTTTCCGACTGCAGATTTTTCCACCAGTTTTCCTTTTAGTTAGAGCCACGACATACCCCTTTTAAGGAATTCTCACTGACATGGCCAAAACTGGCTTCCATTAATCATCTCAATGGGAACATGTCAACTTCGTCAATGTTCATAGAAGTTGGCCCTTGTGTTCATACCTACTGTATTTATTAAAAGTTATTCACAATTTCCTCCACATTAACATTGAATTGTACACCAACATTGTTGCTAATCTTGTTACTTGAGTGTATTATTTATAGTCCAGAAACAAATGTAATGAGCAACAGCATATTTGCATGAGAAAAATCACTTATGAATCAATGTTAAAACTGGAATAAACTCATTAAATGTTGGCTTTTATTCTGGGGAAGACTGGTGTGAATATTAAGGAATTTGAGCACATGCTCTTAACAGTGTAACCACAATAAGTATATTCCTGATATACCCAAAGTATATCACAGAAATTCATTTCAACTGAGTAAGTTATTTTGAAAGTCTTCATGCTTCTTAAATTAATAACTGGCTGTTAAGTATTCTTGCCAAGAAGCAGTGTCATAAATTTCCAGATGGATCAAATTAAATTGATTTATAGTATGCCATGTGTTGGAGAAATATTGGACATTGTTTTCTAAAGTCAAAGGGAACTACCCAAACCATATAAGCTACTAAATGTAGGATATAATTGGGTATGGCTTTGTGGTATTATAATATCTCTTTTCCACTATATTCCCCCTCCCTACCTTCAACTCCCAATTTTAAGTGCCAAATTGAATTAAGTGCTCAATCTGCCCGGATGATAAAATAATCTACAATTGATATCTGGAAGATTTAGTGACTAAGATGAGTCATAAGCTGAGCAAAATATCCAACAGTACAGCAATCAGAACACCTTCAGGCTTAGCGGGGTGGAGGGGGTGAGGAAATAGAGGTCATATCACTTGGTACAGTCAGTTCTTAATGGTCCATTTACATTTCATGCCCCATAATACTTCCTTCTTAGAATCAGGTTTAATATCATTGGCATATGTTGTGAAATTTGTTATTTTGTGGCAGCAGTACATGGCAATAAGTAATTAAAATATAAATTATAATTAAGTGTACCAAAATATTAAATTAATTAAGCAGTGCAAAAAGGAAGGACAATATTGTAAGGTAGTGTTCATGTATTTACTGTCCATTCAGAAATCTGGTAGCGGAGGTGAAGAAACTTCCTGAAACACTGAGTGTGTGTCTTCAGGCTCTGGTACCACCTCCTTGATGGTAGCAATGACAAGTAGGCATGTCCTGGGTAATGGGAGTCCTTAATAATGGATGAGACATTGCCTTTTGAAGATGTCCTCGATTCTGGGGGGGCTGGTGCCAACGATGGAGTTTACAACATTCTGCAGCTTTTTTCAATCCTGTATACCAGACAGTGATGCAACCAGTTAGAATGTTCTCCATGATACATCTAGTCCCATTGCCCACATTTAATATAGAGTTTCTAAACCCCTTCTATCCATATATTTATCTAGACAGTGTTTAAATGTTGCTAATGAGCCTACCTCAACCACTATTTCAATGTTTGTTCTAAATATGCATTGGACTTTGTGTAAAATATCTGTCCCTAATTTCCCTTATAAATCTCTTGCCTCTGATCTTATTTTAATACCCCCTCCCTGGGGAAAAAATATGCTGTGTTTTCACCCTGTCCATGCCACTCGTGGTCTTATATAACCCTATGGGATAACAGCCCAATCTCCTACGTTCCAGTCATAATCTATTTAACTTCTCCTTGTAACTTAGGCCTTCAAGTCCCAAACTGGAAACAACGCTCCAAGTGCAGCCTCACCAATAACTTCTGTAACCACAACAAACCTTCTCAACTCCTAAACTCGGTGTCCTGGGTGATGTAGGTCAGCATACTTGTTATCTTCTTTACTACACTATCTTCCTGTGGTGCTGCTTTCAGCAAGTTATGTATTTGCATTTCTGGGTCCTTCTGTTCCTCAGCACTCCCCAGGGCTCTGCCATTGACTCTTTAGGCCCTACTCTGTTTTATCTCCCAAAATGCCTCACATTTTTCTGGGCTAAAAGCCATTTGCCAATCCTTGGCCCACATACCTGGCTGGTAGATATTGCCCTGTAATTCTTCATAACCTTCTACAGTGTCTACCATAGCACCTGTTTTAGTAACATTCATAAGCTTACAAACCATGGCTTGTACATTCACATCCAAGTTGTACAAGCAGCAAAGAACCAGCCACTGACCCCTGCAGTACACCTCTGGAGGCCACAACCGGCCATCGTATTCTGCTTCCTACCACTGAGCCAATTATGAATACGGTCCACTATCTCCACCTGGATCCCATGCTATCTAACATTCCAGATTAGCTTGCTATGTGGAACTTGTTAACGTTTATATGGACAACATCCACTGCCTTACCCTCATCTATCCTCTTGGTTAGTTCCTTAAAGAACTCCAAGAGATATGTCAGTCATGACTTCCCATACACAAGGCCTTGCTGACTGCCCTAAAAGCTGTCTCTCCAAATATTGTAGGCCCTGTGTCTCAGAATTCCCTCCAGCAATTTACCCAACACCAACATCAGACTCACTGGCCTATAGTTTCCTAATTTGCGTTTGCTATCACAT
The DNA here is from genome assembly GCF_048418815.1 of Hemitrygon akajei. NCBI lineage: Eukaryota > Metazoa > Chordata > Chondrichthyes > Myliobatiformes > Dasyatidae > Hemitrygon > Hemitrygon akajei. Next base: position 66,490,864 of record NC_133127.1, on the reverse strand, counting down.
TAGCCACTCTCTGGTCCTCCTGAACCTCACCTCTGGCCAGAGATGATTCTGCAATTTCTCTCCTAGCATCCCGTGAGTTTTAAGTGTTCACTAGGTCAGGCCCTGGGCTTTATCCACCTCAATTCACTTTAAGGCATCCAATACCTCCTCTCTGCTAATTCCCATGTCTTCCAAGATGACACCACTCATTGCCCACATTTCCTTAGCTACCATCATTTTCTCCACAGTAAAGAAGAAATATTCATTTAAAACCATTCCTATTTTGCTTGGTTCCACAGGCAGATGGCTATGCTGATCTTAAGAGGCCCTATTCTCTCCCTAGCAACTCTATTACTCTTAATTTGCCTTACCTTGTCTGCCAGGTTCTTCTCACAGCCTGTTTCAGCCTTTCTAACTTCTGCTAAGTTTGCTCCTTCACTTCTTGTAGTCATCAAGAGATCTGCAAGTTCCTAACTGCTTATGCACAGTGTATGCCTCCCCCTTCATCTTGACTAGAGCTTCAATATATTCTCATCAACCAGGGTTCCTGCAACCTGCCAGCCTTCCCCTTCACTTTTTACAGGAACACCCAGGCCCTGAATTCTTGATATCTCACTTTTAAAGGCCTCCCACTTGGCAATGCTCTTTTCCCTGCAAATGATCTCACCCAGCACCCTGGAAAATGCCTTCAAAGTTTACTCTGCCCCAGTTTAGGACTTTAATCTGCGAGCCAGTTGAGTCTTTCTCCCTAATTACTTTAAAACTAACAGAATTATGGTCACTGGATCCAAGGTGCTCATGGACAGATACTTCTGCCAATGCTCTACCTCATTTCTAGGAGGAGGTCCAGTGTTGCACGCTCTAGTAGTTCCCTCTCTATACTGATAAAGTAAACATTCTTTGACACATTTGACAAGTTCCATTCAGTCCAAGCCTTTAATACTCTGGTTGGCCAATCACTATTGGTGAAGTTAAAATATCCTACTAATTTAACTTATTATGCCTACAGCTAACTTCAGTCTCTCTACATATCTGCTCCTGCAATTCCTGCTCATTACTGACGTGCCTACGATGCAATACCATCAGATTGAGATCCCCTTTCTGTTTGTAAATTGTACTCATATGGCCTCACTGGATGATCCTCCAAGAATATCTTCTCTAATGCTGGTTGTTACGTCCCCTTTCATTAAGAAAGCAAATCAACTTCCGCTCTTACCCACATCTCTATCATGCCTGTAGCATCTGTGTTGTAGAACACTGAGCCGCTAGTCCTGCTCTTCCCACAGTCATGTTTCTGTTATGGCTATAATATCCTAGTACTCAGAGACAATTCATGCTCTGAGTTTGTTCCCCTACCTTCAAGCCTCTTGCATTAAATTAAATCAATATGAACCAATGGTCTCTCCTCTCTCTTTACTGTGTTCCTGTCTATCCTGATGCCTGAAGTTGCTCTCATGTTACCGCCTGATTTCTCATCAGTCACTCTACTGCTGATGGCCCCATGTCCTGGCCACTCAGTTTAAATCCTCTCGAGAAGCACTAGCAAATCTCAAAACTAGAATAATGGGCCCATCCAATTCAGGTGCAACCCACCTCTCTTGTACATAAAATATACTGCAGTTCAAGGGAAAACACGAGGAAATCTGCAGATGCTGGAAATTCAAACAACATACTCAAAATGCTGGTGGAACACAGCAGACCAGGCAGCATCTATAAGACACCCCCTCCAGTCTTCTCCTATCATTTCGCATTTCCCCCTCCCCCCACTACTTTCAAATCTCTTACTATCTTTCCTTTCAGTTAGTCTTGACGAAGGGTCTCCGCCCGAAACGTCGACAGTGCTTCTCCTTATAGATGCTGCCTGGCCTGCTGTGTTCCACCAGCATTTTGTGTGTGTTGTTTGCAGTTCAAGGGATTCTTGATTTGAACCAGGAGAGTGAGAGCTATTGATCTTTGGTTAGAAGCCAGAGGTTTAAACAATGAATAATTTATCTCCAAGAAGTGGATGATGGTAAATCATCAATGTCAAAAGCAATATGATGCAAGAGCACTCATCTGAAGGACTGGACATCCAGTAGTACAGCTATCTCTTCTTACAATGTTTATTTTCAACATCGATTTTTCTGTTAAAGAATCAGAGTAGGACTTGAATACAGAACCTTCTGAGTTATTGATAACACCGATCAAACGAAATGTGTCTGGAAGGATTCATTGATCAAGTGGTCAAGTTATCAGAAGGCAACCACACCTACATACTGTATTATTGTTGTATCTGATTAAACTTAACAATGAGTTTAGAAATAAGTACCGTAGGTTTGGCAATGTTCTTTTGGCGTCTGATAAATAATATCCTTTGCTGGATAAATCTTTAAAAGCAAAGTATGCATAGGCAAATTAATGTAAGAAAAAGATGTTTTATAATTTGCCAATATTTAAGGTCCTCTCTGTAACTTGCTGGGCTATTTCGGAGGACAGTTATGATTCAACACTTTCGGTGAGTGAGGAATCATATAGAGACTGGACCATGTAAGGATAACAGAATTTCTTTCCATGAAAGACTATGGTGAATAGGATAAGTTTTCACAACATTTGCCACCAAAATACTGAGGAAAGCCATAATTTATTTCAAATGTTATTTAGTTATTTGTATTTATATTGTTCCATTATTGCAGTGAGATTTTGAATTCAAGTCCCCAAAACAAAGGTAAGTCTGTTAACACAGCCGCTCTGGTACCATGCTCATGACATTGATTAAAGAAAATCAACATTGAGCTGAAGTGGTGTTGAGTGATTATTAAGTTTGATGTACGTCTCTTGAGTGGAGAATTATATATAAAAAGTATGACTCAGAGCAAGTTTCAGGAACATTTGTATTGGTCTCTGACTCATAAGCTGATTGTTCATGTTTGCCTCCCATGTCTTGCATTTCTAATTTGTAACACATTGCTTAAGTAAAGCAAATGAACAAAAATATGAAACAACATGGAACCTGTAATGCAGACTTGCTATGTACTTCCAGTATATATTTGTAATGAGGCAATTCTATATGTAATAATTAATATCTTGATAACTGCTTTTGACTAGAAAGTTCAGGAAAAAATAGAATTCATTGCTATCACTGTTTAGAAAGAAACCCAGCAATTTATATTAAAGAGATACACACAGATGCCACCGTACAGTGTTAAATTTTCCTGAACAGCAGCGGTGCCTTCTCACCGAAAGGTTCTCCACTGAAGTTTATTGCATTTCTGAAATTGCTAGATAATTGATGGATAAAAAACAAGGCTATTTAATCCCTGTCAGATTTTCTGCAGTTAATCTCACTAACCTCTTTCTGTGGAATTATTCTCCCCATCACGATTAATTAAATAGAAAAAGAAACACACAAAGAAAGGAGTGCATGTGTGGAAAATTATTAGGCAGTTACAATAAGAAAGAGTAACTCTTCACAATTGAAAAACAACTTAGAATACATAGAATAATAAACCTAGCCAAGCTCAATTTATCAGAGTTAAGTTTTCACCTCAGAAGCTTTCAGCTTGGGCCTCCGTACAAGGAAGCAGCACAGAAACATGATACATACAGTCAGTAAAGCTAGCATGCCCAGGCAGACAATCAGGAATTGGTTATAAAGCTGATCATGCGCCACATCGGTGGACAATGAGGATAAAGGTACAATGAGGAGGTACGAACATCAGAACCACATTTGTAACAAGTTCAAACTAACCTGACAGTAAACCAACTTAGTCATCCTTAACTAAAAAAATTATATTTATCCTCAGAACAATTTGTGAGGGACAGTTATACACAGTAACTTTGTTATTTGCGAATAGAATAGTTTAGGTGATTTGCAGCATGCAACACGTGAAATGAATAAAGAAGTACGGTTATCCTCGTTATCCGTACTGTAAAGGTTGAACTTGTATAAGGAACAAAAATGTTAGGAGGTCTCAGTTCTGAGTTTTCAGGTAAACTACTTCCAATCCTTTCTCTCCAGTCATGGACAGAAGATCACAACATTGTCATTGTCTGCACTTCCTTGTCCCATATCTCAACAAAGACCTTTCTATGGATTTTTCTTGTTTCTCTTTTGCTTGTTCTATCTTGGCAACATCATTCCAGAAACACATCACCTTCTCTGAATAGGCTGCCATCACCTAGCTTTATTTCTTCGTAGTTCCCAACAATTCCATTAACTCCAAAAGACTGCTTGAAAAACATCCAGTATTGGAATAATGACATTGGATTAGTTTCCTTAATACTCAAATATGTTTTGACAAATTTACATTTCCTGTGATAGTTATTCGCTTTCATATTAATATCAAGTATTTTAAACTAATCTGAACAAAGAAAAATGAAGTAGGTTTGATGAACTGGGCTACCTTCCTTGAAGTATTACTGTATGTGTGGTTGGAAAATGAACGGTACCTAATTCAGAAAAGTTCTTGTGCACTAGTATTCAAGATACATAAATGGAGAGCCTTTTTTCACTGATTAGGTAGGTACTGGTTTAAGCAAAGTTAAAAGTACATGGTGAAAAGTCCCACACTCTAGGGTCTCAGACTTTCTGGTGAGTAAACTTAATGGGATGAGATGTCAGTAAACGTCCCCAAATGGGAAGTTCCAGAAAATTAACTCCAGAGTAACAGGCTTTTCCTAAGGGGGAGGTAATTCCTTTCTCAGCATTTGTGAACATTTTTAAAAAAGCTTTGTTTCAGCATGAAGGCACTTCTGCTCAGTTTTAGTTCTCTTTTCACAGTTTCATTTCCTGAGTAAACATGACAAATGGATTTTCCCGTAACTGGTGGACTCACGGTCCAGGATCTTTGCCCTTTCTTGGCCTGCATTTGTATCCTCTATCCTGGCATGGGTCTAATTAGATAAGTGGTAAAACTTAATTACAGGCTTTCTTGGAGGGTGGTAAATATAACTTAAAATACCAGCCAACTGAAAGGCCACATACTTTTCGTGAGTTCTTTATCTACGTCAGAGGAAGAAGGACTTAAGGTTTAGAAAACAAAGGTCAGACAGGGCTTTTGAGACTTGTAAGGAATCCAGGAAGGAACTCAAAGGGTCTCAGGAGAGCTAGAAGAGGATATGAGAAGGCCTTAGCAGAAAGATTATGGAAAACCTGAAAGCATTCTACACATATGTGAAGAAGAGGAGAATGATTAGAGTGAGGGTAAGACTGATCAGGGATAAAAAAAAGAAACATGCTTGGAGTCGGAGGAGGTAGGGGAGGTCCTCCTTTGCTTTGCTTTAGTATTCACCAGTAGGATGGACCTTGACAAATGTGAGGTCAGCGAATGCTGGAATATATGCTGGAACAAGTCGACATTGAGAAAGAAGATCATCTGGAACTTTTGTAAAAATATTAAGATAGATAAGACACCAAGGCCAGCTGGGATATCCACCAGGTTACTCTGGGAAGCAAGAGAAGAGATTGCTGATGATCTTTGCGCCCTCATTAGCCACAGAAATAATACAAGAAGCTTAGAGGGTGGCAGATAAGAGATGTTAAGCCTTTCAAGAAAGGTAATAAAACTAATCCTGCGAATTTTAAACGGATGAGTGGTGAGCAAATTACTCATCAGTGCTCATCAGTACTCACTGCTCATCAGTGGTCAGCAAATTACTGGAAAAGATTCTTAGAGGCAGGATTTATGAACATTTGGAGAAGCATAGACAGATTTGGGACAATCAGCATGACTTTGTGACTGAATTCTACAAAGTAATGACAGAACAGTTTGATAGAGATAGGTGTGGTGTACATGGATTTTAATAAGGCATTTAACAAGGCTCCCCATGGTAGGCTCAATCAGGAGGCATGAAATCCAGGGAAAGCTGGCTGTGTGGATTCTGAATTGGTTTGCCCACAGAAGGCAGAGGAGAGGAGTTGATAGAGCATATTCTACTTGAAGGTTGGTGACTGGTGGTGCTCTTCCGGGCTCTCTTTTGGGACATCTGCTCTTTGTAATATTCATGAATGAGTTGGATGAGTAAGTGGGAAAGTGGGTTATAATGGAACAATGACAGGATGCAGAGCTGAGTTGAGAAGTGGCAGATGGCGTACCATCTGGAAAAGTGTGAAGTGATACAGTTTGGAAAGTTAAATTAGAAGGTCAAATACAAGGTTAATGGCAGTGTTCATAATAATGTGGAGGAATAGTGGAATCCTGGGGCCCCTGTCTATAGATTCCACAAAGCAACCAATGCATGTTGATAGGGTGGTTAAGAAGGAATATGATACGCTGGACAAACAAGAGAAAATATGCAGATGCTGGCAATCTGAGCAACACACACAAAGTGGTGGGAGGAACTCAGCAGGCCAGGCAGCATCTACTGAAAAAAATGCAGTCGATGCTTTGAGCTGAGACCCTTCGGCAGGACTGGAGAAAAGCAGATGAGAAGTCGTTGCTGGCCTTCATCAGTCAGCATATTGAGTTCAAAAACAATGAGGCAATGTTGCAGGTCTATAAAACACTGGATAGACCACAGATTAGAGTGTTGTATTCAGCTTCGGTCACCTCATTGTAGAAAGGATGTGGAAACTTCGAGAGGGTGCAGAGGAAATTTACCAGGGTGATGCTTGGATTAGAGAGCATGGTTTATGAGGAAAGCTTGAGAAAGCTAGGGCTTTTCTTTTTGGAGCAAAAGAGAATGAGGCAACCTGATAGATGTGTATAAGATGATAAGAGGTGTAGATAGAGTGGAGAGCCAAGGCAGAATGGCTAATACAAGAGGGTATAATTTTAAGGTGATTGGTGGAAAGTAAAAGGGAAACGTCAGAGGTAAGTTTTTTACACAGTGTCGATAACTATGTGGCATATTCTACCAGGAGTATATGGTGTTATGCCGTTGGCCCCCTCCTTTGTGAAAATCGCAAGAACTCTAGTTAAGGGGGGTCAGCTGACCCAAGAGAGAGAGATGTGCGGAAGACCACGTTCTCCCAAGAAGCAGAATAAAGGTGACTTTGACTATTGTCTCATGGAGACCACATGAAAAGCCCTCGGGCAAAGTGGGCTGGTTGAGAGAAAGATCGCATTACCTGCAACTTGATTGATACCTGCGATCCCGTGAAGAAGTATAAAGGCGGGTCTGAGGGGAGGACCCTCAGACGCACCCAGGAGACACGAGATCGATTCCCGTGGGAGCGGGACGCCATTTTGAAGGAAGCCACGTGCGCTAGATTCCGAATTTGAATCTGTGGCTAAAACCAACGAAAGACTGCTTTTAAATAACAACGGGGAAGTCTGCTCCCCTGATTCCAAGGATTTGCTCTGCCAAGACGACGGGCAAGTGTGCATCTTTTCTAAATTATAAAGGAAAAAGCCTGCAAACTTCTGAGTGACTCTTTAGACTTCCGTTGGACTCAGTATTACCCCCTAGACAACTGTAGAGCTTATTTCTGATTGATTATGGTTACACCGGTGTTTTAGATTGAGTTTTGACGATCTGAATGTTTTGTATTAACCATACGTTTGTGCCCTTGTTGAATAAAATGTTTGAAAATAGTAGCATCCGACTCAGCTGATCCTTCTATCTTTGCTGGTAAGTTACCTGGTTACGGGGTTTTCGTAACAAGTGGGGTTCTCGTCCCGGATTTGAAACCAAACGGGAGGGTCAGTGAATCGGGCTGTAAGTCCAAACTTAAATCTGGTTACGCAGGTAGCCAGACGGGAAACCAGCAAAGATGGATGTGGAGGAATTTAGGAGAAACCCGACGGTAGGGGCGCTAGGGAAGGCTACAAAATCAGACTTGGTAAATTTGGCGCAGGCATTAGACCTCACAGCGGTGAAGCCAGCAATGAAAAAGCAGGAAGTGCGAAGGGTCATACAACAGCATTACGTTGGGAAGAAGGTGTTTGCAGCTGAGGATTTGGAAAATATTCCCGAAAGGAGATTAGTGAGTGGGACAGATCAGGCAGAGTTGGAGAAAGCAAGGCTGGAACATGAGTTCAAAATAAAGCAGCTAGAAGTAGAAGCAGCTGAGAAGGTTGCAGAGAGAGAGAGAGCTGAGAGGGAAAAAGAAGCCGAGAGAGCTGAGAGGGAAAAAGAGGCAGAGAGAGCCGCAAAGGAAAGGGCTGTGGAAAGAGAGCATGTGTTCAAACTAAAGCAGCTAGAAGCAGAAGCAGAAGAGAAAGAGAAACAAAGGAGCCATGAATTGGAGCTGGACAGGCGAAAGCAAGAGCGAAGAGCTCAAGGGGAAGAGAGAGAGGAGGGGTTTGATATTAGTCGGGCGTTGAGGTTGGTCCCCCCGTTCGAGGAGACGGATGTTGATAGTTATTTCTTGCTTTTTGAAAAGGTGGCAGGGAATCAGCAGTGGCCCAGAGAGCAATGGGTGGCGTTGTTACAAAGTGTGTTACGAGGAAAAGCACAGCGGGTATATACCGCGCTGCCCCCGGAAAGGGACGGAAATTATGTTTAAGTAAAGGAGGCCATTCTCCGAGGTTACGAGTTAGTACCTGAGGCGTATAGACAAAGGTTCCGAAATTTAAAAAGAGGGTGGAATCAAACGTATACCGAGCTAGCCCATGAGAAGGGTGTGCTCTTGGACCGTTGGTGCACAGCTGAAAAGGTGGCCGAGGATTATGGGCGTCTCAGGGAGTTAGTTTTGATTGAGGAATTTAAAGGTTGCGTTCCGGAAGAGATCCGAATGTATTTAAATGAGAGGACGAATCAGTCCATCTCAGAGATGGCTAGGGTCGCAGATGAATATGCCCTAACCCACAAGACAAAGTTTTCCTCGCCAAAAAGTTACCCGAGAGACCGTCGGAATGGTAGGGAAAGTCCGCCAGCTAAGGGAGAAACTCCGCCGGGAGCTAGCACAAAAAGTGAGGATAACAGACAGGAAACCTGGAGATCTCCTGGTTTAAACTGTTTTAATTGTGGAAAGGTGGGACATATTGCATCAAAATGCACTGCTCCGAGGAAGGAGTCGGAACGAGGGAAAGCAGCTATTTCCATAGGCTGTGTTGCGTCGATCCGAAAATCGACAAGCAGGCCCCAGACAGATGGAATACAGGAGGGGCGGGAGACATTTAGGTCCGAAGGAACCGTGGCTTTGAAGGAAGGGGACCCCCCAATTCCCGTACGAATTTGGAGAGACACGGGGGCGGAACTATCGTTAATTAGCCGTAATGTGTTAAAATTCGGCCCTCGCACGGGGGAGGTAGCCCTTAGAGGTATCGGGAACCGAACCGAGGTCGTGCCTTTGCATAGGGTCTTTCTAGATTGTGAGTTGGTGTCGGGACCAGTAGATCTGGGGGTCCTGCCGGAGTTGCCGGGAGAAGGAGTGGACGTCCTTCTGGGTAACGACCTAGCGGGTGGGAAGATGGGTGCCGCCGTGAAGCTGACCACCCAGCCCGTGAGAGTTGAAGACCCTCCCTCAGAAAAAAAATTCTATCCCGCATGTGCGGTCACTCGCAGCATGTCGAAAAGGGCCGCTGAGACCGAGAGCGGGTGGAATCTGGCCAGTTTTGATTTGGCCGAAACTTTTTTACCGACTCTGTACCAACGGGAGTCTGAGGAAAGGAAAACGGAGAGTAGGGAGGAACGAGTGGGAAATCGGGAAGAGGTAGACTGGTCCTTAGCCAGAAGAGAGTTTGTACGGGAACAGAATGGTGACGAGGAGCTGGTAGCCTTGAGAGAGTCGGTTCTCTCCGAGACTGAACTGGAGGCAGAGCCAGAGGGTTATTATCTCCAGGAGGGGGTGTTGATGAGGAAGTGGAGACCCCCTGCGGTGCAGGCTGATGAGGACTGGGCGGTGCTACATCAGATAGTAGTCCCGAAAGTATATCGGGACGACATTCTTGACTTAGCCCATAAGGGACCTTTAGGCGGGCATTTAGGAATAAAGAAGACTGTGGAGCGGGTTCAGAGAGAATTCTATTGGCCCAATCTGAGAAAAGATGTTACTGAGTATTGTAAAAGATGTCATACCTGCCAGGTGGTGGGTAAGCCGAATCAAGTTATCCCTAAGGCCCCCCTCCGACCTATTCCCGCATGTGAGGAGCCTTTCTCCCGAGTCATTGTGGATTTTGTGGGACCCTTACCTAAAACTGCGAGTGGGCGGCAGTATATCATGACCCTGATGTGTGCTGCTACACGATTTCCCGAGGCCGTGCCTCTGGGTAGTATTAGGACCTCTGCGGTGGTGAAGGCCCTTATCAAATTCTTTACCACCGTGGGGCTACCCAAGGAGATACAATCAGACCAGGGAAGTACATTCACGTCGAGCGCATTTCGGCAGATGATGACCCAGCTCGGGGTGAAGCAGATTATGGTCTCTGCGTACCACCCGGAGTCACAGGGAGCATTGGAAAGGTTCCACGCTACCCTAAAGACCATGCTTAAAGCTTATTGCCAGGAGAACGTTCGAGACTGGGATGAGGCTTTACTCCTTTTGTTATTTGCCGTACGAGATACAGTGCAGTGCTCCCTGGGGTTCAGTCCGTTCGAACTGGTTTTCGGTCACAGGCCCAGGGGACCCCTAACCCTACTGAAAGAAAAATGGTCTAACCCGACCGCCCAAGTCAGTGTGGTCGACTATGTGCTGAAATTCCGGGACAGGCTGCGTCAAGTATGCGCCTTGACAAACGAAAACCTTAAAGCCTCTCAGGAAAAAATGGGTCAGTGGTATAACAAGAGAGCGAGAGAACGAGAGTTTCATGTGGGCGACCGGGTCCTGGTCCTATTCCCGGTAGCTACTCACCCCCTGGGGGCGAGGTTTCAAGGACCATATACAGTGCGTAAGAAAATAGACTCGCTGAATTACGTGATCGAAACCCCCGACCGACGAAAGCCGACCCAGTTAGTTCACGTGAACATGATAAAAGGGTATCACGAACCCACCCCCACGGTTGTTGGTGCGGCCATGAAAGCCGATGAGGTAGAGGGGGATGGTAAGGAGGAACCAGAACGGTTCGACAAGATAGGTATAGTCCCTACCAGATTAGAGAACTCTGTCGTATTGGCGAATCTTGCGGGTAAAGTTGGCCACTTAAAGCCTGAACAGCGGGAGCAGGTAATACAGCTCGTTAACCGGCATGCAGACTTATGCCCAGATGTTCCCCGAAGGTGTAATGGTTCGCAACATGATGTGATAGCTACCTCAACCCAACCTATTAAACAAGCCCCTTATCGGATGAATCCTGAAAAGAGCCAGCTGGTAGAGAAGGAGATTGAACATATGCTAGCTGCTGGGATAATCCGCGAATCCTCTTCCGCGTGGGCTTCTCCTTGCGTGGTTGTCCCAAAGCCGGACGGGACCATAAGATTCTGTACCGATTATCGGAAGGTCAACGCGGTTACCCAGACCGATGCTTACCCTCTTCCCCGGGTGGATGATTGCATTGATCAACTGGGGAAGGCAAGGTACATCACAAAAATTGACTTGCTAAAGGGGTACTGGTGCGTTCCTTTAACGGACAGGGCTTGAGAGATTTCAGCCTTTGTCACCCCGTCCGGGTTGTACGAGTACAACGTTATGCCGTTTGGGATGAAAAATGCCCCAGGGACATTTCAGCGGATGATAGACGCTGTGATAAAGGGGTTAACCCACACCAAGGCTTATCTTGACGATGTGGTAGTTTGGAATGACACCTGGGAGGAGCATCTGGGGGCTGTAGAAAGTTTGTTTACCCGAATGTCGGCAGCCCACCTTACTGTAAACCTCGCCAAGAGTGAGTTTGGTCATGCCACGATCACCTATCTGGGGTATGTGGTGGGAGACAGGCAGTTGGCCCCTGTGCAGGCGAAGGTCCGGGCTATTTCCAAGGTCCCGGTACCCTCCAATAAAAGGGCCCTGAGGAGGTTTCTGGGCATGGTGGGATACTATCGGAAATTCTGTAAAAATTTTGCGGACATTGCGCTCCCCCTTACAAAATTACTGCAGAAGGAGGAAAAATTTGAGTGGGGTCATTCTTGTCAGAATGCCTTTGAAAAGTTAAAAGCCGTATTGTGCCATGACCCGGTGTTAAAAGCGCCCGATCTGTTAACCCCTTTCTCCTTGGCCACGGACGCCAGCGATGAGGCGGCAGGAGCAGTCCTATTGCAGCAAGCGGGGGATGGAGTGGAGCACCCGGTAGCATATTTCTCTCGGAAGTTCAATAGACACCAGAGGAATTACTCTACCGTGGAAAAGGAATTGTTAGCGCTTGTGTTAGCGATACAACATTTCGAAGTGTACATTTGTCCGGCGTAAAGACCCCTAGTGGTCTATACCGATCACAACCCGCTGGTATTCTTGAACAATATGAAAAATAAAAACAGAAGGTTATTAAGCTGGAGTCTGATGCTACAAGAATTTGATATTAAGATCCAGCACATAAAGGGGAGTGATAATGTGCTAGCGGATTGTTTATCCAGGTGCTGAATTAAGTATACGATGTATGGCACGGTAGGGTAAGGTATTAAAGAAAAGGGGCACTGTACTTGTTACCTGTTTAGATACTGACTTGAATGTATAACAGTAGTACTCTGTGAAGAGAAAAGCTTGTGTAGTATGTAGATTCAAAAAAAAAGAGAGAGAAAAAAGAAATCCGGTGTCAACCTGTTTTTAACCGCTGGTTAAAAACCCATTATGGGGGGAGGTGTTATGCTGTTGGCCCCCTCCTTTGTGAAAATCGCAAGAACTCTAGTTAAGGGGGGTCAGCTGACCCAAAAGAGAGAGACGTGCGGAAGACCACGTTCTCCCAAGAAGCAGAATAAAGGTGACTTTGACTATTGTCTCATGGAGACCACGTGAAAAGCCCTCGGGCAAAGTGGGCTGGTTGAGAGAAAGATCGCATTACCTGCAACTTGATTGATACCTGCGATCCCGTGAAGAAGTATAAAGGCGGGTCTGAGGGGAGGACCCTCAGACGCACCCAGCAGACGCACCCAGGAGACACGAGATCGATTCCCGTGGGAGCGGGACGCCATTTTGAAGGAAGCCACGTGCGCTAGATTCCGAATTTGAATCTGTGGCTAAAACCAACGAAAGACTGCTTTTAAATAACAACGGGGAAGTCTGCTCCCCTGATTCCAAGGATTTGCTCTGCCAAGACGACGGGCAAGTGTGCATCTTTTCTAAATTATAAAGGAAAAAGCCTGCAAACTTCTGAGTGACTCTTTAGACTTCCGTTGGACTCAGTATTACCCCCTAGACAACTGTAGAGCTTATTTCTGATTGATTATGGTTACACTGGTGTTTTAGATTGAGTTTTGACGATCTGAATGTTTTGTATTAACCATACGTTTGTGCCCTTGTTGAATAAAACGTTTGAAAATAGTAGCATCCGACTCAGCTGATCCATCTATCTTTGCTGGTAAGTTACCTGGTTACGGGGTTTTCGTAACAAGGGTAGATGCAGATACATCAGGGAGAATGATGAGACTTTCTGTAGGTAGGAACTTGAATAAAAGACTAATGGAGAGCTATGTGGGAAGGAAGTGTTAGAGTGAGCTTGGAGTAGATTAAGTGGCTGGCATGACATTGTGGGCTGAAGGGTCTGTACTGTGCTGTGTTGTTCCGCGTTCAATATTCTATGACTAACAGGGACGGCTGCCTTGCGGGCAGCAGGGTATTATTCAGCTATACTAATTTCATCCAGGTGTGCTGATACATGATTCACTGCACCGAGGACTCAGAAAATGGGAATGCTGATGACAGAAAATGGAACATCTCATTCAGGGTGTGAATTTGGCTGCTGTTTATGTAGCTCATTTGTAGGGTAGCATTAGTAGTAGGTTGGACAAATGAATATAATTAAAATCATTTATTGCTGTTGCAAAGCAATTGTCTCAAAATCACACATAGACCAATACCCACATCACAAAACTTAGCTAACACCAGGAACATTTGCCTATGTGCGCTGTAACTTCTTTGGGTCAGTTAGAGGTCCTCCTATTCCTTGCAGCTAATTAGCAGTGCTGTGAAGAAATTTATCTCTTTGATTTATCATACAGTACAAAAACTGAAGTGTACATGTTAAAGGTGACTAATTAATACAAATTAAAAATGGATATAAATAGGTATGGAGTAGAGAATAGTTATGAGGGAATGCACTGTATTGTTCTTCAAAGACCTGTATAGACACTGCTTTATTTTGATATGGTGATCTTACCTGTGCTTACCTGCCAGAATGCCAATGTTTTTAGTTAATCAGTATGGTGCCAATAAGGCTGTAGGATTCTGTGTATCCTGTAATCGTGACTCTGAACATGTTGTTTATTTGGAACAGCCATTAGGTCAGCTCAAATAGAATAAAGGGTGATATATTATAAAACTTAGCTGTTTCCACACCTTATAAGTGTTGGATGTTTTCACCTTTGAATTAATTGAATAGCATCATTTTGATTTGGTGATTTAATGATAAGTAATTACACCCAGTAATAAGTAATTATACTTTATTAGGTACAGGAATGAAACCCTGTGTTATCTTCTGCTGCTGAAGCCTATCCACTTCAAGTTTCAAAGTGCTGTGCATTCAGAAGTTCTTTTTGATGCACCAAACACATAGTTATTTGAGTTACTATCGCCTTCTTGTTAGCTTGAACGAGTCTGGCCATTCTTCTCATCAACAAAGCATTTTTACCCACAGAGCTGTTGATATCTGGATGCTTTTTTATTCCTGACACCATTCTCTTCAGGCTCTAGAGACTGTTGTGCGTGCAAACTGCACCATCTGGCACCAACAATTATTCCACGGTCAAAATCACTCAGATCACAGTTCCTCCCCACTCTGATGTTTAGTCTGAACAACAAGTGAACCTCCTGACCACATCTGCATGCTTTTACTTATCAAGTTGCTGTCGCGCGACTGCCTGATTAGATATTCACAATGATATTCATATTAGGTGTACCTAATAAAGTGGCCATTGAGTGCATATTAGACCACTCCAGTACAATAGACTTCCACTTGGAATGGTGTGTCAGTCCCAGGCATCTGCTAGAGACCACTGGACGATTTGATCAGAGGTGTCCTGGTATTATAGGTTGTCAAAACAACATCCCTAAAAAAGTAGACAGTGCAGGAACTTGAGGAGAATCTAAAAGGTGTATTTTAATGATTCCGAGATGTAGAATGTTCCTGAAGGTTTGCCATAGCTGGGATGGTAATGGGGATAAGCTCCCACTACCTATTAAATGTTCCCAAAGCTGTGCATCTCAAGTAGCCTCTGACAACTAAGTGTAGCTCCTGGCTTTCATGTGTGGGTTTGCTATGTACTCATCCTGGCAGAACCATTTCTACTGACAGGAGAAGGGGCAAGGGAGGTTACTGGTGCCTTAAAACCAGTTACTTCAGGCAGATGGGGCTCATCAGCTGTGGTTGGCAGCTCAGAAGGAAAACCTCTTGATTTCGAACCTCCACTGCCTTGCAGCTTTACCCACCCATGGCGAAGGCTTCAGAAGTAAATCCTGAAGAAAAATCTGGATCCAGAGTCACCTAGGCAGTCCTATGTTGAGCTCAATGCTGACTGGCAACTCCTGCAAAGCCATAGGTGCCAAACGATTGGTCTTTGCTATTCTTTTGGATTCATCAGCTGCGTGAAAAGTGGGAGTCTGCTACATGGTCAACATCCATTGATTCTCGTTTGTCTATCCTGCAGATTTGTCAGGAAAATTACTCCTTTGGTTTTTTTGGCCTACTTTATCATGTGCCCCCAGGTACCTCAAAACCTCAACCTTGATAACAGACTCCAACATCTTCTCAACTACTGAAGTCAGGCTAACTGGCCTATAATTTCCTTTCTTCTGCATCCCTACCTTCATAAAGAGTGGAGTGACATTTGCAATTTTCCAGTCCTCCAGAACCATTCCAGAATCTAGTGATTCTTGAAAGGTCATTACTACAGTCTCCACAATCTTTTCAGTTACCCTTCTTTCAGTACCCTGGGATGGGATCCATCTAGACCAGGTATTTTATCTACCTTCAAACCTTTCAGCTTTCTAAGCACCTTCTCCATAGTAAGAGCAACTATACAGTACTCACTTATGCCCCTTGATACTCTCAAAGTTCTGGCAAACTGCTTGTGTCTTCCACAGTGAAGACTGACAGGAACTACTTATGAAATTTGAATGCCATTTCTTTAACCCCATTACTACCAATATCCACTATTGCCTCTCTTTTACTCATTATGTATATGAAAACAAAACTTTTGGTATACTCTTTTATACTATTGGCTAGCTTACCTTCATATTTCATCTTCTCTCTCCTCATGGCTTTTAGTTGCTTTCTGTTGGTTTTTAAAAGCTTCACAAAATCCTCTAACTTTGTGCTCATTTTACTGTTGTACACTTATAACTGTGATAGCTTTGTTCTATTGTTTGAAGAATAAAGGGACAAATCAATTTTGAATGACAATTCCTTTTCAAATCTCTCTGTTACCCTGTAGTTTACATCTGGTTTCCTTTTGCATCTTAAACATCTGCTGGAAGGTTAATTGGTTGTTGTAAGATGGCCCAGGTGTGGATGGGTGACAAGTGAATCGGGGTGTGGGGCGTTCTGGTCGCTGGGCACATTCAAAGTTCGAAGTAAAACTTATCATCTAAGTACATACAAGTCAGAACATACAATCCTGAGTTAAGACTCTTTTTCCTGTGGGCATACTCAGCAAATCCATAGAACAGTAAATGCAAACAGGATCCATGGACAACAAGCTGTGAAAATGCAAATACAAATAAATAGCAATAAATAATGAGAACATGAAATAACAAGATAATGAGTCCTTAAAATGAGACCATTGGTTGTGGGAACACCAGAAATAGAATGAGTGTAGTTATCCCCTTTTGTTCAAGAGCCTGATGGCTGAGGGGTAGTAACTGTTCTTGAACCTGGTGGTGCGAGTCCTGAGGCTCTTGTACCTTCTACCAGATGTCAGCAGTGAAGAAAGAGTATGGCCTGGGTGGTGAGGATCTTTGATGATGAATGCTGCTTTCTGTGGCAATGTTTCATGTAGGTGTGTTTAATGGTTGGGAGGGCTTTACATGTGATGTACTGGGCAGAGCCCACTATCTTCTGTTGGATTTTCCACACAAAGGCATTGGTGTTCCCGTACTAGGCCATAACGCAGCCAGTCAATACATGTGAGAGAGTTAATGAGTCAAATATGTCACCTAATGTTCAGATACTCCTGCACCTAGCGTCACTTGTACATCCAATAAGTCTACGTACATAAGCTAACCTTATGCATACACAGCCAGACTGAGTTACTTGTACATTGTGTTTTATAGGATTGATTTTATATTTATTGTATTTTTTGTGCTTATTGTGTTTTTTAGGCTGCATCAGGTCCAAAGTAACGATCATTTTATTCTTCTTTACTCTCTGTACTGAAGAATGGCAATAAAACAATCTTGAAATGGGTCAAATAGCCTTCTCCTGTGAAAAGGAACTATTGTATGACATGGTTGGTCCTGCATTCAGTAATGTAATTGCTGATCTACTACATCAGTGTCTCTTTCCTGCACTACTCCTGTCCCAGTTAACACTTGATTCCATTAACAATGAAAATAAACTACAATTTATTGGCATATTCTGGAAAATCGTACAAGTTGAGCATATAGAATGGAAAGAATGTTTTGTGTGTGCTGTACTTGTATCATTGTAAGGAAGAACAGACATTCTGAATAACCTAAGGTGGACCTCTCGTCAAGTAAGTTGCCAGGAGTTATTTATGTCTGTACTCTTGTGATGACAAGCAGTTGGAAGACCATGTGTAAACAAAAACCTAAAGTGACAAAAGCATCATCGGAACTCACTCGACACTCTTTCAAACTGTGCCTTGAAAAAGCAAACTGAAATCAAAAAACTTAATATTGACTTTTTTCAAATCCAAAGATGAGAAAGAATGGTCTTCATTGTAATGGGTGCACATTCCTGCTTCTACCATTGTTGATGTTATTGGTTTTTTTTTGCTAACATGCATTTTCACCTTTTTCTTTGACTACTTATCTGATTAAGGGGCACTTTTCAGACTAAGGGGCAGAAAGAGATATAGTAATACTGATGTTCTAAGATCCATATATACAGACTGAAGAGTTCAATTCACTAACATTGTACGTTATTGTATTTCGAAGAGTGCCATCTAGTGTTCATAGAACTAATCAAATATGACAATAACTTGGACACCTCACAATATGGGACCGTGTTGTTCCTACATGTAATGAGATCCTCCTCTATTTGGGATACCCCACTCTGGTTCTTTACTTGTCCTGGATTCTGGATCTTTTCATCTCTGTTTGCTGACAACACTTCAACTGGCTCAACTTCAGCACTCCTCGCTCCTCTTCAGACCTTAACTCCACTGAATACACTGCCCTCCACTCTCTCTGTCCAATCTCAACTTCTACCTTGCTGAGGCCAGTGGTAACTCTCAGATGCCCCCTTTTAATTACCCCTTGAAAAAAAACTCCACTCCAGATCATCAGGCAACTGTTTCCCACACCATCACTAACCTCATCAAGTCTGGAGATCTCCCATCCACAGCCACCAACCTCAAAGCCCCCTTACCTCAGACCACTCATTTCTACCTCTCCGCAAGATCCAGAAACCTGACTGTCTGGGTAGGTCCATTGTTTGTGCCTGTTCCAGCCCCTCTCAACCCTTCTCAGTATACATCGACTCTGTTTTATCCCTCTTGATTCAGTTCCTTCCCACCTAGATCCACAACCTTTTGCAATCTCTCAATCTCCTCAATAACTTTCAATTCCCTGGCTCAGCTACCTTATTTTCACCACGTTCCAGTCCCTATACACTTTTATCCCTCATTAAGAAGCCCTTAAAGCTCTCCACTTCTTTCTTGACAATTAGACTCAACCAGTTCCCTTCCACCAACACCCTCCTCCATCTGGTAGAACTGGTCCTCACACTCAATAATTTCTCTTTTGGCTTCTCCAACTTCCACCAAACTCAAGGTGTAGCCAATGACACCCACATGGGCCACACCTATGCCTGCCTTTTTGTTGGTTATGTGGAACAGTCCATGTTCCAAACCCTCCCTGGTAATGCTCCCCAACACTTTCTGTGCTACATTGACAACTGTATTGGTGCTGCTTTATGCACCCATGCAGAGCTCACTAATTTCATTAATTTTACCTCCAACTTCCTCCCTAACCTTAAAATCACTTAGTCCATTTCTGACACCTCTCTTCCCTTTCTTGTTCTCTCTGTCTCCATCTCTGGAAACAAACTGACTACTAATATCTTTTTTAAACCTACTGATTTCCATGACTGTCTTGACCCTTTGTCCTGCCACATCTGTTCCCAGGATGAGGCTTCATCGGAAATGTCCTCCTTCTTCAAAGAACAGGGTTTCCCTTCTTCCACCATTGACGCTGCCCTCACCCACATCTACTCCATTTCCCGGATATCCACACTCATCCTATCCTCCCACTGCCCTGACAGGGATAGGGTTCCTCTTGTCCTCACCTAGCAAACCATGAGCTTCTGCATCCAACACAACTCCACAACTTCCGCCATCTTCAATGGAACCCTACCAAAAAAAAATCTTTACCTCACCCCAAACTCCGCTTTCTGCAAGGATCTCTCAATCTGTAATTCTCTTTCCCATTTGTCACTCCCCACTAATCACCCACCCAGCGCATATCCCTGTGAGTGATAGAAATGCTACACATGCCCATTCACCTGATTCCTCACCTCCATTCAGGACCCCAAACAGTCCTTCCAGTTGAGGCAACACTTCACATGTGAATTTACTGGTCGTGTAGTGCTCCTGACGTGGCCTCCTCTACATTGGTGAGACCCGACATAAACTGAACTATTTTCTCAAGCAAACATGAGGAAATCTGCAGATGCTGGAAATTCAAACAACACACAAAATGCTGGTGGAACACAGCAGGCCAGGCAGCATCTATAGTGAGAAGCGCTGTCGATGTTTCGGGCCGAGTCCCTTCATCAGGACTAACCGGAAGGAAAGATAGTAAGAGATTTGAAAGCAGTGGGGGGAGGGGGAAATGCAAAATGATAGGAGAAGACCGGAGGGGGTGGGATGAAGCTAAGAGCTGGAAAGGTGATTGGCGAAAGTGATACAGAGCTGGAGAAGGGAAAGGATCATGGGACGGGAGGCCTCAGGAGAAAGAAAGGAGGGACGGAACACCAGAGGGAGATGGAGAACAGGCAAACAAGTAAATATGTCAGGGATGGGGTAAGAAGGGGAGGAGGGGCATTAACGGAAGTTAGAGAAGTCAATGTTCATGCCATCAGGTTGGAGACTACCCAGCCGGTATATAAGGTGTTGTTCCTCCAACCTGAGTTTGGATTCATTTTGACAGTAGAGGAGGCCATGGATAGACATATCAGAATGGGAATGGGATGTGGAATTAAAATGTGTGGCCACTGGGAGATCCTGCTTTTTTCTGGCAGACCGAACGTAGGTGTTCAGCGAAACAGTCTCACAGTCTGCGTCGGGTCTCACCAGTATACAAAAGGCCACACTGGGAGCACTGGACGCAGTATACCTCACCAGCCGACTCACAGGTGAAGTGTTGCCTCACCTGGAAGGACTGCCTGGGGCCCTGAATGGTGGTGAGGGAGGAAGTGTAGGGGCAGGTGTAGCACTTATTCCGTTTACAAGGATAAGTGCCAGGAGGGAGATCGGTGGGAAGGGATGGGGGGACGACGAGTGGACAAGGGAGTCACGTAGAGAGCGATCCCTGCGAAAAGCAGAAAGAGGTGGGGAGGGAAAAATGTGTTTGGTAGTGGGATCCCGTTGGAGGTGGCGGAAGTTATGGAGAATTATATGTTGGACCTGGAGGCTGGTGGGGTGGTAGGTAAGGACAAGGGGAACCTTATCCCCAGTGGGGTGGCGGGTGGATGGGGTGAGGGCAGATGTGCGGGAAATGGGAGAGATACGTTTGAGAGCAGAGTTGATGGTGGACGAAGGGAAGCCCCTTTGTTTAAAAAAGGAAGGCATCTCCTTCGTCTTGGAATGAAAAGCCTCATCCTGAGAGCAGATGCGGCGGAGACGGAGGAATTGTGAGAAGGGGATAGCATTTTTGCAAGAGACAGGGTGGGAAGAGGAATAGTCCAGGTAGCTGTGAGAGTCTGTAGGCTTATAGTAGATATCAGTAGATAGGTCATCTCCAGAGATGGAGACAGAAAGATCAAGAAAGGGGAGGGAGGTGTCGGAAAAATTTCACCCTGCCTTCAAATTTACCTGGTAAAACATCGACGACTGCATTGGCACTGCCTCTTGCACGCATGCTGAGCTCGTCGACTTCATTAACTTTGCCTTCAACTTTCACCCTGCCCTCAAATTTACCTGGTCCATTCCCGACACCTCTCTCCCCTTTCTTGATCTTTCTGTCTCCATCTCCTATCATTTTGCATTTCCCCCTCCCCCACTACTTTCAAATCTCTTACTATCTTTCCTTTCAGTTAGTCCTGACAAAGGGTCTCGGCCTGAAACGTTGACAGCGCTTCTCACTATAGACGCTGCCTGGCCTGCTGTGTTCCACAGGCATTTTGTGTGTGTTGTTATTTTTCTCAAGCACCTCTGCTTCAACCACAAAAAGCAGAATTTCCCAGTGGCCAACCATTTTAATTCCTATCCCCATTCCGACATGTTGGTCCATAGGCTCCTTTCTGGTTGAAGGAGCAACACCTCATATTCCGTCTTGGTAGCCTCCAGCTAAATGGCATGAACATAAATTTATCCCTCTGGTAGTTTTTCCCTCTCCTTTCCCTCTTCTTCTATTCCCTACTCTAGCTTCTTAACTCATCTCCTCACCTATCACCTCCCCCTGATGCCCCTCCTCCTTCCCTTTCTCCAATGGTCCACTCTCCTCTCCTATCAAGTTCCTTCTTCTCCAGTCCTTTGCCTTTTCCATTTATCTTCTTACTTCTTACTTCATAACCCCTCCCACACACACCTGGCTTCATCTGTCACCTTCCTGCTTGTTCTCCTTCCCCTACCCCCCATCTTCTTATTCTGGCTGCTTCCACCTTTCTTTCCAGTTGTGATGAAGGATCCTAGCCCGAAACATCAACTGTTGATTCATTTCCAAAGATGCTGCCTGACCTGCTGAGTTCCTCCAGCATTTTGTGTGTGTTGCTCTGAATTTCCAGCATCTGCAGAATCTTTCGTGTTTGCAATCAGATTGATCTTGTTGTGCCATTAAGATAATAGCAAAATCAAAAATATAGTATATTATTAGATATATTGTCAAAGTTCAGAGAGCATCGGCATGCTAATAAATTTGGCCAGATAAAACTTAATGCAGAGAGTATGTAGTGTTACACTACAGCAACAATGAATATAGAATTGAGTCCAGTTTTTATATAAACAAAGAAACATTTATTTAAACTCAGCCAACAACAAATGAAAAGTAAACAAACGACTAACTTAACCAGAAGTTAACTGCTATACGGCAACTTGAACAGTTCTTAAAGCGATAAATGCAAAAGTCCAGCGATTTATACAGTCAATTAGGAGAGACTTTCCTGAAGTAGCAAATTCCTCGACAACGTGATGTTACTGCTGATCCCAGCCGAAATATGCCTTGCCCGAAATCCTTCGGGTCCCCGTATCTCAGTAAATCTTCACTCTCCAATACTTAAATTAAATCAAAGAGACATCAAGCATAACCAGCAGTGATTTTCAAAACTGCCAGCACAACTTACAATAGAAAGCAAAACTCCACTTTGAAACAAAACTGCGTCATGAAACCAAATATGCAGAATA
Organism: Hemitrygon akajei; assembly: GCF_048418815.1. Taxonomy (NCBI): domain Eukaryota; kingdom Metazoa; phylum Chordata; class Chondrichthyes; order Myliobatiformes; family Dasyatidae; genus Hemitrygon; species Hemitrygon akajei. Next base: position 66,468,196 of record NC_133127.1, on the reverse strand, counting down.
ATAGAGTAACTGACAACTTAAACGACGTCTCAACACAAAAAAACTCCTGCGTCACAGCAGTCTTTCCCATTTATACCTGTTGGAACAGGCCATCACATGACCTCTCACTGGCGGGAAATTACATCAGCCCACCATCACAAGACCATTACATCATGCTCACCAGATACTCAATTACATCATGGTCATGAGGCAGTCACAAGATACCCAGAAAGAAAAGACCAGTGTCAGAGATTGTCCAGGTAAATTTGAGAGCAAGTTGGAAATTGTTGGCAAAGGTGATGAAATTGACAAGATCAAAGAAAATGCTGGATGAAGCATCAATCTTACTCCATTGATTTAGTGGAGTAAGATTGGGGAGTGGTGCTCTGAATAGATTTGGAGCGATGTAGCCAACTAAAAGACAAGAGTAGCTAGGGCCGATAAGAGTGCTTATGGTGACACATTTGATCAATAAAGATAGGTCAAAGGCTAGGAATCCTGTGGCGTGCAACTCACCTCCTGACTCCCTGAAGCTTGTCCACCATCTACAAGGCTCAGGTCAGGAGTGTAACGGAATATTCGTCACTTGCCAGGATGAGTGCAGCTCCATCAACACTCAAGAAGCTTGACACCATCCAGTACAAGGCAGCCCACTTGATTGGTACCCCTTCTAATCCCTCCACTATTGACAAAGTGTGTACTATCTACTAGATGCGCTGCAACAACACACCAAAGTTCCTAAGGCAGCACCTTCCACACCCACAACCACTACCATCTAGAAGGATGAGAACAGCAGATACCTGGGAACTCACCACTTGAACATTTCCTCACTTGGAAACATATCACCATTCCTTCAATGTTGCTGGGTCGAAATCATGGAATTCCCTCCCTAACAGCACTATGGGTGTACCAACACCTTAGGACTGCAGCGGTTCAAGAAGGCAGCTCACTGCCACCTTCTCAAAGTCATCTGGGGATAGGCAATAAATGTTGGCTTATGCCCACATCCCATAAATGAATTAAAAAAAAAGGAAGTGGGAGGAATCAAAGAGAAGCTGTTCAAAATGATGACAGTGATAGTAAAGGGGAACGGGTTAGTTCTTAGTTTCAAAAGACACAGAACGCCCCAAAACATTTCTAATGGGGATCGGACACTGGATGTCCATGATAATGATGTTGTGACTAGCATGAAATCATGGACAGAACAGGTGGCACCCCGGAATCTTGGACAGGATAGAGTCAAGATATGAAGAGCATTAGTGGAGCAACAGCGAGCAGGCTCAATGGGTCTACCAAGGCGGTCCTGTTGACAGATTTTAGGAAAGAGGTAAAATGGGCAATGTGGGGTTGGGGTTATATCAGTTAGAGGCTGATGAGATAAGATCTGTAATGGCCAAGGAGGCAGTGGCCTGGTGCTCTGCGGTATTGTCCAGGGAAATGGATGAGATGTACAAAGCCTGCTGTCAGCCCTCTGCAAGGTAGAGACCTTCCATTGTTTTGATGATGAATGTCAGTCAACTGATTGGGCAGTAATCAACTGGATTAAATTCGTCCAGCTTTGGTGAATTGCATAAAGCCATTTCTAACCTCTTCTGGCTTTTAAATAGAGGAACAGAGTTAAAAAATGCTAATACTGTATGCCAATCCTTCATGATGTGCCGTTTAGTCCTCAGCTGGGACACTATATTTATCTTCCAGCACCAACCTTCAGGAAAGATGTCGAGACAACTTCAGAGGATGTGAGAAGCTAGAAATTGAATCATTGGAACATAAAAAGGGCTAAGCGCAGCCTTGTTAAAATTTCTAGAATCATCTTCCATAACTTCTGATCATTACAGCGCTTCACAATCAAGAAAATTAATTTTAAGGTATGACATGCATTAATGTCGCAAGAGCTATTGAAACACCCAGAAATATATACAGTGATCAGATAACCTTCTGATGATGTCACTTGAAGGATAGACATAAAGGACAGCAGGGAAAAAAACTTTCTGATTTTCAACCTTTTACTTCTAAGATCTTGCTTAGAATTCTATATATAAAATACTCCATATCATCAGTATTATATTAATATGGCAGCATATTTTTGTGTTCAGATCCCTCAGAAAGAAATTGAATCCATGTCCTTTTGATAAAGAAATCAGTCCCTGCTTATTTCAATTTCTTTTCAAAATACAGTGGTCAACGTGAGTAATTTTTAAATGGAGTGGCTTGTTATTTAATGTAATGCACAATCGAAGAGGAAACAAATTCAATGATTCAGCAAAACCAAAATAGAATTAGATAATACTAGATAGGAAAAGTATGCACTCAGAGCTGAGTGGGGTTAATTGAATAGCTGTAACAAAGAGCCGGCACTAGCAATTTGCTACATGGTTTCTTCTATGATTTGAAAATAGAGGCATGTGGTCTTTGTAAAATATTTGCAGTTTTACTCTCTCCTCCTGAAACTGTGGCTCTTTGGGTCTTAAGCTGTCTCTGTAAAATCAGAACTGTTCAGATCAGCTGGGGTTCGAAGGTGTTTAACTCGGCCTTAACCCCTACATAAATATAATCTGATTATATTAACAATTCCAAACTAAAACACACGGATCAAGACATGCGACGAATACTTTCCAGCTGGCTGCAATGCAGATAGGATGCCGTTTGTCCTGCATTATATGTATATGACTGCAATACTTAGCCATCTCTCTCCATGTTGCTTATTGACCACAAGAACTTCACCTCGGTGAACTTCACCCACTGGCATTTATTTCTAGCCTTCACCTTTTAAAGGGGAAAAACACTTTCATTGTTGGTACTCCTGAAACAACAAAGGCTGACTGTGGGAAAAGATTTCCCCTACTGTCCACACATTTACTCAGAGTCTGGTGACATGGAACAGAGTTGGCTTTCCAAGTTGCCCCATAATTGCAGAGATCCCAGTTCAGTCTTGACTTCCTGTGCTGTCCACATGGAGCTTTGACATTCTCCCTGTGACATGATGGGTTTCCTTCAGATACATTTGTTTCCTTCCACACTCAAAACAATTGATTAATTGGCCATCATAAATTGACCTAAGTACGTTAGCAAGTTGTAGAATATTGGATAAAACAGATTAATGTAGGATTAGAGCAAATAGCTGCAGTGCTATTCTCCTAATATATGCACCCAATACAGTTAAAAATTCTCCAGGTTAAGTCCTAAATCCTGGTCATGAAAAGCAAGACGAATCTATTTGAATCCTCTCACTGTATCAGTACGTATTCAGTTAACAACAAAGCAATGAAAGGTGACACTGACAGTAACAAAGCAACAAGTAAACAAGTTAAAGTGTAACATAGGGAAAAATCAAACAGGGTGATAAATACAAAACTAAAGGAAACTATTTGAAAGCATGCAGTATATGGAATTAGGTAATGATCTTGTATTGCTTTTAGAGATTGGTAGTAACAATGTTGTGGGCATCTGAGTTGTGGCTGAAGGTAGTTGGGAGCTAAACATCCAAGGTACACTTTGTATCAAAGACAGGGAGATAAGAAGAGGGGCTGAGTAGCTGCGTTGGTAAAAAGAAATTTAAATTAAATCCTTAGAAAGAGTTGACATAGGATTGGAAGATGTAGAAGGAAAAGAGGGCAGATAACATAGCAAGAATTAGTGGGAAGTTGGAGGTTTGGAAGGCCTAGAAAACAGAAGGCAACTTAAAAAGCCATAAGGAGATAAAAGATAAAGAGGATACCAAAAGTTATTTCAGATATATAAAGAGTAAAAGAGCAGCAAAAACACTGGAAAATGACACTGGAGAGGTAGTACTAAAGTACAGAGAAATTGCAGACAGACAAAATAGGTTTTTTACACCAATCTTCACTGTGGAAGACACTAGCAGTATGCCAGAAATTCAAGAGTGTCAGGGGCAGAAGTGAACGTAGCTGCTATTAAGCTGCTTGGGAAACTTAAGGTCTGCAGGTAAATAAATCACCTGGCTGGACCAGACAGACTACACACTAGGCTCAAAAAGAGATAGCTGAAGAGATTGTGGAGGCATTAGTAAAGAGTTTTCAATAATGACTAGATTCTGGAATGATTCTTGACAACTGGTGAATTGCAAATGTCACTCTACTCTTTAAGGGAGGCAAAAGAAAGCAAATGATAGGACAGTTAGCCCGATTTCAGTGGTTAGGAAGATGTTGGAGTCCATTATTAAGGATGAGGTCTCAGGGTACCTGAAGGCACATGATAAAATTGGGTGTAATCAGCATAGTTTGCTTAAGCAGGAATCTTGCCTGACTAATCTGTTGGAATTCTTTGAGGAAAGAACAGACAGGATCGACAAAGAAGAGTCAGATGTTGTTTACTTGGATTTTAGTTAGGCCTTTAACAAGGTGCTGCACATGAGACTGCTCAACAAGAGCCCACAGTACTACAAGGAAGATACTGGCATGGATAGTGGTTTGTCTGACAGACAAGAAGCAAAGAGTGAGCATAAAGAGGGCCTTTTCTGGTTGACTGCCGGTGGCTAGTAGTGTTCCGCAGGGGTCACTGTTGGGGGTGCTTATTATCATATTATAAGTCAATTATTTGGATGATGGAATTGGTGGCTTTGTGGCAAAGTTTGCAGACGATACAAAGATAGGTGGAGGCACAGGTAGTGTTGAAGAAGCAGGGAGTCTGCAGGACTTAAAATAGATGGGAGAATGGGCGAAGAAGTGGCAGATGGAATAGAGTGTGGGGAAGTGTATGGTGATGCACTTTGGAAATAAAAGGCATAGCCTATTTTCTAAACAGGCAGAATTTCTTTTTTTTTTTTTAAATCAAAGTTGCAAAGAGACTTTGGAGTCCTTGTGCAGGATTCCCTAAAGGTGAACTTGCAGATTAAATCAGCGGTAAGGAAGGCAAATGCAAAGCTAGCATTCATTTTAAGAAGACTAGAATTTAGGAGCAAGGATGTAATGGTTATAAGGCATTTGTCAGACCATATGGACTATTGTCAGCAATTTTGGACCCCTTATCTAAAAGATGTGTGGGCATTGGAGAGGGTCCAGAGGAATTCTCAAGGAGGATTTCAGGAATGAACAGGTTAACATATGAGCAGCATTTGATGGCTATGGATCTGTACTTGCTGGAGTTAGAAGAATTGGGGGGGGGGGGGTTAAAAAGAGGAGGGGACTGGTCTCATTGAAATCTATTGAATTTTGAACAGCCTAGATAGTGCATGCGGGGAGATTGTTTCTTAGAGTGGGTGAGCCTAGGACCAGAGGGTACAGCCTAGAATAGAGGAACATCCATTTAGAACAGAGATGAAGAGGAACATCTTTAGCCAGAGGGTAATAAATCTCTGGAATCCAGTGCCACAGATGGCTGTAGAAGCCAAGTCATTGAGTATATTTAAAATTAAGGTTGATAGGTTCCTAGTAAGTCAGGGCAGCAAAAGTGATGGCAGGGAGAAGGCAGAAGAATGAGATTGCGAGGGATAACAAATCAGTCATGATGGAATGGTGGAACAGACTCAATGAGCCAAATGGCCTAATTCTGCTTCTACATCTTATGGTTTTATGCATGAACTGTACACAAATTGCTGGAGGAACACATCAAGGCAAATTGTGACTACAGAAAGAAATAAGCAGTCAACATTTTGGCCCGAGACTCTTCATCAGAACTGGTAAGGAAGCCGGGGGGGGGGGGGTGGGGGGGGGGGGTGAGCAGGGGAAGAAGGGAAGAAGATGCCAGAATAAGAAAGTGGGAAGAGGAGTACATGCTAGCAGATGATAGGCAAGTTGAGATGAAGGGGAAAGTGGGAAGGGGAACTATTTCTTACTTTTTAACTGCTTATTTATGGACAAGCACCATTAGCAAGAGTAAGTTTATTAACCACCTCAAACTGCCCTCAAAGTGTTGATAAATTACCTTCTTCAACAGTTTTTCCTGTGCAACTAGGAATGGGCAATAAATACTGCCATTGCTAGTTACATTTTTGCGAAAAGGAATTACTAAGAACAGGAATAATTAAGCAAAGAGTGGCACAGGTGCTAATTGAATGGTTGTATATTAACACATGTTAAAAGGAGAAATCAAAATTTAAAAACAAATGCCTAGGAAACTACAATTAATTAATTTTTAAGCATAATAGGACATGACATTTGGTAATTCATATTTATTTAAACAGCTGAGAAAGATTTCATTGAGGTGTAGCTTTAAGCCAGCCAACAATTCTGCACTCCATGAAGAACATTTACAATCCACCTTATTTTAATGCTCACCTCAAAATACATTGTTAAATATAAAGTTACAATCAATGAATGTCCATACATTTTATGATTCTTCATAGTGTGCATAGCCACTTGCGTAAGTGCTCCCCAGATTTAGACCAGCAAAAGTGTCCAGATACCCTTTATCATCATCTTTTTCTGTTTTTTCATCAACTTCTTCATCCTCCTCATCATATTCCTCATCATCTTCACCATATTCTTCATCTTCATCAACTGTACATGATCCACCTCCACCAGATGCCAAATTTTTCCAGTACTCATCATAGCCAGATGCACCACTATCGTCTAAGCCACTCTGTCTGCCGAACTTCAATGCACGAGCTACAACATAAAAACAATTTACTTGATATACAATTTAGGACTTTTTGGGATTCAGTTAATGGTTTACAGTTCATATTCAATATAAGACCATAAGGAATATTTCCCTTTCTATATCAATTTGCAAAAACTAGTTTGCAAGTTCTACTGTTGTATTGAGATTTGAGGTGACACAGCAGTTAGCGCTGATGCCCAGTTCTGAAGCTCCCTTAGGATCTTATGTTTGAATAAAGTCACCACTTAATCTCCTAATCTTCAAAGTTTATAGACACAAACTGTTAAGCCTCTCCTGATAGGGCACTAGGCCCGGTGAATCTCCTTTAGACTGCTTTCACTGCCACTATATCCAAAATAGTGTCTCGTATCCCAGTAGTCTCATCAAAAACCTATACAATTGTAACAACAACTCCCTACTTTTAAATTACATCTCATTCAAAATATAGGCCAAATTGTTGTATTTGCCTGCTAAGTTTGTGCTTCATGCACTAGAACACTCAGGTCCCTCTGAAATTAACTCAGTGCAGTCTCTTTCCATTTAGAAACTGTAATAGTCCACCTTTTGATTTTTCTTAAAGTACATGATCTCATGCTCCTTTACATTAAACTGAACTTGCCAGGTTTTCACCCAAACACTGAGTACATCTGCATCACACTGCAGCCCTTCCAAATCATTTTCATATCATTGGGAAATTTGGAAACCTTACATTTAATTCACTTCTGTGGAGCATTGTTGTAAATGGTAAACTATTGAGAGCCAAGACTGATCTCTAAGGTACTCCATTAGCTACATCCTTCAAGACTGAAAATGACCCATTTATTCAACTTTCCACTTTCAATCTGATAGCCAGTCTTCAAACCACACTAACTTACTTTCTGCAGTACCTGGTGCTATTAATTTATCCACCAACCCTTACATGGCAGCTTATCCAATCTAAATATACAACATCTACAGGTTCCACACCATTAACCCTCTGGTCCCATCCTCTAAGAATTTAAGCAAATTTGTCAAGCATGATTTACCTTTCATAAAACCACGTGGACTAGGTTGATTATATTCAGCTCTCCTAAGTTATTATTTATCTGTTCTTTAATTGACTATTATACCAACAGTACATGTTAGACTAATTAGCCCACAGATTCTTGCCTTCTGTCTTCCTCCTTTTATGAACAAGGAAGTCATGTCGGCATATCCCCAACCTCACTGCAATTTTCTGGTATACTCCCAGAATTTAACAAGCTTTGAGGAATTTCATTCAATGAATCCACAAACTCTTAAGCCCAGGCCACTGAGTCCTGGTGATTTGTCTGCCTTTAATCCCATTACTTTCTCTAATACTTTATCCCTTGTGATTGGGATTTCTACAAGTTCTTTCATGCTATTTGAATTCAGACTGTCTTAGGGCCCTCTTCCTTGATGAAGGGAGATGCAAAAAATAACTGTTTCCGTATGTCTGCTGTCTGTTTCCCATTATTAATTCATGAACCTTGTTCTCTGGAGGTCCCACACTTGCCCTAGCTGTTTTTTTTTATGTATACATCTATAGAAATTCTTACTGTTGGTTTTGATATCACACAGTTTTCTCTAAAAATCTTCCATTCGTCAGTTTCCAAGTCTTTCATTGCATTTTCCATTTTGCCTGTCCTACTTTTCAATTTTACATCATCTTCACATCCCTTGGCATCCCTCTTTCTAACTGTCATAAATCCCCATTGAACATCCTGGACCTGCTGGTTGAATTGTTGTCTCTTGGATTACTTTCTGTAGTCCATCTCAAATAACTCTGCCTTTATAGCACTGCACTATTTCTATACACATTTCTTCTTTGGAATCCTAAATTTCAATGCAACATTTGGTTGAAATGTACATCATTTGTTGAGAACAGGTCAATTTCTGTTGCATTTTATTGTACATCTTAAACTGCAAGAATTACCCTGTTTGACAATTAGCACCACTCGAGATCAATCAGGCCAGACAAAGTAACTAGCCTATGGCTTCAGGTGGTTGGCTTTTCACCCAACTGATGTCAATTAAACATTCATATGGTTCAAAACATTTCATTTCATTTTGTATTCTAACAAAGACAGGGCCAGAAATTAAACAAACTACAGCTGTAATAGAGTTCCTTAATAAGGTTCAGAGTGGAAGTTAGTTTAAAGCTGATGATTCAAAAGCCACTCGTTTCTTCCCCACCACCTCCCCATACATACAATTTTGCAAATTATCATTCACTTTCTCTCTCAAGTCCAAGGTGAATTTAGATACAAGCCTATCCTGCGATTCTACAGTCCGAGACAAAAATAACCAAAATTGTAATCTACAACCTATAATTCAGTTATTTTATATTTTGGTTAGAGCTGCCTGAAGATCTCTCAAAAAAAAGGGTCATGGACAAAGTTGAGGAAAGTGTGTCAAAGGAGCTCTTTTGACAAGGCACACAAAACTGAGTAATAATTTAAAAGTACAGAAGGGAATTTCAGACCAAGGGATTCAACAGCTAAAAGGCACAGCCACTATTGCAAGAAGAAAAAAGGCTGTAAATATAGGTAGGGAGATCTATAAAATCCAATGAATGCAAACAATGATTTTGAATTCACAAAAAGGGAAGCACAACCATAGCGTGAAATCTAATAAGTTATTTAAAATCTCTTCAGCATGTTGAATAAAGTGGACTTTGAATTAAAGTAGACTTATCCAACCAACTCATTTTTTGAAATAGCATGAATTCCCTACAATAAGGTTTCACCTTGTTGTAGGGAACTGTTGGTTCAAATAATGACTGAACTTACTGGACATGCTTAAATCCTTTGTTTCCTGTGTTCCATGGCCACATTTAGGACAGGGTGGCCCCTTCCCCTTTTCCTGTTTGAAAATCTTGCTGCGAACATGATCATCACAGTAACAGGCCTTCAGAGAAAAGAGGGATTAAAAAAAACAATTATGAAACAGAAACACAAAGCTCTGCAGATGCTAGAAATCCAAAGCAACACAAAATGCTGGAAGAGGAGTAAACAGTCAACGTTCGGGTCAAGATGCCTTTTCAGGACTGAGGAGGAAGGGGGAAGATTCCTGAATAAAAAGGTGGGGGTGGGGGAAGGGGAAAGCAGTTAGAGGCAGGTGAGAAGTGACAAGTCCAGGTGGGGAATGGGGGATTTGTTCACCGGAAGGAGAAATCAATATTCATGCCAACAGGTTGGAGGGTACTCAGATGATGATATACAAGGGGCTGTTCCTCCACTGAGGATGGTCTCATACATCCACACTCATCCCATCTATCCACCACCGTAATAGTGATAGATTCCCTCTTGTCCTTACCTAGCACCCCATCAGCCTCCTCAACCAACACATTATCCTCTGCAACTTCCACCATCTCTGAAAGGATCCTACCAATAAACATACCTTTACGTCCCTCCCCAACCCCTTGGCTTTCCACAGGGATTGCTCCCCAAGTAATTCTCTTGTCCATTTGTCCCTCCCCACTAATTTCCCTCCAGGCACTTATCACTGCAAGTGGTCCAAGTGTTACACCTGCCCATACACTTCATCCTCCCTCAACTCCATTTATTGCCCCAAACAGTCCTTCCAGGTGAAGCAACACTCCACCTGCGAATCTGCTTGGGGGGGTCATTTATTGGAGCCCGTGCTCCCGATGCCTCCTCTACATTGGTGACACCCATCATAAATTGGGGGACCATTTTTTCAAGAATCTCCACACCATCCACCACAAGCAGGACTTCCCTGTGGCCCAACATATTGATTCCAATTCGCATTCTGATGTGTTGATCCATGGCCTCCTCTTGTGCCAAGATGAAGCCACCCTCCGAATGAAGGAGCAACACTTTACATTTCCTCTGGGTACCCTCTAACCTGATGGCATGAATATTAATTTCTTCTTCCAGTGAACCAATTCCACCCCCCCCCCCGCCACCTTCCTCTAAACCCCACTCTGACCTTTCACTTCATCTCATCTGCCTATTACTTCCCCTGGGTCCCCTTTGTCTTCACTTTATCCTATTGTCCACTCTCCTCTGTCAGATTCTTTCTTCTCCAGCCCTCTACTTTTCCCAGCCACCTGGCTTCACCCATCACCTTCCTGCTAGCCCCTTTCCCCTCCCCCAATGCTTCTATTCAAGCATCTTTCCCCTTAGTCCCGAAGAAGGGTCTCAGCCAGAAATGTCCGTTCACTCTTTTTCCCCATAGATGTTGCCTGAGGGGCAGAGTTCCTACAGCACTTTGTGTGAACCATGTGTCAAAGGAAATGGAAGCTTTACATGTCAATGGAAGTTATCATTTTACAAAACAAAACAAATGCTTCTACTCCCATTACAAAGAGGCAAATTAAATTACCCAGTTTGTGGATTCAAGTCCTATCTATGGAACAAAAGTATTTTAAACCCTTATTACCTTACAGCGTAGACAAGAATGTTGCCCTAGACGATTACAAGACATGCCTGCCAAGAAAGCAATTCTTTTAGTAAGGTAGAAACATAAACAAATCATGAACTGGCTTAATGATAGTCTTTTCCCAAACCCCAAACTTTATTACAAGAAACCCGGGAACTCCCCCACCCATGCTTATTTTGTTGGTTGATTACAAGTATCATAACAGAGATACAATGGAAAGAGTAAAGCTCTTGTGTTGTTAATCACAGTTTTCCAATGAAACCTGTAAATCTCTTAGTGCTGTGGTACATCCCAAGTAAAAATGAAAAACCTCTATCTTGAAAGCCTCTAGATAGCTGGAAAATAAAGATAACAAGGCCTCCGTTTTGATTTTATCCCTTTTCACCACCCAATATCATTTTTTTAAAAATGTACACCAATATCCTAAGAGAATATTTAAGAGTTCCTCATCAAATGAGAATGTTGATTCCTTCCCATTGTAACATGTAACTGTATCTTGAGTGACTGCAGTGCTTTTGTTTCCTTGAAATTAACTGGTAAATGTAATTTCCTCTGCTGAAGTTCTCTGCCAGTACAGATTGTCCTGAAATCATTTAGTCACTTCCAGACCACAGGCAAGATTTTCAACCAATATAGCTTGATTCCAATATGGTTCTAAGTGTACAGCATTTAGGACACATTTTACTAAACCTGCCTCTGGACAACCACCAAAATGAAAGCTTACAAACACCATCAACTTATTGGTGGTATTTTTTCCCACTACTTGCGGAGTCAATACTGAGAAGATCTGCATCAGACAACCAAGAACTTACACTTATAGGTTTCAGAGTCCAGAACTTGACAGCTGGCTTGATGCTCAAATTGATCATCTTCACAGAGGAAGTTGTTACAGAAGGAGCACCGGAATATTCTCCCCCCTGTAATAAAAGATGTGAATTATGATCTGAGAAGTTTAGAAAATCTCTTGTGAAAGCCAAGCTACCAAAAATTCAACTTTACATCAGATAGAAGCTGGTGCAACAGAAATTTAAATAATCCAGGCTAGGACCTGGAAAACCCAAGTTTAAAAAAAATTCATGGGTTATCATGAGCTTTCCATTCACTTAATCTGTCCGTAGATTTTGCAATTAAAAAAAATCACAGACGGAGCAGGATATGACATCTTCAGCATTAAAATATAATACATTTATTACACGGAATTGAGCCATCTACAAGGGGTGATTGATAAGTTTGTGGCCTAAGGTAGAAGGAGTCAATTTTAGAAAACCTAGCACATTTATTTATCAACATAGTCCCCTCCTTCATACGGAACTTGGACCTCTAGAAAGTGTCCACAGTGGTGATTGATAAGTTCCTGGCCTGAGGTAGAAGGAGATGTTATTAACTTCAAACTTTCTGCTTACTCACTCAGAAAGTTGCCCTGCATGTGCATGTAACAAGAGCTGTATAACTCAACTCCTTCTACCTTAGGCCATGAACTTATCAATCACCCCTGCTGTGGACACTTTCTGGAGGTCCAAGATCCGTATGCTCCACGACTGCTGGACTAAGTGTGTAAATGTAGGAGGGGACAATGCTGAAAAATAAATGTGCTAGGTTTTCTAAAATTGACTCCTTATCAATCACCCCTTGTATTTTATTACAATGATTAAATGGATGCCAGCCAACAATTTAAAGTCTAAAGTGACAAGTCAGACATGGATTATTGGTTAATATATGGTAAATTATGTTCAATATTTCAAACCAATTAACTAATGGAATATGGAAACAATCTACTTGACACATCATAAATCAAGTTCAGAAATAATTACATCCATTGGTTCACTGCTGTTTGAAAGGAGTTTGTACATTCTCCCCGTGATCACGTGGGTTTCCTCTAGGTGCTCCTGTTTCCTCTCAGAGTCCAATGACATACCTGTTGGTAGGTTATTTGGTCACTGTAAATTGTCCCATGATTAAGCTAGGGTTAATTTGGGGGGGGGGGGGGGTTTGTTGGCTGGCATGGCTCAAAGGGCCAGAAAGGCTTATTCCACACTATCTCAATAAATAAACTTAATATTAATCTACTATTTTACCACGTGCATTTCATGTTGTAATGCTGGTCTCCAATTACAGAATGTTGCTATCCACACTGATGGAATTTACTAATAGAGCCAATGAGAGGCACTATGGGTTAATCGTCATTGACAGTGCGAAGATTTGCAGGGAAGAAGTCTAAATGGGAATGCAGAAAACGAATCTTTAGTAACATGTTGCACTTCATGGTTTTGTATGCTTGAAGAATATTGTCAACCAACTACACGTAGCTTGGTGCTTTGTAATTGCCAAGAAAATTTTCAACAACATCCTTGAATGTCTTCCATGTGATTTTCTCCAATCCAACTAGAAGTTCTCCGAATTGCCTGTCACTAATGACCTACTTGATTTGTGGACCAACAAAAATGCCTTCCTTAATCTTGGCACCAGTTATTCTGGAAAATATCAAATATCAAAATCTTTCACTGTCCTTGTTCATCGCTTTCACAAAATTTTTCATAAGCCAAACTTTTATATGAGGTGGCAGAAATATCTTTGATCTACAAGTGGCTTATGTGCCACACTTTCCTGCCCTGGAGCTAACTATTTGCGGAGTGGCCAATCCTTTTTAGTGAGATTCTTTAGCACAGCCATCTCATTCGCAAATGAAACAACTGTACTTGGTGTGTCCAAGCTGCATTCCTAGTAACAGCACTATTTCTGTTAGATCACCAGATATTCCAGTTGTGTTGCTGTACTGTACGTCTTTCAACAAGACTTCCAAATTTCAGTAGTTTTCTTTTATGTGTATCACATAACTGATTGGTATTGAAGGGTGGACATTGCCATTGTGTAACAGCACAGCTTTCAGGCTTAACACTGAAGAATCAATAAAGAGATAACATTGTTGTGGGTCACACTGGCAACCCAAAATATGCCTGGACAAGATGGAAAACTATTCAGCTTACAGTGGCTCAACATTTTAATTGACTTTAATTATGAAATGAAATAATAAATCTAGGCAAATCCAGAAAAATTGCACATATTAAGGGAATTTCATAGTGATTTTCCATAAGTTACATCCAAACCTATTCATGAAGCAAAATCTTTGTTGTCCAGTGATATTTATATGGCATCTAGTTTGCTACAACTAATATGCCTAAATACTTTCGTGTTACAGACAACACATAAGCAGATTTGATTATGCTATTCTTGCACATATGCAATGAAAACAATTTAAAAAGTGTTTTTATGGAGTCTCAAGATGGCACTCATGGAGTAAACCGCATCTAGGCTTTGCTCCAAACCTTTTACATTTTTTTTTAACCTACAAACACCCCTTAAACTTATTTTAAAGGGGTCTAAACATATAGAATTTTTTTAAAAACTATTTGAATTACTCTCAACCCGCTGAAATGTCTAGAGCAAAAGAACCGAAACAGACGAAAGAACCGTTAACTTTAGAAGTTGTTGTGAAGTTTATAGACGCTAGATTTGATGAATTGGAGAAAAAATTACTTGGAAGATTTGCACAGTATGACAATCGTTTGAGATCACTCGAAGAAAAGTTCCTGACCCTTTCACGGGAATCAAATGAACAACAAGCAAGCATTTTGGTTCTTGAAGAAGCTGCTCGTAAGAAGGATCGTATAATCGAAAAAATGCAAGAAGAGCAAACTTCGACGATCCAACAGATGGATCGCTATAAAGCTAAAATTACTGATTTGGAAAATCGTTCTCGAAGACAAAATCTTCGGTTAATTGGAATCCCGGAAAAATTTGAAAGCGGTGATCTGACCGTTTTCTTCTCCAAATTTCTAGTGGATGTCCTGGGCGAAGAAGTCCTGGATAACCCCCCATTAATCGATCGGGCTCACAGAGTCTCTAGATATCGGGCAGATTCAAGTCTGAAACCACGGCACATAATTCTCAGGATCCATTATCCTCACATCAAAGAACGACTGATTCGTGCGGCTCGTAAAAAAGGTATGATAACCTATCAAAATTTTAATTTTCGCATTCTGGAGGACTATAGCCCCGAAGTACTACGGGCTAGGCTGGCTTTCAGATCGGTTATGTCGAATTTTCACCAGAAAGGCTACAAGCAAGCGTTGCTGTTTCCAGCACACCTGAGAGTCACCCTTCAAGATGGATCTTTTCGGCTGTTTAAATCGCCAGCGGATGCTCAAGGTTTCCTGGAACAATGACATTTGATCGGGCTGATCAATGTAATCTAGCCTATAGATTTGGATCTGTTATAGATTGACGTTTGGGTTCTTTTTTGATACGGTTCATATGTATTTCTTATATACGATTAAAGCTCTCTTTTTTCTACCGGGTTTATTCCGATTTCATATTTTTATATATTACTAACCGATTAATGTTGAAGATGACCTATTAGGGTTATTTTTTTTTTCTTTTTTTTAAATCGATATACGCTCTTTTTTTACATTTTTAGCATTTGAATATTAAGATTTGGAAGAATAAAATGGCGTTTCTTCTTCCCGACAGACTCCAGTGTCTGTAGCGTCATAACTGTTTTGATCTGTTCGAAAGTGTTAAACCTTCATTTATTGTTTTAATTTTTTTAACCCTTTTGATAATATACATTTATAACACTAATTTTATATTTTAATTTTTCCTATATCAACCCTTTTTTATAATGTGGGTTGTTTGTATTTTTTTTAACTTTGTTACGTCTGAGTTGCCGTCTTGAGACAAGGGGGTAATTTTAGTATTAGATCGCTCGCTTGCCTCTGTTTGGCTTTTTTCCTGGGGTTTTGAGGGTGGTGGGAGGGAGATTTTTCTTTTTTTTCTTTTTTCTGCTTGCTTTTTGCTTAGTTTTACTTCATGGGCTTATATGAAACTACTAAAATGGCTGCGGTGCTGTGACTTCCGGCTTCCCTTTGAACTTACTTCCCCCTTCCGAGTTCATGAGTTCACTTTTCTTTTAAACCTATATGTTAACTGTAATATGTATTGTCAATATGGATAAGACTATTAACTTTGTTTCTTGGAATACTAATGGTTTAAATCATCCGATTAAACGGAAAAAAGTATTCAAAGTATTCCATAGAATGAATGCGAATGTTATTTTTGTACAAGAGACTCATGTTAGGAAGGTGGATAGTCAGAGGTTGTTTAGGTTTTGGAAGGGCCAACAGTATCACTCAAATTCGCAAGCCAAAGTGAGAGGTGTTTCTATTTTTATAGACTCATCAACTGCTTTTATACATTATGAAACAATTTCAGACCCGCAAGGTAGATTTTTGCTTATTACTGGGTTGCTTTTTAATCAAAAAGTTGTTTTAGTTAATGTTTATGCTCCAAATACTGACTGTCCTGAATTTTTTAAATGTTTATTTACATCCTTTCCTAATTTGAATCAATACAGATTGATAATGGGCGGGGATTTTAATTGTTGTTTAAACCCTTTGATGGATAGATCCAAACCCATTCAAACTTTTCCGAACAAATCGGCTTCTCTTATTAATTCTTTTATGATTGATTCAGCTATCTGTGAAATCTGGCGTTTTCTACACCCTAATGATAAAGAGTTCTCATACTTTTCCCATGTGCATCATAATTACTCAAGGATTGACTACTTTTTCATTGATCAGCACTTCCTTACAGATGTCATGGATTGCAAATACGACTCTATTGTTATATCTGATCATGCACCTTTGAAGTTATCTATTAAGGTGACGGATTCACATATTAGTACTAAAAGTTGGAGGTTTAATTCTGTTTTACTGCAGGACTCTGACTTTATTAACTTTATTAAACAGCAAATTGATTTGTTTTTCTCAATAAATTCCACAGCAGACATCTCTAGTGGAACTCTCTGGGATACTTTTAAGGCATATATTCGTGGACAGATTATTTCATATTCTGCCGGAGTTAGGAAACGAACTAACTCTAAAATATCAACATTAGTTGATAAAATTAAGGCAATTGATAAGATTTATGCATTGACCCCTAGTAAAGAACTTTATAAAGAAAGGGTGGAACTTCAAATGGAGCATAGTTTATTGTTAACCTCTTCGATTGAAAGTCAGTTAATTAAATCGAAAGCTCAATTTTATACATATGGAGATAAGTCTGGTAAATTACTAGCTAACCAATTGAAAATTGTTTCAGATAAGCGACAAATTACTAAGATTCGTAAACAAGATGGTACTCTGACGATTGATCACAAAGAGATAAATACAGCCTTTCAAGATTTTTATAATTCTTTATATCAATCAGAATGTACTAAAGACTCTTCTATAATGAGTGAATTTTTAAGGAAATTGAATATTCCAAAAGTAACTGCTGAGGATAGTGTATTTTTGGATACACCTATTACGGAGTCTGAAATAGAAAAGGCCATTTTCTTAATGAACTCGGGTAAAGCTTCGGGCCCAGATGGTTTTTCTGCAGAATTTTTTAAATCCTTTTCTTCTATACTTTCTCCTTGGCTTTGTAAAATTTTTAAAGATGCATTAAGTATAGGTAAACTACCACAATCTTTTTATGAAGCTTCTATTTCTTTAATTCTTAAAAAAGATAAAGATCCCACTGAATGTGCATCTTATCGGCCTATATCTTTGCTGAATATGGACTTTTAAGATTTTTAGTAAAATCTTGGCTGTTAGATTAGAAAATATATTGCCTCGGATTATTTCTGAGGATCAGACTGGATTTATTAAAAATCGTTATTCATCTTTTAATATTAGAAAATTAATTAATATTGCTTATACTTCTTCATCTAAAATCCCAGAATGTGTCATCTCCTTAGATGCCGAAAAAGCATTTGATAGAGTCGAATGGTCATATTTATTTAATACTTTGCAACATTTTAATTTTAGTTCAAAATTTATATCATGGATTAAATTAATATATCAGAAACCTTTAGCTTCGGTTTTCACTAATAATCAAAGATCCCCTTTTTTTCAACTATTTCGGGGTACAAGGCAAGGTTGTCCTTTAAGCCCTTTATTATTTGACATTGCCTTGGAACCTTTGGCTATAGCTATTCGTGAATCACCCAATATTTTAGGTATTACCCGCGGGGAGACGATGTATAAGGTATCATTATATGCAGATGATTTGTTATTATATATATCTGATCCTGAAAGATCTATTCCTGCTATTTCTTCTTTGCTTGCTCAATTTAGTAACTTCTCTGGGTATAAATTGAATTTTAATAAGAGTGAACTTTTTCCATTAAATATGCATACTCCAATTTATAATCGGGTACCATATAGAATTGTTACAGACTATTTTACTTATTTAGGTATTAAAATTACTAAAAAACATAAAGATTTATTTAAAACTAATTTTTTGCCTTTAATAGATCAAATTAAGCAACTTGCTAATAGGTGGTCCCCACTATCTATGTCTTTGGTAGGTAGAATTAATGCCATTAAGATGATGATACTACCTAAATTTTTATACCTATTTCAAGCATTACCAATTTTTATTCCTAAATCTTTTTTTGATACAGTTGATTCTAAAATATCGTCGTATTTGTGGCAGAACAAAAATCCTAGGTTAGCTAAAAAATATTTACAGAAGCCTAAGAAGGAGGGCGGTTTGGCTCTACCAAACTTAAGATTTTACTATTGGGCAGTTAATATACGGTATTTGATATTTTGGACACAAGAATCGACTACAGTTGCTGGCCCACAATGGGTAAATTTGGAATGTAAATCTGTGCAAGATTTCTCATTGATTTCAATCTTAGGATCTTCACTTCCCTTTTCGTTATTTAAAATGAATAAACAGATAACTAATCCTATAGTCAAGTATACATTACGAATCTGGTTTCAATTTCGTAAATTTTTTGGTTTGAATAAGTTTATACTGTCAAGTCCTATAACAGCTAATTACTTTTTTCGACCATCTTCCATAGATCAAGCCTTTTATTTATGGAAAACAAAAGGTATAACATGTTTTCGTGATCTGTTTTTGGATGATAACATTATGTCCTTCGAACAATTATCTAATAAATATAATTTATCTAAAACCCATTTTTTTAGATATCTACAAGTTAGAAATTTTTTATATAATGAACTAAAGTCTTTTTCGAAAGAATGTCCATTGGACATTACAGAAAGAATTTTAGCTCTTAATCCTTGTCAAAAGGGTCTTGTTGCTATCATTTATAATATGATTATGAATCTACAACCAGATATATCTGAAAAAATTAAGAAGGAATGGCAGGAAGAACTGCATTGCCCTATTTCTACTGAGCAATGGGAAAAAATTTTATTATTGGTAAACTCATCCTCTATATGTGCTAAACATACTCTAATACAATTTAAGGTCGTACACAGAGCTCATATGTCTAAAGATAAACTTGCTCGATTTTACTCGTATGTTAATCCAACCTGTGATAGATGTCATTCTGATATAGCTTCGTTGACTCATATGTTTTGGTCCTGTCCTTGCTTACATAACTACTGGAAAGATATTTTTAATATTATTTCAAGAGTTTTAAATATTAATCTCCAACCACACCCTTTTACTGCAATTTTTGGCCTACCAATGATAGATAATAAGTGTTTATCCGCTTCATTCCAACGAATGATTGCATTTATTACACTAATGGCTAGAAGATCCATTTTACTGAATTGGAAAGAAGCCAATCCTCCAACAGTATTTCAGTGGTTTTCCCAAACTATTTCCTGTTTAAGTTTAGAAAAAATTAGAAGTGTGGTTTTCGATCCTTCAGTTAAATTTGAGGAAACTTGGAGACCATTTATTCAGCATTTTCATATGAATTAAACGGTCTGATCCTGAACCTTATTGTCACTATCCTGAATGGTGTGGATGGAGGTTGGGAGTCATAGGCACTACTGTATATATATAACATTATGCGATTGCCCATGTTGGTTAGTTTTTTTTTCTATTTAGTTGTTGTTTTTTTTTGTTTTGGGGGGGGTTTCTCTTAATCATTTATATTATTATATGAGTTTGAGAGATTCTATGTATGGATCAATATATATTTGAATGTTTATCAATCTATTATGTACTCTCAAATGTCTTGTAACAATATTTTTCTTCTGTTTTTTTTTTAAAAACTAATAAAAAGATTTGAAAAGAAAGAAAAGAAAAAAGAAAAAAAGTGTTTTTATATTTCCCCTTTCATTGCATTATCAAGTCATTGAGGAGGCCATTCTGAGTAGATTCCAAGAGAGAATCTGACTACATACTCTTGGCATTCCAATCATCAAGTTCCCCACATTCATCACCCTGGGCAGAAACTCAACAAGACCAGCCCCAGGCAAGAAAGTCTCCCACTGAGTAACCTGGTACAGATCCACCAGATAGGCAAGAACTGGATTCCCGATTGGTAACTTTGCCAATAGAAGCCCTGCAAGAACTGGTTCCAAATAGCTGTGAAGAATGGAGAGTTCTGGT
This sequence comes from Hemitrygon akajei, assembly GCF_048418815.1. Classification (NCBI taxonomy): domain Eukaryota; kingdom Metazoa; phylum Chordata; class Chondrichthyes; order Myliobatiformes; family Dasyatidae; genus Hemitrygon; species Hemitrygon akajei. The sequence continues at coordinate 66,447,829 of NC_133127.1, read as the reverse complement.
AGCATGTCATTTATTTGTTAATATTTTTTGGGTTTCTGCCAAATCCGGTGAGGCCAGCATTTACCGCATCACTCTTGGGCAGTCCTGATGAGCAGGGAGCTGAAGGATTCAAACACAGAAGTAAGAAAGTACCAGTGATATATTTTCAAGTCAGAATTCTATGTGATTTAGAAGGGTGATTGCTTTCCCATGTACCTAAAGCCCTTCTTGGTGGTAGATGTCATAGTTTGGGAGATACAGCTGAAGGTGCTTAGGTGAAAAAATATATTTTGAAGATAGTCATAGGAACTGATAAGTGAACAGTTCACTGATTATGGAGAGAATGCAACTGTCAGGCAATCGATGGTTGCTTTATCCTGGAAAGTTTTGAGCTATTAGAATACAGTGGATTCAGTTAATTAGGCATCAGTTATATCATGGCAGCCACTTATTTGGGGTATTATGCCACTTAATTGAGACAGCTGTCTGTTGCCAAACAGTTTATAACTAGTGTCAAACATGTTCACTACACTGTGCTAAGAGCAAACAATTTTTTAAAGAGTCAGTTGCATGTACTTGTGTTTAAAAAGCAGCATTTTTGTCAATGAAGGTTAGTAAGAAATAAGCAGCAAGACAATTCAGAACTGTTTTGCCCACTGTGGTTTCAAGCATTCAGACTTGGAGATGCCAGAAACAGCCAGGAATGAAAATGAAATAATTCCACTACTTTAACAAATTTGGAACAACAAAGAATTTGAAGGTATTGACAATCACCAATGAAAATGAAGATTTGGAGGGTTCAAGTGCCCACAGCATTGTACTAAGGCAGTCCATTATCTAAACTAGGTGTCTGTGCTAATTTTTGTTCATTTACAGTCAAAAGAATCCAGCAGCATACACTGTATGAATTCCTGTCAATAACAATTAGTAACCAATAGTTTTCTAGTACTGTAGTAGTATTGATGTGTTCTAATTTGTTCTGTATTTCATACAGCATAACTTGTTACTCAGTTAAAATTAGTTTTTTAAAAAAATATCTTTTAAACTATTTCTATGAAACTTTGTTGGGGCAACCGCTTAATTGGGCCAAAGTGTACTGGTCCCACTGATCCCAATTCCACTGTACCTCTAGTGCTGTAATCATCCAGGCAAATGGAGATTATTCTATCATGCTCCTGATTTGTGGCTTAGAGATGATGGAAAGGTTTTGGGATGTCAGGAGATGAGCCGGGGCCACAGGATAGCCAGCCTCTGACCTACTCTGGTAGCTGGTAGGATATTAATATGGCTATATCCTATGGAGTGGTGTTCAATAGCAACTTCTAATATCTTGATAGTGGACAACTGAGCAACAATATTCTGTTGAATGTCACGGGTCTTTCTCTTGTTGTAAACTGCATTTGTGCGCACTTCTGTGGCAAGAAAGTTGATTGTCATACATCAGCCCAAGCTCTAATGCTGTCACTTCTTAATGCATTCAGGCACGTACTACTTCATTTGCTGAAGAGCTGCAGGTAGAATTGAACATCACCAAAATGGAAGAATGATTATAAACGAAGCAGCTGAGACAGCTCCACTAAGAATTTGCTGCAATAATACCCAAAAAGCAGGGATGATTGACTTAAAGCAACTATAAATCACCTCCCTCTGAGCACAGTAGGAGTCCAAGCACTTTTCCCCCCCATACTACCCACCCTTTTGTTTCACAAGGACTCCTTGATACCACATCCAGTCAAATTGCTGGCTTGATACCACAGACAGGCCATGTTCAGCTTCCATCTAAAATTCAGCTAATTGGTCCAAGTCTGTGACAAAGTCTAGAACAAGTGATCCTGGGAAGACAAACTGAGTGACGCCATTTGATAGTACCAGTCAATGACATCTTCCATTGCTTTGATGATTGAGATAGACTAATTTTGCATTAAATCAGCAGTTTTGAAATTGTCCTGTTTTTTGTCAATGGGAATATCCAAGCCATTTTCCAGTCCTGTATGTGCCAGTGTTGTAACTGTACTGGAACAGCTTAGCTAGTCTTGGATTGCAGATCTTCAGTACCATAACCAGCATGTTGTCTGCATGCAGTGCTCTTAATCATTTCTTGGTATTATGGATAACTGAATTGACAGAAGATTGGCTTCAGTAATGGTGGGAATCTTGGCTGGAAATTTAGATGGATTATCTGCACTCGCTTTCACCTGAAGATGGTTGTGAATTCCTCAGCCTTGTCTTTTACATGCTGGACCCTGTGATTGCTGATACTGTGAATAGTGCTGGAGCCTTCCCCTCCCCTTTCCGTTAGCTCAGGGTTTCTCAACCGGGGTTCCGCGAGAGGTCACTAGGGGCTCTGTGAGAGATTGTGATTTTAAAAAAACATACACTTCATGTATTGAATTTTGTGCAACGCACAAAGCTAGCACTCACAGTGGTGGGCAGTGAACAAGAAGCCGTTAGCAATCTCATTAGCGGTCTCTCAATCCAGTAAGGCAGTGCGCAGTAGGACTGTTTATTTGGATGAATGCATTCTCAGTTTTTGACGTGAGATGGGGAGATGATTGATAATTGGTGAGTGCTGTATTGCATGGAGGGGAAGGCAGCAGGCTAATGAGGAGCATTAAGTGCACATTTTGAGCATTGAAGGGACTCGCCCAACTTGGGCAGGATCATCAGTCTCTCCCTCCCAAATTACCTCTCCCAACTTCCCCTTGCATGCTGCCAAATAACTTAAGGAGCGAACAAACTCTACTGGTGTAATTGGAAATTGGAGGGTAGTTTTCATTCTATAGACGGTCCAGTGTGATGATTTTTGAAGAGGAGGATTCCAGGTCTGGGCCTATGGACAATTCTGATAAAGTTACTGGTGAAAAATTACAATCTTTGAGTCATTTCAGTACCCTAGTGTAACAACAGACAAGCAGTCCATCTTTACAATGAAAGCTTCTAATCATTGGGTTTTATAGGAACTGGTGATCCAAGTTGCTCTATTCCATTGTGCCTAGTCTGCGGCAAACAACAACCACAGGTTTCAGATGCTAGGCCTATACTTGAGCCTGATCATGTCACTTAGTAAGAAAATGGTTTTTTTCCCCCAAAACCTTGTATAAAATTGTGTCTTAGGCTATATTTTTATTCATATTGTTCTGGCTTATTGTTTTCAGTAATTTTACTATTCAATATTATCCATAAATTGTCATGTTGTAAATAGCATTAAAATGAATTTACAACCTTTATTTAAATTAAATCTACTGAGCATACTTCTAGAAAAATTAAATCCCATTTTAGCTTAAGCCAGTTATTTAACAGAAGTTTATTATGTTTGCCTTATCAGTTCTTAAAATTTATGAAAGGGAAAGATAGATTAGTTTCAAGAAAGGTAAGCTAAGCTTAACTTTTTTTTTCAGGAAAGGTTGGCTAAAAATTCATTCTCTACTTAAAAGAGCATTAACAATTATTTTTGGATTATTTTATCTACAACTTAATGATTACACTAATGTACTGTGAGCTGTATATATAATAATTTTTTTAATTCAGGGCTCCCTGAGATCTGAAAATTATTTCAAGGATTCCTCCAGGGCAAAAAGGTTGAGAAAGGCTGCAGTAACTATTTGGTCAGTAGAATGTTCATCTCAATGAATGTCACGCCAAAAAATACTCAATATACCAATAAAAGCAGTAATTTTGTTTCCAGCTAATTTTAATGCTATTTTTATAACCTTCAACTTTAGCAAATGACATAGATAAAAGATTATGGGAAATAATTTACATCTCATCTCAGTTGCCATTAAGCCAGTCCATACTCAATAAATAAAATAATTATGTAGTCATTTAAGTGTACCATCAATAACATTAGGTCTAAGAATAGGAAAAAAAGGAATAGGAATTGGTATGGAAAAATAAACTGCAAATGTTCAAATAAAAATAGAAAATGCTACAATTAATCAAGCAACATTTGTGAATAAAAATGACATATGATTGCCTAGTAAAAGTTTTAATATTTCTCCAAAGAGGCAAAAGGAGGTGATCCTTACCATGATCCCATACACCTCTCTCACACTCGATACATTCAACATCAGTAAGTGGGCAGATACAAGCATGTGTGCTCAGACATTTCCTGCCATGACACACCCAGGCCTCACAAAAATCACAAACTGCTCCCTGCGGGGGTTGGGGGGGGGGGGGGGGGGGAGAGAGGAAATGCAATACCTGTTATCACATATTCCATTTCATGTATCTTGTTGTATCATATTAAATCAACTTAAAGATTTATTACAGCACCAAATTTCTACTGGCAACTGTTGAAGTTTTACATTCACCACTCAAATTGATAACACAAGAGAAAAAGCTTGTTCATTCTCAGACTTACAGCTTGTGAGCTCCTTTAATTCAGCAACACAAGTGATGTTAAGCATAGAGACTATTACATTTAATGAATAAAAATGAATACAATTAAAATAGATGCAGAGCACATTTGAGAAAAATCCTGGGTATAGCATATTCTGAAATAGAATTCTTCCAAATAACCCGGAGAAAAGCCACGTATATACTCACCACCATGGCAAGCCCCGTACTGTAGACACCAGGATGTTTAACAACACAGTCTGAACTTTTCAACATACATTTTGTTTTACCTAGAGTGCACAGAAAGATGCAAATTATAAAGGAGACACATTGTATGAAGAAGATAAATACACTTACAATATATTAAATTTGTACTGTAGGCACAAACTCATCTGTTTTCTGTAATGACCTGCTGAAAATCTTAACTGGTTTTGTTTAACCCTCATATCTCCTGCATCTGCAATATTTTATGTTCATCACTGCGTTATGTGTGACTGCTGTCAGTCAGTTAAAAGAACCAAGTAATGTGGGGATGAATCACCTCCAGTGCATGAGCTATTTACATCAGACAACAAATCCATAGATCTTTCTCACAAGTGTGTTAATAGAAGGGCACCTGGCCCATGCTAAATTCTGATAAACCTGTCACATTAGGATAGCAACACCTCCCATAGTAGAGCCCTGCCAATACCAGGCTCTTTCTGTATCCCCAATATTCAGAATAACAACTGTTGGGAAGTGGTAGCCACTGTCAAGAGGGTAATTTATGTTCTTTTGGACAATGTTACTCATATGATGCTACTGAAAGTAAATTATTCTTTGCACCTGTGCATAGATGTACTTGTGTTTATGATAAAAAAAACTTAACTTTGGATTTTAGAAATATATTAATATAAACAAAAAAAAGTTTCCAAACTACTTCCAAAGTTACAAGCAGCAATTGGTTTTGAAATTACAAGGATAACTGCATTAATAAATTCTACAATCTGTAAAGGGAGCAGTCTAAAAGTTCAAAGCACGATACCACTAAAGAGACTTGCTTTGGAAACTGTGAAACCAAAGACCAAGTTGAAGGCATTGGAATTAAGAGAGCTGTATTACAATAATGTAACACACTTTAAGAGGATACAATAGGTAATGGTGGTGCTGTCTCCACAAGAATTTATGAACTACAGTAGTGCTAGAAAGTTTGTGAACCCTGTAGAATTTTCTTTATTTCTGCATAAATATGACCCAAACTGTGATCAGATCTTCACACAAGTCCTAAAACTAGATAAAGAGAACCCAATTAAATAAACAAAAACATTATACTTTTTCATTTATTAATTGAGAAATATGACCCAATATTACACATATTTGTTGGGCAAAGTATGCAAACTTCTGGGGTAATGCATTCTACAAAGCGATTTGGAGTCAGGTGTTCCAATCAATGAGATGAACTTGGAGGAATGGGCTGTAGATGTGCCCTACCCTACAAAAAAAGACACACAAAGTAGAACCTCCCTTTCTCAAGAAAGATCTGTTCATGTGCACCATGCCTCGAACAAAACAACTTTCAGAGGACCTTAGAAGAATTGTAGAGTTGCATAAAGCTGTAAAAGACTAAAAAGACATTTCTAAAGACCTGAGTGTTCATCAGTCCACAGTAAGGGAAAATGTCTACAAATACAAGAAACTCAGTACTTTTGCTACTCTCCCTAAGAGTAGGCATCCTGCAAAGATCATGCTAAGAGCACAACGTACAATGCTGAAGGTGGTGAAAAATAACCCAAGGGTAACAGCAAAAGACCTGCAGAAATCTCTAGAACTTGCTAGTCTCTGTTCATTGTGTCCACTATAAAGAAAAACACTGAACCAGAATGGTGTTCATGGAAGGACATCATGGAGGAAACCAATGCTCTCCAAAAACAAAAGACAAAAACACTCCTGTATGTCTCAAGTTTGCAAAAGACCACCTGGGTGTTCTACAATGCTTTTGGGAAAATGTTCTATGGACAGGTGAGACAAAAGTTGAACTTTTTTTGGCAGAAATGCATATCGTTATGTTTGGAGGAAAAAGGGCACTGCACACCAACACCAAAACCTGATCCCGACTGTGGAGCATCATGGTTTGAGGCTGCTTTGCTGCCTCAGGGCCTGGACAACTTGTAGTCATTGAGGGAACAATGAATTCATAATTGTATCAAGACATTTTACAGAATGTTGGGTGGCAGTCCGTCACTTGAAGCTTAAGAGAAGTTGGATAATCAACAAGACAATGATCCAAAAGACAAGAGTAAATCAACAGAGTGGTTTCAAAAGAAAATACACATTTTTGAACTGGAGGCAAGCAGTTCATGCAAGGAAGCCCACCAACATCCGAGAGTTGAAACCATTTAGTAAAGAGGATTGGCCTAAAATTCCTCCAAGCTGATATGCAGAACTGATCAAATTACTGGAAACATTTGGTTGAAGTTATTGCTGTACAAGGAGGTCACACCAGTTACTGAAATCAAAAGTTCACATACATTTTCCAACAAATATATGTAATAATGGATTATTTTTCTCAATTAAATGAACAAGTAGAATGTTGTTTGTGCCATTCTGTTGATTTACTGTTGTCTTTTGGATCATTGTCTTGTTGATTATCCAACTTCTTTTAAGCTTCAGGTGATGGCTACCCAACATTCTCCTGTAAAATGTCTTGATATAATTATGAATTCATTGTTCTTTTGGGTTCTCTTTATCTAGTTTTAGAACTTGTGCGAAGATCTGACCACATTTTTGGTCATAGCTATGCAGAAAAAGAGAAAATTCTACAGTGTTCATAAACTTTCTGACAACAGCTTGCAAACCAAACTTTATCAGTTATACTTGTTTCATTGGTCAGCATTTGGAAGCAATGCTATGTATTCAAACAGCTGTTCCTCACAATATGACATTTAAAGGAAGGAAGAATGATATGACTATCTAGGTTTTCTTTTATTCTCAGAAGTACTTAAAATGTCAATGTGATCTATCTCAAAACATTTGAATATTTGGAGTTGGCCTTTTATTCAAGATGTGCTCCCATCATAAATATACAAATTCTGTACAAAGATTTGTCAACATACAAAACATTTAAGTACACTATTGTAACTTATTTTTAGTAAAAGCCCCATTCTTCATCACTCCAATGTCCTATTTGTAAAATTATTTTTCCCCAGTTCCACTACATTACTCAAGTCTTTCCACTGCTAATTTCCTTTTCACCTCTGCTGTTATTTTTTTCTTCTCGTCTTATTTTGAAACCTTTCTATGCTGAGTTTTAATTCCTGGCTATGTCTGTTCTAAAGTTTGCTTGGTTTTTTTTTGCAGATTTCATTTTTGGCTAATGTCTAACATTCTCATTCATGGAAACTAATTTCTCCTCCACATTCACTCCTACTCATTCATACAACCAACACCAGCAACTCCTCCACTCATGGCCTTTTCCTGCAGGTCACCAAACCCCTAATTCTGAAAAGAAACATGCCCATTTCCAACTACATCTTTGCAACTCCCACCACATACATTTTCCAACTCTTACGCTGCATCCACAACTGAAGAAAGATCTGTCCTGCAATAACCTATTTTCCAAATTCTCCAGTGTCTATTATTTCATCCTGATTCACAAAGCTGGTACTTGGTGAACTTGTTCAATAATCAATAGGAAAGGCATTGGTTCAACTGAAGTTACACGAGTCATTTATTTTAACCAACTGCAAGTCATTAAATGCACATGCAGAAAGAACTCTAAAAACATAACACTTCTAGCTACTAATGTTGTTGCAAGGGCCTTAGTAGAGGTATTTAAAACATCCTTAGCCTTGAGTAAGGTGCTGGAGGATTGGAGGAGAGATAATGTTCCATTATTTTAGGAAGGCCCTAAGAATAAGCCAGGGAGTTATAAACTGCTGAACTTGATGTCTGTAGTGAGCAAGCTATTGAAAGGTATTCTAAGGAACAAGACATACAAGTATATGGATAGGGGTAGTCAATAAGGCTTTGTGCGTGATATGTCGTGTCTGACCAATCTTAAGGGAGACTACCAGGAAAGTTGATAAAGGAAAGGCAGTGGATATTGTCTACTCAGACTTTAGCAAGGCCATTGACATGAAGGTTGGTCAAGAGGTTAAATTGGATTTGACATTTGCTTCGCAGGAAAAGACTTCCAGTAGATGATTGCTCTATGACTAGAGACCTGTGACTAATGATGTACTGTAGGGATTGGTGCTGGGTCCATTGTTTTTGTCACCTATATCAATGATTTGGATGAAAATGTGGTAAACTAGATCAGCAAATTTGCAGATGACACCAAGATAGGGGGTGTAGTGGACAGCAAGGAAAATCATCAAAACTTGCAGTGGGATCTGGACCAGTTGGGAAAATGGCAGATGGAATTTAATGCAGACAAGTGAGAGACGTGGCCTTCTGGGAGGACAAACCATGATAAATATTACACAGTGAATGGTAGGGCACTGAGAAGCTTGATTAAACAGAGGAACCTGGGAATACAGATCCAAGATTCCTTGAAAGTGGAATCACAGGTAGATGGTCAAAAAGAGAGCTTTTGGCAGCTAGGACATCATAAATCCAAGTATTGAGTACAGGCTTTGGGATGTCATGCTGAAGTTGTACAAGACATTGGTAAAGTCCAATTTGGTGTATGGTGTGCAGTTTTGGTCACCTTCCTAGAAGACAGAAAATTACTAAGATTGAAAGACTGCAGGGAAAATTTACAAGGATGTTATCAGGGCTTGAGTATCTGGGGTCTATGGAAAAGCTAAAGAGGTTAGGACTTTATTCCCTGGAGTATAGGAGAATGAGGGGAGATTTGAAAGAGGTATATAAAATTATGTGTACGTAAAGTACAAGCAGGTTTTTTTCCCCACCAGAAGTTAAACATTTTGAAATATATTAAATGAAATCTATTTGTACAAGGTCACTCAGGATTCCAATGACAGCAAACCCTGATAAATCTATATTAGCACAGGATAATCTATACTGTTCTCCCACCTAGGATAAGGTAATGCTAGCAAAGCTGGAACAGATAAGTTTCAAGAGTTCTTGCCATCAGCACTATGTTACTCCTTTTACACCAACAGATGTGTTGATGGAGATTTATTCACAAATAAAAATGTTCTTTTGCAGCAGCCTCTCTATAAACTTCTTAATTATTACCAAACATTACAGGTAGAAAGCATGTTAAGACAAATGAAATAATTCAATAAATCACTGTTTACAACTTACCACACTGGGCACAAATAGGTAACTTTTGCACCGAATTACAGAAGTAACAAAAAGCCCGGTTCTTTTGCCGTCTTGTTCAAAGGAGGAAAATGAACATGGGAAATAATGCAAAGTTAGGCACAGAAACATTAAATGATATGCATCTACTCCACTATGATATGGACACTGTCAACAAATCCAAATCATGAACAATTAGTAGGATCCTTTGTTTAGGAGTTAACAAGTACAAAGAAAAATCATTAATAGCAAGCTAAAATTTCAATGAGGAAGTCTAATGGTATAACACTGTAGCAGACACTCAGTGGCCACTTTACCAGGCTCCCTAGTACTCCTGCTTGTTAATACAAACACCTAATCAGCCAATCATGTAGTAGCAACAATGCATAAAAACATGCAGACATGGTCCACAGGTTCAATTGTTGTTCAGACCAAACATCCGAATGGAGAAGAAATGTATTTAAGTGACTTTGACCATGGAATGAACGCTAGTGCCAGATTGGGGTGGTTTGAGTATCTCAGAAACTGCTAACGTCCTGGGATTTTCATGCGCAACAGTCTCTAAAGTTTACAGAGAATGGTGTGAAAACAAAAAAACAAGTTAGTGTTTTTAAATTATCATTCAACCATACACGAACACAGCCAAACGAAACAGTGTTCCTTCGTGGCCAAGGTGGAAAACACAAGGCACACATAGCACTGATAAGATTGCAGTAAGCATACAGTCACAAGAAATACATATACAAATTTAAAACAGCTCGCCCCCAAGTGACATGTCCTGTAAATTGATGGTGTATGGGTGCTGTCGGCAAGAACAAGCAATCAGCATTCGGCACACTAATACGCACACACACAATCCAGCTCGATTTCCATCAAGCGAACACTGGAGGGCAGTAATGACAGGAGGGACCAGACTCCAATCCAACATGGATCCTGTGCCACTTCGCCTCCACTGCACACCACCCCCCCCCCCACCCCCACCAGATGACTGCAACAGGCAAGCCCATGGCACTAGGCTTAGTCCTCGCTACAACTGAGGCCATGTAGCTCCTCCCGCTGTCCATCTCACCAATAAAACAGTGAACCAGGCTTGCAATATTACGTTACCAATGTGCAACAGGGTCTTGTGATGACAAGAAAAACATCCAAGACAATCACTTGCAATTATCCCACCTTCGCGCATCAACTCCAATGGCTTTTCGTAGCACACAGCTCAGCTCCTCCACTTATGAGCAACTTGCTGATGGGATAGACCTGTAGAACTTGAAGTTCTTAATGTCCAGCATTGTCTTGCCATCATAAAAAAGCTCAGAAAAGGCAAAACCATCTTTGGTAAGCCCCAGAGAGGCCGTTGCGACTGAGCACGCCACCATCTTACTGGAAGAACATCCAGTGAGTGGCAGTTCTGTGGCCAAAAACACCTTGCTAATGAGAGAGGTCAAAGAATAGCCAGACTGGTTCAAGCTTACAGAAAGATGACAGCTACTCAAATAGCCAGGCATTACCACAGTGACAGGCAGAAGGGCATCTCTGAGCGTACACCACATTGAATCTTATTCAGCAAGTGAAGTCTGCACCAAGTTCTACTCCTATACCTAATAAAATAGCCACTGGGTGTACACAACAGGGCAACATGATGGAATTATTGAGTGATTAAAACTACAGAAATTAAATTAAAAAAACACACTGATTCATAAGTGCAAAAACTGAGCATTAATTCTCTCTTCACTTACCTTTGGCACTTGTCGCATTCCTGTTGAAAACAAGGAGAAAATATTTTCAGGGTATAACTAAAACAGAACCACAATATAAAAATTGAATAAATGCAACTTTTTAAAGCACTCTTAACTAAATGGAACTGACTCATTTTCAATAAACCTGGAAAACTCAGGATGGATAATAAACAGCAGCAATACCAATGATGCCAATGTCAACAATAATATCACAAAAAAATCACAAGCATTATTTTCTTTATTATATCAACATTTCTTCTTTATTGCTACTAAAGGTGAGACCACAGTCATGCAACAATAGATTAAGACTACAACAGTGGTGTCATCAGCAAATTTGAATATGGCATTGAGGCTGTGCTTAGCCACATATTCATAAGTGTAAAGCAAGTAGAGTTGGAAGCTAAGCACACAGTGTTGTGGTGCACCTGTGTTGATGGAGATTGTGGAGGAGATATTGTTGCCAATCTGAACTAACTGGGGTTTACAGTGAGGTAATCCAGAATCCAGTTATACAAGGAAGTATTGAGGCCAGTGTCTTGGAGTTTATTGATTAGTTTTGAGGGGATGATGGTATTGAATGATGAACTACAGTTGATAAAAAGCATCCTTGCTATCCAGATGTTCCAGGGTTGAGTGAAAAGCCAGTGAGATAGCATCTGCTCTAGACCTGTTGCTTCTGCAGGCAAATTGGAGCAGATCAGGTCACTTCTCAGCCAGGACTTGACATGCTACATCACCAGCCTCTCAAAACGCTTTGTTACTGTGGATTAAGAGCTACCGGACAATAGTCATTGAGGCAGGTCAGTGCGCTCTTTTTAAGCACCAGTATAATTAAGGCCTGTGGGTACCACACACTGCCAACATGAGAGGTTAAAGATTTCAGTGAACACACCAGCCAGCTGATCAGCACATGTCTTTAATACTTGACCAGGTACCCTGTCCAGGCCAGATACTTTTCGTGGGTTCATCCTCCTGAAGGCAGCTCACATGTTGACTCCAGAGACTGAAATCATAGGATCATTGGGGGATGGGGAGTTCCTTCTTGATTTGACAATCAAAGTGAGTACTGAGTTCATCTGGAAGCGAAGCCCTGCTGACTCCAATGTTGCTTGATTTAACTTTATAAGAGGTAATAGTATTCAAGCCCTGCCACAACTCTTGAGCATCCTTCATTGATTCAAGTTTGGTCTAAAATTCCCACTTCTTCCTTGAGGGGCACCAGGGTGAGGTGATAGCCAGGTGAGAAGAGGCAAGAGGCCAAAATAGGGAATTAAAGAGGGGGAATATTGGAAGTTGGTGAAATCAATGTTCATGCCATCAAGTTGAAGGCTACCTAGACAGAATATGAGGTGCTGCTCCTTGAACCCAAGTTTGGGGGGGGGGGGGGGTGGGAAGGGTAAAGATGTGTTGATGGTAAGCAGTCGTTAAAGATGGCAGAAATTGAAGAAAATGATGTGTTGGATACAGAGGGTCAAGGAGTAGTTGGTGAAGACAAGAACTCTATCCATGTTAAGGTGAGGGGACGACGGGATGAGCACAGATGATCAGGAATGGAGGAGATGCAGGTGAGGGTAGCATCAATGGTTGAGGATGTTCTTTGAAGGGGGATATCTATGATGTCCTGGAAAGGAAAGGCTCATCCTGGGAACAGATGCAGTGGAAATGAAGGAACAGAGAAAAGGGAATGGCATTTTCACAGGAGAAAGGGTAAGAAAATTCAATGTAAATTTACTACCAAAGTACATATATGTCACCATATACATACAATTCTGAGATTCTTTTTTGTGGAAAAACTCAGTTAATCCAAGAACCACAACAGAATCAATGAAAGACGGCACCCAATGTGCAAGACATCAAACTATGCAAATACAAAAGAAAGAAAAATAATAAACAAATAAGCAATAAAAATTGAGAACATAAGAGTCCTGGAATGTGAATTGATAGGTGTGGGGACCATTCAGTGATGGTGTAAGTGAAGATGAATGAATTTAACCCCACTGGTTCAAAAGCCTGATGATGGCTGAGGGGTAATAACTGCTCCTGAACCTGTTAATGTGAGTCCTGAGGCTCCTGTGCCTTCTTCCTGATGGGTGGAAAGAGGTATAGTCAAGATCACCGTGAGAATCCATAGGTTTATATAAAAAAAAAAGCGATAAACTGTTTGTCTCCTGAGATGGAGACAGAGATGTTAGAAAAGGACCAAATGCATTTAAGGGCAGGGTGGAAGCTGGAGGCAAAGTTGATAAAAATTCATGAGCTCAGCATTGGTGCATGAAGCAGCACCAGCAAAGTTGTCAATGTACTGCAGGAAGAGTTGGGGAACATTACCAGTGAAGGCTTGGAACATGGACAGTTCCACATAACCAACAAAAAGACAGGCATAGCTGCGACCCATGTGGGTGCCCATGGCTACACTTGAGTTTGGAGGAAACGGAAGGAGCCGAAAGAGAAATTATTGTGGATGAGGATCAGTTCTGCTAGGCGGTTGTGGAGGGAACCAGCTCTGCCAGATGGAGGGGAGTGTGGAAGGGTTCTTAAATTCAGAAAGTTCAACGGCTTACGGTGAGCTGCTTCCACTCAGCCATGCTGAAGTCAGGACTGCCATGCAGTAAAGTTACAGAGGAGCAGTCCAGTAAATGTGGAAGAGGGGAGAGCAACAGATGAGAAAAGCAGAATCCAAAATAGGGCGAATAGAGAGTGAGATTACAGGCAAAGGAAAAATGCAGAGCTGAAAGATATACCCGGCAAGTCAAGCTCTGCAATTTGTTTTTATTTCAAATCTCTACATCAGTTGTTTTTTGCTCTTCCTTCCCCCACCCATTTTCAAACAGTACGGTGGATTTGGACACCAAGACTAATGAGTATTTTTTTTAAATGGCATTACCAAACAAGAGCATTAATCAGGTGTTGGATGTATGCAGCTTTGCACGAGTTAGGACAAGATTAGGGAGGTTTCAGATGTCTGAGCTCATGAAGAATGGAACACGAGGGAATCCTAAAACTACGTACGCTCCAGGACACCATCAGTGTAACAGGGGAACTGACTCTTTCATGTCATGTATTGCAATATACACAAACACTTGTTATAATGGTCCATTTCACGTAATTCACTTTTCACTGCTTCAAACGCCAAGTTAGCTGACTGCAAGGAATAACTATCACTACTTCTGCGTTACCTTAGTGGAAACAATTGTACAACAGACACAACGGAAATGGAATTAATAGCTTATCTTTGGATAAACAGCAATTTTATGGGAGCACTGGATCTAAGTCTGGGAGTGCACATTTCCAAACAATCAGACATTAGAAAGAGAGAGTCTGACATTAACAGAGTGAATAGCTAATGTCAGCGAATTCTTGGGCCTAACTCCACTGCATGCTCGCCACCGCCTGACAGGCTACCTGCCGCCGGGCTTGCTCACCATGGAAGCGTTGCAGGGCTGCTTCGCCACATCCACGTTGTCCTTGGCAGCCCGGATCAACTTTTCGCGTACTTTGCGACTTTCAGCCTTCTTTCGCGCCCCGGTCTTCTTTTTCGGCATCCTGTAAGCCGCTGCGATGTGCCTGCCAGCGAGACGGGGGCGACAGCCCGGCCGGAGGGGAGGGGAGGGGGAGGGGCGCTCACCGGACCCGGAGCCAGCGAACCGGCAGCTCGTGCCTCATTCCGCCCTGCGCTTGTGACGTCGCCGGGAGTCGTGACGAAAGCAGAACATCCGGCGCGCTCGTGACGCTCCGCTGAGTTGCCCTGCCAATGTTAGATGGCGTGTGTGGTCGCTGACGCCAATGGGTAAATAAATAAATAAATAAATAATGCAACCAAAAACACACGGAATAACGAGGTAGGAACGCACATGAAGTGCTGGAAGAACTCAGCAAGTCAGGCAACGAGGTAGTGTTCATGGGTTTATAGACTGTTCGGAAATCTGATGGTCTTCAGTCTCCCGAACCTCCTTGAGGCATGCCCCGAATGTTGAGAGTCCTTAATAATGAACACCGCCTTTCTGAGGCACAGCCTCTTGAAGATATTCTCGATGGAGGGGAGGGTTGTGCCCATGACGGAGCTGCTTAGTCTACAACCTTCTGCCTGTGTATTCGAGCCTCCGTACAAGGCCGTGATACAACCAAAAAATGCTCACCTCCATGCATCTATAGAAATGTGCTACAGTCCTTGGTGACATACCAAATCTCAAACTCCCAACGAAGTCCAGCCACTGACATGCCTTATTCATGATTGTATCAATGAATTGGGCCCAGGACAGATCTTTAGTCATGGTGACACCCAGGAACTTAAGTCTGTTCACCCATTCCAGGAGGATTGCTGTCTTCTCCCGACTTCCTCTTCCTGAAGTCCACAATTAATTCCTTAGTCTTGCTGATGGTGAGTGTGAGGTTGTCATTACAGTACCACTGGAGCAGACAATGCATCTCCTGTATGCATCCTCATTGCCATTTGAGATAGCTGTGCCATCTGCTGATTTATAAACGGCATTTGAGCTGCGCTTAACCACATTCGCGAGTCTAGAGAAAGTAGAGCAGTGGGTTTAGCACACATTCTTGAGGTGCTCCAGTCTTGACTGCCAGTGAGGGGGAGATGTTATCACCAATCTGTACTGACTGGCCTCCTGATGAAGAAGTTGAGGATCCAGTTGCAGAGGGCGGAGCAAAGGCTCAAGTTTAGAAGCTTGGTGATTAATAGTGAGCGGCCAATGCCAAGCTGTAATTGATAAATAGCAGCCTGACGTATCTTTGTAGCTGTTTAGATATTCCAAATAAGAGTAGAGAGCCAGTAAGTTTGTGTGCAGGCCTATTGCAGTGGGTCCAGGTCTTTGTCCAGGCAGGAGTTAATTCTAGCCATGACCAACCTCTCAAAGCACAACATTACAGTGGATGTGAGTGTTGTGTCAATAGTTGTTGAGGCAGCTTATGCTGCTTTTATTGGGCACTGATTTGCTTGCTGTGCTTTTGAAGCAGGTGGGAACCTCTGACTGCAGCAATAAGAGGCTGAAGATGTCCTTGAACACTATGGCCAGGTAGTCAGCACAGGTTCTCAGTGCCCTGCCAGCTACACCATTTGGGACCTGATGCCTTGCAAAGGCTCACCCTCCAGAAGAATGCTGACATCGGCCTCTAAGAGAGAGATCACAGGATCACCAGCTGCAGTGGGGGTTTACACAGGTGTACGGTTATTCGCCCTTTCAAAGTGACATTAAAGGTGTTGAGATTATCGAGAAGTGAATCTTCACTGCCATTTTATGCTGTTAGGTTTTGCTCCATAGGAACAAATTGCATACAAGCCCTGTCACAGCTGTTATGCTTTAATTTCACTTGCAACTTGCATGATGATTTCATGAAAGTTTTTTTGCTTCCATGATGCCCTTCCATAGCTCATGCCTGAACTTGTTGTAAGATTTTGGATCACTGATCTTGAATGCAACGGGTCTAGTCCTCAGTAGACTGTGAATCATTCAGGGCTTCTGGTTTGGGAAAATCTGGTATGTTCTCAAAGGCACACTCTCATCCACACAGGTCTTGGTGAGGTTGGTGATGGCCAAGGCATATTTAGTCACATAAAAAGATGAACCCATGAATATGGTCAAGTCCACCAATTCAAAGCAATATTGTAAACAGTCCTCAAGTTCCCTTGACCACTCCTTCATGATCCTCACCACTGATGCTGTAACCCTTGCCTCGAGGTCTTCAATTTTATTCTCCTGATACTGGACATCTTCAGCGTGTTGCATTTCAATTTTGCCTGGAGTCTGCATTTGTGCTATAAGGAGAGATTAGACAAACATGTTGTTTTCTCTGGAGCAGCGGAAGCTGAGAAGAGATCTGATAGAAGTGTTTTTTAGAGATACAGCGCAGTAACAGGTCCCTCTGGCCCAACAGGCACATGCTGTTCAATTATACCCATGTGAACAACCAATCGACTAACCTGGGAACGTGGAAGGAAACTGGAGCACCCAGAGGAAACCCACGTGGTCACGGGGACAATGTACGATCTCCTTACAGGCAGCGGTAGAATTGCACCCTGGTTGCTGTTGCTGTAATAGCCTCTACTTCTGTGGAGATTCGGCATGACATCTAAAACTTGTGTTGTGGAGGGTATTGACTGGCTGCATTACAGCCTGGTATGGAAACACCAATGCCTTAGTGCGGTAAATCCTACAAAAGATAGTGGATTCAGCCCAGTACAACACGAGTAAAGCCCTCCCAACTGTTGAGCACATCTACATGAAAAGCTGTCATAGGAAAGCAGCATCCTTCAAAGATCCACACCACCCAGGCTATGCTTTTTTCTCACTGCTGCTAACAGGTAGAAGGTACAAGAGCCTTGGGAGTCACACCACCAGGTTCAAGAACAGTTACTACCTAACAACCATCAGGCTCCTAAACAAAGGGAATACCTACACTCACTTGCCCATCCATTGAGATACTCCTACAACCAGTGATCTCAGTTTAAGGACTCTATCTTGTTATTTCATGTTCTCATTATTCATTGCTATTTATTTATATTTGAATTTGCACATTTTGTTGTCTTCTGCACTCCAGTTGATCTTCCATTGATCCTGTTATAGTTATTCTTCTATAGCTTTGCTGAGTATGCCCACTGGGAAGGAATCTCAAGATTGCATTTAAGTTGAGATGGGATATGTTCAAAGGAGATGTGCAGGGCAACTGATTTTACATAGAAAATGGTGGCTGCCTGGAATGTGCTGCTAGCAATGGTAGTAGGGCCAAATACAATGAGAGGCCTTAGCTGTGCAGATTGGAAGGAATGTGCAGAGATTGGAGGCATGTAGACAGAAGGGCTTGGTTTAGTTAAGCATTTAATTACTAGACTAGTTATTTCAGTAGAATATCTTAGGCCGAAAGGCTTGATCCTGTGCTGTATTGTTCTCTTTTCTATTTCCTTTTAATGACTGGTTAAGCTACATTTACAGTCCAGTTCTGACTAAGACAATAGAATGAGAATATAAGACCTTGCAGAGAAGGAGAGCAATGTATCATGCTGGGGTGATAGTCTTCAACTATGCTGCAAGACTGGAAAAGATTTTTTTTTAAGAGACTAACAAATGCATTTGCATAACTTTTACAAAATCTTTAACAGAGTTTTAACTGTGCGAGAACAAAAATATTTTAATATTGATAGATTATCACTAATATATGCAAATTTGCACGGTTCAGGAAGGGATAGAGAAAAGAAACGGGATACAAAGTGGATTGGCATGGATAATTTCAGAACTGACTGACTATCAGAAAAGATTACCTTGGTTTGGATTCCTCTCTCTGAACAAGACAAAGGGATAACCCAGTGAAATTCTTTACATTATGAAGGAATTTGATAAGGTTAAGGTAGAAAAGATTATTTTAGGTGGAGAAATCCAAAACTAAGGATGACAAATAATAAGTAAGACACTAATAAATTCAAAAGCCTTTACTCCAAAAAAATTGGAAAATTGAGTTGATGAATCGAAGAGCTCGGATGTACTTAAAAGAAAACCAAGCTGAATTGAAGGAAACAGGGAAGAGTGTTAATGTAAACCTGTTGTGTTGATTGGCTTGCTTCTGCGCTGTCAATTCTGTTGGTAAGTGTATGGGAAAGCAGCAGTGGAAATGATTGTTATTGATGCAGCTTGCCACATGGTGGTGTATTATCCCTGATATCACAAGTTAGTGTATTTGAGGCATCTGTTGACTCAATGGAAAGACTAAAGCTCTGGATCCTTCTTCAGACTAAAATGTCATCTGACAACTGTGCAACATTTGTTAAGAAAATAAAATTTTGCTATATGCAAACTAGTCTCAAAACTGCAGAAATACTGTCAATCAGGCTTTAGATGATCTGAGCAATGGGATCAACATGCTCAAAACAGCACACCCTAACACCTTCCCCATTGTTTTGGGGGATTTTAACCAGGCCAGCCTGAAAAAAATCACTAATCAATTACCATCAACAGATCACTTGCAATACCAGAGGAAACACACACTGGACCATTGCTACACCACCATCAAGAATGCCTACAGTGCTATTCCACGCTCTCACTTTGGGAAGTCTGATCACCTGTCTGTACTTCTGCTCCCTGATTATAAGTAGAGACTGAAGACTGTAGCACCAGCAGTGAGGACCAAGAAGGAATGGACAAGGGAAGCACAGGAGCACCTACAGGACTACTTTGAATCAATGGACCGGATCAGGGATTCGTCTTCGAACCTGGATGAGTGTGCTGCAAGTGTCACCGACTTCATTAAAACCTGTGAGGATGAGTGTGTGCCTACAAAGACTTACTCTACATTCCCAAACCAAAAGCTGTGAAAGAATCAGGAGGTATGTCATCTGCTAGATCTGTGGCATTCAAGGTTGGTGACCCAGGCCTGTACCAGAAAACCAGGTATGATTTGCAGAGGGCCATTTCAAGGGCGAAGAGACAATTTTGAACGAAGTTGGAAGCGACATCAGATGCATGACAACTCTGGCAGGGTTTGCAAGACATTGCTTACTACAAAGCAAAGCCCAATAACATGAATGCTTCACTACCAGATGAACTCAATGCTTTCTATGCCTGCTTTGAAAGGAAGAACATAACTACAGCTGTGAAGATCCCTCCTGCACCTGATGACCCTGTGATCTCTGTCTCAGAGGCCCATGTTAGGCTGTCTTTAAAGAGGGTGAACCCTGTCAAGGTGGAAGGTCCTAATAGAGTACCTGTTAAAGCTCTGAATACCTGTGTCGACCAACTAGTGTGAGTATTCAAGAACATTTTCAACCTCTCAATGCAACGGGCAGAAGTTACCACTTGCTTCAAAAAGGCAGCAATTATACCAGTGCCTAAGAAGAATAATGTGGGCTGCCTTAATGACTATCACCTGGTAACACTCACACCTACAGTGATGAAATGTTTTGAGAGGTTGGTCGTGACTAGTCTAAACTCCTAGCTCAGCAAGGACCTAGACCCATTGTAATTTGCCTATCACAATAGGTCAACGGCAAATACAATCTCAAGGGTTCTTCACACGGTCTTAGACCACCTGGACAACACAAACAGCTAGGTCAGGATGCTGCTCATCAACTATAGCTCAGCATTTAATGCTGTCATTCCCTCAATTCTGATTGAGAAATTACAGAATCTGTACCTCACTCTGAAACTGGATCATCAACTTCCTAACCAGAAGACCTCAATTTGTGCGGATTGGTGATAGCATCACCTCCTCACTGACGATCAACACTGGTGCACCTCAGGAGTGTGTGCTTACCCCACTGCTCTACTCTATATACACATGACTCTGGCTAGGCGTAGCTCAAATACCATCTATAAATTTGCTGATGATATCACCATTGTTGGTAGAATCTCAGATGGTGATGAGAGGGCGTACAGGGGTGAGATATGCCAACTAGTGGAGTGGTGTCGCAGCAACAACCTTGCACTCAAAGTCAGTAAGATGAAAGAGCTGATTGTGGACTTCAGGAAGAGTAAGATGAAGGAACATATACCAATCCTCATAGAGGGATCAGAAGTGGAGAGAGTGAGCAGTTTCAAGTTTCTGGGTGTCAAGATCTCTGAGGATCTAACCTGGTCCCAACATATCGATGCAGTTATAAAGAAGGCAAGACAGTGACTATACTTCATTAGGAGTTTGAAGAGATCTGATATGTCAACAAATACACTCAAAAACTTTTATAGATGTACTGTGGAAAGCATTCTGACAGGCTGCATCACTGGGGGCGGGGGGAGCTACTGCACAGGACGGAAAGAAGCTGCAGAGGGTTGTAAATTTAGTCAGCTTCATCTTAGATACTAGCCTACAAAGTACCCAGGCCATCTTCAAGAAGTGATGTCTCAGAAAGGCAGCATCCATTATTAAGGACCTCCAGCTACCAGGGCATGCCCTTTTCTCACTGTTACCGTCAGGTAGGAGGTACAGAAGCCTGAAGGCACACACTCAGTGATTCAGGAACAGCTTCTTCCCCTCTGACATCTGATTCCTAAATGGACATTGAACCCGTGAACACTACCTCACCTTTTAATTATATTATTTGTTTTTGTATGATTTTTAATTTATACAATATATTATACATAATTGATTTACTTACTTATTTTTATTATTATTTTATTATTTTTTCTTTTTCTTCTATATTATGTATTGCATTGAACTGCTTCTACTAAGTTAACAAATTTCATAACACATGCCAGTGATAATAAACCTGATTCTGATAAAACAATGTTAACTACCCTCAAAATGCATGATTGAACACATTTACAATCATTAATTATCCCTGACATTCAGCTTGCAGAAACTGATATATTTGGACCCATCCTTTTTCAGTCTATTTTCATTATTCATTGGTAGCATTGTTCTAAACCCACTTTCCAGCTAATAGAGCAAGAACGCTTATATTTTTTTCCTTAAATATTGATTTTTTTCAAGGAAGGGCAGTCAATGGAAGAACATTTTTTCACAGGATTGTGTCTGAAGTTAAAACAAGCAATGCTGTAATGTTAACGAATAACTACACAACAATAACTCCAATATTCTTCCTTCATTCTGGTAATATAATTATTATTAATGGAATGCTTACATGTCTAAATATACCTTGTTGATTATTTCCAAATACTTCTATTATTGGATGTGAGAATTTGACTATTGCCTTTGTTTATGTATTTTTATGCATCTCCATTGGGAATTTTTGGCTTTGATCTTACCCCTAGCAATTTTAGAATTTCATATGCCTTACTGTACTTGGATCATTGAGGTCCACATCCATTTTGGCCTTGGACCAAACATAAACAAAGAAGTATTCCTGAGGTGATACAAGAATAACTCACTTGACACGAGGCCAAGTATGCAGCATGGAAACTAGTAAAGTTGAATTCAGTGGGAATCATGTTAAGATGTGGTAGATTATTGTTGATGCTGGAAGACAATGGTTTCAGCCCAGGAAATCTACTTTAGGATTTCATTGAGGTCATGTCTTAGGGACAACCATATTCAACCACTTCCTCCATCATAGGGTTAGGAGATGGGTTTACACTGATGATTATATAGTGTTCAACTTTAGAAGTAACTCCTCAGAAATTGAGCAGTTCAGCTCTACATGTAGTAAGATTTGTATAGAACTACTTGTAGCACATGAATGCTAGGTAATGATTGGTTCCAGGAAGAAGGACTGTCACATCTCCACTTAAAATGGAATTGTATTTACAGTACCAATTCTCCAGCATCACTATCAGTAATTTAGGGGGCATCATTGACAAGAAGCCGACTGGAATAACTACATAAATTTCGTAAATATGGGAGCCATTTAGAAGTGGTCTTTTGTATCTTCTGACTCTTAAAGCAAGATATAGTATTTGGTTTGGCCTGGATGTATGCTGCAAAAAATAGTAAAACTCAATAACATTAAAAATCAAGCAACTGCTTGATTGACAATCTATACTCAACCAAACCCTCATGTCCTCCAATATTGTAATATTATGGCCACAATACTTACCACCTGCAAAATGCACAGCAGTAAGCCATAAAGGCCTCTTCATAACAATCTGGCCAAATTTTCCAGAGTAAATTCTACCTCTTGTTGTCCATAATGATTTAATCTGATGTACCATGCCTTCCCAAGACAGATCATTGACCTGAAATACAACATTTATTTCTCTATCTGTAGATGTTCCCCAAAAGGCTAACAATTTACATTTGGGTGCTATTATTCCATGTGTAATATTAAGTAGCTTCAATCAATGTTGCACAGTCATTTTGAGATCAAAGTTGTAGATTTAAATCCTTCTCTAGGGACCTGAAAACATAATTTAAGCATACTGTTCAGTTAAAAATGGAGGGCGTAGTATCGTTGAAGGAGCTTCATTTTAAATGTTGTATTAAACCATAGTTGCTTCTGTCTTCTCACATGAAGACCTTACCTGAGGAAGAATTCAATCTGATAGTGATTCCTCAGCCTGCAGTAGCACAACTTGCAACAAAGCTGTAAGTGCAAACTTGTTGTGAGCAAATTGTTTTCCAGATTTTACCACGTGATTAAACTTCAGAAAATGATTAGAGGCATTCTGTGCTTATGGAAGCGTACCAAATAACTACAAACTATGTCAATCAAAGAAGTTTTACGGCAAACAACTAGTGACACAAGAAACTGTAGATGTTGGAAATCTGGAGCAACACAGAAAAAGCAGGAAATAATTAGTGTCCATTCCGCAACATAGATGTTGGCTGAGCTGCTGAATTCCTCCAAGGTTTTGTGTGTTGCTCCAAGAAAATTAAATATGCACAACATAAATTGAAATTAGAAGTGAAAAGCAAATTAAAAGTAGATGTAAGGATGACCATGCAATTCAAATGTTAAACGAATGTGAGATTTTAGCACATCCTGTATCTATATTTTAAGTCACTTCAACATCATGAAAGTGGAGGAGTCATATAGCAGCTTTAATATTTTCAGTTGTTTGATTAAATTGCTACAGTTATATGGTTTAGGAACAAATCAGCAAACATTATTATGTTAAACATAGATAATCCATCCATCTTCCTGGCAGATGAATGAATGTGGCCATGATGTGACAAAGATGAATTAAGTGAGGATGGAGTACCAATTAAGGAGGTTGTTTGGTTTTGTTATATTCTCAAATAGAAGTACAGTAGTAATCCTCACTTTTATTGCTGCAAAAACATCCTAAACAAAATACAATAGTAATGGTGAGAGACAGGATTGCAGTTTGACTTTAAGGATTCTTAAATCCAAAACTCTCCAGTTCTCCAGAGTTGACAAATTGTAATCACTAAAATGTGCTAATTTAATGTGCATGATAGAATGCATTAGGTGATTGTCATGCAGAACTAATAGGTTTTACATTCCCAATTATGGGATCTCCCCGTGGCTCAGCAATTTTCTCTCTACTCTTTATATCTCCATTGCTGTTCATCTCTCTCATTGTTATGGTCCCATCTGACTGCTGGTATCAGCGAAAATCAGCTTGTAAAGCTCTTTATAAGACAGCAGCATTAAAGCTGTATATTTTCATCAGCAATTCAGGAGCAGAAGTTTCTAGCTTCCTCAGCCTTAGTGACAAAAACATTTGACCATAAGAAATATGAGCAAAATTAGGCTATGAGTCAATTGCAATAAACCATATTTTATTCAGAAATAAAACTACCACTAGAAGTTTGGTTATTTTTTTAAAATAGAAAAAATCCCAACTTTCTTTACAAAGGAAAACAAAAGAACATAAATTGAAGCAAAGATGGTCCTATGAAGGTAGACAATACAGAAGAGCCGATGGAGGAGAATGATATCATAAGCTGTATCAAATATTGTAGAGAGGTTGGGCAGGGTAGGAAGTATACACACCATAATTAGAGTCATGAAGGATGTCCGTTCTAAGTTTATCTAAGGCGTTTTGGTGTAATAAGCAGAACAGAAGCTAGATATTAGGATTTGGAGAAATGGCACAGTGTTTAAACACCCACAGCTCTTTCAGAGGAAAAGAAGGAAATTGATGTAGCAATAGATGATAAGTCAATCGGGAGTTAATCAAAATTTGAATCAGGCATATTAGAGTTAACAACTTCCTGGCTCCAAATGAGAACATATTTCCCCTTCTCTCTTTAAATATTTTGTAATATATATAAAATTATGCATGGCAGAAACTCAAAAGAAGCCAAGGAAATTTGCAGAAAAAGTATATGTGAAAATACCACACAAATACAGGCCTTCCCTCATTTCCAAACATTGAAAATATTAAATAGTAATGAAGATTAAATAGCTTAAAAGACAGAATAGTCTAATGTAAGCAATTCAGTATATGGTACTGCTTTTGTGCCTTCAGATTTATATCTGGCTGTAACCAATTATTTTTAAACATAATTGAAACAAGATGACCTCTCATTTCCCCAGATGAAATATTATAAATCTAGACTCACTGCCTCATGCTTTGGAAACAAAGCAAAGTTCAAAGTACATTTATGATCAAAGTATGCATACATTATACAACCTTGAGATTTGTCTCCTCCCAGGCAGCCATAAAACAAAGAAACCCAAAAGCACCCCATAAAAAAGACCATCAAACACCCAATGTGCAGAGAGATAAAAACACAAATTGTGCAAATAAAAGTAAACAAATAGTATTCAGAACAGAAGTGATTGTATAGAGATATTGCAAACTTTGTGTTTACGCTTCAAATTCAAATTTCAAAGTAAACTTATTATCAAAGTATTTATTGTCACCATATTCTGTATGACCCTGCAATTCATTTTCTTGCAGGAATTCACAGTTGATACAAAGAAATACCATATAATCAATGAAAAACCGCACACAAGACGAACAAACAATATGCAAAAGACTGTGTAATACAGAAATAAAAATAACTAAATAATAAAATATACATAAACAAGTTATAAATATTGAGAACATGAGATGAAGAGTCCTTAAAAATCAGTCCATAGGTTGTGGAAACTCTTCAATGTTGGGATGAGTGAAGTTGAGTGAAGTCATCCCCTCTGGTTCAAGAGCCTCATGGTTGGGTTTAATAACTGGTGGTGTGAGTCCTGAGGCTCCTGTGCCTCCTTCATCTCAGCACAAATCCATTCCCTAGGAATATGAAACAGTAGAGCGACAGATCTTATCTAGTTTAACCTGAGAGAATTTCTAGAACTGAATTAAAGGATTGTAATGATGTAACTAGTAAGCCATAAAAGGAACAAAAATCGTGAAGCCCTGGGGTAATATTTAAAATGTAGAAGTTAGATTATCTTAGATTACTTTTAGATTGCTCTTTATATTGTCCCATTTATTTTATTTTGCTTCATCTGTATTCAATAAAGGCAATAATTGTATTATTTTGTCCCATTTTCAATTTATACTTATTTTTTCTGTTTGCAGATATTTCATTTTGTTTCTTGTTCAGATTATTTTCTCATTCAGGCTACAAAACTGATATAAAAATTAGAGCCAACATATAAACACAACTAACCAACAAACAAAATAATTAAAACCAAGCTGTAGGCGATCCTGTACTAAACTTAATAATGAACAACTCCTTTCCCAAGACTTTCATTTAGTTTGGCTTATTAATTTCACATCAGAAAGGAGCTTGCTGAAAGCTAATGCAGAGGTAATTTAAGCTTCCTTTTTGTCCACTTACAAACATCTCAAGTCAACTACTCGTTTTAGGTAGGGCAATCCAGGACCCAAGCCCATCCCACGCCTTCTTGCAAATAGCCAAAAGAAGGAACGTGAGGAGCAGCTTCTTTGTCTCAAGTCTGTTGGTCAGGAAGTCAGCAAAGGGAGGTTTTGACTCCCAGGACCTGGAGCTTGGTGATGAGTTTGTTTGCAATTGAAGTGCTGAAGATGGATCTATAGTCAATAAAGAATAATCTAATGCTGAGCAGATGCTCCAGGGATGAGTGTTGGGCCAGGGGAATGGCATCCAGCATAGGCCTGCTTTGTCAGGTGAATTGCAGTAGATCAAGGTTGTTTGGAAGACAGGAGTTAATGCCGGCCTTAACCAACCTCTTGAACCACTTTATGTTGGTAGATGTCAGAGCCACTGACAGTAGTCATTAGGGCACATTATCTTGTTTTCCTTGGATACCAGGCTAATAGTGGTTCTCTTAAAGCAGATGAAAACCGAGATTGAAGAAGGGAAATGTTAAACATATTTGCTAATATCCCTGCGGTTGATCTAAGGACAGAGGTTGATCTAAGGACAGAGGTAGTGACACCATCCGAGCCCGATGTTTTCCACAGGCTCACTGTCCAGAAGACTTACTGTCCATTTTTTTTTAAACTGGTAATTCCAATGACTAAAAAAAAGAGTCCCAATCTGTGGCTCCAGGCTTCTCCCACAGCAGAACTGGAAGAACTATGTCGTACTTGGGGCCCACGTTAGTCAGCTGATTTGATAGTTTGGTGATATCATGTGAAAAGGGAAAAGTCAACTTAAGGCCATTCACAAAACAAGTGCAGGGGTTGGAGGGGAGGGGATAGCTAAATTAAGTTAAAAGATGTCCAGGTTGACGTAGAGTTATTAACTTTGATAGATGAATGGTGCACTAGTACTCAAGGATAAAATAGACAATGGATGGTGACCCATGAGACTGCAAATGCAGAATCTAGAGCAACGAATGGACTGCTGGAGGAATTCAGCATGTTGAGCAGAAGCTACAGCCAGGGAAGAATTGTCAATGTTTTGGGTCTTGAAGCAGAGTCTTGACATGAACCATCAACAATTCTTTTCCCGCAACAGATTCTTCTCCATCGACTGAGATTCCCCCAGTAGATCATTACAAAAGACAGTCTTGTCACTTTGTATGTCCTTATTTCAAAACTTAGCTCTAGTTCTATAGTTCAAGTAATACTTTTGACCAAGCACAAACTCACTGAATTCTTTCTTAATTTCCATTGTAGTTATATTTCTCCAATAAAACAAACCCTATGTATCCTGCAGTTCAATGATAAATTCTCTGTGTATTCTACATAAATCTGTATAAACATATTTAAAATTTATCATAGTGTGTATTATCAGAAACAGAACCAGACATTGTTTCAGAGTCTGCATACATTACCCTATCACTTATGCCTCGTCACTCATTTCATGAGCGCTTTATAAAGTCGGTCAATATTGATATGCATGTGGACCATCCGGGTGCAATTATTTGCATAGAGTTCCTCAAGGAGAAATCTATCCCAGATTTTAGTCTAAGATTCAGTTATTCGAGTATCATAGATAATGGCATTGTGTCTGTTACTGATGCATATATTCCAAACCAGGTCCCTTGAGGGATAAATAAGTCAAGTCAAATCCAAGATTATTGTCATCTGACTGTAAATATACAACCAAGTGAAACAACATTCCTCTGGACCACACTACACCCACAATACACATATCCCATACAGCACATTAAACAAAACATTACCAAAAATAAGTTAATAAAATGTTATTAAAATGCATATAGTGCATAGCACAGGTAAACAGTAAACAGCTCAGCGTCCCAGTGATGCGACCTCGATGGTGGCAGGGTATTTATTAGCCTCAAAACCAGGGGGAAGAAGCTGTTACTCAGTCTGGCAGTTCTAGACCTGAAGGTCCTGTACCTCCTGCCTGACGGTAGTTGGTCAAAGAGATTGTGGGATGGGATCGTCAACAATACTTTGGGTCCTTTGTATATAATACTCTGTGTAAATATCAGAAATGGGGGGGGGGGGGGAGACCTGGTGATGCTCAGCAGTTTTTACTATCCTCTGTAGGGTCTTGCACTCTGATACCTTGCAGTTTTCATACCATACAATGATGCAGCCAGACTGGACACTCTTGATTGTGCTCCTGTAGAAAGTTGGTAGAATAGGGGTGGGAACATTGCATGCCTCGATCTCCTCAGAAAAGTGTAGACACTGCTGTGTCTTCTTGACTAATGAGTAAGTGTTGTGGGTCCAGATTAGATTGTCCATTATGTGCACACCAAGGAACTTTGTACTCTTCACTCTTTCCGTGGCAGAGCCATTGATGTGCAATGGATAGTGGTCAACCTGCACCCCCCTGAAGGAATATGTTGAATTACACTGAGGTACTCCAGGTTGAGTCGGTTGTGAAGAAGGCAAATGAAATGTTGGCATTCATTTCTAGAGGTATGGAATATAAGAGCAGGGATTTGATGTTGAGGCTCTATAAGGCATTTGTGAGACCACACTTGGGAGTATTGTGTGCAGTTTTGGGCTCCTGATTTTAGAAAGGATATACTGACATTGGAGAGGGTTCAAAGAAGATTCACGAGAATGATTCCAGGAATGAAGGGGTTACCATATGAGGAATGTCTGGCAGCTCTTGGGCTGTATTCCCTGGAGTTCAGGAAAATGAGGGGGGATCTCATAGAAACATTCCGAATGTTAAAAGGCCTGAACAGATTAGATATGGCAAAGTTATTTCCCATGGTAGGGGATTCTAGGACAACAGCATATGACTTCAGAATTGAAGGACATCATTTTAGAACTGAGATGTGGAGAAGTTACTTTAGTCAGAGGGTGGTAAATCTGTGGAACTTGTCGCCACGAGTGGCTGTGGAGGCCAAGACATTGGGCGTATTTAAGGCAGAGATAGATAGGTTCTTGATTAGCCAAGGCATCAAAGGGTACGGGGTGAAAGCAGGGGAGGGAGGATGACTGGAAGAATTGGATCAGCCCATGATTGAATGGCGGAGCAGTCTCGATGGGCCGAATGGCCTACTTCTGCTCCTCTACTTTATGGTCTTGTGTATGAATTTCTGTTTCAACTTTATGAGGACACACAGGTGAATGATTTATATGAACTTTCTTACTTAACCACAGACCATCAAAGACACAGTCTGTTGGTAAAGAATGCATTCAAGGACATGCTCTTATGTAAGCATTCCACTTGGACTGTATATTTGGCAAATTACAGCAGATATATTTACAATGAGTCTGTTGAGTAAGAATCAAGTGAGGTTTTCCATGTTATGCAGAGAAGGAGAATATCTCTGTATGTTTCATAGTCATTGTCACTGATAGTGGCATGCTTCTTTATTCCAAACACAGTATTCATGCTGCATTTTCTTAAATAAGATTAGACCCTGCTACTTTATTGGTTACACCCTCACCAGTTTACAAAAGGTGCTCAGTTATTCAGGGATTATTTATGCAAAAACATTTTTATTTCCTATGAAGTCTGAAACATTCTACCTTAGTCTTTTACATTTACCATACTAAGCACAATGGGTCTCAACTGACCTCTTTGAATCTACACTGTGCCGTATACACTCTGCAGCATAATGACTGTTCTCACAGGTTTGACAAACCCCAATCTCCCACCAAGATTTATATAGACTCTGGAAAAATGCTTCAGCAAAACAGAACCTATGTAAAATCAATCATCACCTTTAACCCTCTGTGTATTCTGTCAGCAATTAAAATGTCCAATTAATAATTCACCATGGACAAAACCATTTATTATTTTAAAAATTCATGTTAACTTTATAGTTTTTAAAAGAGGAATGACAAAAAATGGAAAAATATGTTGAGATTATTGCAATTTAAAATAGCAAAAGGAGATCTTCAATAGGGCTTTGTTTTCATAGAAAGCAACAACAAAAATGAGGATATATTGGTTGGGATCTAGAGGCAAAAGAGGGATCACTTATCGTTTTGTCCAGCAGTATTTTCTGGTTTAGGATGGACATTCATTTTTGAGATTGATTCAATTTTGAGGCTGTGATAATTTAAGTACATTACCTTACTAATTCTTGCAGAAACAGAACAAAGTGCTCCGTGTACTTTTGTTCTATTACTATATGTTCTCTGGTTAATATTCTATTAATTGGCAATCTTGTGGAGATTAAGTCATGCAAACATTGATCTGAATTACTTCTGGTCACTTTGCTACCACATCCTTAAGAATTCTGTGCCACCACCTAGGTCTTATCCTGTGTGAAATGCCGGTAGCATTATTCTGTTTATTTATTATTTGTTAATTTATCTGTGATAATATTACTTTATGTGTTGTGTGTGAGTTATACAGTATGTTCTGTGTTGTGCATCTTGCCTGGATGAATGTTGTTTCCCCACATTCTCATACATTGCCCCTAAGTTCCACTGCCAATCAACATATTATTGAAAACTTTTAGTGCCAGTTAATCTATCAAACTGTGCATTTTTGGAATGTAGGAGGAAACCCAAGTACCTGTGAGAAACACACTTGATTCCAGGAAACACATGTAAATTCTGCTTGAGCAGGATTGACTGGGTTACTAGATCTGTACGGCAGCAGCTCCACTAACTTTGCCTCTATTTTATGCCTCTGACCTTCCACTCATTATACAAATGGCAAATATATACCAAACATTTGAAGCCATAAATTCAACAAGGGCAAAAAGGTTTCATTTTTCTGCTCAAAATTTCTCTTATCTCAAGTGTGTGTGTGTGTGTGTGTGTGTGTGTGTGTGTGTGTGTGTGTGTGTGTGTGTGTGTGTGTGTGTGTGTGTGTGTGTGTGTGTGTGTGTGTGTGTGTGTGTGTGTGTGTGTGTGTGTGTCTCCGTGTCCTTAACTCCTGGTGGAGTCGTCGGGGCGCCGTCATGACAAGCTTTTTGCACCGATCTTTTTGGTGTTTGCTCATCATACAGCGTGTCTTGGGCATCTGAAACCTGGTGGAGCCCATCCCTCTCCAGGTTTTTTTTTACAAGTTCCAGTTGCTAGCTCAATACTCAACCCAGGCATGGATGGACAGCGTGCAAAGGAGCCGGCCGGATTCGAACTCGTGACCTCTCGCTCCGAAGTCCAGCTAGTGCCACTATGCTACTAACTGGCACATCTCAATTATACTAGATAATAAACTTTTTCAAAAGTGTTACTTACAAGTATAATTTCAGACTACCTGAATATAGAGAAACAAAAAATTAACTTATTGAATATAATGCCTTCAATTGCATAACAATGCTGACGCTTTGCAAAAGTTTAACTAATCTGAAGATGTTTTGTTGATGATTTTCATTTCTACTCAGTATTTGAGGCTTCTCATTTAAGTGTTCAACAATAATCTGCCAGCATTGAAGGATTTCACTTGCCCTGATATGATTACCAGTACTCCATGATCGCAGTGTCCTGGTGAAACCTTTCACAATGCTTGTCACGGGGAGTGCCAAGATTTGCAGGGAAGAAGTCTAAATGGGAATGCAGAAAATGAATCTTTAGTAACATGTTGCATTTCATGGTTTTGTATGCTTGAAGCATGTTGTCAACCAGCTGCACGTAGTTTGGTGCTCTGTAGTTACCAAGAAAATTTTCAACATCCTTGAATGCCTTCCATGTGGTTTTCTCTGATCCCACTAGAATCCCTTTGAATTGCCTGTCACTGCTGACCTGTTTGATTTGTGGACCAACAGAAAGGTTTTCCTTAATCTTGACATCAGTTATTTTGACTTGAATTATGAATTGAAATAACAAATAGAGACAGTTTTTAAAAATGGTGTGTGATAGGGAAATTTTATGGCGATTTTCATGATCAGCAGCCCAAAGTCCATAACATACACCCAAAAGTATTCAGAAAGAAAAATCTTTGTTGCCCAGTGTTATATTTAATGAGCATGCATTAAGTATAGAATTCTGATTGTTTATGTTGTTTTTAGAGTATCAATATAAGCATTATCTAATTATCCATAAGAAAAAAATCAATAATGAAGTCCAATTCATTGTAATTAAAATTAATCCACTATTTAATCATATCTCAATTAGTTAATGAAATGCAGAGAATGTCAGAATCACTAAATGATAACAATACAGAAGGAAGCCATTTACAATCTTCATAATCTCTGACATTTCTTTTCTAGGAAAGTTACCAGAAGGTAGGGCCATGATAGATTTTCAGTTGCCTGTTGCATTCATTTTGTTTTGTGAAGAAACATCTTTTTCATGGCTGTTAATGCAAACAACACATTTCACTGCATTTTTCGATGTACACACGATAAATAAACTTGAATCTTGGCTGACAAACATCAAGGTGATCCATTTCAGAATCACAGGTCAAATCCACATCTTTTCTGGCTTAACTTTCATAAGAAATGGCAATAGTTCCAAACGTGCTTCTTTCCCTAAATAAGCATGAAGAAACTCTGCAATAAAAATTTGCTGGCGGATCTCAACATGTTGAGCAGCACCTGTAATATTAACTCCATTTTTCTCCCTCTCACATACTGCCTAATATTTTGATTATTTCCAACATTCTTTTAAATTTCAGATTTCTTGCAATTGAAGTGTTTTGTGACTTAATGTTCTACCATATTTCCTCTGCGTTATGTTGTCTTCCATCACTTCCTATTTACAACTTCTCCAGTCAGATCAGATGGAATTAGTTTCTCAGTCTCTATACATCACAGACATTAACTTTGTTTTCTCAATCTCTCTTCTTTCTTCCTAACTTAAATTATGATTGATTTTCAAATCTTCCTAATTCTGGTGAAATTCATCAGTTGGCAATTTTCATTTTCTTTTCACCCAAACTGTCACACCTGCTCCATATCTCAGTATTTACGGTTTTTAATTTCAGATTTCCAGTCTGTAAGCAACACATGCGAAATGTTGAAGGAAATCTTTTGAGCTGAAATCTTTCTTTAGGGCTGAGAAGGAAGGGGAAAATGCCAGAATTAAAAGGTGGGGGTAGGGAAGGAGGCTAGTAATATTTTGTTGTTCAGAAAAAATGTAGTCTATCAGCCAAAGTCAATATATTGAGGCTGATAGTGGGAAAGAATTTCATAATTCAAATACATTTTTGAAACATCTCTCAATATTAAAGACACTTAGATGATAAAGCCAAGCTTCCACATTAAGTGTTCCTAAGGGGTCACGTTCAGCGCATGTTTAATGTGTGAACAGATAGTAATAGAACAGTAATTTACAAGCAACAAATCATGCAATCAGGGGTGGAACTCAAGATAAAACATTACATTCCATCAGAAATAATAAAATAGTAATGTGCCAAGCAAAAGAAAAGCTATGCTAATGTCACAGAAATATTGTAAATAGGATTACATAATATATAAGATGATTATTGGATTAAAGTGTTACGTAGTAATTAAAAATAACTACGTCTTATAATTATATTAGCAATTATAAAGTGCAATGAAAACAAAAACATCGAGCAACTTCTAACCTTGACTAACTGTAAGAAGATAAGAAATAAAGAATAACAGAGGAGAATTATGAGAATTACCTGTAGCAGTAAACTGGTGATCATCTTTGTATATTGCATTCATTTGTAAGTAGCTGGTGTTGCAATATTAAGCACAAGAAGACAGATAATGCTGGAAATTCTTAGCAGGGTACATAACAGCAATGGAGAGAAAAAGAATTAAAGTTTTAGATTGATAACTTTCATTAGCTACCCATCTAATATGATGGATAGTATGTTCCAATCAAATCTGGGACCACTTCAACCTCTCCCTGCCTCATTCAGAGGTTCCCACCTGCTTCAAAAGGGCAGCAATCATATTGGTGCCCGAGAAGAGCAGGTGAGCTGCCTCAATTACTATCAACTGGTAGCACTCACCTCTGTCGAAATGAAGTGCTTTGAGAAGTTGGTTACTGCTAGAATTAACTCTGCCTGAGCAAGGAGCTGGACCTGTTGCAATCCAGCTGGGTGTTCAGTATCATCATCCCCTCAGCATTAGTCACCAAATTTCTAAACCTGGTCCTCTGTACCTCTTCCTCCAACTTCCTTCTCAGGAGACCCCAGTAAGGATATGTGTTCAGCCAATTGCTCTGCTCTCCCTCTAGCCTCGAACAAAGCTTAATTCACCAGACACTCAATACTCACCTAACAACAGGCTGTCAACGAAAACTCAGATATAACATTATGATGCACTATATCTCACAAACACTTAGAGACACCCCCACATCACTTCACTTGCAAAAGGTGCAATTTCACACAAATATCTCCATCCTCATTACAGGAAATTGTTATATAATGAAGATCAGCAGGGGTAATGATCAATATTCAGATTGTATACATATCCTAACCTTGAAGAAAACATGAACACTTCACTGAGACTTTGACTAGCAATAGGGTTATAACCATTGAACATCATAGCCCTAACTACTGGTGACCTTAGGCTCCCTGTCAAGTCACTATGTATAGATTTTGTAAGCATGCACTTCTTGCTTTTCCTCTCTTTGTGATTTTACTCATGTTCCTTTTGGATCTGCAATTTGACCAAACAGTGGAAGAATAGAAAAGTGCAGTGATGATGAAGACACAACTAATGTTTGTCACAACTAGTACAGTGTGCAATCACTGCACTGGCACCAAAACTAATTTAGAGAAAAGCCTAAAGACAAGGTGCATATTTGGTGAGATATTTAGACATCATCATAATTTTAGCAACCAAATCATGCCAACTAATCTAGCACAATTCTATGAATTCTAATTCTAATTAAGGTCAATACTACGTAGTGCAGATTAAATCCATGCCTGCATCTCTCAAAGGGGCAAGGGGGTGGATGAGAAGGGCAGAGTGAGCCCATTGCCCACTTCTAGGAATCATTTTAATTTGGGAGGTAAGAACAGTGAATAAAGTAGACATCTTGATTTTCAGATATAGGAGGAGGTGATTTGGTAGATGAGGTGATGAGCAGAAAGATTATCTACTCACATGGGACCTGGAATTTTTCCAGGATCATTGCCAAACAGCAGTGGAAGCAAGTATAACTCAAAGGCAATGTTAGTATTCAACCCCAAATGACATGGTCACTGTGTCACCAGAAGTTTCATGGTTTCACATTCATGTTCAAGGTCAATGAAGACATCTTTGAATTTTATTTCCCAATAAATACATCAGGCTTTTTCACATACTATCAACCCAATAACAAGCTGTAATAGTCACTTGTCTCACTTAGCCAATCTACATTTCTTTGTAGCCTCTTGATGTCACTGTTTGTTTCCCACATTTCTTTGTGCATGTATCCATGCATTCTATTTATACATCACCTATTGAAGTTCACAACAATGAAAATTACATGAGTTATGATTTCAAGAACATCAGATGAGGCAGTTAAAAACTGGTTAAAATGTATCCTTATCATTTTCTGAAGCCACTTTACATAGAGACCACATATATGGGCCAGCAAGGATTGACAACTTTAGCAACTGATATATTTCTGGCTTTAATGTCAAAGGGCAAATTATATGTGTAGTCTTTCAACCTTGTAAGCGGTCTGATGAATCTTTAAATAGAAATTAAATTAATAAAACCTATGCGAGGAAATTGCTGTTGCATCTATACGTAACTGTGTAATTCTAAAGTGAAAGTAAAGATGAAGATTATTATTTTTAATTATGCCACTTCTGAATCCTTCTGATTCTTACACATATTATTCTACTTTCCATTTATGATCCAATAATGGAGGAACTGAATTACTCTTTGACAAAAAATATAGTAGCAGTATTTCCAAATCAAGAACTCTCTGTACTTTGGAGTAACCTGATAATCTTGATCATTAGAACACTGTCAGTTAGTTAAAGTGCTCTAATGACATGTTCAGTACCTACCTAATGAATTCTCAGAACATTAAGACGAGCTTGAACTACTCTTAGAAGGTTTGTTACCTATTAAGAGCATTAGAAATAGGAGCAGGAGTGGGCCATCTGATTCATCGAGTCTGCTCCACAATTCAATATGGTCATGGCTGATCAGGCAGTGAACTCAGCTCCACCTATCTACCTGCCTTTTCCCCGTAACCCTTAATTCCTCTGCTGTGCAAAAATCTATCTAACTGCTTCTTAAATATGTTTAATGAGGTAGCCTCTATTGCTTCCCTTGGTAGAGAATTCCACAGATTCACAACTCTCTGGAAAAAAATGCAGTTTCTCTCAATCTCTATCCTAAATCTATTACCCAAAATCTTGAGGCTATGACCCAGCGTCCATCATCAAAAAGATCCTTACCTTCCAGGCTATGCTCTTTCTTGTTGCTGCCATCAGGTAGAAGGTATAGGTGCCTCAGGATTCACACCACCAGGTTCAAGAACAGTTATTACATGTCAACCATCAGGCTCTTGAACAAAAGGAGATAACTACACTCACTGTATTTCTGGTGTTCCCACAACTGGTGGTCTCACTTTAAGGACTCTTTATCTTGGTATTTCATGCGTGTTACTTATTGCTATTTATTTATTTTTGCATTTAAACAGTTTGTTGTCCATTGATCCTGTAAACAGTTACTGTTCTATAGATTTGCTAAGTATGCCCACAGGGAAAAGAATCTTAGGATTGTATGTGATGACATGCATGTACTCTGATAATAAGTTTTACTTTGGATGTGGGGAATAATCTATGGCATATTGAATCATGAGCAAATATTTTATAGATTCAATCATATTAAATTAACAATCTCTTCTTACCTAAATGAATAACCTTCCATTTTCCAGCCATATTTGCAAACTTCTTGCCCTCTCACATTATCTATCTACATCCATTAACAGGTTATGTCCTCTTCATAATTTGCTGACCCATCTGTTTTTGTATCATTAGCAAATTTGCCTACAGTATATTCTGTCCCTTTATCCAAGTCATCAATAAATGGTTAATATCCCAGTACTGATCCTGTGGTATCCAATTAGTTACTGATTGCCAATCCAAACCAGTCCATTTATCTTCATTTAACTTCTGTTTTCACTTTGCTGTCTGTCATGGAATTACTTCTCAAGAAATCTTCTATTAGATTCATTCATCTGATGTTCATATCCCATGATCTCATACCCCATCATCTCATAGCCTATGTTTGAATGATCTGAACACTCCTTATTGGCATCAGCATTTTTAAAGAGTTCAGTGTTAGAATTTTTGGCTTGCCATTTGTTTCTTATTATATGTCACATTAACTTCAACAAGATCCTGTCAGATGTATAGGTTAATATAGTATAGGTTTGGTCCCTACACAATAATTGTATAATCTTCTGTGTGTTAATTACCTCTAAACAAAGTTCAAAGTAAATTTAATATCAAAGTATATACATGTCACCATATAGAATACTGAGATTCATTTTCTTGCAGGCATAATCAATAAATTCACAATAGAATAATAACCATACTAGAATCAATGAAAGACAGTATCAACTTGGGCATAAGACCAGTGTGTAGAAGACAACAAACTGTGAAAATACAAAAGGAACGAAATAGTAGTAATAATAATAATAAATAAATAAGCAATCAGTATTGAGAACATGAGATGAAGAGTCCTTGAAAGTGAATCCATGGGTTGTGGGAACATTTCAATAATGGGGCGTGAAGTTGAATGAAGTTATCCCCCTTTGGTTCAAAAGCCTGATGGCAGAGGGGTAATAACTGTTCCTGAACGTGGTGCTGTGAGTCCTGAAGCTCCTGTACCTCTTCCTAATGGCGGCAGTGAGAAGAGAGCATGTCCTGGGTGGTGGAGGTCCCGCTGATGGATGCTACCTTCCTGCAGCAATGTTACATATAGATGTGCTCAGTGGTGGGGAGGGCTTTTACCCGTAATGGACTGGACTGTGTCTGCTACTTTTGAAGGATTTTCAATGCAAGGGCCTTGGTGTTTCCATACCATGCTGTGATGCAACCAGTCAATATACTCTACACTGCACATCCATTGAAGTTTGTCAAAGTTTTAGATGTCATGCCGAATCTTCCCAACCTCCTAAGGAAGTAGAGACGCTGTTAAGCTTTCTTCCTAATTGCACTTATGTACAGGTCTTCTGAAATAATAATACTGAGGAATTTAAAGTTGCTGACCTTCTCCTCCTCTGGTCCTCTGATGAGGACTCACTCGTGAACCTCTGGTTTTCTTCCTGAAGTCAATTATCAGCTCCTTGGTCTTGTGGCCACTGAGTAAGATGCATGATTGTTGTTATAGTACCAATTAGCCTGATTTTCAATCTCCATCTTATATGCTGATTTGTCACCACCTTTGATTAAGCCTATGACAGTGG
This sequence comes from Hemitrygon akajei, assembly GCF_048418815.1. Classification (NCBI taxonomy): domain Eukaryota; kingdom Metazoa; phylum Chordata; class Chondrichthyes; order Myliobatiformes; family Dasyatidae; genus Hemitrygon; species Hemitrygon akajei. Next base: position 66,409,071 of record NC_133127.1, on the reverse strand, counting down.
TGGTGTCAGAGAACTTGTATAAGGCATTGCTGATGTGCTTATCCACACAGTCATAAGTGTAAACCAAGTAGAGCAGGGGGCTAAGCACAGAACCTTGAGTGCACCTGTGATAATGGAAACTGTGGAGACGATGTTGTTGCCAATCCAAACTGACTGGGGTCCGCAATCGAGGAAATACAGGATCTAATTGCACAAGGAGATACTGAGGCCAAGGTCTTAGAGCTTATAGATTGGTTTTGGGGGATGATGGTATTAAATGCTGAGCTGTAGTCAATGAAAAGCATTCTGGTGTATGCATCTTTGTTGTCCAAATGTTACAAGTTTGAGTGAAGTCAATGCGATAGTATCTGCTGTGGACCTGTTGCTCTGGTAGGCAAAGTGGACTGGATCCAAATCGCTTCTCAGGTAGGCGTTGATATGTTTCATCAGCAACATCTCACAACACTTCATCACTGTGGATGTAAGTGCTTCTGGATGATAGACATTGAGACAGGTCACCACTTTCTTTTTAGGCACCGGTATAATCGAAGCCTGCTTGAAGCAGGTAGGTATCTCAGACTGCCAAAGTGAGAGGTTAAAAATCTCAGTGAACTCTCCAGCCTGTTGACCACCACAGGTTTTTAGTACTTGGCCAGGTACCCTGTCTGGGCCAGATACTTTAAAAAAAACTTAAGCACATTTCTTGAAAAAAAATATAACCTCTTCACTATGATCCTTGTTTGTTATGGCTCAACCTAGAAGAAGTGTATCCAGGAGGGCAGTGACCACTTTGAATCATTGTGACAGGAGCACACGGAGACCATGCACAAAGAGCAAAGGGAGTATGGATGTGCTAAACAATCTAACCACTTGCCTTATCCGGTGTAATGTTTCTCATCTGCAGTGTCCAGGGTAGGATTAACCAGTCACCTCAGAACTGGAGTGGAAGCAAGTCATTTGTGATGATGCAGAACTGCATAAAGCAAATCTGGAGCTGTCATCATTACAGGATTTGCAATGCATTATTATATTTCTACTATTAATAGACAAGACATGCATTCAAAGAAGACTAATACTTTCTCTACATGAATAAGTTGACATTAGGAGGAGTATCATGTTCAGACTCATATAGCCTGGAGAATAATATCACGATGAAAATTATAGCTGTTAAATATAGGTTACTGGTTTACCTCTCTTCACTATTGTTATGAATGTGGAGCAACTCTGAGGGGCCGAAGGGTGCAAAGTCGCCCCCTCCTTTTTGAGAATCGCAAGATCGCTAGTATTTCGGGTATGAGACCCAGGAGATGAGAGAGATACACAACATGCCAGGAAATGAGAGAGAGAGAGAGAGATGCAGAATACACAAGGTGGAATGTCTCCTGACATAAGCGGAACGAAACCACTGATTACTGCTATTGTCTCTTGGAGAAGGAATTGTGTATTGAGTACTGTACTATTCATTGAAACCCCTCAGGGGACAACCAGAGTGGTCTGATTGAGGGATTGCATCATTCCAACCTGATTGACATCTGAGACCCCGTGAGTGAGGATAAAAGACAGGTCTGGGGAACACCCCTTAGACACACCAGGAGAAACGTACGAGACCGGTTGGGGGCATGTGTGTGTGTCCATCCTTGCCTGGGTGGCGAGTCCTCCATGGAATGGTCTAGCTAAAGGACGGATATGGATCAAGATCGTACCAAGGAAAGTCGGCAAGTTATTCTTCTATTTTTCTCTCTCTCTCTCTCCAACAATTGCAACACAGTGACAAACAAATGACGGCAGCCTGTATGAACTGAAATGAACTTTAGATTTCCATCGGACAATTCATTATCCCCTAGACAATGATAGAGCTTATTTCTTATTGATTATTATTATACCCGCACTTTTAGGTTTAGTATTGACGTATATTATCTGTATATTTGCATTGATATTATTTTTGTGTATTTTTGCTAATAAATACTGTTAAAAGTAATATCACCAGACTCCAACGGACGCCTCTATCTTTGCTGGTAAGTAACCCAGTTACGGGGTTCGTAACAACTTGGGGGCTCGTCCGGGATTTGATACCAAATTGGAGGGCCAGTAAATCGGGCTTTTAAGTCCAAACTTGGATCTGGTTGCGCGGGTAACCAGACAGGAAACCAGCAAAGATGGACGTAGATGAATTTATAAAAAACCCGACTCCGGAGGCGCTAGAGGCTGCCACAAAGTCGGACTTGATAAATATTGCGAAAGGACTAAATCTCACAGAGGTGAGGTTGTCAATGAAAAAGTGGGAGATGTGGAGGGTCATAACTCAGCATTATATTGAGAAGAATGTGTTTTTGGCTGAGGTAGTGGAACAGATCCCTGAAAAGGTACCAGCTAGTGGGAAGGTTCAGTTAGAGTTGGAAAAATTAAGGTTGGAACATGAAATTAAGTTAAAACAGCTGGAAGCAGCTGAAAAAGGAGAAGGAAAGAGCTGAAAAGCAGAGGGAATATGAGCTCCAGCTAAAGGAGTTAGAGGTGAAAAGGGAGAAGGAAAGAGCTGAAAAGCAGAGGGAGTATGAGGAGAAGGAGAAACAGAGGCAGCATGAGCTGGACATGGAGACGTTAAGGAAAGAGTAAAGAGCTCAAGGGCCAGACCTTAAAGAGAGGTTTAATGTTGGTAGGGAGTTTAGGTTAGTACCTCGAGGAGTCGAGGAGACGGATGTTGATAGTTATTTCTTGCATTTTGAAAAGGTGGCAGTGAGTCAGAAGTGGCCCAGAGATCAGTGGGTGGCGTTGTTACAAAGTGTGTTAAAAGGGAAGGCACAACGAGCATATGCGGCGTTGTCTGTGGAGGAGGAGGAGTATGAGAATTACGAGGCCATTCTTCGGGCCTAAGAATTGGTACCTGAGGCCTATAGACAAAAGTTCAGAAATTTAAAGAAAGTGTGGAATCAGACGTATGCAGAGTTTGCCTATGAGAAGGGTGTGCTCTTGGATCGCTGGTGTGCAGCAGAAATGGTGGAAGAAGATTTTTGGCGTTTAAGGGAGTTAATTCTGATTGAGGAATTTAAAGGTTGTGTTTCGGATGATATCCAGATGTATTTGAACGAGAAGCCAAATAAGTCCATATCTGAATTTGCCAGGTTCGCAGATGAATATGCCCTAACCCACAAGACAAAGTTTTCCTTGAATAAGAGTTACCAGAAAGACCGTGGGAATGGTAGAGAAAGCCTGCCGGCTGAGGCAGAGATTCAGCCGGGAGCTAGTGGTAAAAATAAGGAGGAAGAAAGGCAAGATGGCAGGAGGGGTCCTGGCTTGACCTGTTTTAATTGTGGAAAGGTGGGTCATATTGCAGCTAAGTGCTTTGCTCCGAGGAAGGAGACAGGAAAAGGGAAAGCAGCAGTCCCTACAGGGTGTATTGTGTTGATCAGTAAATCGACAAGAAAGCCCCATGTAGATAGAATACGAGAGGGGCATGAGAAATTTATTTCAGAAGGGACCGTGTCTGTGAAAGAGGGAGAAACACTAGTTCCAGTGCGGATCTGGAGAGACACTGGAGCTGAGCAGTCATTGATTCTCAGTAAGGTACTAGAGTTTGGTCCTGAGACGGAAGAGGTAGCTTTGAGAGGCATAGGAAAAGGGACAGAAGCTGTGCCTTTGCATAGGATCATTATAAATTGTGAGCTGGTATCTGGACCAGTTGAAATAGGGTTGCGATCAGAATTTCCGAGAACTGACGTGGACGTCCTTCTGGGTAATGATTTAGCTGGTGGTGAGGTTTGGTCAGCCATGAAGCTGACGAGCAAGCCTGTAAGTGTTGAGGTCCCGCCCCTAGGTTCCAAGATCTATCCCGCATGCGCGACAACTCGCAGCATTTCGAGAAAGACAGCTGAGAAAGAGACCAGTTTAAATCAGGCCAGTATCGATTTGGCTGAGACGTTTTTACCGACCCTGTACCAAGAGGGGTTAGAGGGTGATAAAACAGAGAATAGGGAGGTGAAAAAGAGTAAAGGAGAGGAGGTAGACCTACCCTTAGCCAGGAGGAAATTTATAGAGGCACGGAGTAAAAATGAGAAACAGATAAGACTGTTAGAAGGTCCAGGGTTGGACATGGATGATCTGTCTGGCTTGACAGAACTGTTTGAAGAAGTTGAAAATTTTAAAGGTGTCCCCGATAATGAAATGAGGGCAGTCCTAGATGAAAAGGATGCCATTACCTTGAAGGAGTCTGCTGGGTTGGCAGATGAGGTTGTTTCAGCCCACAGGGTTGAGTTTACTCCGGAAGGGAGTTGCCCAGAGAGTAGCTGGGAGGATCAGGGGAATTTAGAATTTGAAAAGGGTACGGGTATTGAAAGCCTGGAAGAGGCAAATGTCCCGTTTGAGTGTGTTCCAGATGTGGATGCACGCGGTACTGAACCTAGTAATGAAACTCAGAAAAGGTCTGAGGTATCTGATTCAGTTAAAAAGGAATGCAGTCCTTGTGGGTCAGATGGACTTGGTTCAGTGACGAAAGGGTTAACCTTGGTAATAGTGGGAAGTGAGAATTCCCAGTTGTTTGTGTTCGAAGGTGTGTTAAAAGTTAGTGAGGAGATAAAAGGTGGTGATGTGGATATTATTATTGAAGGAGAAGGGAAAAATGTAGTTCCTAAGTTGAATGAAGAAAATTTAAAGTCGGGATTGGTGTCAGAAGCAGTAACCAGGCTAAAGAAACAATGGCTTGTTACCAAGGTGCCTCCGAATCAATTACAGTTTAATTTGGAATGTAAAGGTGCCCCATGTGCTAATGTTATTCAAGGGTGTGCAGTGAAGAGGCAGAATTTGAAATGTTGTTTGGACAAAGAGGGATCGCTTGCAGATATTAAACTGAAAACTAATAGAATGAAGGGTCCTGAAGATAAAACTAACGACTTGCTTAAAAATAAAGAATTGTGTGGAAGTTCAGAAAATGGGCTAAGTTTGGAAAACATTGTTGATAAAATAACTCCTATGAAAGGAGCATGCAAAAGCCTATTCCACACTGGTAAGCAAGCTAACCACGTGGGAGTTAACTGGAAAAGGGGCGAAGGTTGACGGGATGCCACTTTAAATAACAGGATCCGGTTTTAAGGGATTCCGACAAAGCATGTAAATAATAAAGACAACACCATGGAAGATTGACTGTTAAGTTTGAAAGTAAAATAAAGATTAGTATTTGCATAAACTTTTGTAATATACACGTAAGCTAAGATCACAACCCTTTTGTTTTGTTTTGCTGAAGAAAAGGAATAAAAAATAGGTGGTTATTAAATTGGAGTCTGATGCTACAGGAATTTATTAAGGTACAAGATATTAAGATATTAAAGGAAGTGACAATGTAATCGCTAACTGTCTAGATGCTGAATTGAATGTATAACTGTATTACTCTGTAGTGAAAAAAAAACCTCTTTTGTATTGTGTTAGATTCTGAAATCCTGTAAGACTCTGTATTAGTTAATTTTTACCTGTGGTAAAAATCCTTAGAAGGATGGGGGTGTTATGAATGTGGAGCAACTCTGAGGGGCTGAAGGGTGCAAAGTCGCCCCCTCCTTTTTGAGAATCGCAAGATCACTAGTATTTCGGGTATGAGACCCAGGAGATGAGAGAGATACACAGCATGCCAGGAAATGAGAGAGATACACAGCATGTCAGGAAATGAGAGAGAGAGAGACGCAGAATACACAACAAGGTGGAATGTCTCCTGACATAAGCGGAACGGAACCACTGATTACTGCTACTGTCTCTTGGAGAAGGAATTGTGTATTGAGTACTGTACTATTCATTGAAACCCCTCAGGGGACAACCAGAGTGGTCTGATTGAGGGATTGCATCATCCCAACCTGATTGACATCTGAGACCCCGTGAGTGAGAATAAAAGACAGGTCTGGGGAACACCCCTTAGACACACCAGGAGAAACATATGAGACCAGTGGGGGGCTTGTGTGTGTGTCCATCCTTGCCTGGGTGGCGAATCCTCCACGGAACGGTCTAGCTAAAGGACGGATACGGATCAAGATCGTACTAAGGAAAGTCGGCAGGTTATTCTTCTATTTCTCTCTCTCTCTCTCCAACAATTGCAACACAGCGACAAACAAATGACGGCAGCCTGTATGAACTGAAATGAACTTTAGATTTCCATCGGACAATTCATTATCCCCTAGACAATGATAGAGCTTACTTCTTATTGATTATTATTATACCCGCACTTTTAGGTTTAGTATTGACGACGTATATTATCTGTATATTTACATTGATATTATTTTTGTGTATTTTTGCTAATACTGTTAAAAATAGTATCACCAGACTCCAACGGACGTCTCTATCTTTGCTGGTAAGTAACCCAGTTACGGGGTTCGTAACACTATCAACACTCATGCCTCTCTAGAATCGGACTGCAGAGTCACCTCAAAATGCACAATTGATGAGCTGCGTAGACAAGTGTCATTGTCGGAAGTGATGGACAACCAAGACTAGTTGTTCTACAAAGGAAAATGAATAGAGTTATAAGTACTACAAATAATGTCTGATGGAGTATCAAGATTTGCATTTGGATTTGAACAATCAAAATGTCTTATGAATGCTAGCTTCTATCTCAAGAGAGCTGGAATGACAAGGTTAAGAGATGATTTGATCCTACAGAACTTTGGAAAGTATAGAAACATGGAAAACCTACAGCACAATACAGACACTTTGGCCGACAATGCTGTGCCGAACATGTAGTTACTTTAGAAATTATGTTGGGTTACCCATAGTCCTCTATTTCTCTAAGCTCCATATACCTATCCAGGAGCCTCTTAAAGGACCTCACTATATCTGCCTCCAGCACCGTCGCCAGCAGCCCATTCCATACACTCACCACTCTCTGTACAGAACTTACCCCTGACATCTCTCCTGTACCTATTTCCAAGCACCTTAAAACGATGTCCTCTTGTGTTAGCCATTTCAACCCTGGGAAAAAGCCTCTGACTATCTGCATGATCATTGCCTCTCACCATCTTATACACCTCTATCAGGTCGTCTCTCATTCTCCATTGCTCCAAGGAGAAAAGACCAAGTTCACTCAACCTATTCTGATAATGCATGCTTGCCAATCCAGGCAACATCCTTGTAAATCTCCTCTGCACCCTTTCTATAATTTCCACATCTTTCTTCTAGTGAGGTGACCAGAACTGAGCACAGTACTCCTCGTGGGGTCTGACCAGGGTCCTATATAGCGGTAACATTACCTCTCAGCTCTTGAACTCAATCCCATGGTTGATGAAGGCCAATACACCGTATGCCTTCTTAACCACACAATCAAACTGTGCAGCAGCTTTGAGTGTCCTTCAGACTCGGACCCCAAGATCCCTCTGATCCTCCACACTGCCAAGAATCTTACCTTTAATGCTATATTCTGCCACCATTTGACCTACCAAAATGAACCACCTTACACTTATCTGGGTTGAACTCCATCTGCCACTTCTCAGCCCAGTTTTGCATCCTGTCAATGTCCCGCTGTAACCTCTAACAGCCCTCCACACTATCCACAACACCCCCAACCTTTGTGTCATCAGCAAATTTACTAACCCATCACTTCCTCATCCAGGTCATTTATAAAAATCATAGAGGTCCCAGAACAGATCCCTGAGGCACACCACTGGTCACCAACCGCCATGCAGAATATGACCTGTCTACAGCCACTCTTTGCCTTCTGTGGGCAAGCCAGTTCTGGATCCACAAAGCAATGTCCCCTTAGATCCCATGCCTCCTTACTTTCTCAATAAGCCTTGCATGGGATGCCTTATCAAATGCCTTGCTGAAATCCATATACACTACACTTACTGCTCTACCTTCATCAATGTGTTTAGTCACATCCTCAAAAAATTAAATCAGGCTCGTAAGGCACAACCTGCCTTTGACAAAGCTTTGCTGACCATTCCTAATCATATTACTCCTCTCCAAATGTTCATAAATCCTGCCTCTCAGGATCTTCTCCATCAACTTACCAACCACTGAAGTAAGATTCACTGGTCTATAATTTCCTGGGCTATTTCTAACCCCTTCATTGAACAAGGGAACAACATTTGCAACCCTCCAATCCTCCGGAACCACTCCCATCCCCATTGATGATGCAAAGATCATTACCAGAGGCTCAGCAGTCTCCTCCCTTGACTCCCACAGTAGCCTGGGGTACAGCTCATCCAGTCCCAGTGACTTATCCAACTTGATGCTTTCCAAAAGCTCCAGAACATCCTCTTTCTTAATGTCTATATGCTCAGGCTTTTCAGTATGTTGCAGATAGCAGGGTTTTATGTTATAAGGATAGTTGCATAAACATCAGTTGTATCTGCCTATCATTAGAACCTTTATGGAACGATTTAATCAAAATATTTGTAGCAAATATAGGATAAGATAGAAAGGAGAAGGTATTTCCTCTGGTGGAGGTACAAGAACAAAAAGTAATTTGGCAAAGTATTAGATAAATGAAATCAGGAAACTCTTTGTCAACACGACGGAAGCCAGATATCTGAAATGTACTCGCCTCAAAAGGCTGTAAATCTTGTAGTAAGATTATGTTCAATACATTTGTGCTAGGTGAAGATATCAAGGACATAGGTCAAACTGGGCAAATTGAATAGAATTGCAGCCCATCCTCGAACTAATTGGGTTAAGTGGCTTAAGTACTGATTGATCCACCGATGAAATCATGCGCAGCCCTGAGATTCCAAGCTGCCATATGTCTGACTGAAAGAGCAACATTGTGCAGTAGGCTGAAATGACTAGTGTTTGCACTCAAGGCTAGAAACGACATTTTCTAAAATTTTCGCGAAAATTAACAAATTCAACGAACTATCGAGAGAACTTGACATTAACTATATAGATATAAAATTTTCTCAAACCTTTTAGTTTTAAGAATGACTACATAGAATAATTCGTTTACGAACTAAACAAAAACTGTTGTCACTCCGAATGAACCGCAATCGACGGAAACGAAGTCTTAAAAGTTTTATAACACCTCGAATAAGGGAGCATAAACAAAAAGGAACTCAGTTGTAAGTTAACGATCGTGCCGCATCCGTCCGCAGCGATGGTCGAGGAGGCGGCGGCGTTGGCTGTATGATGATGTCATAATGGAACATCGGAACCCGAACTCCCCACCCCCTCCACGCGCCGGTTTTACGTGATTGCGTCAGCACTCTAAAACACATCCTGCGAAGATCATTTCTTTTGACGGGCCGGTCTCGGTCTCCAGGGAGACGGGAGAGGCACATGAAGCGAGGGCCTGCGAATGTAAAGCACCGGAGCGGCGGTTCTGGAGCTTTGCAGCTGGTGGCGCTTTTTATCCAATTTCCTGCGTGTGTATTCCTCGCTTGGCTGCCGAAGAACTCGCCGCCGTCTGCCTGAGGGGCGAAGGAGCGGCGGCTGTGTCCAGCGACGCTGTATCATCGACATCATGATGGTCCTGCAATATCGAGCCGACTGCCAGCCACGGCAGCAGCAGCTCCACTGAGAGGCAGGAGTCGGGGAAAGGTGCATCGGCTGATCCACCACTCCATTCAACGTTCTGCATCTCCGTCCAAAGCGTTTATTTAAGGGACAAACAAACAATGCATTTTGTTTAAACAACGCTCGCCTTCCACTGCATGGCGAGCAGCATCTTGCAAGGACAAAAACAAAACGATCTGAAAGGGGGTTCCCTTCACTCAACTCGACTGCATTAAAGAGAAAGGTGAAGGAAGTCTAGGAGGAAGGTGCGCTAGAGAGCAGCAAATAGCCTTTCATTATTGTAACTGAATCGTTATTAGTAATGCCCATGTCTCTGGTGCAAGCCTGCCGCAGTCTGGCTCTCTCAACATGGCTGCTTTCTTTCTGCTTCGTGCATTTATTGTGCCTGGACTTCACGGTGGCGGAAAAAGAGGAATGGTACACTGCTTTCGTCAACATCACGTACGTGGAACCGGCCACCTCGGAGTGGAGGTCGGAGAAGAGCGAGTGCGGCCGTTACGGGCAGCATTCGCTCAAGCAGGACGCCGGGGGATTGCTGGCACTGCCCGCTCACCATGACAGGCTGGCGTGTGACCCTCAGGCCAAGTTTCAGGTGCCCGCCGCCGCTGCCACCAAGGGTTGGATCGCAGTCATACCCAAAGGGAACTGTACTTACAAGGAGAAAATCTGGCATGCTGTCAGGCAGAATGCATCCGCTGTAGTCATTTACAACCTGGGGGCTAGCAACGTCAATGAGACTATCACGATGCCTCATGCAGGTGAGCTGGTCTGAAGGGAGATTGAGGATGCATACTGATTGATAGATTGGGAGAAGCTGGTAACTGTATTTACATGACTAGGAACCATCATATCCGCCACCTTCCCCCATCTTCCTAAAAACGTTGGCGTGGAAGTAGAATGCAATCCCTTAGTTTACTGAATAATTTGGTGTTCAGTTCTTACATAATATTTTCAACTTTGCATTCCTGTACAGTGTTGGTGCAATAGAATAGAGTTAAAAGAAACGAGCTGATTTTTAACTCGAGTTCTTTTTATAATTGTGGCCTCGTCCTATAGCATTTGTTATATAACCTCTCCATACCTAGTATGGTTTGGGGAATCTTGCACTTGCAGTCAAGGGTCATCAAGGTTTCTGCATCACCACGTTCTCTTAAAATCTGAACTCTTTTGTACAAACTTTAGGTCATCTTCATAAATATATGTCAAGAATTAATGTTCTGATTTGGTGTATTATAGACACTATATTAAAACGCTGTTTTTGGAGCTGCTATTAACCCTAATATGCTAATTGTTATTTAATCTGTTGAGTACATAAGGAAAAATGTTTTCTTGAAAGTGAATGCTGCTAAATTGGCAATATTTGAGTTAATTTTGGATGCCCTGCCAAGCTGAAAGAAACTTAATTTATGTTCAACCTTATTAAATATATCTGAGATAGACTGATCATTTAAATTGAAGATGAAACACTATGGTGAATAGCATTGTCAAAAATTTAAATTAACAACTTTCAGAGACTCAAATCCTGTATTTTTTTTCCAATGTCTAGAATCCTATTGTTGGCAATGTGTGGCATTCAGTTTCTTGAAAGTATCCAAAAGTCAAGTCAGTAAGATTTTGTTTAAAAAGTTTGCAAATGCTTTGGGTGATTAGGGAAAATTGAACTGTACATTTATGGAACACCATATGCTCTTTTCAGTATATTCCTGAGTTGATGGTTGCTTATTATATAAGACTAATGCTTTTTATTTTTAATTGGTGACAAATGAGAATAATTTTTTATTCCCACACTTTTTTGTTAAAGGTATACCAAATTATTTTTTTAAATGGATTTTTTATGTTCATTATTTCATTTGCTGCTGGTGTGTTCCACAACCAGCACTGAAAATAAGGTTTCACTTTATAAGGAATTATGCAGATAGTGATTCTCCTCTTCCCCACCCCCCCCATTCTGTCATGTGGCTTAAGTAATTTTATATAGCTTTTTGCTGTAAGAACATTAGTTATTACTACAAGTCATTGAACTAATTGCAGAATGTGCAAAAATGAAAGTTTCAGTCCTAAGCAATTTTTTCTGCATTGTCATCTTTTTGAAAAGTAATGTGTTATAGTATAATGATTCATTTCAGATCAAATCACTGAAAGCACTTTAATATTACAAGCTGGAGCTTTTAATATTTTTAGAGGAAAGCAACTGAATGTTTATGTTGAAATATTATGTGGTAATTGAAATGTGACTCCACTTATTTAAAAGAGCATTAAATTCTTGGAGGGGGTGTGGGAAGAGAAACTTTTTTCCAGAGATCTCTGGTAGCTAAATTTATTTTCGGCTTTTTGTCCTGTTTGGGATGAGTTTGAGTCACCCTCTGCAAGTAAAATCTTGTTCCTTTCGATTAAGTAACTGAGAGGTATTGTATTATGGTCGATGTTGAAGTACTCAGGATGATTAACTTATAGTAATTTGCCAAATATTGGAATATGATAATGAATGATATCTTGTAAAATACGGACAGATAATTGTCGGGTTTGTTTTGTAGTACACATCATAAGCGTGTTCTTGGAACTTGTTTAGTTCTGTCATGTAATAATTTCCAGCTGCTGAAATGATTGTAGGTGTGCTAATGTAAACAGAAAATGATGTAAATACTAAGAGTCTGTAGCGGTAAAAAGATCTAGTATTCCAACTTGAAAATTTTTCATTAAAACTCGTTGCCCAAGTACTTTTGAATTAAGACAGGTAAAGGTCATGAGTAAAATTTTACTTTGGAAGGATTTGTGCATTTTCAATACAGTTCTTCTAGTGCAAATTATATTTTCTGTATTTGTAGAGTTATCGTACTACAGAAAAGCTAGTTTTTACATTACTGTTCAAGGATGATAGTTTCCTGCAAATTGTTGGAAGTTAAATTAGGTACACTTAATTAACCACGTATCAATCAAACATGTCATTGTATTTTTTTGTCTCTATGGAAACCAATAATGCGACCAAAAATAAATGGTCACATTATTGGTTTGGTGTTTTTTAAAAATTGAGACTCAAGTATCTAAACCTTCAAAATCTCCGTCTCTGCTGCATCTGCTCTTAGGATGATGGTTTCCTATGCAGAACATCAAAGATGTCCTCCTCCAAAGAATGTAGTTTTCTTTCCTGTACCATTAATGCTGTCCTCACCCACAACTTCTCCATTTCCCAGACATCCACCCGTATCCCATTTTCCCAAAGCCTTAACAGAGGTAGAGTTCCTCTTCTTAGCTACCACCCCTTGAGTTTCTACATCCAGCTCACCATTCTCAGATCATCCTGGGAGCAGATGCGACGGAGACGGGGGAACTGGGAATAGGGAATAGCATTTTTTTACATTTGGCAGGGTGGGAAGAGGTATAATCAAGGTAGTTATGGGAGTCAGTGGGTTTATAGAAGATACCAGTGGACCCTGCCCCCCTTCTTCAGTCCTGACGAAGGGTCTTGGCCCGAAACGTTGACTGCTCATTTCAACGGATGCTGCCCGACCTGCTGAGTTCATCCAGCTTGTTTGTACGTGTTGATTTGACCACAGCATCTGCAGTGTACTTTGTGTTTACATCATTCTCCGCAACTTCCATCATCTTCAATGGGATCCTATTACCAAACATATCTTCACATCCCCATCTCTTCCCTTCCATACTCTCCCCTTCCCTGCACACACTCTGCTTTCCACAGGGGATTCTCTCTCCGCGATTGCCTTGTCCACTTGTCCCTTCCTACTGATTTCCCTCCTGGCACTTAACCTTGCAAATGGAAGAAGTGCTGCACCTGCCCATTCACCTCTTTCCTCTACAATTGGTAAGACCCTACGTAGATTGGGCAACTGCTTTGTTGAGCACCTTTGCTCTGTCTGCAACAAGCAGTAGTTCTTGGTGGCCAACCATTTTAATTCTGCTGCCCATTCCCATTCGGACATGTTGTTCCATGGCTGCCTTTACTGCCACAGTGAAGCAATGCTTAGGTTGGAGCAGAAACAGCTCATATTCTGTCTGGGTAGCCTCCAACCTGATGGCATGACAATTTTTTCTCACTTCTGGTAATTTTTCCCCCTTTCCTCTCCTTTTCCATTAAACATTCTGACTCTTCCTTAGCCCTTCTCTTCCCCTCGCCTGCCTGTCGCCTCCCGATGGTGCTATTCCTCCCCTTTTTCCAAGCAGTCCACTCTCTTATATCAGATTCCATTTTCTTCAGCCTTTACCTTTCCCACCTAGCCCTCACTGCTTCTCACTTCATTTCCCTCCCTCCACCTGATTGCCCTCCTCCTTCCACCTGCTTGCATTCCTCCCCTTCCCCCAACTCATTCTGGCTTCTTTCCCCCTTCCTTTTCAGTCCTGATGAAGGATCTCAGCCAGAAATATCGATTCTTTATTCCTTTACATAGTTGCTGCCTGACCTGCTGAGTTCCTACAGGATTTTGAGTGTAACTTTTAAATCACATCTTGGTTTCCAATTTTACCAGTTGAAGTGTGGGCTTTTGCTCCTTTGGCAACCTCACTCTGCTATTTGATTAAACCAATACTGTTGCAAAGGTAAGTTTGACTACAGAATGTTGAAACTGGTTCTTCAGCCCTTCCAGTCTGTACTAACCCTATTTATTTTCCCTGCATCTTATCAGCTCTCTCCACACTCAACCACCCATTTATACATAAGGGGATAATTTATGATAGCTAGTTAACTTACCAGTTGATCAGGGTTAAACTAGATGGTTTGAGCTGTGAAGAAGCAGGTCTGTTAGGCGTGTCTTTGTGCTGTCAATTGTATATTAAAATTTGTATTGACAAATTTTAATAAGTTTTCGGGCAAGATTCAAGAGGACTAGAATATAAATGCAAGGATGCAATGTTGCGACTTTAGAAAGCACTGGTGAGGCCTCACTTGTGTGTAGTTTTGGGGCCCTTATCTTAGAAAGGCTGTGCTGAAACTGGAGAGGGTGCAAAGGAGGATCATGAAAATGATTCCAGGTATAAACGGCTTGTTATATGAAGAGCAATTGATGACTCTGGGCCTGTATTGACTGGAATTTAGAAGAATGAGTGGTGACCTAATTGAAACCTATCAAATGGAGAAATGCCTTGATAGAGTGGATGTGCAAATGATTTTTCCTATGGTGTGAGTGTCTAAGACCAGAGGATATGGCCTGAGAATAGAGGGACATCCTTTTAGAACAGAGATGAGGAAGAATTTCTTTAGTCAGAGTGGCGAATCTGTGGAATTCATTGCCGTAGATAGCTGTGGATGCCAAATCTGTATGTATATTTAAGTCAGAGGTTGCTAGATTATTGACTGGTCAGTGCATGAAGGGATACAGGGGGAAGGCAGGAAATTGGGCTGAAAGGAAAATTGGATCAGCCATGATGAAATGGTGGAGCAGACTCGATGGGCCAAATGGCCTAATTCTGCTCCTCTACCTTGTGGTCTTAGGGTCTTAAAAAAGTGCATGATCATGTGGTTTGTTAGGACCAACCTCTGCAGTTGTTTGGGATGTTAATCTTGTCAGTGATGAGATGAATTGACAGGACAATTGTTTTTAAATAGAATATTGAGATTCTTTTTTTCAATTTTCTTTGTACCTTATGACTGTATGTAACTTGGTGAGGTAGTTTGAAGTTTTATTTAAATAATTGTTAGCTGAATACCTATAGATTTTAATATATGTTTGCTGGAAATGGAGGTCACGCTTGCTCCTTGCACTTGCCCCCTCCAATTAACTAAGCCAAATATGCAGGTTTCAAAGAAACAATAATTTGGGAGTCAAGCAAAGATTACCCTACCTGCCAGGAACTGTCTTGAAGGGATATCTGGGATCAAACAAAACAAATCTTTGTGTGAGTGACACTCGAATCTTTTTCTTAGGTGAGCCAGTGTAATTGCATCATCAGCAGTAATGATTGGTAATGGTATGGACACGCAAGAAGTGGACGTAGAATTACTACTTTTGTCCCATAAGGTTCACACAAGTATCCAAGTTATTTTTTTTACCATTTCCTTCCTTGTCCCATGAGAAAATTATTCATGAAATTCCAATTAAACTACTGGCATTTATCAAATCTACTACCAGCAAAAATGCATATTTTATCAATGTTGACGCTTTCATATAGATTTCAGCTCCAGAATTTAATACTCATCTAACTGACAATGAAATGTATTAAAGAACAAAGTGTCTCAGATGAAGCTTCCACAGTGTGCCCTGTATTTCACCAGTGAAGAAACTACACATTTTTCACTGATGCTATTAGCAACTTTTGATTTTAGAGTATTGTGATTTTGTGATATGTTTCAATGCCAGTTTAAAAACATAATGTCATTACAGACTGAGGCATGCAACACAATCTGTAGCACTCCTCGTCAGTAGTGAATAAGTGCCTTATTTTTAGAAGTGCTGTTTTTCAAATGAAACATTGCTGTCAAGACCCATCTGTTGTGCAGGTAGACATAGAAAAAGTATCAGGAAATCTTTATTTAAAAATAAAAAAGCATGTGTTAGCCTTGCGTTCCAGTCACATTCCTCCCTGAAAAACTGAACAACTGGCTATTTATTTCCAGTTATTTTAATGAAATTATACTATGTACAAATTAATTGTTTGCCAAATATCATACAAATATTTTGAATATATTCTTAGATTATCCAAACCACATGCTTTATAAAACCAGACTTAAGTTCTAGAAATTATTGTTGAACACTTCTGTGTCTAAAAGGGAAATGCATGACATTGGAATGCATTT
This sequence comes from Hemitrygon akajei, assembly GCF_048418815.1. NCBI lineage: Eukaryota > Metazoa > Chordata > Chondrichthyes > Myliobatiformes > Dasyatidae > Hemitrygon > Hemitrygon akajei. The sequence continues at coordinate 66,392,870 of NC_133127.1, read as the reverse complement.
CTGATGTCTCAGCTTCTAGTTCCCCTTTACCAATGTATTTTATAAGTACCAGTTGAAAGTACTAGTGATTTGCATCCTGGACAATCCGTTGGACTGTTGATGACATGCTTCTATTCCAAATCTTTGGATCTCAGAAGTCTGATAGGCTAGAATGGGACATGGAGACTGTCATAGATGGGGTAGGAGATGCTTGATTGGGCAAATATATAAGTCATTTGGGAGCCATTACATTTACTCAGTCGTTTAGGCATGGGATCCAAGGGGACATTGCTTTGTGGATCCAGAACTGGCTAGGCTTAGGATTCAAGGGGACACTGCTTAGTGGATCCAGAACTGGCTTGCACACAGAAGGCAAAGAGTGGTTGTAGATGGGTCATATTCTGCATGGAGGTCAGTCACCAGTGGAGTGCCTCAGGAATCTGTTCTGGGACCCTTACTATTCGCAATTTTTATAAATGACCTGGATGAGGAAGTGGAGGGATGGATTAGTAAGTTTGCTGATGACACAAAGGTTGGGGGTGTTGTGGATAGTGTGGAGGGCTGTCCGGGGTTACAGCTGGACATTGATAGGATACAAAACTGGGCTGAGAAGTGGCAGATGGAATTCAATCCAGAAAAATGTGAGGTGGTTCATTTGGTAGGTCAAATATGATGGCAGAATATAGTACTAATGGTAAGATACTTGGCAGTGTGGAGGATCAGAGGGATCTCGGGGTCCAAGTCCATAGGACACTCAAAGTTGCTATTCAGGTTGACTCTGGTTAAGAAGGCATAAGGTGCATTGGCCTTCATCAGTCTTGGGATTGAGTTTAAGAGCCGAGAGGTAATGTTGCAGCTATATAGGACCCTGGTCAGCCCACTTGGAGTACTGTGCTCCATTCTGGTCGCCTCACTACAGGAAGGATGTGGAAACCATAGAAAGGGTGCAGAGGAGATTTACAAGAATGTTGCCTGGATTGGGGAGCATGCCTTATGAAAATAGGTTGAGTGAATCGGCCTTTTCTCCTTGGAGCGACAGAATGACAGGTGACCTGATAGAGGTGTATAAGATGATGAGAGGCATTGATTGTGTGGATAGTCAGCCCCAGGGCTGAAATGGCTAACACGAGAGGGCACGGTTTTAATGTGCTTGGAAGCAGGTACAGAGGAGATTTTAGGGGTGAGTTTTTTACGCAGAGAGTGGTGAATGCGTGGAATGGGCTGCTGACGGCAGGCATGGAAGCAGAAACAATAGGGTCTTTTAAGAGACTCCTGGATGCCTGCATGGAACTTAGAAAAATAGAGGGCTAGGGTAAAGCCTAGGTAGTTCTAAGGTAGGGAGGTGTTCGGCACAGCTTTGTGGGCCGAAGTGCCTGTATTGTGCTGTAGGTTTTCTCTGTTTTTCTATGCTTATGTTTAGCTTCTCTGTGCCAATATACGGATACAAGGTTCTCAAGATGTCAGAAAGGTTCCTAGATCAATACAAAGTGGCAATGTTACATTAGATCAAGAAGACTTTTAAGAACCTCTTCATGATGGAAATTGAAACTCTTTAGTTTCAGGAGTCTACTGTTGTGCAAGCAAATGGAAGGATATGGTTGCTGAATAATTAGAGCCTTGATGCCGAGGGAATACAACTGTTAATTTTCTTGTCTACAAAATCCTCCAAACCCACTGGCAGGGAACAGTTTTGATGCCATCTCCAAAGTGTTTTGAGGTGTCTGCTTGTAGACAGCCATGGAGAAGCATTTGAAGGCAGGTCTCATTGCTGCCGGGTAAGCCATGAGTTTTGTGCCAGCTTTGATGTCTTGGATGAAAAATCACTATTTTCTCTGTCAGCCGAAAGGTGTGCTGTCACAATGAAGTTGATGCTGTATTTCGTCATCGTTGTTTTCATTTGCTGAGAGCTGGCTGCCAGGATATGGAAATAGTCCACAGTTTTTAAGATCTCATTGTGCACTCTATTGTTGTGCTGGGTAGTGTACAGCAGAGGCAGTTTGACAAAATACATCTTGATTTCTCGATTTTAATTCCAAGATCCATTCTGTCATGTGCTTCAGGTAATGAGTTTATAATGCCTTTGAGCCCAATCTTTGAACACGTGGATAATTTAAAACTACTTGTTGGTTGTAGAAGTCTCACTGATTGCAATTTTGCCCTTTCATCTGACTGTCCTTCCTCAATCTTACTGTGCACTACATCTAGTTGTATACAAACTGTACCATCGTCAGCCCCATTGCCCGGGTTCCCATTCCCAGCCAATTTAGTTTAAACCTTACCAAACAGCTCTAGCAAACCTGCTAGCAAGGATGTTGGTCCTCCTTAGGTTCAGGGGTGCCCTGCCCCTTTTGCACAGGTCATATGTTCCCCAGAAAAGATCCCAGTGATCCAGAAATCTGAAGACCTGTCCCCTGCACTAGTTTCTCAGCCAGGAATTCATCTGCCAAATCATCCTTTTTTTTTTACCCTCACTGACATGTGGCACATGCAGCATCCAGAGATTATTACCCTGGAAGTCCTGCTTTTCAGCTTTCTACCCAGCTCCCTAAATTCTCAATTCAGGACCACCTTTCTTTTTCTACCAATATCATTGGTGCCAATATGTACAAGACTTCTGGCTCCTCACCCTTCTCTTTTAGACCAGATCTAATGTTCCTGACCCTGAGAAGCAAAGTATCATTTGAGTGTCTCTTTAATGTCCACAGAATCTCATGTCTAGTAATCTAACTATGGAATCTCCTGTCACTATTGCAGTCTTCCTGTCCCCCTTTCTCTTCTGAGCCATAGCGCCTCACTCAGTGCCAGAGATCCAGTTGATGTAGCTCCCCATGATAGGTTACCCCCCTTAATAATATCCAAATTGGTAACTTATTATTTGAGAGGAACAGGCACAGGGGTACTCTGGACTGGCTGCCCATTTCCCTTCCCTCTCCTGACAGTTACCCAGATGCTTCCTGCAACTTCGGGGTGACTGTAGCTTCTATATATTGCCTCTGCGGTTTCCTGTATGAGCTAAAGGTCATAGAGCTGCAGCTCAGTGTACCTGGTGCAGATGAGTTTGACTGGGAGGCTGGAGGTCTCCCACATCTCACACAGTGTACATAACACAGTACCTGAAACTATTCTCACTGCACTGACGAAGAAAGGAGAAGCATGTCTCCCCACTCTAATACTGGTCCACTCACACAATAGTTGCTCCACTTGTCCCTACCTTATTTTTATTTCCAACAAAGAATTTGATTGTGGACATACCACATTTTGAGGCATTAACTTGGGAGAGCCCCACACCATCACCATTCTGGACAGCTCAGTTGACAAGGAACTTACTGGGCTGTAATGCCCATTGCTGCAAGCCAATTGCTTTTTGATTTGCCAGAACTTTTCTTATGTTACATTGTTAACTTGTTTGTTATTAATGAAATATAATGAATCTTTTTGGGGGAAAAAATTCAAGAAGCTTGTTTGCATGCATGAGAAAGCAGCCGTCTTGTCTGGCAAACTTAAACACTCACTGCGACACATTCATTGCTCTGCATGGTTTCTGCAAGTATACTGTGGAATCTCACCAAGCTTTTCCTAATGGCATTGCCCAACCTGTCTTTCCTTTACAGAAAGGCAGAGGTAACAGACACACTGGACTGCCATTCTTGGCAAGTTCCTTTCTAATTCCTACATTCTCACTTGAGTACCCTGGAACTCCCTACTTAACAGCAACATGGTCTTTCATAAGCAATTTTAAGGGCCGATAATACTAGTCATTAAATTGAGCCTTTGTTAGAAATATCCATATGCTATCCATGAAATATAGAAGAGATATTTCTAACTAAACAGTTTGAAACAAATTTCAAATAACAAGAAATGTGTAGCCATACCAGTATAGATATGTGGCAAAAAATTGCTTTAAAAAGTACTTCTTTTATTTCTGCAATTATTTGAAAACTCAATAAAAAAAAGTTTATTAAAAAAAAAAGTACTTGCAATCATTATTTGCATTTCACAAAGTTTCTGTGACTTCTCTCTTGATCTGCCCCATATATAATACTTAATTCTGTATTTAGTAATGGAACGTGATCTGGAAGAAAGGACAACATTTGGTAGGGAACAGCAAAGAACTAGTGATCACTACAAAAGATTTTAGACCAACATATGGGAATGAAGATAATTTTAAGGGCAAAGGGATAGAACTAGGAAAAGCAGGTCAAAAAATTCAACTGACAAGTTTATTTGTGTGTGTGAAGGAAACAATGGGAAACATTTTAAAACAAAGTAACACATTTTGAACAAAGCAGCATTACATTGGAAAGAGCTATTTAACATAGGGGTACTCAAGAATTGTTCAAGTTCCCTTATAGTGCTTCAAAAAGATCCTGAAATTTAGGGATGCAAAGATGACTTGATCTGGGCATATCTCATCCCAGCCACCTTTAGCTGTCTTATTAGTGACCATTTTTCCATTTTAAAGTGGGAATGTTTGCTGAAGCTGACACTGTGCACAATTCAGTTTGTAATTCCTCTAAATAAAACAAACTGTGCCTGCACACAACAAGAGCTGAAGAACGTTCAGAAATGGGCTGATAAGTAGCAACTAACATTTGTACTGCTAAAGTGTTAGAAAATGCCCATCTCCAGTAAGAGGAAATCTGAGTACAGTATCCTGACGTTGCCCTCCCCCGTTTCCCCTCTGATTAATGTCTTGGCGGATTGGAATGGAGAGGGAGTTGTCAATGTTGATCAGTGCAAAGCTGCACCAAGTACAACGGCAGTTTGGAAGCTGAGTATCTTGCAAAGGGGTTGCGCCATCTGTTTTTCTAAAGCTTTTCTGCCCTTCATAAGGCACAGGTTGAGCATGATGGATACTCTCCCTATGACTGTACAAATGTAGCTCTAAACATGAAGCCCAACACCATCCACAAAAAGCAGTCTGCTTGATTGGTAGATACAGAAGACTACAGACCAAATGCTGATAATTGAGATTAGTATAGATGGTTCTTTGGTCATTGGCATGAACATTGTGGGCTAAATGACCTGTGCTGTATGAGCAGTTTTCTCACCTTAAACATTCTTTTCTCTGCTGCCGTTGCAGTATATGCCACATGGAAGATGAATTCGTGACTTACCTAGGCAATTCTTTTTTTATTATTGACATACAGCACACAGTAGGCCCTTCAAGCTGCACTGTCCAACAGTCCCTCAATTTAATCACAGCCTAACAATGGGATAATTGGCAATACCAAACAACCTAGCAATCTGTGTCTTTGGACTGTCGGAGAAAACTGGAGCACCCGGATGAAATCCATGTAGTCACAGAGAATGTACAAACCCGTTACAGGCGATGGCAGGAATTGAACCTGCATCGCTGGTACTGTAAGGCATTGTGCTACCCACTACGCTACTGTGCTGCCCAATTCTGGGGGGTCGAGGAGGCTTCCCAAGCCATGACCTGTACAGCCAAGAAAGAAAGGGGTACTATGTGCATGGACATGCTATCACCTCCAACTTGCCTTTCCTGTTACACACATCCAGACTTGGAAGGGTATGGCTGTTCCTTCACTATTGAAAGTACTAAATCCCAGAGCTTTCTACCAAATAGTTATGGGACTGGAAGGCTGAGGCAGTTCATAAAGTTAGCTTCCCACCTCCTTCTGTGTGTCATCAGGTGTAGGTAATAAATGCTGCCCTTCCGAAAAAGACTATCATCCAGCAAAATTAAATTTTAAATTCACTATTTTCAAAATAAAATGCATCAGAACTGGGAGGCTGAAAGGGAATAACCTTTGATCACCTTTCAATTAACAAAACATTTGGAATTAAATTCTGGGTTATAATTTTCAGTCTCACATGTAGGATGTGATTGTATATACGGTAATTTAATTTCAGGCTTGCAGAAATATGATCTACAGGTCACTATCAACATCTCAAATGCTATTTTCCAAATGTTGAAAATCTGTGCACTGTGAAATAATATCTTGAGTGGTACATGTTGACCTTGGAGGTTTACATTGCAGAATTAGTAGAATGTTAATGCTAAAAGGGTTAAATTGTGAGGAATGGTTAGTAAGCTAGCCCTACATGTAGATCAGTGGGAGATAGATAGTATTAAAATACAGCTATGATCTAGTTTCATAACAGAACAGGCTGGCGGGCTTGCATGGTTGCTCCTGTGTTATTGGAATTGATACTTACAGAGTTTAATACAGAATATTATTCTGAAATCTTTAATTTCTAAAAGACAATAATTGTCCTGAATAGGATAGTCAACACTATACATCAATAAATGAATATTTTCCATGAATGCCAGGAACATCTTGTAACACATTTGAAATTTGATTACCTCATATGGAAGCAGAATGGAGGAGCTATAGTCTCAAAGGTAATTTTTCATAACTGTCAGCACACACAACTTTACTTGGACAGATTGTTGAGAAGCAGTAAGTGTGCCATCAAGATGATGAAATTTTGAATTGAAGCTGATTAACCAATTAATGCAAGTACTCGCATAGTTTAATACTGTTTTAATTACTCTCTCATATTTTAAGAAAATGGGTGAATCATAACTAAATAGATCACATACTACCTTTTCTCCCTACCCCACCCACCTGCCTTCCCCCTTACCTGAACTGGTCTATCACCTTCCAGCTTGTACTTCTTCCCCTTCCCCAACCGATTTATTCTGGCTTCTTCCCCCTTCCTTTCTAGTTCTGATGAAGGGACTGAGCCTGAAATTATTCCTCTCCATAGGTGATGAGTTCTTCCAGAACTTTGTGTGTAACTCTGGATTTCCAGCACCTGCAGAATCTCTTGTCTTTATGTACGCTTCCTTCATTACAGCTGCCTTCTCAACATCTTTTACAATTTAAAGGTGTAATTAATGAACACTGTGCATCCCTTTATCGCCTTGAGCCTGATGATGTAGCTGAGCTGTGTGACATTTTTGTGGTTTTCTTTAGCTACCTTAAGACAAAGTTTTGCAGGGAAAATTAAATCACTTGCACTGGAAAAAGGTTGTTCTCTTAAAACAACAGTAGAGTGATGTGTAATACCCATACATTTAAGATCAAAGAGATTTTGTGGGGGCAAACTTGAAAACTCTTGCCTGTTCAATGGAAATTAACTTTGTCGCTTCCTCACAAACATGAGAAAATGTGCAGATGCTGGAAATCCAAGTAACACACACAAAATGCTAGAGGAACTCAGCAGGTCAGGCAGGATCTATTGAAAAGAGTACAGTTGACGTTTTAGGTCGAGACCCTTCAGCAGGACTGGAGAAAAAAAGATGAGTCGTCGGAGATTGGGAGACTGCTTTGCTGAATAGTTCCGCGCCAGAAAAAGCAGGATCTCCCAGTGGCCACCTTTTTTAATTCCAATTCTGGTGTGTCCATCCATGACCTTCTCTACTATCGTGATTTCCTACCCCCTTCTCCAGCCCTGTATCTCTTTCACCAATCAACTTCCCAGTTCTTTAACTCATCCTCCCCCAAACTCCCCGGTTTCATCTATCACCTCATATTTTTCCCATCGCTCCCCCACCCTCTAACTCTGACTCATCTTTTTTTCTCCAATCCTGATGGAGGGTCTCGGCTTGAAAAGTCAACTGTACTCTTTTCCATAGATGCTGCTGAGTTCCTCCAGCATTTAGTTTGTGGTCAGCTTGTTTTTATGGTTGCAGCAGTGTCTATGACATTGTTTATCAGGAACAAGTTTTTTGAGGAGTGTTCATTTAAAGCTGGTCTGCAACTTATAAAGCTGGCCTCAACTTCTTGGTTTGCCCAATAAACTTAGCACAATTTAGATATGAAGAAATAAAAATATTTAAACTATGTAAGGCACCATTCAAGTTACTAGATTACATGAAAAAGTGAACCAGGTGGGCATGACATTATAATAAATGGTCTTGTTTGAAGATTTAAAGATATTTGTGGTCTCCCAATCATTGTAGAAATGAAAATTAGATTTAATTTGCTCTCTATTTGGCTTAACCCAACTACACCTTTGTAGTTCCATCTCATGCTAAATCTATAAGCAAAAGTTGAATATGCCCTTACAAGTACCGTAGATTCCGGACTACAGAGCGCACCTGATTAAAAGCCACTGGCTCTAATTTTAGAAATAAAATCAATTTTTTAATTGTAAAGGCCGCACCGGATTTTCGGCGATATTTACACAGAAAGATATTACACGTGAGGATTTTTTAACTTTTAATTAAATCCATATGGTAACAAACAAATATATATTGCAAATGCTTTTTTTCAAACCGTGCCTGTAATACGGCTACTTTTAAATATACATACGTATCGGTAACACAAATTACGTTGCATATACTTTTTTACTGAACAGCACGAACAACATTCCAATATCTCCTAGCAACTGGTAAAAATATATATACTGCAGCCTACCAGGAAAAGTTATTGATCGCCTTTAACTTAAAAGCAGCGTTTTCGCTCGGGTCTGATGAGCTCACGTAACGCGATCGGGTCTAATCGGGTCTGATGCGCTCGGGTCTAATCGGGTCTGATGCGCTCGGGTCTAATCGGGTCTGATGCGCTCGGGTCTAATCGGGTCTGATGTGCTCGGGTCTGATGCGCTCGGGTCTGATGCGATCGGGTCTAATCGGGTCTGATGTGCTCGGGTCTGATGCGCTCGGGTCTGATGCGCTCGGGTCTGATGCGCTCGGGTCTGATGCGATCGGGTCTAATCGGGTCCGATGCGCTCGGGTCCGATGCGATCGGGTCTGATGCGCTCGGGTCTAATCGGGTCTGATGCGCTCGGGTCTAATCGGGTCTGATGCGCTCGGGTCCGATGCGCTCGGGTCTGATGTGCTCACGTAATGCCCCCACCTTCCCGTATATCGCAAACCGGTATCCCACAAGACGCGGCGAAACCGGGTGTGACGTCATAGCATCCCGGGATGTAGTACAGAAAACAAATATAGTTAAAACACTTCTAACTTTAACTAACAAATGAATTACTAAGCGAAAATATTATAAACTAAGTAACTGCCATAAAGGCAGCACAATGCTTTTCTTCGAGTGTTTTCCATGTTGATGAGGGTGAGTACAAATGACTGATTTACAATAATTTAATTGTGAAAGTGCGCTTGATTTATCGTACAATTTCATTGGACCTCTGTGAACTACTCATCAATTTTATTGGTCTACTGTTACGAGGCAAAATGTTTACGAGGCGGCATGAAAAAAAACCATGTATTAGCCGCTCTGGATTAAAGGCCGCAGAGTTCAAAGCTGTTCAAAATGTGGGAAAAAAGTAGCGGCTTATAATCCGGAATCTACGGTATATAAAGCATATGGTGCTTCCTTAAATATGGTGTGGCTTTCCACACAGACTCAAGTTAGCAAAACAAAATTCTTCAGATGGTAGCTTTGGGATCTCTCTGGAGATCTTTGAAGTTTCAAATTGATTAATTTGGGGATGGGGTGACTAAAAATGGGATACTGTATGTCAATGTTGAAACAAAATTTGGAAAACAAATTGCAGTTTAAAAGAAAATGTAATTGTCTTGATAAGGTTTTGGTGGTCAATATGTTACATGAGCTGTGGAGAAATCTAATTACTTATAGTGATCCTTTGCTCCCTAACCAAATTGTGGTTCAGAAAGTGAATGCTACAAATGTATTATGTTTAATTTTGTGGCATTGCACTGGGTTAGAGCTTTTCAAAAGTGATGCTGCCTATTTGAATTCCTTTAAACTGTATTTCATACCCTAGTTTTGGCCAATATACCTAAAATTTTCTGCTCTCTCCATTCAGCTGTGATATTTTTCTCCCGATATGAAATTTACAGTTTAAAGTAAAATAAGTCTTAACATGCCAGCTCAAAAGTAATGTTTTCATCTTGTGCACATGCAGCTGTGACACTTTCCTGTTCATTTTTTTTTGGCCAGTCCACCTCACTACCAGAATTTTGCTATATGCTTGGGTGTTGGTGGTTGTAGAGTTGAGAATTCTTGACTGACAGTCAAACTTGGAAACTTGAAGTTTCTCACATTTGCTAATGTCTCAGTTAGATGAAGAATGTTCTTTGTTTTTAGTCAGATTAAGTCATGGGTACTTTGTAGCCAAATATTGATGCCTGCCTCTATTGTGTTGGCATGCACTAGTTAGTGAGTATCAGAAGATTGGTAAGAAATCAACCCTATAGCCAACAGCAAAGCGAAAGGTGCTATTGAATACCATGCCTATGATTGTGCTATTCAGTTTCTCTAATTTCCCTGGTGTATTTATCACTTTAAGACTTTGGTTGTTTGGAATTTACAGCTAAGGGAGCTGCTGCTTTTTGGCTCCTGCAACCCAACTGTATAATCCTAATGTCTGATGCCAACTGTAGGGAATTTGCACTCTTTTCCTTTTGACTTTGTTGGTTTCTTCTTGTTTCCTCCAGCATTCTAAAAATCACTTGGGTTGGTGTTGAAAATTGCTTCTAGTGTGTACGAGGTAGAATTTGGTGACAATCCGAAGAGAATGTAGGGAGAATAAAATGGGATTAACCTGGATGGTTGGTAAGGACAGTGTACCAAAGGGCCTGTTTCCTTTGGGCCTGACCTCATGACCCAAATATATAGTTGTGGGAGCATATGGTTGTTGTGCTCCCTGTCAGGAATAAAGCAGTGTGGATTTGAATGCATTGCTGCAAGAAGCTCACAGATCTTGCATTCTAGGTTAAATCAGTAAAAACATCTTTAAATGTTGTTACTACTAACTCTGCTGTTAGCAATAGATATCTAATTAAGCACACTCTGTAGCTCATAATTGATAAATTGTTTTCTTGTAGATTTTTCATCCATACTTTTAAGGTGTTGAGAGCTCTAGAACCCTCTCTACTATTAAGTTCAGTCTGACCTGTGCTTCCCACTCACCACTGCAATCCTTTGTGCCTGTGGTCACATTAACTTTTCAGCCCCATACTCTGTCAGGCTACAGCATTGATGTTGTTGCCCTCTGTGAAGAGGATGAATCCATGTGCAGCTACTTGGCCTCAGGCTTTTATTTGTGAGTCTAATTTCCCAGATCCCTTTGATGGCCTTTGGATAGCCCATTGCTGTCATTACCCACTGAATCCATTTAGATGTATCAGATCAAAGGAATTAATACAGAGTTCAAAAGGATGAGAATAATTTAAAGTTCTTAAATTTATTTAATTCACATAACTAATTTGAAATAAAAATATTAGTATGAAGTGAAGACTTATTACCTACATTAACTTTGCAACAGGTATATAAATTGGTTGGTATAAAGCTAGGCTCAAAGTTCGGAGTAAATTTTATTATCAGAGTACATGCATGTTGCCACATACAACCCTGATTCTTTTACCTGCCGGCATACTCACCAAATCCATAGAATAGTCACCATTACAAAAGTCACTGAAGGATCAAGTAGAGTGCAAAAGACAACTGTCCAAATGCAAATATAGATAAATAGCAATAAATAACGAGAATATGAGATAATGCGATAAAGAGTCCTTAAAGTGAAATCATTGGCTGTGAGACCATCTCAATTGATAGGCAGGTGAGTGTAGTTATCCCCTTTTGTTCAAGAGACTAATGGTTGAGAGGTAGCAACTGTTCTTGAACCTGGTGATGCAAGTCCTGAGGATTTTGTACCTTCTTCCTGAAGCCAGCAGCAAGGAAAAGAGTGAAAATCTTGGGATACCGCTTTCCTAGATAGATAGATAGATAGATACTTTATTCATCCCCATGGGGAAATTCAACATTTTTTTTTCCAATGTCCCATACACTTGTTGTAGCAAAAACTCATTACATACAATACTTAACTCAGTAATAATATGATATGCATCTAAATCACTAACTCAAAAAGCATTAATAATAGCTTTAAAAAAGTTCTTAAGTCCTGGCAGTTGAATTGTAAAGCCTAATGGCATTGGGGAGTATTGACCTCTTCATCCTGTCTGAGGAGCATTGCATCGACAGTAACCTGTCGCTGAAACTGCTTCTCTGTCTCTGGATGGTGCTTTGTAGAGGATGTTCAGGGTTTTCCATAATTGACCGTAGCCTACTCAGCGCCCTTCGCTCAGCTACCGATGTTAAACTCTCCAGTACTTTGCCCACGACAGAGCCCGCCTTCCTTACCAGCTTATTAAGACGTGAGGCGTCCTTCTTCTTAATGCTTCCTCCCCAACACGCCACCACAAAGAAGAGGGCGCTCTCAACAACTGACCTATAGAACATCTTCAGCATCTCACTGCAGACATTGAATGACGCCAACCTTCTAAGGAAGTACAGTCGACTCTGTGCCTTCCTGCACAAGGCATCTACGGCAGCATTTCATGTGGATGTGCTCAATTGTTGGGAGGGCTTTACCCGTGATGAACTGGGCTGAATCCACCATCTTTAGTAGGAATTTCCATTAATGGGAATTGGTGTTCACATAACAGGCTGTGATGTAGCCAATCAATACACCCTCTACTACATATCTATTGAAGTTTGTTAAAGTATTTGATGTCATGCCAAATCTCTGCAGACTCCTGAGGAAGTAGATAGATAGATAGATACTTCATTGATCACATAGTATTACAAGTGCACAAATACTGTATACAAATATTATTAGAGAAGTAAGAAAGAATTAAAAAAAAAAAATAGTTACCTCACACAGTCTAACAAGAGGGGGTCATCACTTCCCTGGCTGTAAGTTGACTCATTATAGAGTCTAGTGGCCTCTTATAGCGCTCTTTTGAGCAGTGCAGTTGTCTTAATCTATTACCAAAACTGTTGTTCTCTTCAGCCAAGGTGGCATGTAGAGGGAGAGAAACATTGTCCAGAATTGTAATGATTTCATGATGTTCCATAGGGTCCTTTGATCTACCACAGCCTCAGTGTGTTCAGTTTGACTCCTATAACAGAGTCAGCCTTTCTAATTAGTTTATTGAACCTGTTGGCGTCAGCTGTGTTGATGGCATTGCCCCAGCACACCACTGCATAGAAAATTGTACTGGTGACAACAGACTGGTAGAACATGTAAAGGAGAGGCCTGCATACTCCAAAGGACCTCGGTCTCTTCAGGTAGTAGAGGCAACTCTGGCCCTTGTTGTACACAGACTCTGTGTTGGTGCTCTAGTCAAGACTGTCATCCAGGTGCAACCCCAGGTACTTGTAGGTCCTCACCATCATTAGTAACAGGGTGCAGTTCAGGCGTAGTCTTCCTAAAGTCCATTACTATCTCCTTTGTCTTGCTGATGTTAAGCTGCAGATGATTCAGCTTGCACCATTTGATGGAGTCCTCCAAAAGGGCCCTGTACTCATCCTCTGTCCTCCCTTTAAACTCACAACAAATGCTGAGTCATCAAAGAATTTTTGCAGATGACATGCCTCAGTGTTGTATCTAAAGTCCGAGTTTACAGGGTAAACAGAAAGGGAGCGAATACAGTCATCTGTGGGGGCCCCAGTGCTGCTTATGGTCTGAAGAAGGGTCAAATGTGAACTGTTTATTCATTTCCATAGATCTTGACCTCACAAACTATTTTGCTACCTATTATTTGCTGGCATTGAACTTTCTGTAGCTGTTACACTTTGTTCTGCATTATTATTTTACTTTGTTCTACCTCAATGCACTATGTAATAATTTGATCTGCATGAACAGTTTGCAAAATTAATTCTTCATTGTGTCTTGGTACATGTGACAATAATAAAAAATGCCAGTTCTCTTTACTTTAACTGCATAATGAACTACCGTAGATGTCGGATTATAAGCCGCTACTTTTTTCCCACATTTTCAACAGCTTTGAACACTGCGGCCTTTACTACGGTGCGGCTAATGCATGATTTTTTTTCATGCCGCCAAAAACATTTTGCCTCATAACAGTAGACCAATAAAATTGATGAGTAGTTCACAGAGGTCCAATGAAATTGTACGATAAATCAAGCGCACTTTCACAATTAAATTATTGTAAATCAGTCATTTGTACTCACCCTCATCAACATGGAAAACACTCGAAGAAAAGCATTGTGCTGCCTTTATGGCAGTTATTTAGTTTATAATATTTTCGCTTAGTAATTCATTTGTTAGTATTTTCTAGTTAAAGTTAGAAGTGTTAAGTATATTTGTTTTCTGTACATCCCGGGATACTATGACGTCACATCCGGTTTCGTCGCGTCTTGTGGGAAATACCGGTTTGCGATAAATGGGAAGGTGGGGGCATTAGACCCGAGCGAAACGCTGTTTTTAAGTTAAAGGCGATCAATAACTTTTCCTGGTAGGCTGCAGTATATATTTTTTTACCAGTCGTTAGGAGATATTGGAATGTTGTTCGTGCACTGTTCAGTAAAAAAGTATACGCAACGTAATTTGTGTGTTACCGATACGTATGTATATTTAAAAGTAACCGTGTTACAGGCACGGTTCGAAAAAAAGCATTTGCAATATGTATTTGTTTATGTTACCATATGGATTTAATTAAAAGTTAAAAAATCCTCACGTGTAATATCTTTCTGTGTAAATATCTCATATTACAACGTGGGACACCTGCGGCCTAAAATCCGGTGCGGCCTAAAATCCAGTGTGGCTTGTACAAGTACAAAATTGATTTTCTTTCTAAAATTAGAGCCAGCGGCTTTTAATCAGGTGCGCTCTGTAGTGCGAAATCTACGGTATTCTACTTTGTTGATGCCTTTGGTTCAGTCATCAGTGATTGTAGTGCATGCAATAGTCTCTTACACTTTTCTGCATAACACAATTATTCCTTATTTATATATTTTTTTCTAAATTAAGACCTGAATGGTTTTTTGTCATTATAATCTCAGATAAAGGGACACTAAACACATCTTTGTAAAACATGAATGGGGAGTATTGGTTGTAATTTCTATTTAGGATATGGGTACCAGGAGAAGGCCAGCATTTATTGTTCCTCCTTAATTTAAAGGAGTCAGGGACTAAATTCAATTTGATCTAATCCAGTGGTTTGGACATTAAGAGAAGCTTGGAAGTTCCAAATTGTGCCTATGGCAAATATACCATACTCGGTGCATACCAAGAATAGTGCTATATTATGAGGGCATTAACATTTATTGGGTGCAGTTTTGGTCCCCTAATCTGAGGAAAGACATTCTTGCCATAGAGGGAGTACAAAGAAGGTTCACCAGATTGATTCCTGGGATGGCAGGACTTTCATATGAAGAAAGACTGGATCGACTAGGCTTATACTCACTGGAATTTAGAAGATTGAGGGGGGATCTTATTGAAACGTATAAAATTCTAAAGGGATTGGACAGGCTAGATGCAGGAAGATTGTTTCCGATGTTGGGGGAGTCCAGAACGAGGGGTCACAGTTTAAGGATAAAGGGGAAGCCTTTTAGGACCGAGATGAGGAAAAACTTCTTCACACAGAGAGTGGTGAATCTGTGGAATTCTCTGCCACAGGAAACAGTTGAGGCTGGTTCATTGGCTATATTTAAGAGGAAGTTAGATATGGCCCTTGTGGCTAAAGGGATCGGGGGTATGGAGAGAAAGCAGGTACAGGGTTCTGAGTTGGATGATCAATCATGATCATACTGAATGGCGGTGCAGGCTCGAAGGGCCGAATGGCCTACTGCTGCACCTATTTTCTATGTTTCTATGTTCGTGTATTGTCTTTTGGGAATACATGGAGATTAGGAATAAGATGATTTAAATGAGTATCAAAAACTGATTGATGCCAGTGTTGTCATTTTTAGAGCCAGCAATTGTCTGATGCCCTCTTTTAAATACAGATGGCTGAACACTTGGTAAGCATCAAGAAAGGTGTTCTGATAAGTGCTATTTAAGGATAGACTGGAAAAAATTGGTTCCAATCTCTAAAACTTTACATATTACTCAGAAGATGTGCTTGGTCTTTCTATCAGATTTCTCAATACACCAAGGACTTTAGTAGGCATACCAATCAGCCCCTGGTTGTTTTTCCTGTGAGAAAATTGTTGATATTGAATGTAGTCTTAGGCTACAAAATAATATTAAAAGGCTGGTAAATCTAGCAGAGCAATGGCAGATGTAATTTAACCTTGATAAGTGTAAGGTGACACATTTTGGAGGTCTAGTAAGAATAGGAGATATACCATGAATGGTAGGCCTCTCTGGAGTTTTGAAGAATAAAGGTCTTGGTGGTCAAGTCCAAAGATTCATGAAGATGGCAGTACTGGTGCATAGGCTGGTGAACAAGGCAAGTGGGGTGGTTGCTATACTTCATTAATCAGAATCCGAGTACAAGAGCAAATAACTCAAGTGTAGAGGGGATCTGAGGAAGACTTCCGTTTTCACCCAGAGAGTCATTATAATCTGGAGTGTACTGTTTGCAAAGGCAGTGGAGGCAGATATTCTCAACATCTAAGAAGCATCTGGATGAAGAATAGAATGCCAAGGTGTAGAAGGCCTTGTAGCAAATATTAGGAAATGAGATTAGTATAGATAGTTACTTGATGGCCCAATTGACTGAAGGGTTTCTTTCGGCGCAATAGAACTCGATGCGCAGTCCTGTGCCTCCTTCTATGAGCTTCCATTGAAGGTCCCTTTACCCCTTTCCAGGTTGCAGACCTTTACCTGCATTGCCTTGTTAGAGGTGTGATTTTTATTTTTTGTTGGTATCATCTTTATGTTCTGAGCTTTTCTATCTGTGGATTATTTTTATCATGCTTTGTGGTCTGTGATAGCATCTTTACAGTTTAACATGCTTTTTGCTTATTTTTCTTCCCGCAATTTCTCATTTCTGTAGAAATCTTTGCTCCATTTCCCAAACGTGGCTTGTTATTGGCAGGGATCGAGTAATGGAGGCAATGGAGGGAGGTACTCAGTGCAGCGCAGCAGCTGAAATATGGTACGTGGAGGAATCACAGGATAGATTGGCAGCATCCTATGGAGCAATACAGGATAACGTGTTCTTTATCGGATTTGTTCCTTGGTTAAACTGATCCGAACTTGATACTTTTAATAAGGTTTGTGTCAGATATAGTTAATTTTGCTTTGTTCTTCAGAACTCCTTTCATTATATTTCTACTGAGTCTATTTAAAAACACTTGCATAGTCAGAATAACTCCACAGCCCACTCTTACATTATTTGTTGAATTTATTAGTAGCATTGTATTGAAGATATTTTCTTGAGTATGAACTGTAGTAAGAGCCAATATTTATTCAATTTAGTGCCTTAAATATGTATCAATTTTCTCCCAAGTTTTACATTTTAGTATAGAAACATTGAACTTGGGATTGTGATATAAGTTACGAGCTTCCCAAAGCACATTACTGCCAAAGGAAGCAATTTTTAACTGTTAAGTAGGAAACAAAATAACAAATTTGACATGATATAAGGGAGGGCTGTTGACTTAATCTGATGGAGGATAGTTCAGCGTCTCTTCTAACCAGTATTGAAGAGAAATTGTGAATTTAAGCATTGCTATCCACCTCCTAGTTACGATAAGCAGTTTAAGCTGTTAATTTTCACACAACTACTTTACTCAGTTACACCCCGAGTTGCCTGATAGAAGTGTTCCTGAATAGCTGTCTGAAAGCTTAGACCTTTCATGGCATTAAGCCTATGGAAAACCTGGTACCAAGATTGATGGCCTGACTTCATAATTAAGGAGACTTAAACATGAAATGAATGGGATTTCTTTTTAAAACTTTATAATTCTAATTTACAACCTGATGAAATTGAGATAAAATGAACTGATTCATCATTTTGTCTCCTCCTGCTGCAAGTACTGATATTCTTTGTAGGTGCCCCATAAGGCTTGGAGAGGAGGTGATCTATTGCTTTGCATCGTTGGTCACTTCCTCATGGAGATCTCTGCTACATGGTAGGAATTGATCTAACCCTTTCTAAAAGTTGAAGCTTTTATTGAGGTTTCTAAAAGTTAACCTGATGGGTTAACAGTAAGCTTGATCGTCTCCCATTCTCATAACTTTTAAGCTTGTCCTTTTCCCAGCTAACTTCACAATATCATTTTCTGTAGTGGGGAAGCCTTTGTAGTCATTGATAATTTTGGACCAGAATCTGAGCTGATTATCATTCAAAGCTGATGATTTGACTCCTCTTAAGCCTCTTATTTCTGTTACTGTGTCAGATTCTGTCCTTTCCTTTTCTTAATTGCATTCTCTTCCTGTTTGTGGAGTATTCTGGTATAATAAGGCTCAAAGCTCCCAGTAACACCATGTCCATTGTTATAAAATGTGCAGATGGCATGGTAGGAAGTAAAAGTGTATTTGAGCTATATTAGGATCAGCAAAGCACAATGACTAATGTGTTGCATTGCGCACAGTCAAACACAAGAAGAGTTATGAAAGGGAGGCTCTTTTTCAAAAGGAATTCCTTCTCTTCCAGTATATGTGAGTTGTGTGGCCAGTCCTCAAACACTTGTGGCCCAGACTTTCTTATCAGAACATCATACCATGGACAAAAAAAATTGTTCTTTTTATGCTTCTAGAGCATTTATATTTTAGTTTTTGTTTAAAGTCCAAGGTATTTGCACAAAGCAAATGAGTTAACCTATCTTTTTAAGCCCTGAAGTCACCAAGTTCTTTGGTTGAATAAATGCCATTATACATTTTCTTGGAGCATTAAAAAAAAAACCCTGCTTCTTCACAGTTGAGTGTGTGTATTGAATATATGTTTATACTAGAGAGATGTGCCATTGTGGCTTGTACTAGCCACATCAGTAAATCCCTCTAAGCCCTGTAATTTCAAATGTTGCTGTTTAAAGCAATGAACAAATCTGTCCAGCTGGCCTGTGATAGAAATAATAAAAACGAAGTTTGGCAGCTAAGGCAGCATCTGTTTCCTCCACTTATAGCCATGTGTTCATAAAAGATGAGGCTCTAGCACTAATTGCAGGACTGTCAACAACTGATCTCTTTGTACTGGACATAATATATTTCCAAAGTTTAAGGAGTCCTTCAGCCTCATCTAAATGAAAAATTCTTAGCACCAAAGGGTCTCTTGAATTCTCAGGACTATAGTCTTTTGCAATTTTTAAATAGTATGCACTGTTGATTCATTTAAATTCTGTTGATCCTAGTAGATAAAGCTTGGGTTTATCATGGCATATGATAGACAGCTTCTCCAACTGTGTGCTGTTCTTTACCATTGTTTTCACTGTCTGTTTTACTTTGAACTAAATATTCAAATAAATGTAATAAATATGAAATTGGGCAAAGGACCTTGTATATTATTAAACTATGAGACCAATTATAATTGGCACTAAGCTGAAATGTGCTTTTCATTTCAAGGGTTGGGTGTAATTATAAAGATTCTGTGAATCAATTGAATAAGCCACTTGGGTTTTTGAAGCAAAAGACAGCATCTGATATTTAATTAAAATTGTTAGAAGTTATTCAAAAAAGAATTGTGAAAGTGCTTTGAAGTCATTTTATGAAGGTGTGATTGCTGTTAATATAAATGTTCATATTATCTGTAGGAGAGTCCTGGATCAGGTTAACTATTTAGTGGAAGAGTTTTTTTTCATAAGTGGTTACTTTTTTTTAAATCCACATAACTTATCACACCTGTTAGACTAGAAGAACGAAGATAGAGGCAGCTTAATATAACAAGACAATACTGTGTTCTACCTCCTATGACATCTGCTACTTTGGCAAAATTGATTCAGAAACTTCTGCACAAATATTGGTGACTTCTTGGTAGGCACTTTTACTAAGTCAAAGCCCTGTTTTTGGCAACGAAGTGTTAAGCTGCACATGTGCATTGTTAAGCAATCTGCAGTACTCTGTTATTAGGCTTTGCATTAACTCACCACCCCATTTCAGCCAACTCTTGTCTATGCTCATGGTCCTTTTACAACTTTCCAACCCCTCTTAACCCCATCCATCCCAGGTCATTCATCCTTCCTTTAGTGGAATTATGGCTAATTTGATTTGGGTCTTAGCTGTACGTACTTGCCTATTCATCATCAACCTTAATTCTCAATAGAGCAGACATCTACCCATCTTGGCCTTCAATGATTCGGCTTCCACAGCTGTGGCATAGAGAATTCTAAACAATTAAAACCTTCAGAGGAAGAAATTCCTGCTCATCGCTGCTGATCCTTCATTCTGAAACAATGCTCTCTAGTGCTAGGTTTTCCCGTGAGGGCATCCACTTTGTCCATTTCTGGAAAATAGAAACATAGAAAACCTACAGCACAATACAGGTCCTTCAGCCCACAATGCTGTGGTGAACATGTACTTATTTCAGAGGTTACCTAGGGCAGTGGTCCCCAACCACCGTGCCGCAAAGCATGTGCTACTGGGCCACGAGGAAACAATTTGATTTGGTGATATGAAACAATGTGAGTCAGCTTCACCTTTCCTCATTCCCTGTCACGCCCACTGTTGAACTTGAACGCACGCGAGGTTATCAGTCGCCTAAATGCAGTGATACAGTCGCGCCAGGGATCACTGGTTGGCCTCGTGCGGCTGACACGATGTGCTGTTGCTACTGGTCTGGAGCGCGGACAGATGGGCGCTGCCTCTAAACCTGTTTAGCACACCGAATGTTCGTGGGGAACCCGGTGCTAAAGTATTCGCAGATGACCTAATCCGGGCTCGGTTTCGTAAGTAGCAGAGCAGCTATCTCGCTGCCATCTACTGAAAGTCATCCCTCGAGCCAAACTTTTGTTGGCGGATAGTTCCTACCTACCTACAAGGAGGATGGGCAGGCGCCCTGTCGCACTCCTCGCTCGGTCGGTTGCTCTCTCTGGACTGCGACTGCCGCGGCCCCGGTATGGGGACCTCCAGCTGTTACCTTGTCCTCTCACTGGTGTATTGCAATGATTTTATATGTTCATACGAAGAAAATATGCGCTCTGTGTTGAATATCCAAACGTTACTTAAAATGTTATGATGCTATTGACTTATAAGTGAGTTATAATTGACTTATCACTATATTCATGCGAGGAAAGTATGCACTGTGTTTAATAATAAATTTGTTAGATAAACCCTTTTAGAAATGAAATTGAGTGTATTAGCCACTTGTGACTTATGGTTGACATATCACCTATATTGGGTCGTGATTAACACCCGCACACCCCCCCCACCCCCCCGACGGCCGGTCCACAAGAATATTGTCAATATTAAACCCGTCTGCGGTGCAAAAAAGGTTGGTGACCCCTGACCTAGGGTTGCCCATGGCCCTCTATTTTTCTAAGCTCCATTAACCTATCCAAGAGTCTCTTAAAAGACCCTATCATATCCACCTCCACCACCGTCATTGGCAGCCCATTCCATGCCCTCACCACCCTCATGTTTTTAAAAAAAAAAACAACTTGCCCCTGACATCTTCTCTGTGCCTACTTACAAGCACTTTAATACTGTGCCCTCTCGTGTTAGCCATTTCAGCACTGGGAAAAAGCCTCTGATTATCCACATGATCAATGACACTCATCATCTTATACACCTCTTTCAGGTCACCTCTCATCCTCCGGCGCTCCAAGGAGAAAAGGCCAAATTTACTCAGATTATTCTCATAAGGCATGCTCCCCAATCTAGGCAACATCCTTGTAAATCTCCTCTGCATCCTTTCTATGGCTTCCACATCCTTCCTGTAGTGAGGCGACCAGAACTGAGCACAGTACTCCAAGTGGGGTCTGACCAGGATTCTACAAATCTGTAACATTACCTCTCGGTTCTTAAACTCAATCCCACAGTTGATGAAGGCCAATGTACTGTAATCCTTCTTAACCAGTTTTACTCTATCTGCCACTTCTCAGCATAGTTTTGCAACCTATCAATGTCCCACTGTAACCACTGATAGCCCTCCACACTATCCACAATACCCCCAACCTTTGTGTCATTAGCAAATTTACTAACCCATCCCTTCACTTCCTCATTCAGGTCATTTATAAAAATTGCGAAGAGCAAGGGTCCCAGAACAGATTCCTGAGGCACTCCACTGGTGACTGACCTCCATGCAGAATATGACCTGTCTACAACCACTCTTTGCCTTCTGTGTGCAAGCCAGTTCTGGATCCACTAAGCAATGTCCCCTTGAATCCCAAGCCTAGCCAGTTCTGGATCCACAAAGCAATGTCCCCTTGGATCCCATGCCTAAATGACTGAGTAAATGAAATGGCTCCCAAATGACTTATATATTTGCCCAATCAGAACCTCTCTCGTCCCCATTGATGATGTAAAGATCATTGCCAGAGGATCAGCAATCTCCTCCCTCACCTCCCACAGTAGCCTGGGTTATATCTTGTCCGACCTGGTGACTTGTCCAATTTGATGCTTTCCAAAAGCTCCAGCACATCCTCTTTTTTAATGTTTTCATGAGTTCATTTCTCATTCTTCTGAACTTGAGTGAATGTAGATTCAACTTGCTCACCAAAGCTTCATATCGGGATTTATTCAAGGATATTTTATTTGAAAAAGTTCATATGTAAGTATGATAGAGGCTCTTGTAACTTGCATTACTAGCAACTTCAACTTTCCAGATAGTAATAAAATGTTTCATGGGATTCATTAATGACTGGACATAGTATATACTCCACTAATTTAACTGTGCGTAGTGTTATAGTGAATATTCAGTGAAATGAAAGAATTTCAGAAAGTGTATTTAAAGCAAGATTTATGTGGGTTATCAGAGAAAATGGACATTTCTGACTTGGGGAGAAATAAACCGGCAAACCATTCTCAGGAATAAAACCCTTAAACAATCTGGGAACTTGGATATTGTATGTGACCTTGCATATGAATACCAGAATTAAACACAAAAACTCCAGTTGTGTTTTTGACAACACCCTGGAAAGTTGCAGCAATTTACCGTGTAATGTATGTTAACCTTATTTTTTGTTTATTTTGATTGATTAAACTGTTTCAAAATATCTCAAACTTAAACTTCTGAAGAGAGGCTCCTCTGCTTGAGGCAAATTTGGTGGGTATTGCAACAGGTAACTGACTTCACGATTAGCAAAAAGATGTATGTGAGGGCATTGGTTTAAATTATGCATAATTTGGCTCACAGAACTTTGGGTTTTAGCTATAAAACATTGGAGCAGGAAGAGAAAACAGGATTTTCATTTTACCCTAGCATTTCATTGCAACATTGCACGATTTTTTGCTGAACAAAGCTCAATTATACACCTGTACTGAGCTAGAAGGAGAAATACATTGTGCAGAAATGCACATAATTCACTGAGCGAGAGCAAGTCAAATGTGTCTGTTACAACACAGAATGATTATACCAGATCAGGTAAGTTTGTGTGATAATTCCCTGCCCCCCCCCCCCCCAACCCACTTTTGCAGCATGTTTTCCTGTAAATGTTGGATGACTGATGACTGAAAAAAAAATACCAGTTTGAGGATAGCCCAATAATTGGAACCTTGTAATTATAAATCATTGTTCACTGTACAAGGAATTGCTAAATTGTTGATTGTCCCTGTAATTCCGAAAAATATGTTTTGGTGGTGTGGGTTACAAAAAGAATAGTTTGTGGAATAGTGGACAAGTAATTCTGTAAGCTTCATTCTCAATTAATTTTCACTATTTCCCATTTGTCTTTTGCAGGTACAGGAGATATTGTTGCCATTATGATTCCGGAACTAAAAGGACGTGAGATTATGAGCCTACTTGAAAGGAATATCACCATTATGATGTACATAAAGATTGGAACACGTAATTTACAAAAATATGTTAGCCGTACCTCAGTTGTATTTGTGTCGATTTCATTTATTGTTTTGATGATCATTTCGCTTGCCTGGTTGGTCTTCTACTATATCCAGAGGTTCAGATATGCAAATGCTCGAGACCGAAATCAGGTAATGTCACTTCAGTTCCTTGTTTTTAGCAGGTTAGTTCACTTTTCTTCTTTATCAAGAAATGTCCATATCCTTTCGTGTTTATTCCTAGAATGACAGTTATTGTGTTAAATTCTAATTTGCACAGACTGCTGAGTTGAGTGAGATGCTAAAAATTTCAGGAATATCGCACCTAATCTAACCTGTTTCCAACCTGTGTACTTCTAGATTTAACAGGTGAGGCAAGTGTCAGAAAGCCAGCCTACTCCCAGGAAGCATGTTGGCCATTTAAAATATTTTGGTGCTGCATTCAACTTTACTCTCAGATGAGATTTTTTTTAAGACCTTTTGAAAACTGGATTGCTGATGGGTGTTGAAGGACAAATTTAGGAGAAATCCTGATCCACAAAGGTCCACGCCTAACCATCAGACTGCCACCTAAAGCAGTTCTAAACATCCAGTCCCTGAAACTGGTTATGGTGCTGACTTCCCCTGTGCTTCACTTGGAGAGTTTAGGGGCTGTAGATTGCTCTAAAGAGCTTCCTATAAGCCAGACCAGTTGATGAGGCTTCTGTGTAGATAAGGACTTTGAAAAACAAAATGCTACACTTGAATGGAAATAAAAAGTTCCTGGGTTTCTTAACCAATAATCTGCCAACTATTAATCATCCCACCCCCATCTAGCAATCTGACTCTGTCAATATTTAGCTTCTGCACGTAATTTCTACTTAGAGGAAAAGCCACAAGAATCAGAAGGGCTTACTCAAAGAAATGTTTTGTTTCTGGGAATAAATCTGTTCCACACTGGTTCCAAGCCAAGGGCTTGATTCCTGTGTGCTCTAATTGGTAGACTTGAAGCTTGATCTTTAACCCTTAACTAGAAGTGGATAATTACACTATAACCTTTTAAGCTTCTTTCAGGCCTTATTTAAAGATTCATTTCATCTTGTATGATTAATTTTCATGGAAAGTAATACTTCAAAAATATTTAAAATGGGTTGAACACCAATGCCATACCAGCTATCTAGATTAGTTCCAACCCAGATTAATGCATGGGCAGCTCTCTTCTTTGCCAATATTGAGAATGCCAAAGGAAGGATGTTTGCCTTTTTAAAAAAATGTTTTGTTGCAAAAATTGACAGTGTGAGGTTTGATATATGTCTGCTTTTGAAGGAACGTTTTCCTGCACCTTTGACTTAAGAATATTTGGTAGAGTATCAAAAAAATCAAAATATTTCATTCTTTGGCAGTGGAGTAGGTTTAACACAAATATAGACCAGTAAGTGTGGTCAATGATGTAATTATTAATCAGTAGTAGAACTCAGTTATTTAGGAGAGTTGTGCAGAACCATTAGTTTAAGATCAAATTACATTCAAGTTTAATTATAATTCAACCATACATGAATACAGCCAAATGGAACAACATTCTTCTAGCGCCAAGGTACAAAATATTCACAGCACATTCAAAATACCGAACAAAAAAACATATATAGCCCAAGTCCCTGAGTAACATGTCACACAATTTGATGATGCACCTCCCAGCAGTGCACAGCAAGCATACACATGCTATCCAGCTTGTCATTCCACTGATTGAACACCAGAGGGCAGCACCAATGGGACAGGTCAGCACCCAACTGAGCACCAATGCCATGCTACACTGCCTCCAGCTTTTCTTCTCCTGAGCTGCAGCAGCAGGCAAGTCCACGGCTTGAGGCCTAGACCTCACTAAAACAGAGGCCACACAGCTCCAACGATACCAAACAAGGGAAACAGGCTTGCGGCATCTTACATTATGAAAGTCTAACAAGGTCTTGCGATCACAAGAGAAACGTCCAACACAATCACCCATGGTTACACTGCATGCTACCTTCGCGCACCAACTTGAAGCCTTCCTGTTCCAGGCAGCAACATGGTCTACAAATCTAGCACCTCCGCCAACGAGCAGCTCACTGATGGGGTAGACCTGCAGTACCGGATGTTCTTGGAGTCCAGCATTGTCTTGCTATCATTTTTAAAAAAAGAAATTAGTAAAGAGGAAAACTCCTTTGGTTGGCCTCGGAGAGGCTGCTGTGTCCAAACGCACCTCCATCTCATTGATAAAAGATAGCGCTGCTGAAGTTGGGCAACAACTTACTGGTGGTTAACAAAACAAGAACTGCAACTAAGTACTTTAATTACACTTTTTCTGTTTTTAAATAAAAAATAAATGATCACTGCAAACACTCAATGAAGAGATTAGTAAAAGTGAGGCTGAGTCGAGAGTCAAAGCGTGCAGGTGCATGGGGAGGTCAGGGCAAGTGGAGAGGCCTATTTGAGGCCTGTTCACTTAAACCGCGAGTGAAGTTTGATCAATCTAAGCACCGGGCCAATTTGTAAAGTTTAGATACGGGCCAAAATGTGGCAGAGGAGTTCAGGCCCAGAGTCTATCGATGCAATAGGGCTGGGATCTTACAGTGAGAAACAACCCAATGGTTGGACAATTTGAACTTGGGCCAGATGGATTGAAAAGGCAGAGTGGGGATTGGGCCAGTGATATTTATTCTGCTCTTTGCTGCATTGAGCTTGAGGCTGCTGTTGTCGTGGTTTCTCGTGCCCCACAAACGACCAGGAGACGCAGAAGATTCTTCAAGAAGTGTTAAACCTTAATTTGCAAATCAAAGCTGAGACAGTCATTGAGCTAGTCGCTGATTGCCCACCGATCCTTGTACATAGCATTTTTTATAGCAATCTCCTGGTTTCGTTGCATTAGCATATCCAATTGGTCTACATTTGCGTATCACAAGTACATCCGCCACTATTGTTTCTACCCATTGACTTAATCATGTTCTAATCTACATCTCTTAGCTACCTCTCATTAACACACCATTGTCTTCTACATTCTTAAGATTTCATTCTCCTACTAAATTGGATACATGCATAGCAAATAGCAAACTCAAAGCTGACTACATAGTTGTGGTTACACAGCAAACAATGCAACTTTTATACTCCAATACTGTGTGCTCCAGGGTTTGCGTTTGTGGATTTGGATGTTTGCTCGGTTCTACAGTAGGTTGAGGCTGTTTGCCTGCACCAGAGG
Organism: Hemitrygon akajei; assembly: GCF_048418815.1. Taxonomy (NCBI): domain Eukaryota; kingdom Metazoa; phylum Chordata; class Chondrichthyes; order Myliobatiformes; family Dasyatidae; genus Hemitrygon; species Hemitrygon akajei. The sequence continues at coordinate 66,366,097 of NC_133127.1, read as the reverse complement.
CTTCACGTCTGAAGACTCACTTTCATTCTAAATGCTATTTGTTTACTTTCATTGTTTGGATGATTTTTCTCCCCCTTCTGCACAGTGAGTGTTTATTGGTCTTTTTTATGGGTTCTTTAGGCTTATTGTTTTGTTGCTGCCTGTAAGGAGACTAAACTCAAGGTTGTATAATGTATACCTACATTGATAATGTACCTTGAACTTTAGTTTTCCATTTCATAAGGTTGGACAAAATATGATGATGTGAATGAAGGAAATTCATTGGGTCCATTCCAAATTGATAAACAAAGAATGTTTGCCTCAACACTCTGTCTAAAATTGTATGCTAGATGCTGATTAGACTTTGCATGGGAAATGTTTTGATGCATCAGGCAGTAAATAATGAACATGAACAAACAAGCTGGAGGAACTCAGCAGGTCGGGCAGTATCCGTGGAAACGAGCAGTCAACGTTTCGGGCGGAGACCCTTCGTCCTGATGTTTTGGCCCGAAACGTTGACTGCTCGTTTCCACGATTGCTGCCCGACCTGCTGAGTTCCTCCAACTTGTTTGTTCGTGTTGATTTGACCACAGCATCTGCAGTGTACTTTGTTTACTAGTCAGTAAATAATATTCTGGATTAACATTTTATCAAGTGTAAGGTCTTGTATATCTCCAAAATTTCCCCTGACTGCACCCTTCAAGTTCAAAACCTAATGTTCTTGCAGATTTTCCTTTATAAATTGTTTCCAGAGTTGGGGATCAAAGTATTAGCTCTTTATTCTTGCTTGTAAGCTCAAATTATTTTGGAGATTCTGATGTGGAAACAGTATTCAAGATGTATCCTGACAAGTGTGCTACAGCCGATCGGCCTTCCCACCATCCCCCAGCTATTTAAGTTATGGAAATTTGCAGAATTCGTTGAACACAACCCGAAAATTTTGAGATGTGAAGTAAAATGCACTCTCACAGAATTTATACAGGAAAATGAAGGTGTTTTCTTTTCCAATTTATTTCTTGATTCCTGAATAAGTGACACAAGTACACATTACAAAATATCATGATAGGACCTTTTTCGTAGGAACGTAACTCACTTTTGCTTTCCCTTCCCCCCCCCCCCCCCCCCCCCCCCGACCTTCCCTGTGCCCACCATTTCTGGTGTAACTGAGGGGTTAGCTGTATAATGGTTGATGATTATCTCTTCTAAATGCATAACCAAAGCAGTGATGTGCAACATTTTATTGGCACTATTGTTTATTGCTAAATTTGTATATTTGGATTATTAAAATTGTAGTTGTCTTTCATCTTTATCCTTAGCTTTTTGAAGTATGCAGATTATCTTTTGTGCATTATTTTTGTCTGTTTTAAACATTGCCTGTTATTAGCTTGAGTGTTTGTCCAACTTGATTACAGTTTCAGCATTTCTTCCCTTAACTCCAAAGCCTATTCCAATTTAATACCTTTGCAAATGAACACTTTGATGTGCTTCCATTTTGTTTTTTATTTAAAACTCTCAGGCTGCAATATCAGCTTCCATTATTTTTGATTTTAAAAAAAGTAATTCAAGTTTAAACTATTATTGCAGCCTTGTTCATGTAATCAAGATACTTTATTGTTTAAGTAATAAACTTTGATAAGGAGGATCATTTCCCATGATCAAATAGTTAAAATGGTAAATATTCATTTGTGTGCAAATTGAAGTTTTATAGAATATGACTTAATAACTATAGTTGCTGTTCCATAGCTGAATGAATTAGAGCCTTTGTTATTTTCCTTTGACCAATAATACCCTGTTGAAGATTTATTTTGATCTACAACCCCAAAGCTGAGTCTTAGAATTGTAAATGTAAAATGGAGATGTTCTTTTGAACATAATGGAATAGTCTGAGAGAAACAAACTGAAGAGTGTAGTTCATACACACAATTACCAACAAAAATTGTACAAGAAACCATAATACCATATAAACCTAGTAACATGGCTGTTGTTGTAGTTTGGCAGTGAATTGTTGGTATCTCTCCATATAAATGCTAGCATATTCAGAACTAACTTGAATATATTTGAATATGTTTTGATGCTTCAAGGTATATGTGACAAATAAAGTTGGTCTTTATCCATGTTTTGCATATTCAAATGCAGATGTTACAAACTTGGTGATATATTGCTACGGGAAATCTGTCACTAAGTTTTGCTGCTGAACAATGCACAGCATCCAGCAGTGATGTATGAAGTTGCTGGAATTTCCCATCAAAAAAACTGGAAAATATGCTGGCAGATCCTTTGACAAATTTGACTGTGGCCCATTAATTTCAAAGGAGAGAGAAAGCTAAAAATGTAGGCAAATTATATGTTAAGTATATACATAACTTTATAAATCACGTTTTTGATTTTTTTTAATTTCTAAAATTATATTTTTATTTGTATTGTTAATGTCTCTGATAGAAGCATTGAAAAAATCACAGCTTTGATAAGTGCAAAGCAAGGAACAAGACTGTGCTACTCTTTTTAATTTTTTTCATAAGCAGTTTGATGGAGTGGGGGGGGGGGGGGTTATTGCCTGTTCATGCATCCTGCTTTTGTTCCTCAAGTCTATTGTGCCACCCAAGGCTTCACTGAGCAGGCTTAAGAAGCTTTTGTCCAGCATATCTACAGTGACCATAGGATAATTGGGTATCTAAGCTGTCAGTGTCTTGTACAATTATTGCTGTTACTATCAATGAGGTTTAATTTTATTTTAAAAAGTACCTAATTTTCAAGTATTTTGTGATAGAATTACCATTTGATATTTTGAAAGATCTCAGACTTTTGTTCTTTGCCAAGGTAGAGGTGAACACCAAAAATCTCTTCAGTTAAAAAAAATAAGTCAGCTTCAACATGTATAGTATTCTAAGGCTAATGGCAACATACAATTGATGCAAACTAAGTGATTTTAATGCTTTCATCCACAGGTCAGTTTATGGTATATGTACCGTATAGCCTACAGTATAATAAGGGACTACTTTGTTTTAGTAACACGTCATCGAATGCGCTATTAGGCGCATATTGAGCATGCGCTATTAGGCGCGTTTTGATCTTTGCGTGTGTGTTAAAGTTTGGTTTCTGCCAGTACAGAGCCATGAACCTTAGCTCCTGCCTCCAATGTTTTTAGTAATAGCATTGTTGTGTAACCAGGCCACATACACAACAGTATAGATGCAATATTGTAAGTTGGTCAGAACATGGCAGTGTTCGGTATCTACAATCCATTCAGTACAGTAGGGAGTCTGTGGGTGTTGACTTGTGAAGTGTGGTTTCACTATTAGTTAAAAGCATTTTAACATGAGATCATGAGAATAACTACAAAATGGAATGGAGGAAAAAATCTCCAATGTTAGTGTTCTCCATTTTAAAGAGGTACTGTCAGTGTGCCAATATTCTTCATGGCTCATGATGCCAGAATAATCAATAACAGAAAAAGTATTGCTATCTGTTTTTACGGAAGTTTTATCAGGGTACTTAGACAATAGTAATAGGATTTGGGTGGAACCTGCATGAAGTTCTGAAAAGCAAAGCATGCTTGATAAATCTCTGGGATATTTGGAGGTTGTTAACTAAGAGAATAGATGAGACAAATTAGTTTATGTGGTGTATTTGAACTTTTATAATATTTTTGGTAGTTTATTAAACAAAGTAAGTTTATAAAACAAAAGTGTTAAAGAGAGGTGAGAGTGGACATCGGAACACTGGAAAGCAATGCTGGAGAGGTAGTAATTTGCATCAGTCTTCATTGTGAAAGACACTAGCAGTATGGTGGAAGTTCCAGGTGTTGGGGGACATGAAGTGTGTGAAGTTATCATAATTGGAGAGAAGGTTCTTGGGAAACTGAAGGGTCTGAAGGTGTCTTAAGTAGCTGAACCAGATGGTCTACACCCCAGAGTTCTGAAAGAGGTGGCTGAAGAGATCATGGAGGCGTCAGTAATGATCTTTCAAGAATCATTAGATTCTGGAATGTTTCCGGAAGACTGGAAAATTGTAAATGTCACTCTACACTTCAAGAAGGGAGAGAGGCAGAAGAAAGGAAACTATATCACAGTTAGTCTGACCTCAGTGGTAGGGAAGATGTTGGAGTCGATTATTAAGCGTGGGGTTTCAGGGTACTTGGAGGTGCATGATAAAGTAAGCCATGGTCAACATGGTTTCTTCAAAGGAAAATCTTGCATGACAAATCTGTTGGAATTCTTTGTCTATCCTGCTAGTTACTACTTCAAAGGAGAATTGATTGATGTGTGCTGATTTTCAGAAGGCCTTTGAAAAGGCGCTGCTTGACTTGATGCTGCTCAACAAGTTACAAACCCATGGTATTACAGGAAAGATACTAGCCTGGATAAAGCAGTGGTTGATTGGCTGGAGGCAAAGAGTGGGTATAAAGGGAGCCTTTTCTGACTAGCTACCAGTGACTAGTGATGTTCCACAGTGGTCTGTTCTGGGACTGATTCTTTTTATGTTGACTGGTGAATCTGTAGGATTCTTTGTCACAGGCAACTGTGGAGGCCAAGTTTTTGTGTATTTAAGGCAGAGTTTGATAGATTCTATATTGGTCAGCACATGAAGGGATACAGGGAGAAGACAGGAGATTGGGGCTGAGAAGAAAATTGGATCAGCCATGATGAAATGGCAGAGCAGACTCGATGGGCCAGATGGCTTAATTCTGCTCTCATATCTTATGAACTTATAGTCTAAAATCAGGATACATGGTATTGGGAGTAATATACTGATATATAAGAAGTAGTTAATGAATGGAAATCAAGTAGTAGGAACTGAGGTTGTGACTATAAAGTGCTGCAGGGATCTGTGCTGGTTTCTAACAGTTTATCTCAATAATTTGGATGGGGGAATCAAATTGGATGTCGGCTTGGACTTCCAGGGGAGTTCAGACAGGCTACATGAATGGGTGAGGGCATGGCAGCTGAAATATAATGCAGGGAAGATGTGAGGTTATCTTAGTTTTTAAATTTAGAGAGATGGAAAGATGTTACATAGATGAACTTGTATATGAAATAATTCTTTACACAAATCTAAAAGCCAAGTCTTAATTCAGAAAGTGCCAAATAGATTATCTAACTTAGTATTTTCCCTGAGGTTACATGATTACAGAAACCAATCTTAAGGCAATTTAATTCATTATAGGTGATAGCTAGCTGCTGCAAGGCTGTGGGACACCAAATCGTGACTCTGGCACTATAAGCTCAGATTTTCCAGTGTGTCTACAGCTTTGACATTTACCTAACAATGTGGAAAATTTCCCAATAATATCATGTTCATCAAAATGCATCTTCAATCTGACTAGCAAGGTGATGAGTATTATTACCACGTGTTTTTCAAGCATCACTAACTCAACAAATCGCTTATAGACATTTAGATTTCTCTTTTGGCCAAACTATTTAGATGCAGTTTTCAGTTGCTGCCTTGTTTTAAACATGGTGGGTGGGGGGGTGGGGGGGGGGAGAAGAACAGAAATAGAAACCAAATTCCAGAAATAAAATACTGATTGCTCTTGACATTGGCAGTATTTAACTGGATGTGGCATATAAACATACACATTCAGAATAGGAGTAGGTCACTTAAAGCCCTGAGCTGTTCTGTCATTCAGAAGTTCACGAATGATCTGATTGTAACATCACCTCTGCATTCCATCTAATTTCCAATACTTTTTGCCCTCTGCGTATCAATTGCTTATGAAGTTGATCAAAGAGTTACCTGTTTTTTTTCTTTAAGGAAGAGAGTTCCAAAGACTCAATTTTGAGAGAAAACAATTTGCCTCATTCAGGCTACAAATGGCCAACCTTTAACATTATATAGTTTTATTTGTACACGTTTTCCAATTGTTCCATATGGTTCCAAAAGAGGAAATGTCCTTTCAACTTCCATCTTTTCCAAGACCCCTCACTAATGGGTATCAAGGCATTTTATTAAAACTGAAGTTAAAGTTAATTGATAGAGAGCTCTCCATTCCCTGTTATTTAAGTCAAAGAAAAATGTTTGTTGTTGGAACATCATATGGAGCTGGATTTCCTCAAGTTTGAGTGAAACTCTTCCAATTCTCAAGAATAATTATATTCAAAATAAAGCAACCCATTTAATTGTCAGCCAGTCAACTGTCAGAAGCGTGTACCCCTGTGTCACCAGTGCTTCATGATTCAGTGGGTACCATGTGCAAAATGCACTTACAACAACTTAACGAGGTTTTCTTGGTAGGATCTCCCAGACCACAACTTTTCCACCATCTGGATGAATGTCACCACCTGCAGGTAATCTTTTAAGTATTCCACTGTCCTTACTTGGAAATGTCTCACCATCTTTCCCTGTTGCTGGGTCTGGTTGGTGGAGCTCCCACCAATTGACACTGGGTGTACTTTCATTAAGTTGACTGCAGTGCTTCAAGAAAGTTAGTGCTTTGTTGTCATCTCGGGGGCAATTAAACATGGGTTAGGGTGATATGATTTGTTTCTAAAATCCTTTAAATGAAGAAAAGCCCCTTCATCTAGGACCTTGTCTTTTGATTCCAGCCTACCACTGGTTGAAAAAATTCCCTTTAGAATTGTATGGGTCAAAGTAGCTGAAGCTGACAGTTCAAGATGGTATTCAGTCATTCAGTTTGCTGTAGAATTTTCATGTATGCTTTGATCTGAAATGTTAACTCTTTTTACAGATGTTGCTAGTTCTGTTGTGTTTCCAGCATTTTCTGAAATCATCATTGTATATTTGCATATTTAGATCCCATGCTAATCATTATCATTACATTATCAGTGTTACCTTGAAGTATAAGAGCTAAAAAATGGTTTAATTATTATTTTTAATTGAACTTGAAGTTCAGTAATATGTATTTGCTTCTGTAGCTGGTGTGTGACAACAAGGTTTGTTCTGTTGACACCATTTTTTTTGTGATGGTAAAAGGTTATGTACAGATTGCTTAATAAGTTTAAAAACACAAGATATTCTGCAGTTGCTGAAATCTTGAGGAATACATAAAGTTCTGGAGGAACTCAGCAGGTCAGGCAACATCTGTGGAGAAGAATAAACAGACAATGTTTCGGACAGAAATCTTTCCTCAAGACACATTTACATTTTACCAAATCAATAGACCAATGTTTTTGAAATATGAATTATCAGCCATAGATGGATCTAATGATATTGATTTCCACTTATTGTTCAGGTATAACAATTTCATGACATGCAGCAGAACCCTTCGAGGTTGCAATTTTTTTCCACTTTTCTGAAGATAAAGTCCAGCTTGTGGGAAATAGAAGACATGTTGTTTGACTTATTTACCACAATCTAATCAACATTTTTATGAAATAATAATGGCGAGCTAATACTTGGTCTCACTATAGTTTAAACAAAAACTGCAGTTAACAGAAATCACTAAATTTACCTGTGACTTTGGTATGTACTTGATGTTCAGGTGAACAAAATAAAAATTCTATAGCACTTTTCAAACAAAAAAAGAGCAGTGTGCCTTCAATGAAATATTGGTTAGCACAAAAACATAATTGGAAGATGTTAGCTGATGATAGCAGGTCAGTGGTACATTTGCTACATGCAAATTTACCATCTTTACCAATTTACAAATAACAGTTGCTACAGTCTCAAAGATCTGTATATGACTTTTGACATCCTTTACTACATAAATAAAAATACTACTGTCTTAAAGGTATTTCAGATCTTATGTTGTTCAGGTTGTAGAGCACTTTGAGCAGGTCCTATATTTTTCTAGTTAGTATCTGTGCTATATTTCTCAATAAATCCCCTTGTTGAACCTCAGTGATAGACACCTAGTTTTGATTGGTGTAACATTCCTGAGAGTTTTTTGAGGTTAGAGAAAATAAAGCTGCTTGCTAGTTCAGAATTCTTATTGGAGGGGCAAAAGAATATTGATGTGATCCTCTGAATGCCTGCCACAATTTTGTGCTGTGCATACAGGTGAATTAATGAATGGAAACAGCATGCTTTGAACTATATTTAGCACAAATGAAAAGTTTCAAACCTTAAATTTTACTTCCTCAATGTCGAGTCCTTAATCTGATTTTATGCATTTCCAATTATAAATTGGCCACCACATTTGTCTCCTTGTGCTAGCTCCACCTTCATTAAACTCCAGACTTTCTTAACCTCAGCATCACTAAACCTAAATGCCCCCGTTCTATGTCGATCAATGTGAATTATTTGGCTTTGACTTTAAATAATAGCTTAAAGATTAGTTTTATTTGTCACATATATCAAAACATTCAGCGACATGCGTCATTTGCATCAAACCAGCAAGGATTGAGATGGACAGGCTGCGAGTGTCGCTATGCTTCTGGTGCCCATGGCTCACTACCCCTAACTGTACTTCATGTGTGAGGAAACGGGAGCACACAGAGGGAAATCCACATAGTCGTGGGGAGAACATATAAACTCCTTATGGATGGCAGCGGAAATTGATCCCACATCATATTTGGCACTGTGGTAGCATTACACTAACTGCTACACTGCCAGTTTCCCTTCTGTGTTTAACAAAGTCCCCTTTTGCATTTCTTTTGTTTTTCATTTCTCCAGGCAGAACAGAAGGGTTTTCTGGTCCTTGCTTTTCACCCTCCCACCATCTGCACCCAAAATATCGTCCTTCCACCAGCTGCAATGAGGTCCCATTACCAGCCACATTTCAACTGCCTTCCTGAGGGACCACTCCCTTGGTGATTCCTTATTCTACTAATCCACCTTCACCCACACCTTCCCTGACTCCTGATATTTTGCATTGTAAATGAAGGAGAGGCAACAATTACCACTGCACTTTCTCCCTCATCATGGTTCAGGGTCTTGAACAGGCTTTCGAAGTGAAGCAAAGATTTGCGCACACCACTTCTGTTGTGTCTGTGCACAACTACATATATTAAATGACGGGAAATGGCTTTAGCTGGTGTATTCACGTTGCAGAGAGAGAGAGAGCAATACACATTTGTGTGCAGACAGCAAATCAATACATAGTGCTGAGGGGAGGGGTGGTCATTGCTCTGAAAAGAAATACGACAAACTCCAACTGTTCACCTCCTTCATTTCGTCTTTCTGACATATGTCACCTGCAGTTTGTCTGTGGTGGCCATCTTGAGCTCGCAGTTGCATGCCATTTCAATTCCCTTTAAAATTCCCAAACTCTCTTGTCTATTCTCGATCTTTCTCACTATTGGAGTGAGGCTCAATGCAAGCTTGGGGAACAATATTTCATATTCCAGCTGGGTAGTCTAGAGTGCAATGTTATCTACATTGAATTTTTCAGTTTCAGATAATTTTCATCTTCAGTTCCCATCTATCTCCTCCTTGTTCGCTTCTTCCCTCCAATTCTTCTTCAGTCTTCTTCTTTTCGTCCCTTTTCCCACCTATTTCACCCCTCCTTTTTTTCCATCCTTTCACCCACTTATTGCACATTTCACTTACCACCCCTCGTACAAATCAGGTCATGGTTCCTTCCTCCTTTCACCTCTTCCCGAATTGTTCCCATTATCACCAGCTTTATCAGATTAGAGCACTATTAGTCTTCATATTCTGACTTTTCACCCTCCCCACACTCTTCCTGACTCCCCATTCTTTTTCTTTACTGTCTACCTCCATCTATCATATCTGGGTAATTTTCCAGCAAAGATAGATGGATCCACCGAAGCCGGATGCTACTATTTTCAAACGTTTTTATTTATAAAGGGGCACAAACGTATGGTTAATACAAAACATTCAGATCATATACGTCGTCACAACTCAATCTAAAGCACAGGTATAGTAATAATCAATCAGAAATAAGCTCTATCGTTGTCTAGGGGTAATGTAGATATATATCGTTTGCTGGATATCTAAAAGTCTTTTAGATCACTGCAGTTCCACCAGCCGCCGTCGGTTGTGGTGTCGCGTTGGTGCACTTTTGTTAGAAAGAGAGAGAGAGAGAGAGATGTCATTAAACAGCTTCACCTGCCCGGGTCCCTACGGAGCACCGCCGTGGAATCAGAAGAGCAGGCTTCCCGGTTGTTAGTTAAAAGCGATTGTCCGTGATTCCAGCCACAGACTCCCGATCCGGAATCTAACGCACGTGGCTTCCTTCAGAATGGCGTCCCGCTCCGACGGGAAGCACTATCGTGTCTTCTTCGTGTGTCTCCTTGGTGCGTCTGAGGCCCCGCCTCGGCAGCCCACCTTTTATCTGGACTGGCAGGGTTGTAGATGTCAATCAGGGTGGGGGGTGAGGCAATCTTGCCCTAGGGCTTTACACGTGGTCTTCATGAGACAATAGTCAGAGTCACTTTATTCTGCTTCTCGGGAGAACGTGGTCTTCCGCACGTCTCCCTCTCTTTCTCCCATTTCCTGTGTCTATTCAGCACGTCTCTCCCCCTCTTGGGTCAGTTGACCCCCCCTTGACTAGGGCTCTTGCGATTCTCACAAAGGAGGGGGCTGAGATCATGACAACTGTCTACCTCCATCTATCATATCTCAAACCAGCCCCTCTTCATGAGTTGATGTGCCTATTTTTACCCCAACAACCCTCTTCCCCATTCTTTCAGTCTTCCTCTCACCACTGGCCTCAATTTCACCGTTTCCTCTCTTTATCCTGGTTGTTTCCTCCACTCTGCAGGGATTTGACCTAAAATGTAGACATTTTGTTTTCCCCCACATGATGTTTGAGTTGCTGAGTTCCTCCTGCAGACTGTTTGATATTGCAAATGCCAGCATCTGCAGTCTTTTGTCTCGAGATATGACTAACTTTCATTCAAGAACATTGTAACTTAGGTATAGGAAGATTAGTGAGCCACAAGTTCTTCCCTGAGTCGGCTTAAACCCACCCCCAAAGCTGCAGTGCAAATCTAGGTTGGATTTCAATGCAGCAAATAGATTGTTATTAGATATGCTTTCTTTCATATAGCTATTCAGGAAGATATAGAGGGTATGAAGGCAGGGTCTTATTCCTGGCATATTCTCATTACTTATTCAATGTGAGAGAAACAGATTAATTTTTATTATTCTATTACAGTGGATTCTGGTTAATTGGGACACATTGGAGCCAGTACATTTTGGCCCAATGCAAATAGTTAAAAGGTATACTTAAAATTTAAGAGACGAACTACCATTTAACTTAGTAACAATTTGTGTATTGAATTGAAATACAGAACAAATTAGAGTGCTACAGATACTGCTAGAGTATTATAAAACTGTATTAGTTCCTAATAGTTATCAGTGGAGGAATTCATCTGCCGTGTTCTTTTGATTAAATGAGCAAAATAAGACACCTAGTGAAGATGTTGAACTGGCTTCATACAATGCTTTAGCCCAGGGGTTCGCAACCTTTTTTATGCTATCTACCTCTGTCATTAACTGAGGAGTCTGTGGAACCCAGGTTGGGAATCCCTGCTTTAGATAATTGCATCCTCCCAATTTTCATTTACATCGTGACTTTCAAGATGATGGTCAATGCAATCATAATTCATAATTTGTTGAAGTAGTGCAATTTGTTTCATTTTCACTCCTGGCACCTTTAAGCTGGAATGTTTGAAACTGCAGTGAGCAAAAGAGTTCTGATTTGTCTTGCTGCTTATTTCTCGAAGCTATCAGTGTCAGAAATCACTGGCTTTTGAACACAAGCACAGGCAGCTGATACTATTTTAAAACCTGATTAGTCTTAAGCATGCTTTAGTGTCTAATGGTGACGCAAAGAAGTGCAAGTGACTGACGATAGTTAGAAATTGTTTGGCAACATTCTCTCCTAATTAAGTGGCATAGTGTCCCAAATAAATGAAGGAAATCTCGGCTATTTTCTCAATTTAGAAACATGGAATACCTACAGCACAATACAGACCCTTCAGCCCACAAAGCTGTGCCGAACATGTCCCTACCTTAGAAATTACTGGAGTTACCCATAGCCCTCTATTTTTTTAAGCTCCATGTACCTATCCAAAAGTCTCTTAAAAGACCCTATCGTATCCACCTCCACCACCATTGCCGGCAGCCCATTCCATGCACTCATCACTCTCTGCGTTTTTTTAAAAAAAACAACTTACCCCTGAAATCTCCTCTGTACTTACACCCCAGTACCTTAAACCTGTGTCCTCTTGAGGCAGCCATTTCAGCCCTGGGGAAAAGCCTCTGGCTATCCACATGATCAATGCCTCCCATCATCTTATACACCTCTATCAGGTCACCTCTCATCATCGCTCCAAGGAGAAAAGGCCAAGTTCACTCCCCAATCCAGGTAACATCCTTGTAAATCTCCTCTGTACCCTTTCTATGGCTTCCACATCCTTCCTGTAGTGAGGCCACCAGAACTGAGCACAGTACTCCAAGTGGCGTCTGACCAGGGTCCTGTATAGCTGCAACATTACCTCTCAGCTCCTAAATTCAATTCCACGATTCATGAAGGCCAATACACCATATGCTGCCTTAACCACAGAGTCAACCTGCGCAGCTGCTTTGAGTGTCCTATGGACTCGGACCCCAAGACCCCTCTGATCCTCCACACTGTCAAGAGTCTTACTATTAATGCTATATTCTGCCATCATATTTGACCTGACCAAATGAACCATTTCACACTTACCTGGGTTGAACTCCATCTGCCACTTCTCAGCCCAGCTTTGCATCCTATCAATGTCCCGCTGTAACCTCTAACAGCCCTCAACACTATCCACAATACCCCCAACCTTTTCATCATCAGCAAACTTACTAACCTATCCCTCCACTTGCTCATCCAGGTCATTTATAAAAATCAGGAAGAGTAAGGGTCCCAGAACAGATCCCTGAGGCACTCCACTGGTGACTGACCTCCATGCAGAACCACTCTTTGTCTTCTGTGAGCAAGCCAGTTCTGGATCCACAAAGCAATGTCCCCTTGGATCCCATACCTCCTTAACTTTCTCAATAAACCTTGCATGGGGTACCTTATCAAATGCCTTGCTGAAATCCATATACACTACATCTACTGCTCTTCCTTCATCAATGTGTTTAGTCACATCCTCAAAAAATTCAATCAGGCTCGTAAAGCACGACCTGCCCTTGACAAAGCCATGCTGACTATTCCTAATCATATTATACCTCTCCAAATGTTCATAAATCCTGCCTCTCAGGATCTTCACTATCAATTTACCAACCACTGAAGTAAGACTCACTGGTGTATAATTTCCTGGGCTATCTCTACTCTTTCTTGAATAAGGGACAACATCCACAGCCCTCCAATCCTCCGGAACCTCTCCTATCCCCATTGATGATGCAAAGATCATCGCCAGAGGCTCAGCAATCTCCTCCCTTGCCTCCCACAGTAGCCTGGGGCACAACTCGTCCAGTCCCGGTGACTTATCCAACTTGATGCTTTCCAAAAGCTCCAGCACATCTTCTTTCTTAATATCTACATGCTCAAGTTTTTCAGTCCGCTGTAAGTCATCACTACAATCACCAAGATCCTTTTCCGTAGTGAATACTGAAGTAAAGAATTCATTAAGTACCTCTGCTATTTCCTCCGGTTCCATACACACTTTCCCACTGTCACACTTGATAGGTCCTATTCTTTCACCTCTTATCCTCTTGCTCTTCACATACTTGTAGAATGCCTTGGGGGTTTTCCTTAATCCTGCCCGCCAAGGCCTTTTCATTGCCCCTTCTGGCTCTCCTGATTTCCTTCTTAAGATCCTTCCTGTTAGCTTTATAATCTTCTAGATCTCTAACATTACCTAGCTCTCTGAACCTTTGTAAGCTTTTCTTTTTGACTAGATTTACTAGAGCCTTTGTACACCACGGTTCCTGTACCCTACCATAACTTCCCTGTCTCATTGGAACGTACCTATGCAGAACTCCACACAAATATCCCCTGAGCATTTGCCACACTTCTTCCGTACCTTTCCCTGAGAGCATCTGTTCCCAATTTAAGCTTCCACATTCTTGCCTGATAGCTTCATAATTCCCTTTACTCCTTTTCTAACTTGTCTGTTCCTATCTCTCTCCAATGCTATTGTAAAGGAGACAAAGTTATGATCACTATCTCCAAAATGCTCTCCCACTGAGAGATCTGACACCTGACCAGGTTCATTTCCCAATACCAAATCAAGTACAGTTTTCTCCTCTTGTAGGCTTATCTACATTCATATTGTGTTAAGAAACTTTCCTGAACACACCTAACAAATTCCACCCCATCTAAACCCCTTGCTCTAGATAGATAGATAGATAGATAGATAGGTACTTTATTCATCCCCATGGGGAAATTCAACTTTTTTTCCAATGTCCCATACACTTGTTGTAGCAAAACTAATTACATACAATACTTAACTCAGTAAAAAATATGATATGCATCTAAATCACTATCTCAAAAAGCATTAATAATAGCTTTTAAAAAGTTCTTAAGTCCTGGCGGTAGAATTGTAAAGCCTAATGGCATTGGGGAGTATTGACCTCTTCATCCTGTCTGAGGAGCATTGCATCGATAGTAACCTGTCGCTGAAACTGCTTCTCTGTCTCTGGATGGTGCTATGTAGAGGATGTTCAGAGTTTTCCATAATTGACCGTAGCCTACTCAGCGCCCTTCGCTCAGCTCTAGGGAGATGCCAGTCGATATTTGGGAGATTAAAATCTACCAACCCTATCTGCTCCTCGATATCTCTGTTACTATAGGGCGGCCTATATTAAAAACAAAATACCCAGTAGAGTAATTGACCCCCTTCCTGTTCCTAACCTCCACCCACAGAGACTCTGTAACAATCCCTCCATGATGTCCATGTTTTCTGCAGCTGTGACACTATCTCTGATCAGCAGTGCACACCCCCACCTTTTTTGCCTCCCTCCCTGCCCTTTCTGAAACACCTAAAACCCAGCACTTGAAGTAACCATTCCTGTCCCTGAGCCATCTAAGTCTCTGTAATGGCCACCACATCATATCTCCAAGTACTGATCCATGCTCTAAGCTCATACTCTTTGTTCACAATACTCCTTGCGTTAAAATAGACACATCTCAAACCGATGGTCTGAGTGCATCCCTTCTCTATCATCTGCCTATCCTCCCTCACACACCGTCTCCAAGGTTTCTCTATTTGTGAGCCAACCGCCTCTTCCCCAGTCTCTTCAGTTCGGTTCCCACCCCCCAACAATTCTAGTTTAAACTCTCCCCAGTAGCCTTAGCAAACTTCCCCACCAGGATATTGGTCCCCCTGGGATTCAAGTGCAATCCGTCCTTTTTGAACAGGTCACACCTGCCCCAAAAGAGGTCCCAAATACCCAGAAATCTGAATGCCTGCCCCCTGCTCCAATCCCTCAGCCACACATTTATCCTCCACCTTACTCTATTTGTATACTCACTGTCACGTGGCACAGGCATTAATCCCGAGATTACTACCTTTGCGGTCCTGCTTCTCAACTTCCTTCCTAACTCCCTGTAGTCTGTTTTCAGGACCTCTTCCCTTTTCCTACCGACGTTATTGGTACCAATCTGTACCACGACCTCTGGTAGTTCTCCCTCCCACACTGCAGGATATCGTGGATGTGATCTGAAACATCCTGAACCCTGGTACCTGGAGGGCAAGCTACCATCCAAGTTTCTTTCCTGCATCCACAGAATCACCTGTCTGACCCCCTAACTATAGAGTCCCCTATCACTACTGCCTTTCTCTTCCTTTCCCTACCCTTCTGAGCCACAGGGTCGGACTCTGTGCCAGAAGCACGGCCACTGCCTCTTCCCCCAGGTAAGATGCTCTGCCCAACAGTACTCAAGCAGGAGTACTTATTGTTCAGTGGGATAGCCACAGGGGTACTCTCTAGTTTTTGTTCTTTAAGAATTGCCCTAAATAAGTGGATGACCTAGAATCCAGTGTATTATGATTTGTGGGAGTTTGGTCAGTGCTTATTGACTACTGTGTTCAGTAATTGAATTTTAAAAAGTAAAGCAACGAGCAGATGTTTTTCTTCAGAGGCGAGGCGATGCAAAACTCTATAGTGGAAAAGACCCATGATGTGCATTTTAATAATTCAAAGGTCATTGTCCTACATAATGCTCTAAGAAAACCAAAGTTCATAGTAAATTTATTATCAAAGTACATAATGTCACCATATACTACACAGAGACCAAGAAAGCTATTGTATGTAAGCAAATTCTCTTTTGGTGTCTAGATATTTTCGTTATCATGTAATCTATTTTTTAAAAAATCTTTAACATTTATGCAAATAATGAAAAGATTGTGACAGTTAAGCAGTTAGATTATTAAAATATTTAGCTATTAGAATTTTGCAGACCATTCAGTGTGCCAATTCTGAACTGTTATTATGCTCCTTATGAATCTGGTCTCATCTTTGTCTTCATGTCATCTTATCAAGAAGCCCTTCTACATGTGTAACCTTAATGTACGCATAAAACTTTTCCACTGCTTTTTATTATTGCCATTCTACATGGTAGGATTTTTATCTCTAGCAAGTTTTTTTTTGTGAATTTTGGATTTCTGCAAATGAAATTATTGAATCAAAATCAGGTTTAATATCACTTGCATATATGGGAAAATTTGTTATGCAACAGCAGTACATTGTAATACATAATTAAATACTGTAAATTACAGTGTGTATATATAATTTTTGTTAAATAGTGCAAAATGAGAGGAAAATGTAGTGAGATAGTGTTCATGGGTTCAATGTCCATTCAGAAATCTGATGGCAGAGAGGAAGAAGCTGTTCCTGGATTGTTGAGTTTGTCTTCAGGCTCTTATACCTCCTCCCTGGTGGTAGCAATGAGAAGAGAGCATATCTGGGGTGATGGAGGCCCTTAATGATGATGCCACCTTTTTTGAGGCTTTGCTTCTTGAAGACATCCTGGATGCTGGGAAGGGTAGTGCCCATGATGGAGCTGACTTAGTTTACAATTTTCTGCAGCTTATTTTGATTCTGTGCATTGACCCCGCCCCCCCCCCCCCCCCATAGCAGCCAGTTAGAGTGCTCTTCACGATTCATTGGTAGAAATTTGTGAGTGTCTTGGTGACGTACCAAATCTCCTCAAACAGCTGATGAAATATAGCTGCTGTCCTTGTAACTGCATTGATGTGTTCGGCCCAGGAGGGAGCATGAGATTTTGACACCCAGGACTTGAAATTACTCACCCTTTCCACTTCTGATCCCTTGAGGATTGATGTGTGTTCCCTCATCTTACCCTTTCTGAATTCCACAATCAATCCTTTGGCCTTGCTGATATTGAGTGCAAAGTTGTTGCTACAATGCCACTTGACTATCAGAATCGGTATCGGGTTTATCATCACCAGCAAGGTTAACTTAGCAGCAGCAGTTCAATGCAATACATAATATAGAAGAAAATAATAATAAATAAGTAAATCAATTACAGTATCTGTATATTGAATAGACTTAAAATCATGCAAAAAGCAGAAATAATATATTAAAAAAGTGATGTAGTGTTCACAGGTTCAATGTCCATTTAGGACTCGGATGGCAGAGGGGAAGAAGCTGTTCCTGAAACTAGTTGATATATCTCATTCCTGTATGCCTTCTCATCATCATCTTAAGTTCTGCCAATAATAGTTGTGTCGTCAGCAAATTATAGGTGGCCTAGGCACACAGTCATGGGTGTAGAGAGGGTAGAGCAGTGGGCTGAGCACACATCCTTGAGGTGTGCCCGTGTCGATTAGCAGTGAGATGGAGATGTTATTTCCAATCTGCACAGACTGTGATCTGGTAGGTAAGGATCCATTTGCAGAGGGTGGTACAGAGGCCCAGGTTTTGGAACTTTTTGATCAGAACTGTAGGAATAATTGTGATAAATGTTGAGCTGTAGTCAATAAAGAGCTACCAGTGTTAGTATTGTGATTCAAGGCCATATGAAGAACCAATGAGATCACATCTGCTGTAGACCTATTGTGGTGATAGACAAAATAGACAAAAGCAGCAGCATTGGCTTGGATATGCTTTGTCATTTAAACAAGTGTCGAATTCAGAGCTACAGAACACTGTGGCATGTAGACCTAGCCGCTGTGCTACACTTAGTTGATTTTGTGCAGATAAAGGCTATTCTTTGTGCGACCCACTCCTGTGGAGTGCATAAGTGAAACTGGTAGATTGTGAATCCTGTTTACAGATTGCAGTCATACAAAAAAAGGGTGCTGCTGTCAGTGGCACTGGTATTACTCAGCAGTTTGGCTACTATCTATTCTGATGAAAGGATATTGGCATGACGCGTTAACTCCCTCTCTCATTGCACAGATGCTACTTGACCTACTGACCAGCATTTTTAATTTTTTGTGATGTTTCAGACATCTAGAATCTGGGGTTTGTTGCTTTTCTGGACAGTTTAATGCTTGATCTTGAGCTTTTAGAATGGTGGTGGAATACAATTCAATTGTTTTATTATTTGTCTATTCTGGTTGAAACGTTTTCATTTTTATTTACAGTAAATTTTGGTCTAATTGATGCCATCATTGGGATCAAGGAGAAGCGGTTGATAGCCTGTGTCATATTACAAATTCCAGTGCCACTGCATTAGTTATTTTTATCTTATCATTGGGTATCATTATGTACTATATCATCGTAGGATCTTAAAATTACAAATATAAATTCTGCATAAATACATTGAAGCCCATCATTTCCATGTGATTGCAGTTTTAATTACTGCGCAAGCTTAATTGCAGTCTAATTTGAGGACTATAAAGGATGTAGGATTGCATTCAAGTGAAATCAGGAGGGCAAAAAGGGCACAAGATAGCTTTAGCAGAAACAACAATACAAAATCCTAAGAGATTCAAAGAGTATGTTTAGAGCAAAAGATTAACTTGGGAGAGTATAGGTCTCTGTACCGATCAATGTGTTAAGGCACAGAGGTTGTTGCAATAATAAACAAAAAATAAATTTCTTATCTGTATTTACAGTGACATAGGTCATGAAAACTGGGGAATTTGGGGAAGAGAATAGCGATGAGAGGAGAAAAGTTTTAAGAGATCTAAGGGATGACATTTCCACAGTGATGGTGGTAGAAATGTGGAGTGAACTTCCAGATGTAGTGCTGGGGTGGGTGTCATTGAAAAGTTTAAACACTAGTTAGGGAGGCACATGGAGGAAAGGTTTAGGGATCTCGGCCAAACACAGGCAAAGGGTTTAGATCAAGTTGGCAGTTTGGTCAGCACAAACAGGTTTCTATGGTGGGTAACTCTGACTCTCTGCTGATTTTTTAAAATATATATCTTTCGTATACATTTGTTGGTAACATGTTTACTTAATCCCCTGATGCTATAACTGAAGGCATGGAGCTCCAATTAAAGATAAAGTGAGCTGGAAATCCAAAAAATTCAGTGGAAAAATAAAACTGACTATTATTTCAAAGACTATGGTAATGATTTTTAAGAAATTCCGGAATATCATATTATTTGTCCCTGGATGTATGAATGCAAAATAAATGGGAAAATAAGGTTTACTGAATATTTTGCTATATAATTGTAGTTAATATACAAGTACAAGGCCTGTGACTTCATGTAAGGAAAAAGCAGTACTGAGCCAAAGAATGAAAGATTCTAAGTAGTTATGAAAAGCTGAGTCAACATGATTGAATTTCAAGTAGTTATTAAACTTGGACAACAAGATGGAGGGACACTTGGAAGGAACTCAAGATCACTGGATGCTAGTAACTAAGCACATGGACTTCAAACTGAAATGTAAATAGTTGAGGAAGATGTGGGATTAATGAAGAATTTGGGTGAGGTTGGATGATCATTGTTTCATTTTGCAGTCTACTCAGATGACTTTTTGACAACTTAAAAACTAAACCCATGTTTACCTTGGGCATCTTTCCAGCAGAAACCTGATGGATAAGTCCCCAATGGCCAGACATGTTATTGCACAGGCTATTGCACACAGTGAAGGCAGATGCTACTGCACCTTTGGCAGTGTTCTCTGTGTTCTCACTAGCAACAGGAGTAGCACCAGATAATTGGGGGGGTGGTAAATTTTAATCCTTTGTTCAAGAAAGGAAGTAGGGATAACACTCAGAGTTATAGACTGGTGAATCTTACTTAAGTTCTGGGCAAATTATTAGAAAGGATTCATAGCAACAGGATTTGGAGAAGCATAGACTGATTAGGGATAGTCAGCATGGTTTTGTGAGGATAGATCATCCCTCACAAGCATGATTGAATTCTTCAAAGTAGTGGCCAAACAGATTGAAGGTAAAGTTGTGATGTAGTGTATATCAATATTAGCAAGGTGTCTGGCAAGGTTCCCTTTGGTAGGCTCATTTAGAAAGGCAGAAGGATGGGAAAGGAAAACTTTACTGTGTGGATTCAGAATTAGCTTGCCCATTGAAGGCAAAAGGTGATTGTAGAGAGAGCGTGGAGGTGGGTGAACAGTGGTATTCCACAGAGATCTGTTCTGACTCCTCTGCTGTTTGTAATCTTTTTAAGTGACTAGGATGGGGAAGTAGAAGAGTGGGTTGATAAGTTTACAGATGACACGCAGGTTGGTGATGCTGTGGATAGTGTAGAAGACTGTTTAGAGTAAATTTATTACCCAAATACATTTATGCCACCATATACAACCCTGAGATTCATTTTCTTGTGGATTATACTCAATTATAGAATGTAACCATAACATATTAAATGAAAGGCCACTTGGGTGGTCAACCAGTGTGCAAAAGACAACAAATAATGCAAATATGACAAGAAAGAAATAATAACAGTAAATAAATAAGCCATAAATATTGAGGGCATGAAATGAAGAGTCCTTGAAAGTGAGTCCATTGGTTGTGGGGACCATTTCCATGATGGGATGAGTGAAATTATCCCCTTTCGTTCATGTGCATGGGCTGAAGGGTAATAACTATTCCTGAGCCTGGTAGTCTGAGTCCTGAGGCTTCTGTACTACCTTTCTGTTGACAGCAGTGAGAAGAAAGCATGTCCAGGGTGATAGCGGTCCCTGATAGTGGATGCCGCCTTCCTGCAACAGTGTTTTGTGTAGATGAACTCAATGGTGGGGAAGGCTTTACCTGTATTGGACTGGGCCGTATCACTACTTTTTGTAGGATTTTTTGTTCAAAGGCTTTGGTGTTTCCATACAGGCTGTTATGCAGCCAGTCAACATAGTCTCCACTACACATCTATGGAAGTTTGTCAAAGTTTTAGATGTCATGCCACATCTTCGCAAACTCCTATGGAAGTAGAA
This sequence comes from Hemitrygon akajei, assembly GCF_048418815.1. Classification (NCBI taxonomy): domain Eukaryota; kingdom Metazoa; phylum Chordata; class Chondrichthyes; order Myliobatiformes; family Dasyatidae; genus Hemitrygon; species Hemitrygon akajei. The sequence goes on along the minus strand of NC_133127.1, from coordinate 66,344,965 downwards.
GCACTGCCATGCTTTCTTTGTAATTGCACTTAAGTTCAGGGCCCAAGATAGATCCTCTGAAACAATAACACTGAGGAATGTAATGTTGTTGACTCTCTCCATCTCTGATCCTCTGATGATGATTGGCTCATGGACCTCTGGTTTCCTTCTTCTGAAGTCAATAATCAGCTCCTTGGTCTTGCTGACATTGAGCAAAAGGTTGTTGTCGTGGCACCACTTAGCCAGATTTTTTAATCCCTTCTATATGCTAATTTATTACCACCTTTGATTTGGTCTCCAACGGTGGTGGTGTCAGCAAACTTGAATATGGCATTGGAGTTGTGCATAAGTGTAAAGTAAGTTGAGCAGGGGGCTAAGTACACAGCCTTGTGGTGCACCTGTGCTGATGGAAATCATGGCGATGTTGTTGCCAATCCAAACGGACTAGGGTATGCCAGTGAGGAAATCGAGGATCCCATTGTACAAAGAGGTTTTGAGGCCAAAGTATCGGACCACCTTGATTGGTTTTGAATGTTGAGCTGTAGTTGATGAAGAGCATCCTGATGTATGCACCTTTGCTATCCAGATGTTTCATAGTTGAGTGAAGAGCCAATGAGATGGCATTTGCAGTGGACCTGTTGCTCTGGTCAGCAAATTGGACCAGATCCAAACTGCTTCTCAAGCATTATGTTTCATCACCAGCCTCTCAAAGCACTTCATCACTGGGGATCTAAGTGTTGCTGGATGATAGTCATTGAGGCAGGTTACCTTTTTTTTTTCTTGGGCACTGATATAATTGAAACTTGTTTGAAGCAGGTGGGTACATGGGACTGCCAAAGTGAGAGATTAAAGATCTTAGTGAACACTCCAACCAGTTGATCAGCACAGGATTTTAGCACTTGACCAGATAGCCCATCAGGGCCCAATAGTTCACCCTCCTGAAGGCTGCTCACATGTCAGACTCAGAGACTGAAATCACAGGATCACCAGGGGCTGTGTGAATTCGAGGGTCAAAGCAAGCATAGGAGGCATAGAGCTCACCTGGTGAAGCCCTGTTGTGAACCACCTATGGCACTTAATTTAGCTTTATAAAAGGCGATAGTATTCATGCCCTGCCACAAATGGCAAGCATCCTCCATTGATTCAAGTTTAGTCTGGAATTGCCACTTTGCCCGTGAGATGGCTTTCCAGAGATTGTAACTGTATCTCCTGTAACTTTCTTCGTCACCATACTTGAATGCCCCTGATCTGGTCCTCAACAGATTGCAAATCTCTTGGTTTATCCAGGGCTTCTGGTTGGGGAAGACTCTGGGTGATTTTTTTGTGGGGATACGCTCATCTACAACTTTTTAAATAAAGTCAGTGACAACCATTCAGATCCACAGATGAGTCCTTGAACATGGCCCAGTCCACTGACTCGAAGCAATCCTGTAATTGTTCCTCTGCCTCCTGCAACCACCTCCTTGTCTTCCGAATCTCTGGAGTTTTGCTCTTTAGCTTCTGCCTGTATGCAGGTAAGAAGAGACAGCCAAGTGATCCAATTTACTGAAGTGCAGTCTAGGCATGGAACAATAGGCATTCCTTATGGTTTTGTTTGCATACCTATAACTACTGATGAGACCTGAAGCCAGACAATAGGACAACTGGAATTCAAAATAACCCTTTATTCATTGAAACTACACAAGTCTCAAAATTCTGCTCAAACTCCCAGTACAACTATTTAAATGGTTTATCCCAGAACAAATGAATCCTTGATTGGGACAAAGATCATCAGTGAAAGTCAGCCTGGGATTGGTTTCAGCTGACCACTAGGTGCTAATTGTTTTGGCTCACTGTAATGCTTATCTTAGTATAAACGTAGTTTAGTGTGTTGGGACCTGTGGTGCTACAGGTTGTTTGCTGGTGGTAATTGGGAAGGGTTTTCTTCAAACCAGCCTGGTTGAAGTCTCTGACTGATTTGAAATGTATCAGGATGGGCTGTTTCTTGGTTGGAGATGGCATCTTGCAGTATCTCAAGCATTTGATTATAGTTGGCCACTGGAAGTATGTAAACTGCGATTAGGATTGTGGATGACAATTCCTGGGGTAAATGGAATGGATGGCATTTACCTGTTAGGTGTTCAAGGTTGGGGGAATAAGAATTCGACAAAGCTGCCTCATCAGAGTATGACTGAGAGTTTATCATGAAACACACACCTTCACCTTTTGCCTTTTCCGAATCAACAGTTTGGTCCATTCAGTAAATCAAGAAGCCTTCCTGTATGACTGCTGAATATGGCATTCTAGGAGAAATCCACATCTTGCTCAGACATAGAACACAACAATCTCTAATTTCCTTCCATTACAGCAATCTTGCCCCCAGGTGCTCAATTTTATTCTCCAGTGACTGCACGTTTGCTAGCAAGATGCTGGGTAGAGGGGGACCCATCCCTCTGCGTTTCAGCCTGGCTTGGAGTGCCCTACCCTCCACCTTGCTTCCAGTGATGGCAATGAATGTTCATCCGCTTAAAGTTTCCATACCTGTTTGGTCTGCTAGGTCCTTCAGAAAATTGTGAAATATGGAGATTTGTAGAAGGCTGTTGATAATTGAACTGGGATATTGGTAGGATGCAAATCTGTGCTGAGAAATGGCAGATGGAGTTCAATTCAAATAAGTGTGAAGTTTTTGAAGTCTTGAATATAGGGTTAATGGTAGGATTCTCAGCAGTGTGGAGGAACAGAGGGATCGTGGTGTCCACGTCCATTGATCCCTCAAAGATTGTTGTTGGCCTTCATCAGTAGGGGGATTGAGTTCAAGAGCCTTGATGTAATGTTGCAACTCTATAAAACCCCGATTACAGGTAGTCCCCGAGTTACGAACGTCCGACTTACGGACAAACTTACAAACTGAGGAAGAAGAACACCGTCCGCCATTTTAAGTTGGATCGCGATGCCGTCCACCATTTTAAGTCATTGCCGTTGACACTGTGTTGAGTGTGTAACTTTGTATTTGGCTTAAATTTTTCTTAGCAAGATTCACCCTGAATCCAGTCGGCTGGTGGCGCAGTGAGATTAGCGCCGGGCTGGAGAACTGAGGTTCTCGAGTTTGATCCAGTGACAGACCGCTCCTGTGCCAGGTTGATGTCGACCCAGTGACTCCCATTACCATCCGTACCGGGTTGATGTCGAGCTCACAACTCGACCTCGTAAAAAAAACACTACCACCTCCAGTTTAAATTTCCATGCGGAATATTGTGGAGGATCAAATACCCAAACCCAGCACAGCCCCCACTTGTCCCATTTAACCTGCCTCAGTGCGGTGGAGTTTAGGACCCGGGGAATTCAATGCGGTGGTCCTTACAACCCAGCCGATCACGGGAGCTGGCGGAGGTCGGGACCCACCGCCCGCAGTGTTTCTGTTCCATTGATGGGAAGCGATCACGATTTTAAAATAAAGTGGAAATAATAAAGCATTTGGAAAGAGGTGAAACATCATCAGTCATTGGAAAAGTGTTAGGCTACAGTCGGTCAACGATCGGAACAATTTTAAAGGATCAAGTGAGAATAATGGAACATGTGAAAGGCCCTGACCCGATGAACGCTACAATTATTACTAACCAACGCAGTGGTTTAATTATTGGAATACAGACGTTTCTGAAGTGTTTTATATGCATAAAGGTAAAATATATACTATATACTAAGACAAACGTTTGACTAACTGACGCTAAATAATACCGGATGTACTTGTTCTGACTTGCATACAAATCCGACTTAAAGATGGACTCAGGAACCGAACTCATTCGTAACCTGGGGACTGCCTGTATACCACACTTAGAATATTGTGCTCAGTTCTGCTCTCCTCATTATACGAAGGATGTTGAATCTTTGGAGAGAGTGCAGAGGAGATTTTTCAGGACATCACCTGGATTGGAGAACATATCTTATGGTGAAAGGTTGCAAGAGCTAGGAATTTTCTCTTTGGAGCGAAAGAGGATGAGGGATGACTTGATAGAGCTGTATAAGATGATAAAAGGCATAGGTCGAATGGACAGCCAGCTCCTTTTTCCCGGGTCAGTTGTGGGTAGTAAGGAGTGCATAATTTTAAGTTCTTTAGAGGGTAGAATAGCTAGTGCATGGAATACACTGCTAGGGATGGTGGTAGATGCAGATACATTAGGAATGTTTGCAAAATAAATAAATAAATAAATCAATCAATCAATCAATCTATCTATCTTAGGCGCATGGATGATAGAAAATGGAGGGTAATGTAAAAAAGAAGAATTGGATTGATCTTAGAGTAGGCAGAACATTGTGTGCTGAAGGGCCTGTTCTGTGCTGAAATGTCCTTTGTTTCTATGTCCTAAAACAGTTCTGATCCTTAAGACCAAGTCACTTTGTAATGACGGGGACTTCCTTGAACACTGTAACAGTGTTGTTGAAATAATTCACAAGAAGAACTGCAGGGAATTTCAGGAAGATGGTACCACCTCACATTAAGGGCATATAGAGATGGACAAAAGTGTTGGCATATTTAAGTTATATATTTAAAAATTTTATACATTTTTAAAAATAGTTCAAATGTTTTTACTCATGGTTCATATTGGGACTGACTGTACAGATTAAAATGGAAAGAAGCCAAAAGAAATTTCTCTAAATGAAAGTACTTTGTTAACTGAAAAAAATCTTGCTTCTGAGTTGGGTAGAACTGGCAACATCTGAATGTTTCTGACATTCAAAGCATTTGATAAGTTTTTTCAAAACCAAAAGTTAAAAACACAATATTAGTATTTACCAAATTTCTTGTAAGATGTTTCCCTCCATTGAAATGAATAAGAAGCACTTTCTGTGCTACCACCAACTTGGCACAGGATCTTTATTTGTATATCTCATTGTAGGTTCTGGAGAAGTTTCGAACTTTACAGTCCCATTCTGACTTCATGAGGGGTTTAGTGCTGAGATGCAGTCACTTGTCTGGCACCAAACTACTGACAGCAGCATCTGGGTTTTGAGCATGGAAAGATTGGTCCACGAGTGTTAAGAAAAGAATTGTTGGTGAACTGACAGTTGAGCTCATACTTTCCCACAATATCTGTCCATTCTGGTGATACAAATATTGTCATGCATTTTGTGAATGTTGAATTACAGTTCGCTGTATAGTAGAAGTTGTAATTTCACGAAAGTGTAACCAGTGAAACATTTTGTTTTCCAGCGTCGCCTTGGAGATGCTGCTAAAAAAGCCATTGGGAAGCTTCAAGTTAGAACAATCAAGAAAGGTGATAAGGTATTAACTTTTCTAAAAACATAATTGAGTCAGCCATACAGTTGCAGTAGCCACAGGGACTTCCAAGTTTGCCTGTTCTGCAGTGAGTAATACACCACTTGACTCTCCCTGCTCTTAACATCTATATGTTGCAAGTCTGTAATGTAGTAGAATATTCTTCACTTACTAAACTCAACAAGCTCAGGCACCAGTCCACAACACTATTCCATTGCACCTTAATTGCAGATTGTGCCATTTACAAGATGCCATTTCAACAATTTACAAGTGTTTCTTGAACTGTACCTTCAAAATTCATTATCTCAATGCTTCACAAATACTAAGGTAGAAGGTATATAAAGATAACTGCATTTTTAAAATACTCCCTAAGTTGCATAGCATCTCAATTTAGAAAATCAATTGCCGGACATTCAAAATCCTAGATCTCTTTAATACCAGTGATGCAATACCTTCAACTACATGGATGGTAGTAATTCAAATAGACACACTACCTCGTGAGGTTAGTTAGGGGTGGGTAGTATCTGCTAAGACCGTGAGGCATAGGAGCAGAATTAGGCCATTGAGTCTGCTCTATCATTCCATCATGACTGATCCCGGATCCCACTCAACCCCATACACATGCCTTCTCTCCATATCCTTTCATGCTCTGACCAATCATTCCAACTTCGTTTCAGCTTCCACCTTAAATATATCCGTGGACTTGGCCTCTACTACAGTCTGTGGCAGAGATTCCACAGATTCACTGCTCTCTGGCTAAAAAATTCATCTTTAACTCTGTTTTAAAAGGTTGCTCTCATATTTGAGGCTGTGCCCTCTAGTTCTGGATACCCACACCATAGGAAACATCTACTCCATAACCACCTTATCTAGTCCTTTCAACATTTGGTAGGTTTCAATGAAATCCCCATGCATTCTTCTAAATTCCAGTGAGTATAGACCCAAAGCTGCCAAATGCTCCTCATATGTTAACCCCTTCATTCCTGGAATCATCCTCGTGTACCTTCTCTGGACTCTCTCCAATAACAGCACATCCTTTCTGAGATATGGGACCCAAATTTGTTGACAATACTCCAAGTGTGGCCTGACTAGTGTCTTATAAAGGGTCAGCATTATCTCCTTGCTTTTATATTCTATTCCCCTTGAAATAAATGCCAACATTGCATTTACTGCCTTTAGCACAAACTCAACCTGTAAATTAACCTTCTGCAAGTCTTGCATGAGGACTCCTAAGTCTGTCTGCACCTCTGTAATTTGAACCTTCTCCCCATTTTGATAATAGTCTGTACTATTGTTCCTTTTACCAAAATGTATTATCATACATTTCCCAACACTATTTCATCTGCCATTTTTTTGCCCATTCTTCCAATTTAAGACCTGCTGCAAACGCATTGCTTCCTCATACCCCTCCACCTATCTTTGTATCATCTGCAAACTTTACCACAAAGCCATCAATTTCGTTATTCAAACCATTGACAATGTAAAAAGTAGCAGTCTCAATACTGACCTTTGAGAAACACCACTAGTCACTGGTAGCCAACCAGAAAAGGCCCCTTTTATTCCCACTCGCTGCCTCCTGCTTATCTGCCATTCCTCTATCCATGCCAGTATCTTTCCTGTAATGTCAGGGAATTTTATCTTGTTATGCAGCCTCATGTGTGGTACCTTATCAAATGCCTTCTGAAAATCAAAGTAAATGATATCCACTGCCTCTCCTTTGTCCACCCTGTTTGTTACATCCTTGAAGAACTCTAACAGATTTGTCAGGCAACATTTCCCTTTACAGAAGCCATGCTTACTTTGATTTATTTTATCATTGGTCTCCAAGTACCCTGAAATCTCATCCTTTATTATAGACTCCAACACTTTCTAAACCACTGAGGTTAGGCTAACTGGCCTATAATTTCCTTTCTTTTGCATTCCTCCCTTCTTAAAGAGTGGAGTGAAATTTGCAATCTTCCAGTCCTCTAGTACCATGCCAAAATCAAGTGATTCTTGAAAGATCATGACCAACGTCTCTTCAGCAGCCTCTCTCAGGACCCCGACTCTAACATTGCTACATATTTAAAAAATTGTTTCCTCAGCTAGCTTTTATATTGCATTATAATTAAACCAAGCAAAGGTTCAATTCTATTTGCTGTGTAAGATGGTGACCTGCTGTCTCATTATTTCATTTATTCATATAGGAAGGTATAATAGAATTATAGTTAGGTGCAAAACAAATGAATCCTACCATATCAGCATATCCACTATTGGCTAATAATAATCATGGTTTCATTACATTTCTTTGTTTTTGACTTTTGCTGTTGACTTTTTTGTTCTCAGGAAACAGAGTCAGACTTTGATAATTGTGCTGTTTGTATTGAAGGCTACAAGCCAAATGACGTTGTCCGAATTTTACCATGCCGGTGAGTTGGCTTTGTGCTTTCAGCTTTGTTTGTGGATTCTTGTTCCATGAGAGTTGCTATTCATCCCCATTGTATCAACAGAAGCAACTACAAATACAAGAGCAATTCAGAGGTTGGGAATCGTGGTGAGTGGCTCACCACATGACACCCCAAAGCCTTTGTAACATTATTAAGGAAGAAGTAGGGTTGTGATAGTGAATGCCCTTCACATGTTTAAATGATTGCAGCTCAAATAACAGTTAGGAAGTCTGGCACCTGCAGTCTGATTTATACCAAATCCACCACCCTAGCAGTTTACTTGATTAGTACCTCACTCACCACTGGCACACTATAGCTGCAGTGAATATCATCTGTAAAGTGCACTGCAGTTGCTTGCTTGTTGACACTGACCAAAGCCATGATCTTCATCAGCAAAATGAATAGGGACTCCCAAGTATATGGTAATCCTACCATCTCTGTTTTTCCCCTCTTGCTGTCTGTTGATGCTGTTGTAGGAATACTTTCACAAGAAGAACTGCAGGAGTTCAAGAAGATGGCTTTGTACCATCTTAAGAGCATATAGGGATGGACAGAAGCATTACCCTTGTTATGTTATAGATTTTACTTATAAATAAAAATTTAAAAGTTTTTATTTATGATTCATATACCAAGCCCTGAATAAATAAATGAATTGTTTTCAAAGAATTTTGTTATCTTTCCTTTCAACTGCACATCTGGTTTAATATTATCAAAATCTATTAAATTTATAATTAAAACAACTTCAATTAATTTGTTTCTGTACAATGGGGGATTAGAAATGGGACCCTTGGAATGTACTACAACTCTTACACTCTGTAAATTGTATTCTTTAAATGACTGTCACTGATTTAATTTCAGATAATTTCACAGAATTATAATGCATAAAGTTTATTCCTTGCAACTCTGTGGTGTTTATAATTATTGTTACATCTGAACACTAGTAAGCATTGATATTATTTCATGAAATGATAAGTATGTACGGATAACTAGTTGATTCTTTCCAAATTTACTTTTCTCACTACTGGTAAGGCAGTTTACTCTTGCAGTACTTGGGTCTTGATCTGGATGAAATTAACACTGACAATACCTACTTTTTCCACTTCAGTTAAAAGTTGAAGGATGTTTTCCAGCTGTTTAATTCCTTGAATTTCTTTGTAATACATGAGTGATTTCTGTATATAGTACCTAAACTAGAATTACTGGATCTGGAATCTCTCCATATGTTGACATGGAGGTTAGCTAGATACATCATTTAAAAACAAACTACATTTACTTTGACTATACGATTTTTCATTGTATATGGACTGAAAAACAAAATATAAGAAATTGAAAGAGAATTTTTTTATTCTACCTCCAAAGAACTATAAAATTATGATGAATTTATTCAGGTACATTGATTTTCAACAACTACAGGTGTGGTGGGAAATCAAGTCAGTAACATTACAGGCAGTCCCTGGGTTATGTACGAGTTCCATTCCTGAGCCCGTCTTTAAGTCGGATTTGTATGCAAGTCAGAACAAGTACAGCCGGTATTACTTAGCATCAGTTAGTCAAATGTTTGTCTTAGTATATAGTGTATATTTTACCTTTCTATGCATATAAAACACTTAAACGTATGTATTCCAATAAATAAACCACTGCGTTGCTTAGTAATAATTGTAGCTTTCATTGGGGCAGGGCCTTTCACATGCTCCATAATTCTCACTTTATCCGTTATTCTTTAAAATCGTTCCATTTGTTGACCGACTGTAGCATAACGCTTTTCCAGTGACTGATGGCGTTACACCTCCTCCCAAACGCTTTATTATTTCCACTTTATTTTCAATCGCGATCACTTCCTATCAATGGAACAGAAACACTGAGGGCGGCGAGTCCCAGCCTGAGCCAGCTCCCGAGGTCCGCTGGGTCCTAAGGACCACAGCACTAAATTCCCCGAGTCCTAAACTGCACCACACTGAGAAAGGTTAAATGGTACAAGTGGGGGCTGTGCTGGGTTTGGGTATTTGATCCTCCACGATATTCCGTGTGGGAATTTAAACGACGTGGCAGTGTTTTTTTTAACGAGGTTGAGTTGCGAGCTCGACATCAACCTGGCACGGATGGTACGGGAGTCAGAACGGGGGCGGGGGGGTCGGGGTCAGGGCGAATCTTACTAAGAAAAATTTAAACCAAATGCAAAGTTACACACTCAACACAGTGTCAACGGCAACGACTTAAAATGGCAGACTGCGTCGCAATCCGACTTAAAATGGCAGACGGCATTCTCCTTCCTCGGTTCATAAGTACGAGTTGTCCGTAAGTGGGACGTTCGTAACTCAGGGACTACCTGTATACCTGGAAATTGCAAATTTTTAATATGTGTCACATTTTGAGAGTGGTCCACTCAAGTACTCACCCTGTTCAGCTTTGCCAAGCTTTTCACAGATTCCTGTTTTCTTTTAAACATATGCATTCTTTCAAGGGAATTATAAGTATTTTGAAGATGTTGTAACTAGATGTATGCAAATATACAGTGGCATACAAAAGTTTGGGCACCTCGGTCAAAATTTCTGTTACTGTGAATAGCTAAACGAGTAAAAGATGACCTGATTTTCAAAAGGCATAAAGTTAAAGATGACACATTTCTTTAATATTTTAAGCAAGATTACTTTTTTATTTCCATCGTCCACAGTTTCAAAATGACAAAAAAGGAAAAGGGCCCGAAGCAAAAGTTTGGGCACCCTGCATGGTCAGTACTTAGTAACACTCCCTTTGGCAAGTGTTACAGCTTGTAAATGCTTTCTGTAGCCAGCTAAGAGTCTTTCAATTCTTGTTTGGAAGATTTTCACCCATTCTTCCTTGAAAAAGGCTTGGGCCATCTTGCATGCATTGCTCTTTTGAGGTCTATCCACAGATTTTCGATGATGATTAGGTTGGGGGACTGTGAGGGCCATGGCAAAACCTTCAGCTTGCGCCTCTTGAGGTGGTCCATTGTGGATTTTGAGGTGTGTTTAGGATCATTATCCTGTTGTAAGAGCCATCCTCTTTTCAGCCGTTTTACAGACAGTGTGATGTTTGCTTCCAGAATTTGCTGGTATTGAATTGAATTCATTCTTCCCTCTACCAGTGAAATGTTCCCCATGCCACTGGCTGCAACACAAGCCCAAAGCATGATTAATCCACCCCTGTGCTTAACAGTTGGAGAGGTGCTCTTTTCATGAAATTCTGCACCCTTTTCTCTCCAAACATACCTTTGCTCATTGTGGCCAAATAGTTCTATTTTAACTTCATCAGTCCACAGGATTTGTTTCCAAAATGCATCAGCCTTGTTTAAGATGTTCCTTTGCAAACTTCTGACGCTGAATTTTGTGGTGAGGATGCAGGAAAGATTTTCTTCTGATGACTCTTCCATGAAGGTCATATTTGGGCAGGTGTTGCTGCACGGTAGAACAGTGCACCACCACTCCAGAGTCTGCTAAATCTTCCTGAAGGTCTTTTGCAGTCAAATGGGGGTTTTGATTTTCCTTTCTAGTAATCCTACGAGCAGTTCTCTGGGAAAGTTTTCTTGGTTTTTCAGACCTCAACTTGACCTCCACCGTTCCTGTTAACTGGCATTTCTTAATGATGTTATGAACTGAGGAAACGGCTACCTGAAAACGCTCTGCTATCTTCTTATAGCCTTCTCCTGCTTTGTGGGCATTATTTATTTTAATTTTCAGAGTGCTAGGCAGCTGCTGATTGTTTGGACAAGGTTTGAGGAGTCAGAGTATTTATAAAGCTTTGAAATTTGCATCACCTGGCCTTTCCTAACGATGACTGTGAACAAGCCATAGCCCTAACAAGCTAATTAAGGTCTGAGACCTTGGTAAAAGTTATCTGAGAGCTCAAATCTCTTGGGGTGCCCAAACTTTTGCATGGTGCTCCTTTCCTATTTTTCACCCTAAAATTGTACAAAACAAAAATAAAATGTTGAAAAGAATGTTTCATCTTTAACTTTATGACTTTTGGAGATCAATTCATCTTCTACTCAATTAACTATTCACAGTAACATAAATTTTGACCGGAGGGTGCCCAAACGTTCGCATGCCGCTGTATAACAGCTACCATATATAATGTGTGAAATGTCAAACTGAATGTTTTCATTTGGGAGCTTATCAGTGCTTTATTCTTGCCACCTTACTATCCAATACTAAACGGCATGGTTTTCCTTCAGCGTTTGCTCCTTCCTGTAAATAATGCAACAGAAAGTTTGTTCTGGTTTTTATGTTCCCTGGCCATTAGGTAGGTTGTTGCACAATTTTGCTTTCATTTCATCTTCAAGCAAACATATATACTGGTTCCTAGGGATATGTTAAATAAAGTTGCATAGAACTTTACCGGAAAATTTTAAACCACACGGACAAGTGGATGAGAAGCAAATTGATTACTGAATCATGAGCACCATGTAGCTCCAATAAACCCATTTTTGGGGTTAATAGAAGCAAGCTGTTCTTCCAAACTTAATTCCAGCATCGGCTTTTCAGAATTCAGCTCGCCACCCTTTTCCTGGCCTCATTTCTGACCACCACCCAATATTCAACTCTCTTCTGTACCACTTTCCAGCTGCCAACCTTGATGTTGCTTAAGCTGCTCTCAATTTGCGGCTGAGGAAGCTACTTGAAATGTCCTTGGGTGCTGCCTCAGAAGGATAAGTTTATCTGAAATATTCAAAAGAAATATGGATACTGTAATGGGTTTCACAAAATAATTTAATATTTCATTAATTTAGAAGAGTTTTTCAATGCATGTGAGCTGATGCTCATAAATTTCATTATGTGGGTGCTGCAATTCATTTCAGTTGAAATCTGATTTAATTAAGCAGCTGTATCTTAAAAACTAACTAACTTCATGTTTTTTTTAAAAAAAAGTTCAACAGAAATGGTTTAGCGATGTGAGTAAAAATAAATTACTGTATTGGAAAAGGTAGATGATGATTAGTGTTATATTTCTTTATTTTGTTATTGCAGTCGTTGTGTGATGGGAACCAGCATTTAAAAAAAAAAACAATTCCACCAAAAATCCTGATTGCCTATTTGATGGAGTAACCAAAGTGTTAAAATATTAAATTTCTTTTGCACATTGTGTTGTGAGGGTTAAACTTCCTCAGAATTGCCCATATAACTTTTGAAAAACCACCAAAATTTTGTTTTTACTAGAACATTGATTCATTTGCAGTCAAAGGGTTTTCATTAATAAATAATGAGAGATGAGTTAAACTTGCATTGAAATGTTTTTCTATCAGCATGAACAACTGAATGAAGAATGGGAGAGTTGCAGTGTGATGCAAGCAATTGATGTAATTTGGTCTTGCCTGTGCTTAAAAGGGAGTGCATGAGAAATGAGTTCAATCTGTATACTAGCATCATGATTTTCTTTTTGTCTACCCTTAAATGGCAAATAATCAGTTGCTGACGGAAATGCAGTTCAGACTCAGTTCCATGGACTAAAATGTTGTTCATTTTTTTCCATTCCAATGCTTCCTATTCCAAATTCAGATTGAGCAGTATTTATTATCTTTGTCATTATTGATAATATTGATCTTTCTGAATATATTAGCTACACATGAATCTTTCTACATACGTGCCGTGACGTGTCCCTGAATGCTAGAGATAGCTAGAGAAAGCAATTTACTTATTTCCTGAGAACATTACTTAATCCCTGTTCTCACTCAGTCTGATGTTCTTGAGTGATGTCTTTAATCAAGTAAGTAATAAGTTTTCGGATAAAAGCCTTTGGTCCATGAATGTGACTTGTCACTTATAGTTTCCTTTTAGACATGTAAACTGTGGTCATTATGTATTGGTTGACTGAACTGTGTTTCTGATGTGATGTAGGCACCTTTTCCATAAGACATGTGTGGATCCTTGGCTGCTAGATCACCGCACGTGCCCAATGTGCAAAATGAACATTCTGAAGGCACTTGGAATTCCGGTAGGATTGTGTTAATGTTGTGCATTAAATTACTGGCTTTTGCAGAGATTTGGATTTCATCCTTGGTTTGCAAAATAAAGAGTGCATCAAATGCTTGACATTGCTATGTATTTTAATATAGTCAGTGTTCCTCTTCAAATAGTGGTTACAATATGCTAAGTTGTTGGAGGTAGTGACCTAGTAGTTTGCTTCTCATGTTGTTCAACGTTGAATTCCTAAAGTTGTGTAAGATCAATGTTTAAAGTCACAAAAAAATTATTTCAACAGTAAATTATTATTTATTCTTGGTTTCTACTGGTCAGGGCTTTGAGCATGAAAGTTGACAAGTTATGTTAAGCAGTATAAATCTTTAGTAAGGTCACATTTGGAGTACTGTGTTCGGTTCTGTTTGTTATATCAGAAATATGTAGGCTTTAGTGAGGGTGCAGAAGAGTTTCACCAGGATTTTGTCTGGATTGGACAGTATTACCTATAAGCGGAGGTTGGATAAACTTGGATTTTTTTTTGGATTGTCAAATTCTGAAGGACAACTTAATACAAGTATAGAAAATTGAGTGACGTTGATAGGGTAGGTAATCAGTCTTTGAACCATGATGAAAGTGTCAGACACTTAAATGCATAGATTTAAGGTTAAAGGTAGAAAGTTGAAATTCGGGAGGAAAGATCTTTGCACAGAATGTAATAGATGTTGACATTTCTGTTATGCTTTGAATGCTTATTATGAGTGCATTGTACATTTTATAATTTCTAAATTTAACTGTTTATAATTTTACTTTGATATGTTTTGAACACAGATATCAATTGCTGTGCAATTTAGGATTGTGCCACTTTTGTGAAATTATGCTACAACAACACCCTAAATGCTGGAGAAGCCCTTACCCAGAGAATATTACTTACTCCCTGTTCTCACCCAGTTGGATGTTCTTGAGTCAGAAGAGCATTGATGCCTTTATTTAAGCCAGGGGTTCTCAACCCTTTTTATGCCATGGGTCAATATCATTATGGAAAGGGTCTGTGGACCCCAGGTTGGGAACGGCTGATATAAGCCATATTCAGATAACTCCATAAGTTAGGATTCCATGGCCACTGATCTCTGCCCCAGATTCTCACTGCCGCTAGTACAATGTCATATATAATGACTGGCCATGTAAATAAGCTACTTCAACTGGTTGATTTTTTCCCTGAATACCAAGAGAAGGTTGAAACGGGTACGCACAATTGGAGATTGGTAAGCAAAGTCTGCACATTGGTGTTAGTACATGTTTCAAAATCCCAGGATTTAGAAAATCTGGTACTCCATTGCTCTTCCATGTCTTTGTAACCATTTGTTTTATTCTACTTTACAGTGTGCAGGTGCATGTTTTACTTTTTCCTTCACTTTATTCTACCATATTTCTTCTTGTAGAAAGCCCAAGTTCTCTTGCCAGGTTAGCTGCTGAAAATGAAATGGTAACTCAATCTCAGTTCACACACTGGCACTTTCTATAATATTGAGGATTGTCAAATTGCAATTGTTGCACATGGTGGTGAGGAGCTACCAGGGGTCAGGTGCCAGATTGTCAAAGGGTGAGGTGTTATGTGTTCTCTTCTAAAAGACTGATGCCAGGTTTGAAGGTGCTGCTTTAACGTTAGGGCTGATAGATGTGCACGTAAAGATGCTTGAGATGCTGGCAAACCTCCTGAATAGCCTGAAGTGTATTTTTTTTTAAGCGGTAGCATTTCTTGTACTTGGGAAGGATGTTAACAAATTGCTCAAATCCTTTTTCTTATGCTTACAAAATTATTTTAATGTATCATTGTAGTTTAAAACAGATATACAAATAATAGTACAATAACAATGAATACAGTTTTGTGCAACAGCCTTAAAGTCACTGTGTGGCTTTAATTTCTCATCAACACAAAATGCTGGAGGAACTCAGTAGGCCAGGCAGTGTCTATGGGGGGAAAAAAAGTTTAGTCAACATTTCGGAAGTCCTACCAAAGTCCAGCAACCAATGGCCACCCATTTTAGTTCCACTTCCCATTCTCATTCTGATATGTCCATCCATGGCCTCCTCCACTGTTGTGATAAGGCCACACTTAGGTTGGAGGAACAACACCATATATTCTGTTTGGGTAGCCTCCAATCTGATGGCATGAACATCGATTTCTCAAACTTCCAGTAATGCCTACCCCACCCTTCACCATTTCTTCTCCCTTTTCCCCATCTCATGTTATCTCCTTGCCCACCCATCACTCCCTCTGGTGCTCCTCTCCCTCACCGCCACCCTCATTCTTCCATTGCCTTATATCTCTTTCACCAATCAACTTCCTAGCTCTTTGCTTCATCCCTCCCCTCCAAGTTTCACCTATCGCCTGCCGTTTCTCTCCCCCCCCCCCCCCACCTTTTAAATCTACTCCTCAGCTTTTTTTATTCCAGACCTGCCGAAGGGTTTTGACCCAAAACATCGACAGTGCATTTTTTCCATAGATGCTGTCTGGCCTGCTGAGTTCCTCCAGCATTTTGTTTGTGTTGCACTTGATAGAATTGATACATATCTTTATCCACATAAGGAATGGAAACTTAAGGAAAATTGCTTTTGATCAGTTTTACCTCATACAGTGAAAAATGCAGCAGCACATGAAAATCATTTAAGATTGTTTTCTAGATCAGAATATCAAGGAACAGGCTATTTTAGATCCAGTGTTTTGCAAAGAGACAGGTACCTAGAAATTCTATTTGTATCATCTCCAGCACTGAAAAATTAATCTCTTTGCTTGTGACATGTGCTCTTGCAATTTTTCATTCAGAATTTTTCTCCAGATAATTAGACCAGCCAGTGGTGATTAAAACAATGGTTTTCACATATGTTGCACACAGTGACATCAGTTCTTGTGCAACATTCATTTGGATCATTGCCAGGAGAAATTGGGTCATGTTGTTTCATTCAGTTGTTGGCAAATTATAACAATAGAGCATGCTTTCATGGCGCTGCATTCTCTGAAACAGCAAGATTTAAAAGGCCAGAAATTTTTACACAAACCACAGCAATTTACTGCAGAACATTTGAGACCATTCTTATTCTGAATCCCACTATTGATGGACACTGACTGGGTTGGGTACCAACTCACTTTTCATATTAAAACCTTTTTAACATGGATTCTTCAGCGGTTTTCTCATGGAATGAATTAGTGCTACACATCAGGTGCCTCATGCAGATCAATCACACTGAGGACCCATGGAGAGGGGGACACTTGTCCCTGCACCCTATCCAACTCAGTGGGGTTCCTCAATCGGCATTCACAGGAATCTTCAACATTCTGCCTGTTGTAGCTCTAGCTAGGTATCTGTACATGGACTGCCTTGAGTAACTGTCACCCAGCTCCTTGCTGGCTAGTGATTTCTACTTTGCCTTTCAGTGTGCAACTGGCTGCAGCTTTAGGGAGATCACTGATATCCTGTATTCCATGACAAATATTTCCCTTCAGCAGAGTTGCTCAGTCTATTTAAGAACACTAGAACATAATAACAACTAGGGAATAGGAGTCGGCCAGAAATGTAGACGTTACAACATGATGACCTCTCATTCTTCATAACTCCAACGAGCAGCTGTGCTTGCACTTGCTTGGGTCACTATATTGATCACTATAGCATCTGGATTATTCCAGACAGCAGATTCTTGCCTTCACTTTCGGCATGCAACTCAAACAGGCTCAACCTCCTCACATGTTCCAAATTAAACAAGTCCATTATCCCATGGACTTATCAAAGTGTTGGGCAGCATGTAAGCAGGCCGTTACGCTGATTGTCTCTATGCCTACCATAACACACTCATTGATAGTATTCCTATCTCATTCCATTTTGTTCTCCCATCAATTTCCCACAGACTCTACTCCCATTTACATATGGGGACAGTGGTTAGTTAACCTTCCTTACCCATGTGCCTTTATGATGTGGAGGAAATTAGATCTCCAGTATGTAGTCACAGGCAGAACATGGAAATTCCATACAGATAGTACCCAAGGTCAGAATCCTCACTGGCTCTGTGAGGATACAGTTCTCCTTGTTGCACTATGTCACCAGATACATCTCCCAAATTAAATAAACAGACTAGAACTGTACACAGTATCCCAGCTGCAAATTTTCTGGACCCATGGATTGCATTCCTATAGTTCAAGTTATCCTTAAGAACCTAGAATGGTTCAAAAATATGAAGAGCTGCTACTCTCTAAATGTATGTTTTCACTGACCATGATCTACCTTCATGATTGAAGCCACACTTAGAGGGAGCTCACATGACTCTCTTATTCTTGCGTGTGCCCAAGTTCTTCCATATTTCAGCCCCGGCACCATCAGTCTTTGAGACACTCCAGGAGGAGGAGGAGCAAGTACTGCAGTACTTGGCATTGTTCCCGTTATGCCTCTGCACTCAACAATTTATAATAGCAATGTAATTTACAGTCAGTATCTTTGTTAAATATGCGTTCTGTGATTGCTTGATTACATTCAATTTTCATCGTAGTTTTCAGTTCTTTAGCTATGCAGTTGAACCAAGTCTAGAAGTAATTCCCCATGAAATACCAAGCTGAGAGGTTTTTTGTTCCCTGTTCAATAATCTTTTTTGGATATCTGTATCAATCAAACTATATTGCAGACATAGACCAAATTTATGCCAGGAATGCCCAGCACCTACAAGCAGTTCTAAAATTATGGCATCAGTGTGCAATGAAGTACATATCCATCTTTGCAAACAACATTGCTAATGTAGAGTACTGACAAAGTTTTGAGATTTTTTTCCATATTATAATTTAACAAAGGTTTGAGAATGATGCAAAATAGGAATAATTTCAATTAGTATGAACCATTTCAAACTGGTGAACTTGAACATTGGGGACATTCATTTCATGAATTGAACAAAATGAGCAGGATCTCCAAATAGCTGATGTTCCCAATATCGGGTTTCATCTCTTCAGAACTGTTTGCAAACAATACATTAGCTCATATTACCTTTTGCAGTAATAGATGTGGAGCAAGTATTGACTGTGGCATCATGTTTGTAACAATGCCCAGGTTTAATTTGAATCTTCAGAAATAGAACAGGGTCAGGGGAGACAAATTTACTTTGTTTCTCTTAATGCCTTAAGAGAATTTGTTGTTCATTCCATGAAGGGAAGTTGTGCACCTGCCTGAGACTGGCTATCAGTGGTTTATGGTAGCATTAGGGATATCTGTGCTTTCAGGCACAAAATAAATGAGAGAATAATGTAATTTTCAAACTAGCAGCATTATAGGATCCATTGAGGCATTCTTTATAAAGTGCTGCACCGGATGAATGAATTTATCAGTTTTAGATTGTTCACATTTGAAAGAATGAACCATTTTAATCAAGGACCCAAATTTATCAATCAAAATGAAAATTGCTACATAAACATAATATAACATTCTTTAGCAACACGGAAAAAGCTGGAGGAGCTCAGCAAGTCAGGAAGCATCTATGGAGTGGAATAAATGGTCAATATTTCTGGCTGAGACTCTTCATTGGGACTGGAAAGGAAGAAACTAGAATAAGGTGGGGGGGGGGAAGGAAGGAGTGCAGGCTGGCATTGGTAGGTGAAGCCAGGTGAGGGGGAAGGTGGGTGTGTGGAGTGGGTGAGATGAAGCTGGGATGGGATAACTAGAAGAGGTAAAGGGACAAAGAATGAATCTAATAGGAGAGGCCAGTGGACCATGGAAGAAAGGGAAGGAGGAGGGGAATGAGTGGAGATGATGGGCAAGTAAGCATGAAGAAAAGTGAGAAGGTAAACAGAAAGGGGAATAGAAAAGGAGAGGGAAGAAATTACTGTAAGTTGGAGAAATTGATGTTCATGCCATCAGGTTGGAGGCTTACCCAACCAGTATGAGGTGATGATCCTCCAACCTGAGTTTGGCCTCATTGTGGCAGTAGAGGAGACCATGGAAAGACATGTCAGAATGGGAGTGGGAAGTTGAATTGAAATGAATAGCCAATGCAGTGGACTGAGCAAAGGTGCTTGACAAAGTAGACCCCAATCTCAGTCAGTCTCATCAATGTAGAGGAGGCCACACCGGATGCAGTAGATGACCCCCAGAAGATGCTCCGGTGAAGTGTTGCTCACCGCGCAGGACTGAATGCAAGAGAGCAGATGTAGGAGCAGGTGGAGAGCCAGAAGGGACATTAGTGGGGAGAAGGGGGTTGGAACAAGTGGGCAAGGGAGTCACGTTAAGTGTAATCCCTATGGAAAGCAGAGGGAGATGGAAGAGAAAGAACTGCTTAGTGGTAGGTTCCTATTGGAGATGGCGGAAGTTACCAAGAACGGGGTGTTGGATTCGGAGGCTGTTGGAGGTGGTAGGTAAGGACAAGCGGATCCCTATCCATGTTGTGATGACAAGAGGAGACAGGAATAATATTCATTAAGGGCGCTAATCCCTCAGAATTTTCCTGATCATCTTTGCTGGCCTTCCTCACAAGGCATAGTCCCAACCATACACCTACGTGTTTTCTGCCCCACTAGTAAGACACTGCTCATGGGGATTGCCTACTCAGGGTAACTGAAATAAATACCTGACTTGGAAGAGACAGCTTATGCACAGTAGTGGTGAGACCATTACCTGAGAAACAGTGAAGAGAGGCAAAATACTTGTGCCCAAAGTGATGCTGGTGTTTTCTTGGTCTTGGTGTCAGTGCTACTCTCTTAGTTTGGGCAGTTACAGGTTATTTGCTGCAGCCCAAATCACGGAGCTATTTTCAAAGTTTCTGGGCCTATGTGAATACCTGGAATCATACCAAGAAACACAACAAATTGAATCCTTTGGGAGCTATTGTCTACTTCCCAGTGAGACCCATTTCTTCCTAACTGGCATTTCTTTTTATCCCTAAAGAAAAACAATTTTCTACCAGGTAACAATAAACAGTTTCTGGTTTATAATCTCCGATTTCTGTTATAACAGCAATTAGTTATTGGGTAGTAGTAACTGAGGCTCTGATGTTGAAAGAAATTGAACAGTCTCAAATTTTGAGTGATCACCAACACTACTCACATCAGCTTTTGAGGGAGCTTTGATATTAACTGGCCCAGGATTTGTATATTCCCTCCACTGAGAAATGACATACATCTGCCTCCGTTGATAATTCTTAGCTTGCATGGAGGTAGTTCTCTATGCATCTTATCATTTCCTGCATTCCATCAGCAGGATAGATGCTGTGCAATGTTTTTCTAGTCTAAACTTAATCTCACCTATGTAGAGGAGGCCGCATTTCAATCACTGAATACAGTAGACCAGATTGAAGGGGATACATGTGCACCTCAGCCAGAAGAGCTGATTGGGACTCTGGATGATGGTGAGGGAGGATGCGAAGAGACAAATGATGCACTTGCTACAATTGCAGGGGAAAGTGCTAGACCAAAGACCAGTGAGTCACAGAGCAAGTGGTCCTGTGGAAAATATAAAGTGGGAAGGAGGGGAAGATGCGACAGGTATTATCCTATTGATACTGTTCCTAATCTAATTTTACTTTCTTCTCAATTTGACTGTTAAGTATTGGTTTTCTCTCCAAGTGAAGAATGTATCTCTGATTTAGCATCTTCAGCCCTTAGCAGTTATCAATCAGACTGATGTGCCCTTTTCCTTCTCCTCTTCTATCTTGGGTGTTTTTCATGAATGTACAGGGAGTGGTAAATTATGGACCTCTCTTGAGAGCAAGCAATAATAAAGACCATAAGAAAAAACAGTGTGCAAGATTTGCACCTGCATATTAACTAAAGTTAGATTGGAATGTGAAGGATCAAATTTCTTTGTGGAGCAAGGTCTCCATACAAACTTCGTGGACCTTGATCACTTCAGCAAATGGGGGGTGAGGTGGTGGTTTGCTTGGATTCGAGTGTCATGTATTTGTACAGATACTTCTTGCTCATTCAGGTGAAAGGATCATTGGAATGAAAGTTGTAAAGGGACAGCCAAAGCAAGTAATGTGTTTTGGTGTTTGATGGCAGCACAAGGAGGTGTAGTTCCAAGTATAAACTGTCTGTTGAGTTCATGGAATCATTTCGCTTAACATAGTTCAGAGTCCATTTTTTCCAATTCCATCTCCTGTAAATTATGGCCTACATTATTTATAACAAATTTACATTTCCTTAAGAAATAAAATTCTCCAGGAAAAACATGATCTAAGAAGAGAAGTTAAATATAATGAATGTGTGCTTTGAGAAAAGAGTTTAGTTTTTTTTAAATCTATTGAACGAAGGGAACAGGAGGATTTTGAGATCTAGTAAGAAATGACCAAACAATTGACAGAATGAAAATAGACTGAGGATTTGAGAGGAAACCAGAAAGAATGTATGTGGAATTGTAGGCTACTTCAGGGTTGGGGGTGGGGAGGGGGGGGGGAGGGGAAGGAAAAGATTAATGAAAGTTAAAGTGTTTCTTGCAGGCAAAAAAGAGAAGGAATTATAATAGAGATTGAAGATCTGTCACGTGTATTAAATAAATTAATATTTTTGGGATATAGTGCAGAACGAAGAATTGTGTGAATGAAGATTTTTTTGTTTCCAATGTTGAGTACTTGTATTTATTTTAAATGAAGTCTCCTGAGAAGGAATTAATAGGCTGCTGCCTCTACAATGCCTGATAAACAACGTATTAGAGTATGAAAAATGTGAGTAGTCAGTGAATTAGGCTTGACCTTCCAAAATATGGTAGCTTTCAGAATGTTCCACAGGTTCACTACTCACAAAATGTGAAAGAGAGAGAGTGTGTTACTGGAGACCAGTTAGCCTGAGAGCAATGGAAGTGAACATGATGCATTCTGTAATTGCAGGCATCTGAGCACTTTAAAAAAATAAATCATGATATTAATGCGAAGGATCTGAAACTTTAGGAAAGAATTTTTCTCTTTGACAAATCCTTTGAATTTTTGAGGTTGTAAGAAGTGGGACAAATAAGAGAGAAACAGTGAAAAAAGATTATTTGTATAGCACCATTGAGATCCTCAAGTTGTGCAGAAGCACTTCACAGCAAATGACATCAGAAGCATGATTAGTATTGTAGAAAGTGTTCTCACAGCAAGTTCTCATGATTTGCAACACGCATATGATCGGTTGGGATGATTAATGGTTAAGTATTAGCCCGACTGCCAGACGTAGAACAGAGAAGAAAACAGGACCCAGTTTAACGGCACACTCTGTGATACAAACCACCTGTGCAGTACTCCCACCATACACGTGCAAAGTCTCATCCTAGACTTGTGCTTCAATTCCTGAAGTAGGACGTGAAGCCACAAACAACTGATGTGGAGGTTGGAGTACAAGTTGACAACCATTGGACATGATAAATTGCATTCTCTTTGCCATTCAGGTGGTTCCTCATAAGACTGAGTGCTGTGGGACTATATTAGAATTCACTGAGGTTTGTTTATTGGATAGATTAGAAATAAATGGGTTATTTGCTAATGACTGGGTGCTCAAGAAACTATGCTTAGGTTTCTGCTATTTACTACTTTTATTGATATGAGGATAATGGTTATAATATTCCTTTTTAAAAATGCAGAGTTGAATAGAAAGCAAGTTAAAGGGAGTTTGCAAAAAGATACAGGTGGACTAAGTGAGAGGGCAAGAATGTGGCTAAAGAATGCCAAGTGGAGCAATGTAAAAGTTGTCAGGAAAAGTTTTAAAAGTGGTTTTTTAAAAAATGATGGGAATATATTGGCATTCAAAAGAAACGGGGAGCTTCTTTATACAAATTCTAGAAAGTAATCATGCAGAACCTCAGGCAGTTAGAAAAGGAAATGGTCGGCACAGTGGTAGATCTGCTGCCTCAGCCTCCGTGCCCTGTGTTTAATCCTGACCTCTGGTGTTATCAGTATAGAGTTTGTATGTTCTACCTGTGGCTCTGTGGGTTTCCTCCCACAATCCAAAGATCTGCAGTTTGGCTGTTGCAAAGAGCACTTAGTACATTGAGTGCAGAATCTGGTAGAGTGGCAGAGGTGGGGAAAATAAAATGGAATTGGTGTAAAAATCAGTGTTTGATAGCTGATACGAACTTGAGCTAAAAAAGCCTGCTTCCTTATTCTATCTCTCTGACTGACCCTGACTATTAAAGGATTTTACGTACTTAAAAGGAAACACATCAAAGGTCACTGGGTAAATGAGTGAGGAAGATTGTCCTGAGGGAGATTAAAAAGCCAGGGCTTCATTCCTTTGAATTTAGAAGCATGTAAGGGAATTTCATTGAAGTAAATACACCTTTATGCAATTTGACTGAAGTGGTTTAAAAGAAGATGCTTTTTAACTTGGAAATTTACAATCGCAGGTCATTCATAGAATTGAGGATTGATCATTTAGAATTTATGTAAGGAGAATTTATATATTCAAATATTATGAATTTTTTGAATGGTATTTTCCAGAAAGCTGTGAATGCTCAGCCATGGAGTATATTTGTGATATTGCTAAACATTTTAAACATTGCTTAATAATCAGTTGGAATGTGATAATTATTATATGAAATCACAATAAGTGATGTCCATAAGTTTTATTTCCTTGTACCAGGAAATACGAAAACGAGTTGCTTAGTTGTAACTTGTGTCCTTTATCTAGCCAAATGCAGATTGTGCAGATGATGTAACAACGGATTACGAAGGATCCATGGGAGGACCACCAACGAATCAGATTACAGGCGCAAGTGATGTGACCGTGAATGAGAGTTTGGTTGGCTTTGATCCTCCTATTCGAACCGTTGGGGTTTCACAGACAATTCAGGACAATGAACCTCTTCAGCAAGTAGATGAGATTGTTACTGCTAGCAACAGTAAGTTGCCTTTTTACTTATAAATGGAAAAGTTTTTTTAAAAAAAAGCACCCTTTCAAGTTTGATGCTGGTTCCCCTAATCCCTTCTCTTTTGATGCTGCTGCCAATTACTCCACGTAACCACCTGCCCCCACCCACTCCAACTGTAGAGGATTTAGGAGAAGAATACTAGGCAACAAATTTTAGTACTTCAGCCAAAACTTTATTTTACTGCAGTGAGACAATTTAAAAAAATGTCTTTTCTCCATGACATCATTGGCATTCCTATGCAATTTTTAGGATGTATTGGAATTTCCAGACAAAGGTGCTATACATAATGATGTCCAGTTTATATAATCACCTAATTTGTATTCTATTGCTTTAGCTATTTATCCACCTAAATATCCTGCTGTTGTTGATTGCTGTTCTGTATTGATCACTGTTCAACGTGGGTTGGTCATTGCTGTGCATTGATTGGTGATGTTTAGTGTCATATTTTCAAATTATGTTCATTTTGAAGTTTTGCTATTTCTGTGTTGATCATATTCTCTTTGTAATACATTATACTTATCTAATTTAACTTAATTATCATACATTTATAGTGTTAGAAATTCATGTATCCTGCTTTCATTTTTAATGGACACAATGAACTTAGTCACAGCATGAAATAGATGTTACCACCATTCATCTCACCACTAGTACTTAAATGCAGCCTACACTTCGTAAATGCATCAGGTCAACTTGACTGCACACAAATAGAAGATAATTTGGGATTTGTCCAATAGAAGAGTAGTTCTATGGGGTTCATCTTTCTCAAAGCACACTGTGGGTAGTAGATGCTTGCTGGAGAAGGTAATATGTCATAATTCACCACAAGGCAGAAAAACATTCTGCTAAACTGCTTGGTAACATGAGAACTGGTGAGATTATTCTTGGCATATAAGTGCAATGCAGATACCTGAGCAAGTTGTCTGGGGAAAAAAGACGACTTTCAATATCTAATTCTTACCATCTTTACTCAGCCTGCACTTCCTCAACTCCCACTCTTCTCAATTCTGATAAATATGGAGCATTACACACAGGAACTGGGCAGTGTGGTAAGATGGTCTAGCCAGCCAAAAGAACTAATGACTGGCCTCTACAGTTCTGTTAGGGTCAGGGTGCCTTCAAAGACAAATCCTTGCATGCCACTGAACATTGGACAATCTGCCAGCAGGCTTGCATTCAATGACATAAGGCATAAAATATTCCAAGAGTTTAGTTTGCATTAATCTGCATATTAATTAATAAGCCATCATCCATTGACTGTATGGTCTGTTCTGTGAACAGCATATGAATGAACCTTCTGCTGATTGGCTATCAGTTTCACTAGATCTAGACAGATCCAGGGAGTAGTTTCATCTTCACATACTCTTTGCAGGACCTGTATGCAAATAGTGTGGAAAGGGACTTTCAGGATGTTGGTTAATTTTGTTCTCACCCTGAACTGAGAAATTGGAGAAGCACAGCTGTGTGTCTAACAATAGTTCCAGAATGATTCTAACGTTATATCCTTGGGATGACAGCCCTTGCTAGCTTCTAGCCATTAGTGGTTCAAGGTCTGCATTTTATTCTTTAACAATTAAAGAAAATGTTTTAAGTGCTTTGTTATAGGGCTGAAAGTGAGAGAAAGAGGAAGAAATTAGGTTATTCATATTAGTACCATTCAATTATCTTTTTAATGTGTTGCAATGAATACATAAAGATATTTTGATTTTTCTCTTTGCTGCTGTTCCCTGATATCACTGGCAAGATCAAGAACTTTCTGCCTTGGAAATAGCTGACCTTTACGTAATGATAATGTACTAATAAGATTCTGCTGGCAGACTTTGTGTAGCTTTTCCTACTGAAAAAATAGTATAGATATTTTACATTAAAAGGTACGCTGGAAAGTATTTACCAGTGAATTCAAATGTAAAACAATTTACAAGCAGAATGGGAAAAGAAAAGAGAAGATGGAGAGAGGAAAGGCAGAAAGAAAGATGAAAGATTGTGTCCTGTGACTGACACAAAACATTAAATGCAGTGATACATGTACTTTATTAGGTTTGTGTCATGAGTTCAGATTGCAGTAGTTAAGCTTTGTGGCTTGTTTGAAAAATCCACAAAGACACTTTTAATGATTGCAATGCCTTTTGGCTTTTAGTTCTAATCTGGGTGCAAAAGGTGGACTTTTTCTTGTTCTTTTGAAGTTTTCTTTGAAGGCTAGATACCGTCATATAATGCACCATAAACCAGTATGATGAATAAAATCCGAACTTCAAAATATACACCTTGCTTAATTACAATCCATTTGTTGCTTCTGTACAATGCAACTTGTCTTAGATGTTCTTATTTTGACATTCATACTGCTTGCTTTGCTGTTTCATGAGATCTTTAATGTATTGGAATACTTACAAGAAGAGATAAACATAAATCTACAAATCCTTTAGAAAGCTTTAGACTTGCAGGATCGTTAATCGCTGCTAACCATAACACTGGAACCCTAATTCAAACCTATTTACAATCTGTGGTCGTGGAATTTCATTTAAGCTGAAGGTAATTAGGTACTATGCACTATGAAATGTGCTTAGTCAATTTGAAAGTAAATGTTTAGATTTGGAACATATACCGTAGATTCCGGATTTTAAGCCGCTACTTTTTTCCCACATTTTGAACAGCTTTGAACTCTGCGGCCTTTAATACGGAGCGGCTAATACATGGTTTTTTTTTCATGCCGCCAAAAACATTTTGCCTCGTAACAGTAGACCAATAAAATTGATGAGTAGTTCACAGAGGTCCAATGAAATTGTACGATAAATCAAGCGCACTTTCACAATTAAATTATTGTAAATCAGTCATTTGTACTCACCCTCATCAACATGGAAAACACTCGAAGAAAAGCATTGTGCTGCCTTTATGGCAGTTATTTAGTTTATAATATTTTCGCTTAGTAATTCATTTGTTAGTTAAAGTTAGAACTGTTTTAACTATATTTGTTTTCTGTACTACATCGCGGGATGCTATGACATCACACCCGGTTTCGCCGCGTCTTGTGGGATACCGGTTTGCGATAAACGGGAAGGAGGGGGGCGAGCGGCTGAGCGAAAACGCTGCTTTTAAGTTAAAGGCGATCAATAACTTTTCCTGGTAGGCTGCAGTATATATATTTTTTACCAGTCATTAGGAGATATTGGAATGTTGTTCAGTAAAGAAGTATACGCAACGTATATTTAAAAGTAGCCGCGTTACAGGCACGGTTCGAAAAAAAGCATTTGCAATATGTATTTGTTTATGTTACCATATGGATTTAATTAAAAGTTAAAAAATCCTCACGTGTAATATCTTTCTGTGTAAATATCTCATATTACAACGTGGGACACCTGCGGCCGAAAATCCGGTGCGGCCTAAAATCCGGTGCGGCCTGTACAAGTAAAAAATTGATTTTATTTCTAAAATTAGAGCCAGCGGCTTTTAATCAGGTGCGCTCTGTAGTCCGGAATCTACGGTAATAGAAATCATATAAAATCATTAGGAGTATACAAAAGCCAAATGATTTTCCCTGGCAAGTTTCCCTGAGAATTCCATATACTTCTAAAGCTGAGTAAAATGACAAATTTACAAAATCTATTCCCAATATTAAATCAAATGTTGCGAGAGTTGGAGATTTTAAGGTTTCTAAATCTTGTTATCTCAAACCAAGTACAGTCATCAGTTAAAGTAAGGAAATAATTGGATCAAGTGGTAATAGGAAAGGAATGAGGGCAGAAGAGGATAACGAAGTGAGGTAGATACTACAAGAAGAAAGGTTGATGGCAGTAAACATAGCAGGAGAACAGCTTAGGGGTGTTGGTGCTTCAGTTCTTGTGGGATGGGATGAGGATCATGGTGTGGTGTTATCAACTATAGTTGAGTTGCACCGTTCCTAAGCTACTGCAACAGAGGAACTTGAAGAGGCTGCAAATCATCAATGTCCTGGGATTTCAACATTGTAGTTTGGATTCTTAAGGCGTTGGTGAGAAACTATTCCTGAAGGAAAATGCAGTCAAGGATAATAACTTGAATTATTAAGTTCAAATAAACATGTTCGGTTCACAAAAGTGATTCAAAATGTTTAATTTGTATAATCAGAGCCACTGCTAAATCAGTAGTACCTGAACACAAGTGGTCCAATATCCTTGCAGGCAGGTTTGTTCAAGCAGTTGGGGAGGGTTTAATCTGATTTCGCAAGGGGATGGGAACTGGAGTGAAAGGGCTGAGGAATAGGGCTGTTGGTTTACAAGCAGAAGCAGTGTGTAGTGAGATTGTCAGGAGGGACAGGTAGATGATAAGGAAAAATTGTAATCAGTGGGATGAGTTGCACTGTAAAAGGGGGGACAGAATTGAAAAGGGTGTTGCATACAGGACTGAAGGTATTATATTTGAATGCATGCAGTTTACAGAATTGCTTAGATGATAGGGAAACCTCCTGAACAGTGAAAGGCCTTGACAGAGTGCATGTGGAAAGAATGTTTCCTATGGTGGGAGTGTCTAAGATCAGTCTCAAAATAGAGGGATGTCATTTTAGAATGGAGATGAGGAGGAATTTCTTTAGCCAGAGAGTGGTGAATCTGTGAAATTTGTTGCCGCAAGCAGCTGTGGAGGCTAAGTCTTTATGTATACTTAAGACAGAAGTTGATAGACTCTTGATTGGTCAGGGATGGCAGAAGATTGGGGCTGAGAGAAAAAATGGAACAGCCTTGATGAAATGTTGGAGCAGACTCAATGGGCCAAATGTTTTAATTCTGCTCCTATATTATATGGTCTTATGATCTTGTAGCGAAGTTAGAGATTGGCAGTATGACATTGCGGGCATCACTGAGTTGTGGCTGAAAGATTATAGTTGGGAATTAACATCCAGGGATACACATTGTGTTGAAAGGACAGACAAGTATGCAGAGGAGCTGATATGGCTCTGTTGGTTTAAAAAAAATGAACTTCAATCCTTACAAAGGAGTGACAAACAATCACAAGATGTAGAATCCATATCAGTAGAGTTAAGGAACTTCAAAGGTAAAAAGACCCTGATGTGAGTTATGTACGAGTCTCCAAACATTAACCAGGATGTGGGCTATAAATCATAACAGGAGATAGGAAAGTCTTGTCGAAAGGACAAAGTTACAGTGGTCATGGGGTTTTCAGTATGGAGGTAGATTGTGAAGATCAGGTTGGTGCTGGATCCCGAGAGAGAATTTGTAGAATGCCTACAAGATGGCTTTTTAGAGTAGCTTGTAGTTGAGCCCACTAGGGGATCATCTATTCTGGATTGGGAGTTGTGTAATGAACCACACTTGATTAGGAAGCTTAAGGTAAAGGAAACTTTAGGAGACCGATCATAATATGATAGAATTTACCCTGCAGTTTGAGAGGGAGAAACTAAAGTTAAATGTATTTGTATTACAGTGGAGTAAAAGAAATTACAGAGAAATGAGGTGAACTCCTGGCACAACAATAGCCTTATAATGATAAATGATAAACATAATACTTCCTTCAAAGTACATCTAGATGTTTACCAATATTAAGAAAGCTTAAGACTCTCTGATATTGCTGTTTCAAGGGCAAATGAAGAGTGGATGGAGTGGATGTCTTTCTATTGTATACTTCAAGTCAAAATCCAAATTGAACCGCTCAGTAATTGATGTACAAACAGTTTACAAATAGGAAGTGATGTTCATTCAAAATGAACAGCACCCCTAGAGGCCAGAACATTTACATTTTGTCTTCATTTTCAGTGTATGCTAAAAATGTTTGCTTGGTTATCAGCCTTTTGAAATTCACGTACATCGTGTGGGTGCTTTTATTAAGTTATAATTTGTTATATGTGTTTTTTTGGCCAGTTAATACAGGACCTTAAATTTTCAAACTGAGTAAGACCATAAGATAATGTTTTTGTTGTTTTCTGTATTTTCCTTGCAGAGCATGGTGTGCGTGCTATGTTGTTGCTGGATTGCATGTCGACACTTAAAGGCTGTCCCCAGCACA
Organism: Hemitrygon akajei; assembly: GCF_048418815.1. Classification (NCBI taxonomy): domain Eukaryota; kingdom Metazoa; phylum Chordata; class Chondrichthyes; order Myliobatiformes; family Dasyatidae; genus Hemitrygon; species Hemitrygon akajei. The sequence goes on along the minus strand of NC_133127.1, from coordinate 66,314,541 downwards.
TCCTTGGGTGTGTTGTTTGTTAATGCAAAACAACACATTTCACTGTATGATTCAATGTATGTACATGTGATAAATAAATCTGAATCTATAATTTTCCTGTCTTTTCTTCCCTTCGTAAACTGGTGTTTTATATTTGTACCCTCCCTGACTCCAGTGATTTCAACTACCTCTTTCAGGACTCTGGCATGTAGTCCACCTTGCCCTGGTGATTATCCACATTCAAGCCTTTCAGCTTCTTCAGTACCTTCTCCTTAATAACAGCCACTCCATTTGCCTCTTTCCCCTGACAGTCTGAAATGTCTGTCAAATTACTGGTGTCTTCGGCTGTGAAGACTGGCACAGAATACCCACTCAGTTTTTTAGGCATTTCTTTGATCCTCATTACTACTTCTCTGACATCATTTTCCAGCAATCTAATATCCAATCTTGCATCTCTCTCATCCTTTATGTATTAATAGTTGGGTGTATAAAGGGAGGATGGGAAGATAAATACAGGGCCCTGGTGAAGGACTTTGTCAATGGTGCAAGCTGAATCATCTGCAGTTCAACATCAGTAAGACACAGGATATAATGGTGGACTTTAGGAAGACTAAGCCAGCACTGCTTCCTGTTACCATTAATGGTGAGGACATGGATGTGGTGAGGACCTACAAGTACCTGGGGGTGGACCTGGATGACAGACTTGAGTGGAGCACCAACACAAAGGCTGTGTACAAGAAGGGTCAGAGTCACCTCTGCTTCCTGAGGAGACTGAGGTCCTTTGGAGCATGCAGGCCGCTCCTTCAAATGTTCTACCAGTCTGTTATCACTGGTGTAACAAGGGTGATACCAACAGGGTCAATAAACTGATTAGAAAAGCTGGCTCTGTTATAGGAGTCAAACTGGATACACTGGAGGCTGTGGTAGAACAAAGTACCCTAAAGAAAATCTTGGCAATTCTGGACAATGTTTCTCTCACTCTGTATGCCATCCTGGCTGACCAGAGAAGCACTGTTCCAAAGAATGCTGTATGAGGTCATTCTTGCCCTTGGCCATTAGGCTCTATAATGAGTCAACCTGTAGCCAGGGAAGTGATTAAACCCTCTCCCCCTCTCCCCCCCCCCCCCCCCCCCCATTAGACTGTGGTAACTTATTCTTGATTATTTCTACTTCTAATATTTACATCTGTACACTTGCAATGCTACTGTAACATTAATTTCCTTTGGGAACAATAAGGTATCTATCTAAAAAAAATTATGCAATCCATTATTGTTGGTTAGTTTATCCTCATATTTTATCTCCTGTTATTGCTTTTTTTAGTTAAGGTTATTGATTTGAATAAATTATTTGTTTTACACCGAATAGATAATGTGAACTTGTGCATAAAACTTGCGCTACAGCCTTTTATTTTTAAATTAACATGATTCTGACATTCTGGGAGTTGGGTCCTCCCCTGGCAGGTGCATTTTTACATCGCATGATGTTATTTGAAGAGGGTAGGAGATACTGTGGAATTGCTATGGTATTTTTGGGAACTGAGAAATAATTATTCAGATTTTCCCCACAGGCATTTAATTGATTATAAGTGAATACCAGAATAGAATGGATGATGTATGACCTGTCAAAGCTGGGAACCTGATGAGTTGCTTTTCCTATTTTTATTCCATGTTTTATGAATGCATTTCCATCAAAATTATAAACCAAAGGACAGAAAATCAATGACAAATATTTTTTTCAGAAGTTACCTTTCTCTCTGATGGTTGTGAATAACTTGTTAATTCTCTGACCACTTGCACAATGTTTTAAAAACTCAATTGTGTGTCTGCAGCTCACCTTTGAAATCTTGCTTCAGCCTTCTCTGTGTGTTGAGATTCAGTGCAAGCATACAACAGAATGTGTACAATCAATTGCCAGCAGCTATCATAAATTCAGAATTATATTTCATACTCTTCATACATTATTTAACCAGTGATGCAACAATATGATTGATGCATGGTAGACTTCTCCACTTCTCAAAATCAATTGATTAGGCACCTCTGTGAAAGCAGGCATTTCCGGTCAGAATAGTTCTAATTAAAAAGCTGTCAGTCTGAAATTCTGAAATCAAACCCAAAAATTTGGAGAGACAGAGAAGAAAGTGTTTGTGAGAGTGATTTTCTGGAAATTGAGATTTAGCCTGAAAGTATAATTTAAAACTTCACAGTATTTAAAAGTTTAATTTGAATTATTAATCACCGTCAAATCAGTAGCCTTGGATATATATGCATTACAAGTTTTGTAGCTTGTATTCAAAACAAGATATCCTCCTATTTAGTATGAGCATTACCAGAGCAATCCACCAGTTTAAGATGAAAGTATGGCATCTGGTTATTCCTATGCATTGAACTTTTAAAGTTCTCATTTTTGTATTTTAGTTCCTTCCTTGCATCTCTTTTTCCTAGTAGCGTACCAAACCTGGAACCTTCCAAGAATTCTTCCCACCTACTTATCTGTGATTTTAGCTTTGGAATTCTCTTCCCTAAATGTCACTGCATCCTCTTCTTAAATATACACTCTCTAAATCTATCATCTGTTCTAAAATTTACTTCATAACCTTGCTTTTTCTTTCTCTGACAAAGCTTTTGTGTTCAGTTTTGGACTATTTTATTACATTGAAATATGCTTCATAGTTGCAGAGGTGCTAGAAATCTGAAGTGAAACACAGTACCCTGTCCCCTGTAAAGATGCCATTACCTTTTCTCAAATCCTTTGTCTGTTTCTGGGATGAGGCTTTCCTTTCCAGCACATCAGAAGTGTCCTCCTTCAATGAACAGGGATTCCCTTCCTGCACCATTGATGCTGCTCTCATCTGCATCTCCTCCATTTCCCGGATATCGGTGCTCACCTCATTTTCTTACCACCTCAACAGGGATAGAGTTCCTCTTGTCCTCATCTCCCACCCCACAAGGCTTCCCATATAACACATCATTCTCCACAACTCACACCATCTTCAGTAAGATCCTACCACCAAAGATACCTTTACCTCTCCTCCCCCCACTCTCCACTTTCCACAGGGTTCACTTGGTCTGTGATTCCCTTGTCTATTTGCCCCCTCCCTACTAATCTTCCTCCTGGCACTTATCCTTGCAAACTGCAGAAATACTATACCTCCCCATTCACCTCCTCCCTCGCCTCCATTCAGAGCCCCAAATAGAACTTTCAGATGAGGCAGTGCTTCACCTGTGAATCTGTTGGGGTCATCTACTGTATCCAGGGTGCCTGATGTGGCCTCCTCGGCATTGGTGAAACCAGATATAGATTGGGGGACCGTTTTGTCGAGCACCTCCACTCCACCCACAAAAAGCAGAATTTCTCAGTGGACAGCCATTTTAATTCTATCTCCATTCCCATTTCAACACGTCAGTCCATGGCCTCCTTTTCTTCCACAATGAAGCCACTCTCAGGTTGGAGGAGCAACACCTCATATTCTGTCTAGGCAGCTTCCTGCCTGATGCAGTGAGTATGGATTTCTCCACCTTCTGGTAATTTTTTCCCTGCCCCTTCCCTCTTCTTCAATTCCCCTCTCTGGCCTCTTACCTCTTCTTCTTACTTGCCTATCACCTTCCCCCCCCCCCCCCCCCCACAGTGCCCCTGCTCCTTCCTTTTCTCCCATGGTCCAGTCTCCTCTCTTATCAGATTTCTTCTTCAGCCCTTTGCCTTTTCCACCTATCCCTCTCATCTTCTTAATTCATCACCCCTCCCCCACCCACTTGGCTTCACCTATCACCTTGTAGCTTGTCCATCCCCTCCCCCACCACCTTATTCTGGCATCTTCCCTCTTCCTTTTCAGTCCTGATGAAGGGTCTCGGCCTGAAATGTTGACAGTTTATTTATTTCCACAGATTGCCTGACTTGCTGAGTTCCTCCAGTGTTTTGTGTGTGTTGCTCTGGAAATACACAACCTGGTCAGAGGTTATGTATGGATAGCGAAACAGACTTAACATTTTAGATTAATGACTCTTCATCAGAACTATTCTGATTTAAAATGTCTGTTTTCAAAGAGCTGGCTGATCTATTGTGCATTTTCACTTTTTCATTCTTATTTTGTAATGTTAAACTGTTACTGTATAAGAAATTAAGCAGCCAGTTCTAATCAAATAATTGCAGATGCTTAAAATCTGAAATAAAAAGAAAATGTGCCCTGTAGGTAGGTGACCAAAACTGCACACAATACTCCAAATTAGGCCATACCAGCATCTTATACAACTTCAACATAATGTCCCAACTCCTGTACTTTGATCTACAAAAGGCCATGTGCCAAAAGCTTTTTTTACGACCTGATCTACCTGTGATGCCATTTCCAGGAATTGGGGATCTGTATCCCCAGATCCCTGTGTTCTATGGCTCTCCTCCATGCCCTACCGCTCACCATGTAAGACCTACTCTGATTGGTCCTCCCAAAGTGCAGCATCTCACACTTGTCTGCATTAAATTCCATCTGATATTTTTCATCCCATTTTTCTAGCTGGTCCAGATCCCACTGCAGACTTTGATAATCTTTTTCACTGTCTACTACACACCTAATCTTGGTATGTCACCAAGGACAATTACAAATTTCTACAGATATACTGTGGAGAACATTCTAACTAGCTGCATCACTGCCTGATTATGGGGGTAGGGCCACTGCACAGGATTGAAATAAGTTGCAGAGAATCGTAAACTCAGTCAGCTCCATCGTGTGCACTAGACTTTGTAGTATCCAGGACATCTTCAAGGAGCGACGCCCCAAAAAGGTGGCATCCATCATTAAGAGCCCCTGTCACCCAGGACATGCATGGTTCTCATTGTTACCATCAGGAAGGAGATACAGAAGCCTGAAGGCACACACTCACTGATTCAGGAACAGCTTCTTTGCCATCCGATTTCTGAATGGACATTGAACCCATGAATATTACCTCAAAACTTTTTTTTTATTTTTGTACTAATTTAATTTAACTATTGTATATACAGTATATTTACTGTAATTTGTTTTTCTCTATAATTATGTATTGCATTGTACTGCTGCTGCAGAATCACAAATTTTATGACATATGCTGGTGATATTAAATCTGAATGTGATTGGTGTCATCTGCAAATATGCTGATCCAGTTTTACCAAATTATCATCCAGATCTTTGATATAGGTGACGAACAACAATGATCTATTGTTGATCTATCAACCCAATTTGTTTACATTCATGAAGCATCAGACCTCTTCCTCAATCACAAGCACCATCAGCCATGTAACCTCTACTAAAAATGCATCTAGCCTTTATTGCTTGGAAGTGGAAATCTTGGAAGCAGACAATTTCAGTGTGAATGAATAATTAACATTTTCCACCACTTATGTCATCCTTGCTTATTGCAGGTGGCTATTTTCATAGACCTAGCAAGCTGTTTCTCAGTACAGGCTGTCCCTGGGTTATGACCACCTGACTTATGGATGTCCCTACATACAAACAAGCTCCCATAATATTGTTAAATTTTAAAGTCCATTGTTCCTATGAATGGCATAACTAGTTTCCTCATTCCACTTGCAATAATTATACTTTATTTTCATTTTATGTGCTTTAATAGTTCACGTTAAAATTTAAGTTTAATTGTCATTCAGCTGTACACAAATACCTATAAATATAGCCTACCGAAACAGCTTTCCTCTGGGGCCTGTCGTGGTTTCTCGTGCCCCACAAATGACCAAGAGACGCAGAAGATTCTTCAAGAAGGGTTAAACTTTAATTTGCAAATCAAAGCTGAGACAGTCATTGAGCTAGTCGCTGATTGCCCACCGATCCTCGGACAATCTCCTGGTCCAGTTGCATTAGCATATGTAATCGGTCTATAGTTGCGTATCACACGTACCACACGTACATCTTGCCACCATTGTTTCTACCAATTGACTTAATCATGTTCTAATCTACATCTCTTAGCTACCTCTCATTAACACACCATTGTCTTCTACATTCTTAAGATTTCATTCTCCTACTAAATTGAGTACATGCATATCAAATAGCAAGTTTCAAAACTGACTGTATAGTTTTGGTTACACAGCAAAATTTATACTTTTATACTCCAATAGGCCAAGGTGCAAAACACAGTACCAACAATCATACACAGCACAAGGCACATATACAACATATAAGTTAGCAGTAAATATACAGTCACAAAAAAAATCTAATATAGCCCCAGCCCCTGAGTGACATGTCCTGTAAATTGCTGATGCATTGATATCGTTGGCAAGAACAAGCCCTTACCAGACCGCAAGTGAACGTATGCACACATGCATGCATGTAATTCAGATTGTCTTCCACTGAGTGAGTACTGGAGGGCAGACCAATGGGTGGGGCCAGCCCCCAATCCAGCATGGATACCATGGCACACTGTCTCCAGCATTTCCCCTTCCAGGTGGCTGCAACAGGCAAGCTTGCAGCATAAGGCCTAGTCTGTGCTACAACTGAGGCCATGCAGCTCCTTTGCTGTCCGACAGGAACTTACATTCGGAAGAAAAACATCCGAGACAATCACTCGCTGTTAAGACTGCACACCTCCTTTGCGCACTGTCTCTGGCACCCTTCTAAAGTAGGCAGCAACACAGTCTGCACCATGTCCAGCAGTGTCTCGTGATCGTAAAAAGGACAAGCCACCTTTGGTTGGCCCCAGAGAGGCCGCTACGTCCGAGTGCACTGCCATCTTGCCAGAAGAGTGGCCCATTACAGTACTGTGGAAGTATATTTACTATATTGAGTGAATCCTGTGTGTTTTCCAACATGAACTAAAAATTCCTTATAGACATCTGGATAAACAGAACCACTACTCATTACCCAAGGGCAGTCTGTATCAGTAAGAGTGGATGTACAGATTGTTTTCTATGCTGTTATATGCTATCAAGTTTCATTGCTGAAAACTGTTATGGATTTACTATCTACTGGTCTACTTCATGTTAATGCTAACACAGCCAGAATCAGTCAGATTTACTATCACTTGCATACAGTATGTTATGAAGTTTGTTATTTTGCAGTAACGTAATAATAAAAACTACAAATTGCAGTAAGTATATACTATATTAAATAAATTAAATTAAGTAAGTAGTAGAAGAAGAGAGGAAAAAATACTGAGCTGGTGTTCATGGGAGTTTCATTGTCCATTCAGAAATCTGATGGTGGAGGGGAAGAACCTGTTCCTGAAAGCTAGAGTGTATGTTATCAGGCTCCTGTAGCTCCTCAATTTTGGCAATAAGAAGAGGGCATAAGCTGAGTGATGGAGTCCTTGATGATGGATGCCATCTTTTTGAGGCATCAGCTTTTGAAGGTAACCTTGGTGCTGGGGAGGCTCGTGCCCATGATGGAGCTGGCAAAATTTACAACTTTCTGCAGCTTTTTCCAATCCTGTGCAGTGCGCCTCCATACTAGATGCCGATACAACAACTTAGAATGCTCTCCACAGTACTTTTATAGAAATTTGCAAGTGTCTTTGATGACATACCAGTTCTCCTCAAACTCCTAATGAAATATAGCTGCTGTCGTGCCTGCTTTGTAATTGCATCAATATGTTGAGCCCAGGATAGATCCTCAGAGATGTTGACACCCAGGAACTTGAAACTAAACACCCTTTCCACTTCTGATTGCTCAATGAGGACTGGTGTATGATCCCTTGACTTCCCCTTCCTGAAGCCACTGTGAAGGATGGAAACAGTATTTACATTGCAAACTAATATTGTATGCACAAGTCCATGTACAAATTTCATGACTAAATCCTAACAACGGTGGTATTGTTTCTACACAGGTAGACTTCTAATGAATGTACTGGCTCCATGGTGTCTGTGTTATCCGAAGTGTATTTCACCTGACCTTGATGTTACTAGTGTTTGACAGCTGCCCGAAGGAAGCTGTAAATATAGCCCCTTATGTTTGTAGTTTATAATTTTTATCAAAGACTGAATATTTTTGAGTTTTTTAGTCAAATTGATATTAAAATAGGAACAACTTGATCTTTGTGGCTAACCACAGTCAAATTTCAAAGTATGGCAGAAACAAAGAGAGCTTTTACAATTTATCCTGAAGTATAATCAGGTGATATTTAAGGGTATTAAAATGACTGTTCCTTGTCTTTAGGCTCTGTATAATCTTTAACCATTTAATTATAATTTTTTGTATTTTCCTTTAACGTAAAAGTACTTCCAGCCTGTCGTCAATACCAGCTCTCAGCAATACCATTAATCTCTTCTCCCATATTTTCTTCTGTAACATATTCTCTTGTACATCTCAATCAAAACTTCCCCAGAATAATGTACAGGAGACAATCAACCTACTAACTGGCACATTTGTGCAGAGCTAAGATGTTATAACCTGGAGCAAAAAAAAACTGCTGAATAACTCCGGGTCAAACAGGATTTGTAGAGGCAAAGGGATGGTAAATATGTAGGGTTGAGACCCTATGGCAGGACTGTGTGGAGGGAAGATGGCTGGGATATAGAAGTGAAAGGAAGGGGTGAGACAGAAGCTGGTAGGTGGAACTATGGGGGGAGGGGGATGATGGACAGATGGAGCCGGGTTGGGAGGGGTAAGGTAGAGACAGAAGTTGTAGGTGATAAGTGGAAACAAATAATGGAAAGCTGTTAGGCCAATTGAACTAGGTGGGAGAAGGTGATAATTCTAGGAAATGATGGGGGAAAGATGAAAAAGTTGAACAGTAGGAGAGACCCTGGATGGATTGGTGAGAGTGGGCAAAAGCACATGGTGAGTGAATTTACTGAGATCAGAAAATTCAGGATCCAAGCTGAATATGAGGTGTCATTCTTAGGCTTGTGGGAGGAAACTGGAGCACTCTGGGGAAAAATCCATGCAGTTACAAGGTGAACTTGCAAACTCTGAACAGACAGCATTGGAGTTCAGAAGCTATTCCAGGCTGCTGAGGTTGTGAGGCAGTTGTACCATTGTGTTACATGTATATCCCATATCTGAGAGTATTTGTTTTTTTTAAGTACAGGTATCTTGCTATTTGCTGTCAGAAATTGCTTATTAAGACTGATGAAGTTTTGTAAATTCTGAAGCAACCTAAGATAGTATATTATTCTCTGCCTTAAGACCCAATCCAGCATTAATCCTCCGTGCTGCAGAAATGATGCCAGAAGGCACAGCAGCTGCATTGAATGATATAGATTTTAACTTGCCAGACTCATAATCAAGAACCAATTGCTCTTCCAATGACTTTTGGCAGAACCAGTTTAAAAAAAAAAGTTTGTTTTGATCATTTTTTTAGCATTCTTGTGAGACCTGATGCTTGCTTTCTATTGCAGTGTGATCTCATTGACTATTTAAAACATTTTAACACAACACATTTTTAAAGATAATCCTATTTAACAAAGATTGAACTAGAAAAGTACGGGTGTCAATGTTGGGGAATAAATTATGATCTCAATGTCAGTGCAGTGTTCTATATTAATATGTTCACATTCTCACGGTTCTCAGTATGATGCACCACAGGTGCAAATTATGCAACCATTTCTTAGGGGAACATGGATGAATCTGAGTGTAGGAGTGTTGGCCCTGGTGAATCAGAGGAGGCAACTTCTTTACAAAGATTAGCTTAATTCTTCACATGTACAGTGAAAAGTGTCGTTTTGCATTACCGGACAGCATAATCTGAGGATTGTGTTGGGCAGCCCCGCAAGAGTCACCGAATAGCATGCTCACAATTGACTAATTCTAACCATCCATCTTTGGAATGTGGGAGGAAACCCACGTGTCACAGAGAGAACGTAGAAACACAGCGGTGTGGATTGAATCACGATCGATGATTACGCACTACTGCGCTACATTTTGTTTTGGGGCTACATTTACCTGACAGGGCTGACTGCCAGATGTTAATTGGATGAATCCTGTGGAAAAAATGAACTCTTGTTTCTGAAATGTCTGTGCTTCAGGGAAAGGTGCAATATAGACCAAGTTTTCATGCCTCCTTTGCCTGCTCTGGTGAGCTGAAGAAAAGGGAGTTAAAGTCTCCTTGAGTGATGGAATGATTGTCCTAACACAGTAATGAGATGTGGCAGAGATCTGCAACAATAGCTTAAAGTGATCCTGGGCTTGCTTGGTGCTGACCTCCATGGATAAAACGTATTTTGGGTTGTATTGGAGTCTCGAATCTTAGCAAGGACACAGAATGCAAGAATTCAAGGTGCTTATTCTGCTGCTGCCTCTCAGTAGCTACTAATTTTACATGGCATTCTTTCCTGTGTGTGTTTGCTGTTTCCTTCACATGATTAGAGACTTGGAATAGAGCATCTGGTGTTGGTGTCTGTTGTTGGGCATGTGAGCGACATAGCCTGTTAAGTGAAGCTAGAGCTTTATTACTTGGGAAATTTGGTCTGGGATAGGATGTTGAAGTTCAGTTTGGAGGATTTGGAAGCATATTGGTGGTATCTTTCAAGTACCTTCAGTTTATTGTTGCAAGTATCCAGGGCTCCAAAGTTTCTTATTAGACTAAGAAGCATCATTGAATCAAGTATGGAAAACGGGCCTTTCTGCACATTGTGTCTCGTCAGCCTCTGATCACCCATTAAAACATAGGAGAACTGTAAACCTCATTTTATTCTCCACACATACTTCTCAAGTACCCACAGATTCTACCTTCGACCTACACACAAGAGGTAGTTTAAAATGGCCAATTAACCTATCAACCTGCATATCTTGGGGATATGCGAGAAGACCAGATCACTGAGGGGGAAACCCACGCAGTCACAGAGTGGAAGTGCAAACTCTGTATTGACGGGCAGGACTGAATGTGGATCTCTGGAGTTGTAAGGTAGCAACTCCATTAGCTACATCACTGTGACTTAAAGGCTTGGAGTTCTGTATCATGTGCACCATGTAACTTGCATCTCTTGAATACATTTTTTAGTTCCTCGTGGAAGTTGCTGTTTATTGATCAGATCAATAGGAGTTAAAGGTCAGCTACCCAGTAAGAATTTTGTAATTGCTGTTCACGTTGCTCATTGTCTCTTGCACTTCTACTCTAGAAAATATGTGAGACTATATATTAATGAAATTTGATTATGACAAATCTCATCTTTGAACTAGGGTGAGAATTAATTAACAGTGGAGAAACATTTTAGTATTTCTAGCCCTGGTACTTTAATTCAGTTGCAGATTTCCAATTAATCGATTTTATCATCTTTTTAATGTGAATTTCATTCTTGACTGTAAAGGTATATTTCTATACCAGAGTGAAGCATAAGTTTATCCTGTAAGATGTCCTAATGCATTCAGATAAAAAAAATATAGATAGTAGCTTAAAACATCCTTTTGATGTTGCTGTAGTTATAAGAGGTGATTTAAATGTACATCTTTTCTCTCTCTTCCTTGAAGATGATGAAGGACCAATTGTGAGCAGTGATTCGGACACCTCACTGATTCTGGCTGTTGAAGTTGGACTTTCTGACATAGAGCTCTCTACTGACCAGGACTGCGAGGAAGTGAAATCCTGAGAAGGATGAATGATGTGGTTCAGACAAGCTCACAGATTAACTGCAAAGTATCTTGTGCATTCAGACAAGAATGATTGTGAGAGCAATAGCGACAATCGTTTACTAGACACAAATTGTATAGCATTTGATGTCAATTTTCTTCACAAAGAACCCACAGGCTTATCACTTGCCTCATTCCTACATTCAAACAAGCTGGTAACATGGTTCAGTGGCTGAGCTGAGAAGAAAATAACAATGTATGCTTTTTATTTTAAGTTTCCAATGATAGTCAATGATTTATTTGTGTTTTAAATTTTATTTTTGTGACTGACACTTGCTTTTCCAGAGTTTGATCCTATGAGGGTTAACAGATTCCTGGAATCAATGCCTCGACACAAAAACATTCAGTTGGTGCTCTTAAGTTGTGAAATGAATTTTAAAGTTGATTCCAAGTTCTGCAGTCTTGTGAATCACTGGCTTTTTTTGTTGTCAGCATTAAGTAAAGTTTATTTGTGCAGTAATTATTCAAAAAAGCAGCTTGCAAATGCAGGAAAGAAGAAACCTGGAAGTTCAGTTGCCATTTCTTGATGTAATTTTGGCCATTGGAAGAGTTGGTGATAATATTGCACAGAGATGTTGTCCATAAGCAATATGCTGTGCTGGAGATTTGGACAGAATGAATGTTCCAGTACCAGCCCACTTGCTTTCTATGAGTTCATGATAGATTGGGATTTGTGTGTATGATTGACTCTTGACATCACCCCCCCCCCGCCCGCCCACCCCACCGAATCTGTGACATTTTGGCCAGTAACACTGTAGCTGTATAATTGGCCAAATAGGTTAAACCACCAGCTTTATGCCCTTAATGGCTTTTAAGAGATAGGAATCAAAACTAATATTAGTTTTACAGCATACTTTACACCAACTGACCTCTGCCAAAAATGAATTTACGCAATATACTGCTGTACTTCAAAAGAATTTTTTAGTATTTTATGTAATTTGAATTTTAGTTGCTTTATGTCATCTATCCAATAATAGCTTTTGTACATTGAAAATATATGAAAATGTATTAAAATTACGGATCGTTATACAGTACAATCTGAATAAATGACTATTCAAGTCATAGAATTCTACAGCAGCATTTTTGCATATGGATCCTTCCCTTGCAGGAAAGAACCTAGTACTAAAGCATAATGTTATTGCAAATTTATAAGTTCTGTCCAAAAAGAAAGGAAAATTCCTGCAATGTAACAGAGGTTATATATTTTTGAAAATATTGCTTTTGTTCCATATGTAGATTAACTATTGAGATTAACACATCAAAATAGGGAACCTGATCATTGTAATGCTTCAGAGTAAATTTAAAAGCCCTGGGGTGATCTTTTGGATCCCAGACATCATCATATAGTTAGTAGGGTTTGTAATTGTTCTGGTACATCTTTTGACTTGGAACAGTACAATAATAGGCGAAGTTGATGGTGTATTGATTTGAAAGTTTTGGAGATAGTATTTTGATTGATGTTGAAAGAAAATATCCCCTCATGTAGGATTTGAAATATTCAAGAAAGACCATATGGCATAGGAGATGATCAACCTACTCTTTTCTAGTTTAAACTTGATGATGGATGTTAAATGTTTAACTGCTAATAAATTTTGGAACAAATTAAAACATATTTGATAATGAAGTGTGCCTCAGGTTAACTAAGGGGCTGAAGAATTTAAAGGAATTCAATTCATATTTAAGATTGCTTATTACTGACTGGAAAAATATCATACATACATGAAATTCTCAGTCCTAATTGAACAAAATAACAAATCAGAATAGCTATTATCAATACTGTGTCAGCTATTGTTAGTCCTTTTAAATCTCTGTCACACACCATGGGATGAAACTCATCATTGTAAGAAAGAAAATCATTTGAGGTGTTCACCTCTTCAAGAAAATAATATTTTTAAAGAGTCGTGCTGTGCTGTACATTGTTGTTTTCTGCTGTAAAATAGCGAATAGCTATACTGTTTTCCATATTTGAAAAAAATTTGCTAATTTTAATTTGGTATTATGAACAACATTGTATGCATTGCTGAAGTTTTACAGAGTAAGCTTTCTCAAAGTTTGAGTATCTGTATAAGTTTATTATAATGTTATTATACTAAGTTCTGGTCATTTTCTTGCATTATCATTTTGCACTGAGTTTTATCAAGATCTGCGTTCACCTGTGCACCAAGGTTTGTGATTTTCTGCAGGGACTGTTTCCCTAAATGTTCAGCAGGTCACCTATGCAGAGCAATACAGTTTTGGACAATGACTTCTTATTAAGACAAAGTTTTAATATAAGCATGTTTTAGGATTTTAGGGAGTGAGCTGAAGGCTCAAAGGGTCTGTGATAGGGTGAAGAGCAAATGAGTCACTTAAGTGATAGCAATGGTACTGGCTGAGAGGGGTGGTGAAGGCTCTTTAATTGATTATCGAGGACGTAGAATAGAGAAACACAGATCGCGACGAGATGCAGAACATTACAGTTGCTGGAAATCAGAAATAAGAGAGAATGCTGGAAAAACCCAGTGGTTCATGCAGCATCTGAAGAGATGGGAAAAAAAACTGTTAAAAGTGCAGGCTGATGACTATTGTATCAGAAATTATACAAACGGGGGAAAAAACTGTTATTTTGTCTTTGCTGTTGAGTCTAAGGTCTATAACGTGCCTAGTTTGAAAAGAAGGTGCATACTTAAAATGTATACAACTGTACAGTGTAAAGGGGAAAAAAATGAAATGGGAGTTTGATTGAAAGTCTAATAACAGACAACCTGAAGCCCTGCAGACTGAACAGATAAATGCTACAAAACAGTTGCCCAATCCATAGAGGGCTAATTACGGTGCAATAACTTGAAAAAAAGTATAAATGCTACAGCTGGAGGGAGTATTGGGTTCTTGAATGGTGGGAAGGGAAGGGAAGATGTGAAGGGGCACACGTTGCATCTCCTGCAGTTGCTTGCAAAGGTTCTATGAGAAAGGGAGGGTCTATTGGTGCAGGTGGGAGTGAGTCAGAGTGAAGACGGGATAGTCCCTTCAAAATACTGGGAGTGGAATAATGTTTAGCACTGATTCTCAAGCAATGGAGAAGTTACTGCAAAGGAAAGGTTGTAGAAGGAAACAAATTTAAACTTTCTTCAGACTCAGTCACGGTAATGTTGAGCTAGACGACCAGAGGAGCTTGTTTGACAGCCAGTTGCACTCATGTCTCCAGAAATGGTTAGCTTAGCTTCAACAATGCTGATATATGTTGCTGTATATAACTCTTAGCCTATCTAAATGTGGGTTTGATCAGACTGTATTGATCCACTTAGTCATTCATCTCTTTCAAGCTACAGCTACATTTAATTTTGAGATTCTGTAAAGATGTTTGCATCATGTTGACAGCCATCTACCTTTCTGACTACAGGGCCACGAAGTTAATTGTGTCCCTCCCCTTTCACTTCCTTTGCACTTAGACATTTGAGGTGCACTTCAGTGATCTTCAACGACATTTGCAAAGCATGGCCTTCTGCAAGAAATGCTGTGTTGTTAAATAGTTTGTGTTCCAAATGACTTTTCTCCTTTGATGTTAGAGCCCTTCACATGCTAAATACCAGCTAAAGAATTAATGCATTCTAAGGATATATGTTTAAACATTCTACAGTCTTTCTCTTATGAATTATTTTTATTAAGAACTTGCCCCTACATTACACTACTAACACATTTGTTCATAGGAAGGACACAGGAGCGGACAGTAAATAGTAGTTTTGCGAATTTTTGAATAACTCAAAATTGTTCAATCAATTAAAACTACAATCAGTTTTGTACTTCTGGAAAAGCGTTTTTCCTTTTATAATCAACTCAATGCTTTATTTCATATTGAAATTACTGTGATTAAAAGAAAAACAATAAGTTCTGGCCAAGTTGACTTTCATTTAGTTTGTATGTAACTTTTTTAAAGCACCTGTTACTACCGTTAGAATGCTAACACTCCAATCATCGGTGTAGTTCAAATCATTGAAACAATTAAATTTTATTTTTTTAATTTATGAATCAAGTTAATTGCAAGAGTTCATTTGAAAATTCACAAGGTAAGCATGAGTTTTACCAGAAAAAACTCATTTCTTTTTTCTATTCAAAAGCCATATAATTCAATTGAAAATGTTCAACCACTGAGCACATAACCTTAATAACTTTTGAACTGTCCATAAAATTGTACCCAGATTTACAAGTTGCCTCCATTAGAGAGATGTGGAGACTCAGAGTGGCACTTAGTATCTTAGCAGGTCTGAGATACTTTGGGATCAGTCTCCTGGTGAGTGTATAATAGGTTTTTGAACAGATATTTGTATAATTATGCTGAGTAGAAATTGGGTCACACTTTAGAAGAGAAGTTGAGAATAACTAAGATAAAAAAGACCACAACATTTTCTTGTGACTATACTTCAAACACTTGATTAATCAAGTATGCCCTAAGCAATCTATTTGATTTTTGCAAGAATGCATGAGGATTGTGGCTTACCATAAACTATGACTTGCTGTATTCTGCACATACTTTCTTCTTTAGTACTTGTATGAATAAAAATTCTGATCATGACAAATTTAGGAGAGGCTGTAACAAAGTACCGTAATACATTTGTCATAGAGTTGTGCAGCATGGACCAAGTTGCCCAAATGAGCTAGTCCCATTTGCCACATATGCATATAACCCTTTCTTATCCACATACCTGTCTAAATAACTTTTAAACATTGTGATTGTACCTACCTCCACCACTGTCTGAGAGTTCACTCCACATATCTATCATGATGTGTATTGAAAAATTTGCCCCTTTAGATTTTTCCACATTCACCTTAAATCTATGTCCTCTAGTTTCAAGCACTTCTACCCTTAGCAATAGCCTGTCCACGTTCATTTGCCCAATCTATAGCTCATGATTTTATATACCTCAACAAGGTCACCCCAGAGCCTCCAACAACAGGGAGTAAAGCCCCTGACTGCCCAGTTTCCCCATATAAAGTGTTGGTAACATCCTCGTGAAGCTTCTCTGCATCCTTTTAAGCTTAATAAAATCCTTGTGTCTGACTGATTTCTGCAATCAATTAAACTGGACAGATGCTTTTACATTAATTTTGACTTCCTAATTTGTATGTTATCATTTTGAAAACGACTCAGTTTAGAAGACATTTTAAAATTCTGAATATAAAGGTTGTGACTAATGTGCTTTATAAGTAATTGGTAGTGGTATTAATTATTAGCTCTTCATTCTTGTGTTCTTTGCATAGAAAAATAATTTTGATCCATTATCTTTTGGATTTGTTTAAGAAGTTTTATTTTTCAAGTATTCTATTTGAATAAATCAGAATAACATTTTTCTGCCATTTAAATTAATTCCATTTTATGCAACAAAATTTTTTTGTTCCAGAAATACACATGGCATTTCAACGATTCATTCTTCAGATTACTGGCTTTGTCTTCATAACACAATAGGGACTAATTTTACAAAGATGACAAGAAATAAGATTTCAAAGTAAACCCTGAGCTATTTTTTCTGAGCTAAAATAGGTATGAAAAGATACTTTAGTTTACAGTATCATCAAAAATCTGTGGATGTGTGAAATATTTTTAAAAAAGAAATTCTGCAACTATTCCGAATAATCAGAACATGCCAAGGGTACAAATATAAAGATCAATGGCCATCAATTAGAGCTAGAAAATGTTTTGTCATTTGATCCCTGACATACAGTACAATCACCAACTGTCATTTTCCTTTCTCCTGTTCCTTTCCTTAATTCTTAACTTATTTTTAACCTATTTCAGTTCTAATGAAAGTTTTTTAACTCTCATTCGTACTCCGTGTCTCTGTCTCGCCTTTGCTGCCTGAGTTAGTTAGTGTTTTCTGTTTTTAATTTCATCATGCTGTTCATTCAGATACTCAATTTTGTGCTTGAGACCATGAAAACAGCACACTAATCGTTGTTTCGTAAGTTTTAACAGTTTCAAAAAAATTTACAGTACGGAATATCATTCCGTTTACATTTAATCATCTGATGTTATTAATGTTAGAACCAAAGATTTATGAGTATATCCTTGATAATGCAGTATTTCTCTTAATGTGAATGTTGTATAATTAGTAAACCATTCAGACTCCCAACTACTTCTGTCCTACTAAACAGGTTTTCAAATGTCTGAAACCACAGACAATTGCAGGAAATGATCACTGACCATCGTTAAATCCCATCTCAGTGCTTAATACATTCATTAAAAATGAATATTAATAAAATTTATTTTCTGAAAGCCTTCAGTTCTCTAAGATTAAGTCAGAGAATAGTGCTTATGCGAATAGATCAGTTCAGTTCAGTCCAGTCACCATGGTAGATTATTTTTCTGTGATCCGAGGTAAATGCACAATGTTGAAGGCATTGAAAACAAGTAGAATTCAAAGCACAGATCTCACAACATTGTGTGTATCATAGAAGATCAATTTCTATCCCTATTACTCTCATTTGTTGCCAAAATTCCCAGCCTAAGAAGTGATGCCAATTTCAGCCCTGGTTAGTTGTTGTTTGATTAACTTTGTATGTTGGCTGAAAATCATTTAATAGAATTTCTCACAATGGAATGAATAAATTAGTAATTTATTATAATGACAAGTAGTGAAACCATTGTTTAGGCACAGATTATCCATTGCTCTCTAACAATCTTTAATTGGAACATCTATATATGGTTACTGATGACTTGCTTTGGTATTTATTTCTTGAATATTAATCCAGTTTTGATCAAGAGTTACTCTTACGCTTAGCATTTTGTCCTTTCACTGTTTAAAAAAAAATCTTTGTAGTACCATGCAGGAAAGACACCAGCCAGAAGGAAATGATGCTGCCAGATTGAATTGCAGAGGTTCATAGCAGTGATGTGGCAATTTTGTTTGGATGTATCTACCTACCAGTGCTGTGATTCTCCTTAGTTGTTTACAAGTGTACAGATTTTTCAAGAAAATCTACATTGCTTTATCATCAATCAAATGAAGCACTTAGTCTAAAAATGTTGCAGAGGGGCAGTGAGGTAAAATTGAAAAAAGAGGGATTTTCTCATTGAGCAGGAAGTTGAATTGTACTGATCACATATTTTCAGGGAGCTAGCAAAAGTGACTTTAAAGTGGAGTCAGTTTATAGTGTTAGTTTGCAGTAGAAGTTAGGTGTTAATAACAGACAAATGAGAGGAGGTTGGTCCAGTTTTGTAACATTTAAGAATGCTATTTATCAAACAGCTCTAAAACATCAGTAGTTGGGACTATGTACGTAATAAGATTTCATTCTTAGTAAACATGCTTAGTATTCACATATCTAAGTTCTTTCAACCTACTGTTTGCCAAAGGTTGTTGAAGCTGTCTTTAAATAGTCCAACTTTTATCTGACTGTAGCAAAGCAGGGCTGTCCAGTTCCAAGAGTCATTAGTTATGTTATTGCAGAAAGTTTCACTGTTTGCCTTGCATTTAAAGATGTTTTTTGATGCACCTCACTATATTGTCAGGTATGCTGCTATTGGCCTCAGAAACATCAGTCCAGTGAAAAACATCTATTTTGTTTTATCAATGCTATTCTAACATTTCAAATAACTACTTAGTTTGCTAAGTGTTAATTCAAGCAGCAAATGGATTGTCTGGTGATTACAATAGACTTTTCTAGTTGGCATTTTGCCAGATGCTACAGCTTGCAAAATAATTTTGTAGTATAAAGCTAAAATATGATGCAGTTGTATTAGTTATAATGCATTTACTCTAAACATTTTCTTTTATAAATAGTGTTGCAATTATTTTATATTTGAAGTGGGTTGTTATTGCTGAAGTAAACTGTTTGTTTCTTCTCCATAATGCACTTTATATAGTCTGAAAAAGAGGGCATCCATGGATGTTACTGGGAAAAACAGATTAGTCTGATGCAGTCAATAATAAAGCATTTATTGTTTGACATTACTTGCTTCAACATTGACTTGATGCTTGTGTGAAGGGGAGGGGTTAAATTCAAATGAACAAACAATATTCATTAGCCTATTATTTTGTTACAAAACAATGTATTATGTTTTGCTGTGTTCATATGTACTAGGTAAGGTGATGCAACTATGAAAGATCAAACAAAAGATCAGTGGGCTCCAATAAATTTTAATTGAATGGTTTTCTTAAGGAGTGAGTCATGTTTGTTTCTTTATTAATCAGATTAGTGCTGATTTTCCAAGAACTTTCATTGTCCAACCTTCATATTCTGGGCACCTCTGCAGAGTTTTGTGATTGTGAAGAGGGACGTTATGGTGCTGAGAAACAGAAAATTATTTTTCATTCAGTTACCAGACACACGATTTGTGGCGCACTTTTTAACAATACTTCCAGTTTTAAGAAGTAGTCAAGATCTCTATATTGTGATTATAGAGGCTTTTTTCTTCTGAGAGGTGGCAAGATTCCAACCCTGATGAAGGGTCTCGGCCCAAAATGTCAACTGTACTCTTTTTCCATAGATGCTGCCTGGCCTTTTGAGTTCCTCCAACATGTTGCGTGTGTTGCTTGGATTTCCAGCATCTGCAGATTTTCTCTTGTTTGTGATTAAATATTTCAGTTGGAATTGCCACTAGTAGTAGGTTGCATTTTATGTTGTCTTTTACAAAAGAGTAAGATTAATCAGTATTCTCTTACATTTCCTAAAATATTAAGTATTCTTGCTATCTAAAATATTTTCTGATTGCCACTGTGAAAAGTTCTGATGCCTATTTTTGGTGAGTAAAGTATCCAGTGAAAGGATATTCTTATCTGAATGCCAAAAACTAGAATCTTCCAAAAGCATAGAGTGCTTCTACATGTTCATTCGTAAATCAGCTCGAGAATGAAGTTGTGAGTATGTCATTGCATTTTTTTTTATGCTTGCCCTAGAACACAGAGGGTAAAACTGCCATGCAGGATGTGAGAATGTAGCCTGAGCTAATAGTTTGACTTTGACACAAAATCACATTTTCAAAGACCTCATTCTTTGCATGAAATGTGAAACAAAGATGTCTTTAACCAGGAGGAGTTGTAAGGTACATGATCCCAGAAATTCCAACACCTCAAAAAATGTGCACTTCACAGTTGATCTGGGGTAGTTGCTTGCTGGGGGATAAGGGAGCAATTTCCTTATTTGCATGATATGCAAGGGCAGCCTGTAAGAGTTATACATATCTGGTCTTCAGCAAAACAATGATGCAATTTTGAGAACTGTGACCTTACAATTGTGCTTATCTGTGGCTTATGCTCTTAAAGTTATGATTTACTGTTACTTAATATAAATGGCCTCAAACAGCATAACCTTCCAGGTATGATCACACAGACAGTGGGGCTTTATGATAACAGAAGTTTTCTCTACTCGGGAGACTGGGATTACTGTGGCTCTTTAACAATCAAGTTGGCCTTTCTCACTGTAAGAACTGCTTTGCTGGTCAAGACCTATTCAATTCTTTCAGCATTTACACATTTCAACATTGTGGTAGTGGCATGAAAACTAATGCTAATATTATAAATATTGTCCCAATGTAATAACAACAATAGCACTTTGAAGTAGAAGTGCTTCCATACAAATGCAAATTGATATGTTTAATTTATTCCCAGTAAAGATAATCTGCTTTGCTTTTCATTGTCTCTGTTGATATGGTCCTATGTACCTTCATGCAGCATAGGTTTTAAACTGGCTGACCAAATGACTCTTGTTCAGTTATTGTCAAATGCTGGTTTTAATAAAATGCATCCCTGACATTCAGACAAGTGCAGACCTCATTGTTAGTTGTGTCAGAGAGCAAAAGAGTTGCATCAAGGTTTCATCAAGTTGAACTTGAAATACTAAAATGCTGCCTAACTTACTGAATTGTCCCAGCATTTTCTATTTTTGTTCATTTTGCCACATTGCCATTTTGCTTTTAGACTTCTATTCCATGAGTTTCTGTGGACCTTAGCGGTGTCCAGATATTCACTGACTTGGTACTAATTTTTCAGCAATTGCATGGTGGTGAAGTAATTACAGATGTGGAGCCATTTGAATGATTCTTCCCATCAGAAATGTCCCTAATGCCCACTTTCAACATTCAGATGCTTCTTAAATGTATCCAGGGATTTTGTCATGGCCATTCCACCAGTATTAGCCATTCCTCAGATGAAGAGCAAAGTCATCAGTTCCAACATTATCATTTACTAGTTTAGATCTGTTTCTGAGCCAAATCCCAGCATTTATCCTTTCTATTAGGTGCTAAATTAAATAATGTCCAGAGTTCAATTAATCCTTGAGTGTTTGACACGATGTAGGCTACACATACAGTTTGTGCTATCCACTTAGTTTTTCAGTGACCAGCCTGTGGAAGCTGTCAATGTTCTCAGCTTCACTCCTGGCCATGGGCTCTCTCATGGCTGTTCTGATCTGGTCACATTTGGTCCTTTGTGGAATTGATACTGAAGCCCTATGTTGTTGAGTGCCATCAAGTCATCGTCGACTCACGGTAACACTATGAATGGTGTAGTTGTCCATAGGGTTTTCATGGCAAGATACGGAAGCAGAGTGCCAGGCCTCTCTTCTGAGCAGATACTGCTGCTGTCCAGGTTGAGACCCGGCCGGATTCAAACTTGGGACCATATGCCTCAAATTCCGTACTGATGCCACTACATCACAGACTCCACCACACCACTGGCCAGCCCTAAGCTGTATGTACCCCCTGACAATTTACTGCTGTTGTCATGAGCATTGTGCCATGTACTGAATTGTGAGAAAGAGAGGTCTATTGATGACTGTCATACTACATGTATAGCTTCCAGTTCCAGGATTTGGATGTTGCTAAATTATTATCAGTGTTGAAGGTTTTATAGGGCCATTTTGAATGGGATGAAAACAGAAAGCATTAAATGTGAATCTTGAATCTAAAATGTTAATTTTCTTTTTTCAAAAAATGCTATCTGAACTACTGGGTGTTTTGAACAATTTCAGTTAAAGCAAATTTAGATTTTTGATTTTCACCCTGAAATGGGACCTGACCAGCTAAATGGATAAGCAATGGCGAAATCTATGCCAATAAAGGCATTAAATTTGTCAAAGCAAGTTGTACTGAAAGGTTTCTAGCCTGAAACATTTAACACTCTTGTTCTCTAAATGGATGCTATTGAACTACCCAAGGATTTCCAAAACGTTCATTAGACCATGGGCACCACGGTAGCATGGCAGTTAGCATGACGCTGTTACAGTTTGGAGCTTTCCGGAGTTTGGAGTTCAATTCCGGTGCTGTCTCGAAGGAGTCTGTACATCGTCCCCATGGAACACACGTTTTGTTCCGGGTGTTCCGGTTTCCTCTCACAGTCCAAAGATGTACTGAGGCAGGTTAATTGGTCATTGTAAATTGTCCCATGATTAGGTTAGGGTTAATTGGGTTCATCAGGAGTTGCTGGGGCAGCGTGACTCGAAGGGCCAGAAGGGCCTACTCTCTGCTGTATTGCTAAATAAATAAGTTAATGAAGCAATCAGAGGTGGCTGGGATTAAAAAGCCGTGATCACATTGCAGTTTAAATAATAGATCAAATTCTGGCCAATAGGACGGACACTTGACCCAGTGCAAGCAAAGGTCTAACATGCACAGAAACCGGAGGAACTACCTTCTGGAACATCTTCTGGAAATATGAAAATGAAAGTTGAAAACCTTCGAGCAGAAGACATCGTTTTTGCCTGTGGTTGCTATTTTAATTCAAGTTTAGCAATAAATATATGCCAACGCAATTTTAACACACCTTGTTGCAAGTGCCATTACTTTAATGAAATCCAGCTTCTGAATATTACTTCTGTATTCAAAGCAGTCATTGCCCAAAGGTTCACATGTGTTCATAGGTACTGCTGTATTTCTTCAGAGTAACAGCTTGAATCTTTTTTCTCTACCAGCATGGATATCCTCCAATGACTGTGCTTAGAATAGATCATTAATATGGATGGTATCAGGCGTGATGTAAACAATGTGGTCAGCAAAATATAGTTGACTGAGTGTAACTAGGTCCTCAGTGTTGGTGCTTTTGGATGAAAGAAGACACCAACATCGTTTTACTTGCCCTTCCAGTGGATGTGGAGGACTTTGCAGATTCGGCCTTTGTGGTATTTTTTCCTCATCCTGTAGCTGCCCTAGGAAGTCCATGTCATAGCGGCCTGCTGATATTCATCGTTTCTACTGCTTGCAACTTGTGAAAACAGCAGGGAGTGCTGGTACGGAGCAAGCATTTGTCTCCACTTCAGGGATTCAGAATGAACCAGTTGTTCCAATACATGGGGAGTTCATTTACGTTCTATGTACAGTGTGGTTGTATAGGAAGAACAAGGAGAGAACAGGCACACTAGGGTGACCTCCTCAAAGGTAATGCAGTGGCTCAGCAATATTACAAGAATCAACCCCCTGCAATAATGATCAGGGAGACGTAGGGATAATCTGTAATTACTGATAACTACCTTTATTGGCTCATTGGAAGGACACATGAATTTACATAACTGTACATAACCTGTGTGCACACCTACTGATGCACCATCAATAACTCTCGGAGATGGGAGGCAAAAGATAGGCTTTTATTAGCTGCAAATGTGACCACAACATCTTGGAGTCTGAAGGAAGAGCAGTGCCTCCAATCGCCTTTATACAGGGGTCTGTGGGAGGAGCCACAGGAGCAGTCAGCAGAGGGGCAAGTCCAGACAGATATACACATAGTTTACCACACCTACCAAGTTTCCCTGACCTTCCCTGAACAGTCAAAGAACAGAAAATATAATACCAGTTAAAAAGGAGTTTCTGCTGCTGGCCACAGGTTCCTGGTAGCCCCATTTCAAATCTCCATGTGTCTGTGGGGCCCTCATTTGTGATGGTTAATCTCTGGAGAGTCATTGCTGCCAGCACACTTGAAATGTCTGTCTTTATATTGATTCCTTACCATTTCAAATGTTACACTCCAGTGTCATTGGCTATGGGTCATGTGTCTGACCTTTAACACCGTTTTATTGGCTCTGTTCCAGGCCAGAATCCATTTATTTCCCCTTTCCTAGCAAGTGACAATTAGTAATTTATGCCTTTTGGTTCTCAATCAGCAACCAGCTTCCATCATACAGGGCAAATACAGACCCCATCAGTCACAAACCTGTATGTTAAATCCAACCAGATTACACCTCACAAATAAATTCTTATTTGGAAATTATCCCTAGTTCAGCAGATTACCTGAGGCATCATTGTGTCGACTTTAAAACACTGATCAAGCCAAGTGACTTCAACTCACAAAATGGAAAAAACACGGAGTCTCTTTATAAAATGGCAGCCTCCATCTCCTCCCTCATGGCAAGAACAAAGACAATTGGTCTGTCTGCTTCCATTGTCCTTGACTTATTTGAATTCACTGATTTTTAGACTGTAATTCATTCTGGTCAACAGCAATTAGCTCTGTTGCCTGTGGCTTCAGGATCCAGGTTCAGTCCAGGCTGCAGATGCTGTCCGTATGGAGTTTGCACACACTCACCATGACTGTGGATTCTGCTGGTGTTTCAGATAACTTCCCACAACTGGGAAACTGCATGGACTCAGATGGCAAATCACCTTTTCTGTAAGGCAGTAAGTATGCAGGAGTGATAATGTGGATGGTGATATTGAACTACCTTCAATACGTCTTAGCCACTATGTTTTTGAGAAAGATGCAGAAGAGAGTGCCTCACAAAAAAAAAACACTCAGTCCTTGTTATCTGTGAGGGATAGTGGCAGAGGACTCCCATCAATAACCAACAACACAAATCCCACTATCCCCCTCCTGATAACCCAAAGCCCTGCCCAATTAAATATATTCTCTATAATGTTCTAATTGCATCAATACCATCAGCAATCACATTAAGAAGTTACAATACCCATAAAAATGCATATCCCGTTGTATCACGCCAAAGTGAGCACTCAATGCCTTCTTAGACTGGGGGAACAGCAAGTCGAAGGCTGAGAGGGAGAGGGAGGCAGGGAGCAAGGTGGCAGAAGGTAAGAGGCCAGAGGCTGTGACTCTTTTGTTACCTTTGTGATTGGGTTGGTTTTTGTGAGGAGCCCTCATCTAAAAGGAATGCATCTGTAATATTCCCAGTCATACAGAGGTGTTTTAAATCCTTCTGGTGCAGCCAGAAGATGATGAAAAATTTATAATGGGGCCTAAAGCCAAGTTAAAATCTGTGAGTATGTGGACCTGCAGCTAGCAAACCCTCAGATACCGAGGACTGGATGTCTAGTATGAGGTGCAGCCACAACTACAGATGTGGAGCAATACTAGAACTGCTTTGCCATTGCCCATTGAAATCAGACTGGCCATCAATTTTTACATATCTTGCTCTTTCTGGATCCATAATCTCCTTAGCATGCCTGAGCTACGTTCTGCTCCATTCCTTTCCTTTCACATTTGCAAGACCACAGTAGGCAGAGCAAGTACAGGGCCATGCCCTGTGGAGTTCCCTGAGATAGAGAGTACACTGACTATGTTATAGATGCAGCGTGTAAACTCCAAAATGTAATACATCCAGAAGGGATTTTATGTCCTGAGAGTACAGCTGGTGTATGATCAAACAAAGGATATCAGTTCCCAGCAGTTAGTCATGTGCTCCCTCCTCATCTGCCCTCTGTACTTCAATCTTTGGCAGGAGAATAGGGCTATCTATCCTCTTATCAAAGGCTCTTGTATCTGATGTGGAAGCCATATTCATAGACTAAATCAACAAGATCAAAAATGAAGCTGCTTCCTGTAACCTGATCAGAGTGTTGTTTAAATAATATGAAAAGATTAAAAGCTGGCACTCGGCAATCTGTATACCGAAAACCCAATGCTGACATGCAGGTGCAACAAGTGGTTAAGAAACCAAATAAGCGAGGCTTTCCGTTAGTTGGGGGTCAACCATGGATATTGCATCCCAGCTGTCTACACGATACACAAGCCAGAGCAGTAGAGTAAGCTGTTGCCCTGCAGCAGGCTTACGCAGCTGATGACTTTAAAGGAACGGCAGAGACTGATACCAAACAAATAGGAAGTTGCCATTTATTGTCGGGCTGAAGTTCAAGTGTGAGCAGATTTCAGTGTAACTCTACAGTAATTTGATGACATCGCTGCTGGATTACAGCTCATATTTATGGTTTATTTAGGGAAGGATACATTTGCTGTGGAGTCAGTGGAGCAAAAGACAACAAGATGGATACCTGGGAAGAGAGGGTTGTCCTCTGAGGAAACATTAAGCCAATTAGACCCACGTACTCTGGTGTTTAGAAGAATGACAGGGAATCTCACTGAAAGAGGGGATTTGATGGGACATATACAGTGAGAATGATGATGTGGTGTCATGTCTAGAACCAAGAATTCTTATCACAGGACAAGGGGTCATCCACATGTGGATTTGGTGAGGAGGAATTTCTTCTGTCAGGGGGTTGTGAGTCTTCGGAATTCTCTACCCCAGAGAACTGTAGCTGCTGTTATTAAGCAGAGAAACGAGTTCTTTGATCATGGGAGGTGGAGGGTTAAGGAAACGGCAAGAAAGTTTATTAGCTGCAATCTCATTGAATGGTGTTGCAGGTGAAAGAAGCTAAATGGTCTTCACTTGCCCTCATTTCATTTGTTCTAAAGTAGATCAACAGGCACTCTCAAACAGCCATGCCATTACCTGTCCTGTTCTTAAGTAGCCTGGCGTCCTTCAGTGGAATGGAGAAGATGATTTATTTGATTTGCTCTTTGGCAAATTGGCATTGGCATGAAGTGTGTGAAGTTACCATAACGAGAGAGAAGGTTCTTGGGAAACTGAAAGGTCAGGGTACAAAAGTCACCTGGGCCAGATAGTGTACACCCCAGAGTTCTGGAAAGATGATGGAGGCATTAGTAATGATCTTTCAAGAATCAATAGATTCTGGAATAGTTCCGGAAGACTGGAAAATTACAACTATAACTCCACTCTTCAAGAAAGGAGAGAGGCAGAAGAAAGGAAACAGTTTGACCTCAGTGGCAGGGAAGATGTTGGAGTTGATTATTAAGGATGAGGTCTCAGGGTGCTTGGAGGCACATGATGAAATTGGCTGTAGTCAGCATGGTTTCCTCAAGGGAAAATTGTGTTTGACAAATCTGTTGGAATTCTTTGAAGAAGTAACAAGCAGGATATACAAAGGAGAATCAGTTGATGTTGTGTACTTGGATTTTCAGAAGGCCTTTGACAAGGTGCCACACATGAGGCTGCTTAACAAGCTATGAGTCATGGTATTACAGGAAAGATAATAGTATGGATAAAACAGTGGCTGATTGGCAGGAGGCAAAGAGTGAGAATAAAGAGAGCCTTTTTTGACTAGCTGCTAGTGACTAGTGGTGCTCCACAAGGATTTGTTCTGGAACTGATTCTTTTATGTTTGTGGTGAACTACATATACCTGTCTGGACACAACCCCCCTGCTGACTGCTCCTGTGGCTCCTCCCATGGACCCCGGTATAAAGGCGATTGGAGACACAGCCCCGGCCTCAGTCTCCAGGATGGAGTGTGGTGGTCAATTGCTGCTTGTTCTTTCTTCCAGCCAATAAAAGCCTATATCTCGCCTCACGTCTCCGAGAGTTATTGATGGTACATCAATGTTATATGTCAATGATTTGGATAATGGGATTGATGGCTTTGTTGCAAAGTTTGCAGATGACGTGAAAATGGGTGGAGGGGCAGGTAGTTTTGATGAAATAGAGAGGCTACAGAAGAACATAGGCAGTTTAGGAGAATGAGCAAAGAACTGGGAGATGGAATAGAGTATCAGGAAATGTATGTCCTGCACTTTGGTAGAAGAAATGAAAGGTTTGACTATTTTCTAAATGGAGAGAAAATACAAAAAACTGAAACACAAAGGGATTTGGGAGTCCTTGTGCAGGATTCCCTAAAGGTTAATTTGCAGGTTAAGTCAGTGGTGAGGAATGCAAATGCGATGTTAGTATGCATTTCAGGAGGACTAGAATATAAAAGCAAGAATGTAAAGTTGAGACTTCATAAAGAACTGGTGAGGCCTCACTTGGAGTATTGTGACCAGTTTTGGGCCCCTAACCAAAGAAAGGATGTGCTGAAACTGGAGAGATTTCAAAAGAGGTTCACAAAAATGATTCCAGAATTGAATGGCTTGTCATATGAAGAGTGCCTGATGGCTCAGGGTCTGGGATCTCTGGAATTCAGAAGAATGAGGGATGACCTCATTGAAACCTATTGAATGGTGAAAGGCCTTGATAGAGTGGATGTTACCTATGGTGGGAGAGTCTATGACCAGAGGACACAGCCTGAGAATAGAGGGGTGTCCTTTTAAAACCGAGAAGGAATTTCTTTAGCCAGAGAGGGAAGAATCTGTGGAAATCTTTGCCACAGGCAGCTGTGGAGGCCAATTTTTAATGTATATTCAAGGTTGATCGATTTTTGATTGGTCAGGGCATGGAGGGATACTGGGAGAAGGTAGGAGATTGGGACTGAGAGGAAAAATGGATCAGCCATGATGAAATGGCTAAATGGCCTAGCTCTGCTCCTACATCTTATGGCAGTTATGTGCCATGTCATATGACATGGACAGTCATGGTCTTTCCATGACCATGATTGTTCTTGGCAATATTTTTCTACGGAAGTGCTTTGCCTTCTTCTGTACAGTGGCTTTATAAGATGGCGACCCCATTCTCAATCTTCAGGAATTGTCTGTAATTCATCCGTGGTTGCATACCAGAATGTGATATGCACCAGCAGCTCATAAGACCATCCACCACCTGCTCCCAAGCAGGTAATACACCTTGCCCAAGGGTGACCTGCAGGCTGGCGGAAGGAAGTAGCACCCTATACCTCCTTTGGTAGAGGTGTATCTCTACTCCACCACCCTAGTAATCTGGTAGAGGATGGATTACATGAACACAGTTAGACACTTTGTGAATGACACAGGGTTCAGATGGGGGCATCCTCTTTGCCAGGATAGCAGGTGCCAGTTCTGACATCCAGTGCCCCATTTGATCCTCTAAGTGTATGGTTACCATGTTTGTCAGTCACCAACATCATCCCCTTACACACACTCCTACATCAATGAAAATTAAGTCAGTTTCCATTTGAAGGATTGAAGACAATAATTATAATGCTAATAATTTGCTTCCAGCTACCTTTGAGAGGATGTTGCCACATTCACAAAGTTTCATTTATGGCATTGTAATTTTCCTTATGACTCAACTCTGGGACAAAAACCTCACTTGGTAATGCTGCGCACAGCAGATATAAATTTATCTACGTGCAGAGATGCTAATTAGTAAGCTATGCAGAACATTTAATATTAAGTGGAATAAAGGAATCGCTATGCTCAGTACAACATATAGTAAGAGCTAGCTGTAACATAACAAATTGTTTTGCCAGCAGAGGGAGGCCAATAACAACAAAATAAACATTGCTCTCAGAACAGGCTCCCTCTACAGTTAATGAACATTAGAAAAACCCAAGAGTTAATGAGTGCTTTGCATACTTGGATTCTGACTATGTTAAGTGAATTGCAGCTTTTATGGCCATGAAACAACATTCATCCATTTTAAATGAAACCAACAACTTCAAATATTGTCTGCCTAAAACAGCAAATATTAGAACCACGAGTAGAATCAAGAATTTGCTGATGCAGGAACATGCAGGGAAAAAACAAACTATTGGGGGAACTCAGCTGGTTGAACAGCAATGAGTGAGGTTGTGTGGGTCAGGAGTTTTCACTGTTTTGGGTTGAGAACCTGATACAGGGTCTCTACCTGAATAAGAACCACCAGCTTGAGAGTAGTTGCCATCTGTTTTTAGCCCCACAGTGGCCCTTCCTCAGTGTCCATTGTTCTCAGCTGTGATAATTGAGGTCATGTGAAATTTCAGAAAAGTTCTGCCAAACTTCACAGAACGATTTCTAGTTTTAAACATATAAAATTCTGAGAAACATAATTTTACATGTTTAAAATTGAGAATCAAATTTTTTTTGAAAAATAATAAAAATGATTAAGTCCCTAGAGCCAGCTGGAATCTATCGCAGGGTACTGAAAGAGGCAAGGAAGGAGATTGTTGACTGAGATCTTTGTTTCTTCTTTAGTCACAGATGAGGTCCTGGAAGACTGCAGAATAGCCAATATTATTCAAACAGGGTAACTGGGACAAATAAGGAAATTGTCGGACAGTGAGCCTTGTCTCAGTGGTAGGGAAATTACTGGAGAGTATTCTTAGGGACAGGATTTATTTAGATTTGGAAAAACATTTACTTCTTGGGGAATACCAGGATAGCTTTGCACAGAGCAGGTCCTGCCTCACCAAATTTTATTGAACTTTGTGAGGAATGATAAAGATAATTGACGAGTGGATCAGTGATTCACATCTATGTGGACCTTAGACTTTCATGATAAGCTTCTCCAGATTAAGTTACATGGGATCCCTGTGAGTTGGTAAATTGGAATCAAATAGGCATTACCAAAGACAACAGAGAGTAGTGGTGGAGGGGTGTTTCTCTGACTGGAAGTCTGTGACCAGTAGTGATCTGTAAGTGCTGGGAGCTCTGCTTATTACATCTATAAATGGTTTAGATGAAAATGCAGGTGATCTGATTACTAATTTTGGAAATAACAAAAAATTGGTGGAATTGTGGTTAGAGAGGAAGATTGTCAAGGGATACAGAAGGATATAGATAAGTTGGAAATTTGGGAGAGAAATGCAAATAGAGTTTAATCCAGGCAAGTATGAGGTGTTGCAGTTTGGTAGGTCAAATGCAAGAGAAAAATATATAGTTAAAGGCAGGACTCTTAATAGCATTGGTGTACAGAGGGATCTTAGAGTGCAAAGCTCTAGCTCCCTGAAAGTTTCAACACGAGTGGATCAGGTTATAAAGAAAATGTGTCATGCTTTTCTTCATTAGTTATAGCTTTGAGTATAAAAGTTGACCAGTCATATTGTAATTGTATAAAACTTGGGTTAGGCCATATTTAGAATACTGTGTGCATTTCCAATCACCTCATTGCAGGAAGAGTGTGGAGGGTTTGGAGAGGGTACAGAAGAGGCTCACCAGGATGTTGCCTAGATGGAGTGCATTTGCTATAAGGAGAACTTGGAACGTGGAACATACAACAGTACAGCATAGGAACAAGCCCTTTGACCCACAGTGCTGAACCAGATAAAATGTAAATAATAAACCCCAAAAATAATCCCTCCAACCTACACACTGTCCACATCCCTCCATCTTCGTCATATTCATGTGTCTATCTAAACATCTCTTAAAAGCCTCTAATGTACTTGCCTCTGCCACCATTCCAGGCTGCTCATTCCAAGCATCCACAACTCTGAGTAAAAAAAAACTTTCCCCTCGCATTCCCTTTGAACCAAACCCCTCTGCTTTTAGACATTTCTACCCTTGAAGAGAGATATTCCCTGTCTTCCCTGTCAATACCTCTCATAATCTTATAAACCTCTATCAGATCTCCCCTCAGCCTCCGCCGCTCAAGAGAAAACAACCCAATCTCAATATCATCGACAAACTTACTGACCCACCCATCTACATTTTCATACGGGTCATTCATATACATCACAAACAGCAGAGGTCCCAGCACAGATCCCAGCGGAACACCACTAATTACAGACCTCCAACTTAAATAAGTCCCTCTGACTTCTATGCGCAAGCCAGTTCTGAATCCAAACATCCAATTCACCGTGGACCCCATGCATCCTAATCTTCTGGATTAGCCTCTCATAAGGGACTTCATCTAACACCTTACTACAATCCATGTAGACAACATCCACTGCCCTACCCTCATCAATCTCTCTTGTCACCTTGTCAAATGTCTCAATCAAGTTGGTAAGACACAACTTGCTCCTCTCAAAGCCATGCCGACTCTCCCTAGTTATCTCTCCTGACTCATCCTATCCATGGGTTTCCAATGCTCATATATCCTATCCCTAAAAACCTTCTCCCGCAATTTGCCTACTACTGATGCAAGACTCACTGGTCAATTGTTTCCAGGATTTTCCCTTGATCCCTTCTTAAATAGAGGTACAACATTTGCCACTCACCAGTCCTCTGGGACCTCGCCTCTGACTAGAGAGGACACAAAGATACTGGTTAAGGCTCCAGCAGTCTCATCTCTTGCCTCCTTCAATAACCTGGCCAAACTTGGGTTGTTTTCGCTTGAGTGTCGGAGGCAGAGGGACAAGATGATGAAAGAATATAAAATTATGAGAAGCATGGATAAGGAAGATGGTCAATTTTCCAGGGTTGAAATGTTAAATACTAGAAGGCGTAGGTTTAAGATGCGAGGAAACGTTTAAAAGAAATGTGAGACAAGTTTTTTTTAAACCACGAAGTAGTGGGCGCTTGGAATGCGCTTCCGATGGAGGTGGTAAAAGTAGACATGATATGAGTATTAAGAGGCATTTCAGTGGGATTAGTTAGATGGCATCATGATCAGTACAGACACCAAAGAACCTGTTCCTGTGATATCCTGTTCTGTGTTCTAAATACGTCTGTCCAAGACCACGGAGGCTGTACTCCCATAGGGATTATTCTCCTTATTGCTATTGTGCAGAGGCATGGTGACATATCAGCCATGATTCACATCAAAGGAATCCTCAATGAAGCCGACCTCAGTATAAGCAAGGCTGTCACATTTTCCTGAAGTTTTTTCCCCAGTCTTTCTCACTGCAGTACTGTGCCTCACCTTCAATGAGCTTCCAGCTGGAATGGAGCTAATTTACAAGGCTAATGGGAAACTGTCCAACCAACGTCACCCCAACATCAATTACTGAGCTACAGTTTACAGACAACACTTACATACAGTGTCTATAAAATGTATTCACCCCCGCCCCCAACACACCCCAGAAGTTTATGTTTTTTTGTTTTACAACACTGAATAACAGTGGATTTAATTTGGCTTTTTTGACACTGATCAACAGAAAAAGACGCATGTCAAAGTGAAAAGTGATCTAAATTAATTACAAATATAAAACACAAAATAATTGATTTGCACAACTATTCACCCCCTTTAATATGACAAACCAAATCATCACTGGTATAGCCAGTTGGTTTTAGAAGTCACATATTTAGTTATTAGTTATTTGGAAACCTGTGTGCCGGTAAGGTGTCTCAATTCATTGTAGTAAAAATACACCTGTATCTGGAAGGTCCAACTGCTGGTGAGTCAGTATCCTGGCAAAAACTACACCATGAAGACAAAAGAACACTCCAAGCAACTCCGTAAAAAAGGTTATTGAAAAAATACAAGTCAGGAGATGGATACAAGAAAATTTCCAAGTCACTGAATATCCCTTGGAGTACAGTTAAGTCAATCATCAAGAAATGGAAGAATATGGCACAGCTGTAAATCTGCCGAGATCAGGCCGTCCTCAAAAACTGAGTGACCGTGCAAGAAGGGGACTAGTGAGGGAGGCCACCAAGAGACCTATGACAACTCTGGAGGAGTTACAAGCTTCAGTGGCTGAGATGGGAGAGACTGTGCATACAACAACTGTTGCCCGGGTGCTTCACCGATCGCAGCTTTATGGGAGAGCGGCAAAGAGAAAGCCACTGTTGAAAAAAACTCACATGAAATCTCAGCTGGAGTTTGCCAGAAGGCACATAGGAGTCTATGAATTCAGCTGGAAGATGTTTCTATGGTCTGATGAAACCAAAATTGAGCTTTTTGGTCATCAGCCTAAATGCTATGTTTGGCGTAAACCAAATGCCACACATTGTCTAAAACGTGAAGCATGGTGGTGGCTGCATCAGCTTGTGAAGGCTTGTGAAGGTAGAGGGTAAAATGAATGCAGCAAAATACAGGGAAATCCTGGAGGAAAACCTGATGCAGTCTGCAAGAGAACTGTGACTTGGGTGAAGAATTGTTTTCCAGCAAGACAATGACCCCAAGCATAAGGCCAAACCTACACAGGAATGGCTTAAAAACAGCAAAGTTAATGTCTTGGAAAGGCCAAGTCAGAGTCCAGACCTCAATCCTATTGAGAATTTGTGACTGGACTTGAAAAGGGCTGTTCACTCACAATCCCCATGCAATCTGACAGAGCTTGAGCAATTTTGTAAAGAAGAATGGGGAGAGATTGCAGTGTCCAGATGTGCAAAGCTGACAGAGATCAATCCGCACAGACTCAAAGCTGTAATTGCTGCCAAAGGTGCATCTACTAAATACTGACTTGAAGGGGGGAGGGGAAATACTTCTGCAATCATTTATTTTGTGTTTCATATTTGTAATTAGTTTTGATCACTTTGTAGAGATCTGCTTTCACTTTGATACAAGACAGTCGTTTTCTTTTGATCAAAAGCCAAATTAAATCCACTGTTATTCAAAGTTGTAAAACAATTGTAAGGGGGTTTCTTTCTTCTTTGTTACTGCGTATGTTAATCAAAATGGCTTCTTTGTTTTGTTAAAAGTAGGAATGCTTCTTTGTTATGATAACTGCTTTCTCTCGCAGCTTGTTTGGGTTTAGAGTTGCTGATAATTGTGAGAATTGTATTCATTTGTTAACCAATTGGGATTAATGTGATTCTCTCTTCTGGGTCTGTAAACTACTGTTGGTGGGCTTTTGGGGAGTCGGCGCAAGGGGGTGAGAGAGAGAGGACGCGATGCTGTAAGCTGGGCAACGGAACGGACCCCGAGTGGGGGTCTGAGGCCAGGAGGTTTGGCGAGGAGAGCAGACGAGGATAGACATGCTTGGTTGACCACTTCGGGTGGTCCTGAGCTATGAGTCGAGGAGTTCGGAGGGGATCGAATGGTGGCCAGAAGACTTCATTAATTGAGCTCCAACGGTTGTGCATGAAGTGGTTTGGACTTTGATAAGTTTGGCGCCTTTTTTAAAATTTTCTTTTCCTTCATATGTACTGTATCGTTATTAATCACTTAGTTCTAAGTAAGATCTATAAAGTCAATGTAGCCCCCGGCTCGCCTCAGACTCGCTCAACTTGCTTCCGTCTAGGGGGAGCAGCCTTCGGCCCCGCCAAACTGGATAATCAGCTTGTGAGGATGCTGTGTGATATCCCCACCACGCCAAAGAACAGACAGTACACCATATGTGATTAAATAATTACACTTTATAGATCTTACTAGAACAAAGTAATTAATAATGATACAGTATATATGAAGGAAAAGAAAATAAAGAAAAGGCGCCAAACTTATCAAAGTCCAAACCACTTCGTGCACAACTGTTGGAGCTCAATTAATGAACTCTACTGGCCACCATTCGATCCCCTCCGAACTCCTCGACTCGTAGCTCAGGACCACCTGAAGTGATCAACCAAGCACGTCTGTCCTTGTCTCCTCTCCTCGCTGAACCTCCTAGCCTCGGACCTCCACTCGGGGTCCGTTCCATCGCCCAGCTTACAGCATCGCATCCCGGGATTTTGACCTCTCTGCCAAAGAAATCGTGTCTTCGTCTTTAAACTATCCAGCCTCCTTGTATTTAGTTCACCTCAGTTAAGTTTGCCTTACCCCTCTTCGAAGAACTTCAGCCTGTCTTTCCTGTTAAAGATCATTGATCTGAAACATTAACTCTTTTTTACTTCCCACAAATGAAGTTTAAGCTGCTAAGTATGTCTGCAAAATATTGTTTTAGGTCCTAGTTCTAAGAGGCTTTGGTTAAAGCAGTTTCTGGATAAAATGATAGTCCTGAGGAGTAAGGGTGTGATTAATCTTCAGTGTCTAAGGCCATCAGATGTTTGTTAATCAGATAAATCTTATTTGAACAGCTTGTGCAATGAAGTAATGTGCTATTTAGTACAATGTGCTGCATGACTTTATATTCTGCTACTTTGTCACTACTGACAACAGAGTTCGCCTCAAATTTACCACCTAACGGAAATTACACACATTTACCACATGGAACACATTCGGTTATCACCAAACAAATGGTTTTAGTCTCTTGCGTGGGATTGGAAAGTAAGAAGGTTAGAAAAAAATGTTCTAATTCAAAACATTATACACCTACTTTTATTTCTTACCACTGTGTTAAATTAAGATGCACTTTTAATTTCTGCTGAATGTCAGAGTTGCAGTTGAATCGGAAGTGTGTTGTGCATAAAAATCCTTGTAAAAATGGTGCTGTAGGGCATCCAGTCCAGTTTCTTCAGGGATTCACAGACAAGCAATTTATGTAAGGGCACTTCATACAAGGAGATAAGCTCGAACTTACGGTGCAGTAACAACAACTGTGGGAATGGCAGAGCTACAAGAGAAACAGGGATCTCAGTATGGCAGCAGCTCTTAGGGAAGCAGTTCCCAAATCTCCACCTTCAGTGGCAGGGCCAAAATGAATCAAGCAGACCAGGAGTATTGGGTTCAAGAAGGGGTCAGGCATCTCGCACCTCAGACGGATGACTGGGCATCAAGCTAGTGGGTGTTGTTCAGGGGAAATGTTGATTATTCCGGTATTCCTAATCCCACAATGGTAAACAGCGGATGAAGGTGGCCTGGCCGCGAATAGAAACGCATCTGATGAGGGTTCTTTACATGGCTTCAGTTGCTCATTGCTCAATCACAACTCAGATCAGGTTGGCACCTTCATTTACACTTGAGGCCATCACGCTCCCACTAAGACCCAACGAGAAACTTTTTCCACAGAGAGAGAGGTGGAAGAAGCTGGCAGAGGAAGTGGTAGAGGCAGGTGCAATTAAAACATTTTGGAGACATTTGGACAGATAGATGGATAGGAAAGGCTCAGGGGAATGTGGGCTAAACGCAGGCAATTGGGACCACTCAACCTGGTCAACACAGACAAGCTGAGCCAAAGAGACCACTTCCATGCTGTGTAACTCTGACTATGATTTTGTCCAGCCCACAGGACATGTTCGCTCCTCATGAAACTTCCTCTGGACACAGACCTGTCCTCTTCCTCTCTGCTTAGTCACACCTTCAGGACTGAGAATGCTATGGGCTGGGGACAAGACTGAGCCACAGCAAGCCTGACGGGTTGGGTGGGTAATCAGTCTGACTTGCCTCTTCTGCTGCCTACAGCGTGATTCTCTGTGCTCCTAATGAATGGACGCAAGACTCTGCATGCCATCCTGAACACTCTTTCTCCACTTTGAGAAGTCATGAGCCAAGTGGTGCTGCACCTTCTCTGATAGGCTTTGAGTAATGCCATAAGATGATAAGACATAGGAGCAGAAATTAGGCCATTCAGCCCATCGAGTCTGCTCTACCATTCCATCATGGCTGATTTATTATCCCTCTCAACTCCATTCTATTGCCTTCACCCATAATGTTTGATACCCTGACTAATCAAGAACCTATGAACCCTTGCTTTAAATATACCCAATTACTTGGCCTCCACAGGCAATGAATTCCTCAGATTCACTACCCTCTGGCTACAGAAATTCCTCCTCAGCTCTGTTTTAAATGAATGTTCCTCTATTCTGAGGCTGTGCCTTTTAGCCCTAGACTCCCCCATTACAGGAAACATCTTCTCAACATCCACTCTATCTTGGCCTTTCAATATTTGATTGATTTCAATGAGATCCTCCCCCCCCCCCCCATCCTAATGAACTCCAGTGAGCTATAAAATGCTCCGCATACATTAATCCTTTAATTCCCGGAATCATTCTCATGACCCTCCTCTAGACCCTTTCCAAAACCAGCACATCTTTTCTTAGATAAGGGGCCCAAAGCTGTTTGGAATATTCCAAGTGGACTCTGACCAATGTATAATAAAGTCTCAGAATTACATTTTTTCCTTTATATTTTAATCCTCTCAAGATGAATGCTTACCTTCCTTACCACCGACTCACTCTACAAGTTAACCCTCAGGGAATCCTGCACAAGGTCTCCCAAGTCCCCTTGTAACTCTGATTGTTGAAACTTCTCCCGATTTAGAAAATAATCTTTGCCTTTATTCCTTCTATCAAGCTACATGACCATACACTTCCCCACATTATATTCCACCTGCCACTTCTTTGGCCATTCCCTCAATCTGTTTTTTTCCCACTCTGTGTATCATCTCAGGTTTAATGATGGTGCCATTAGGAACGACTCATTGCATGCAGCTCCAATGGAAATCACCAAATATTCACTACTGCAGCTGAAGACCACTGTCACAGCCATGGGTACTTCAGTTAAGTCATTCAAAGATATTTTTTATATATTAAAAAAAATCGATGGATCCTGGACCTCAAACTCAGGTTGCAAGTGCAGTTTCCCTTTAAGAATAAGGGAGTGAGGAAAGCATGCTGGGCGGGCCTCAAGTAGGCTTGAAACACAGAGGCCTTAGACCCTCACTCCCGACTACCCTGCTGGCGAATGTACGGCTTCTAGAAAATAAAACTGAAGACCTCAGAGCAAGATAGCTGTACCAGAGGAACACGAGGGACTGCTGCGTGGCTATCCTCCGCCATTTCTCCACGAAGACAGGGTAGCTCAGTCGTTTAAAGGAAGAGGAGGTGGAGTGCACTTTGTAATTAACTAATCGTGGAGCACAGTTTTGGCAGTTCTCTCTGTCCTGCTCACACGACCTGTAACAGCTAGTGATCAAATGTCATTCGTTTTATCTACTGAGGGGGTTTTCCACCATAATGCTGGTAGTGGTGTACGTTCTATCTTAGGCCAGCATCAGGCAGGCAGTGGAGGAGCTGAGCTCTGTGGTCAGCCGGCACGAGGCAGCTCACTCTGATGCCTTCCCTATCATTGTGAGGGATCTCAACCAGGCCGGCTTGAGGAAGTCTGACAACCACCACCAGCATTTCACCTGTAGAACCAGAGGAACCAACACTCTTGACCACTGTTGTGTCACCGTCAAGAACTCTTACCGTGTCATTGCACACCCACACTTTGGAAAGTCCTTTATTTCCACTGGCTGTATTTCTACTCCCTGTGTATGGGCAGTCACTAAAGACTGCAGCCTTTCTTGACCAAGAAAGTATGGTCAAGAGAGGCAGTGGAGTGCTTGCAGGACTGCTTTGAGTTGGTGAACTGGACAATTTTCAGGAATTCATCTTCGAGTCTGGATGAATACGCCACAGTTGTCTCCGACTTCATCGAAACCTGTGTGGATGACTGTGTGCATTCAAGAACATACCCAAGTTAAAAGCTTTGGATGAATCAAGAGATTCATAGTCTACTGAGGTCTAGGTCTATGGCATTCAAAAGTTCAAAGAAAATTTATTATCAAAGTACACATATGTCACCATATACAATCCTCAGATTAATTTTATTGTGGGTATACTTAACAAATCTATAGAATAGTAACTATAACAGAAAAGCCACCCAAATAGCCATTCAACCAGAATACAAAAAGAAACAATAATAAAAATAAATAAGCAATAAATATTGAGAATGTGAGATGAAGAGTCCTTGAAAGTGAATGCATTAGTTGTGGGAACATTTCAATGATGAGGCAATTGAAGTTGAGTGAAGTTATCCCTGTTAGTTCAAGAGGCTGATGGCTGAGGGATAATAACTGTTCTTAAACCTGGGGGTGCAAGTCCTGAGGCTCTTGTGTTTTCTTTCTAATGGCAGCAGTGAGAAGAAAGCATGCCCTAGGTGACAGAGGTCTCTGATAATTGATGCTGCTTTCCTGCGACAGCATTTCATGTAGATATTCTCAATGGCTGAGAAAGCTTTACCTTGATGGACTGGGCCATTTCCACTACCATTTGTAAGATTTTTCATTCAAGGGCATTGGTGTTTCCATACCAGGTTGTAATGCATCCTGTCAATTTACTCCCCACTACACATCTACAGAAGTTTGTCAAAGTTTTAGATGTTGTGCTGAATCTCCACAAACTCTTAAGGAAGTAGAGACACTGCCATGCTTTCTTTGTAATTGCACTTACGTGCTGGGCCCAGGACAGGTCCTTCAAAATAATTACACCTAGGAATTTACAGCTGCTGACCCTCCTAACAACTGACCCTCTGCTGTGGACTGGCTCATGGATCTCTGGTTTCCTCTTCCTGAAGACTATAATCAGCTCCTTGGTCTTGGTGACATTGAGTAAGAGGTTACTGTTTTGACACCACTCAGCCAGATTTTCAATCTCCCCCCTAATGCTGATTTGTCACCACTTTTGATTTGGCCAACAACAATGGTGTCATCAGCAAAGTTGAATATGGAATTGGAGTTGTGCTTAGCAAGAACGACGAGTCAGCCTACAGAGAGGAAGTGCAACAGCTAACGGACTGTTGCAGAGCCAACAACCTGTCTCTGAATGTGAACAAAACAAAAGAGTTGGTTGTTGACTTCAGGAGGGCACAGAGCAACCACTCCCCGCTGAACATCGACGGCTCCTCAGTAGAGATCGTTAAGAGCACCAAATTTCTTGGTATTCACCTGGCAGAGAATCTCACCTGGTCCCTCAACACCAGCTCCATAGCAAAGAAAGCCCAGCAGCGTCTCTACTTTCTGCGAAGGCTGAGGAAAGTCCATCTCCCACCCCCCTTCCTCATCACATTCTACCGGGGTTGTATTGAGAGTATCCTGAGCAGCTGCATCACTGCCTGGTTCGAAAATTGCACCATCTCAGATCGCAAGACCCTGCAGCGGATAGTGAGGTCAGCTAAGAAGATCATTGGGGTCTCTCTTCCCGCCATCATGGACGTTTACACTACACGCTGCATCCACAAAGGAAACAGCATTATGAAGGACCCCATGCACCCCTCATACAATCTCTTCTCCCTCCTGCCGTCTGGGAAAAGGCTCCGAAGCATTCGGGCTCTCACGACCAGACTATGTAACAGTTTCTTCCCCCAAGCTATCAGACTCCTCAATACCCAGAGCCTGGACTGACACCTTACTGCCCTATTGTCCTGTTTATTATTTATTGTAATGCCTGCACTGTTTTGTGCACTTTATGCAGTCCTGGGTAGGTCTGTAGTCTAGTGTAGTTGGTTTTTTTTCCTCTCTGTGTTTTGTTTTTTACGTAGTTCAGTCTAGGTTTTGTAATGCGTCATGTAACACCATGGTCCTGAAAAACGTTGTCTCATTTTTACTATGTACTGCACTAGCAGTTATGGTCGAAATGACAATAAAAGTGACTTGACTTGACTTAACACAGTCACAAGTGTAAAGCAAGAGGAGCAGGGGGCAAAGCACACAGCCTTGTGGTGCACCTGTGCTGATGGAAATCATGGAGATTTGCCAATCTGAACTGATTGGGGTCAGCAAGTGAAGAAATCCAGGAACCAATTGCACAAAGAGGTATTAAGGCCAAGATCTCAAAACTGGTGATCTAGAAATATACAAGATTTCCAGGTACAACCTTCAGAAAACTATCTTAAGAGCAAAGAAACAATTCCAAGTAAAGCTACGGATGGGATTGGATGCACATCAACTCTGTCAGAGTTTGCAGACCATTACTTCCTCCAAAGTGAAATCTAACACCATGAATGGCTGTGATGCTTCACTCCCAGATGAGAATGCCTTTTATGCAAGCTTTGAAAGGGAGAATAAAACTACACCAGTGTGAATCCCTGCAGCACCTGTCTCAGAGGCTGACATCAAAACATTTTTCAAGAGCATGAACCCTTGCTAGGCATCAAGAACATGTAAGGATCTGAAAATCTGTGCCACCAAACTGGGAGGAGTCTTCTAGGACATCCTCAATCTCTCACCGCTGCAGTCGAAGGTTCCCACCTGCTTCGAAAGGGTGACAATCTTAGCAGTGTTCAAGAAGAGCGAAGTTCAAAGCATATTTATTATCTAAGTGTGGCCTCCGTTAGCCGTGGTCGACCGTGGGTACTGCGCCTCTGGTTAGTCACTGGTCTGTCGAGCAGCGTCGGCTGTGGCTATTGCAGCCAATCCTAGAACGGCAGGCTCTGCCACAGTTGCTGCATGTGTAGGGTGTTGTGAAATGGTCCGCTGTGCTCTCCGTTTAGCTTTCCGCTCCTCAAACTGACTCATGATCACTCTTCCTCCTTGCTGTAAGTATATATATGTATATATACACACGCACACTATATACAACCTTGAGATTAGTCTCCTTATAGACAGACAAAATAATGAAAACCCAATAGAACCCATTAAAAAGCACCTAATTGCAGAAAAAAAAACAAATCATGCAAACAATAAAAGTAAGCAAATGATATTCAGAACTGAAGTTCATGGAAGTGAATCGACAGCCACAAAGCCAGTTATCACTACAACTGATTCAGGAGCCCATTAGTTGCAGGCCGCAGCCTTAGTTCAGTGCAAAGTTGAGTAAAACTCATCGAGCAGTGACCTGGACACTGGCCCGTCCCATGCCTCTCACCACACAACCCTGACCTTTTCAATCTGGCCAATCCTTGGGTCGTTCCTTGCTCTCGGACCAGGGCCCTCCCTCTTCGATATGGTCTCGGGCCTGGGCCCCACCACCTATTCTGCCCACACCCGACCATTCCAATTTGGCTCAGTGCTTAATTCGGTCAAACCTCAGGCCCATCCTTACTCTCGGGCCTGGGCCCAGGCCCCACACGTCAGCTCTACCTCGCCTCAGTTCCATCACATTGAATTGCCTCCAAGTTCACTCCAGTAATGGCCAAACTTTGGGTCATTCTGAACTCTCGGGCCCAGGACTCTCAGGCCCTTTATTCAACCCAGACACGCCATGCTCCAGCTGTCCTGCACCTCAGTTCCCACTGTGAAAATACCAGATTGTACAGGTGGTTCAAAAGCTCAACTCTGAAAGGGGAGTTACAGGCTATTGATTGCAGTCAGCAAATCCGAGGAAAAGTGTGATCAAATCAGTAAATTGTTTCGTTTGCCACCAGCAAGTCCTTGCTGTGCTTCACCAACACTACTTTAACCTGCCAGTCTCCCCTCAATCCTCCAACCCCTCAGCTCCATTCCCCAACCCTACCCCTACCCCTAACCCCACAAACCCTGGCCCTATCAGGGCTGCCTCTCTCTCACTGTCAAGCACCCCCGTCCTCTGCAAGGCCTCGCCTCCATCCCAGAACCCGACCACTAACCCTAACCTCCACAAACCTTGCTCACCTCCATCCCTCAACACTATCCCTAACCCTAAACTCCTCATCTTTCCTTCTCACTTCTGTCTCCAACCCTACCATTACCTCCATATCCCCATAAACCCAGGCTCACCCCCCCCCCAAACCCACGCTCCATTCCCTGCCAGGCCCTGCTCTCCCCCTGCCAGGTTCCCCTCTCTCCTCCAGCCCTCCAACTGCCCCTAACTCTAAACTCCAGACCCCCCTTCCTTCCAGCCTCTCACCTCCATCCCCCAACCTTACTGCTATCTCTATCCTAACCTTCACATCCCCACAAACCTGGGCCCACACCCCCCATAGATTCAACCCTGCCTAAGCAAGGACCTATGCCTGCTGTAGTAGGTCTACAGTGGATGCAATCGCACTGGCCTTCCACTCAGTCTGGGATCACCTGGACAATAGTTATACTTACATCAGGCTGCTCAATGTTCAACACAATCAAATCCTTCGTTCTAATCAAAAAGCTCCAAAATCTGGGCTTCTGTACCTGTCTCAGCACCTGGATCGTTGACTTCCTTGCCATGAGACCACTCTGTGTGGACTGGAAATAACATCTCCTCACTGACAATCCAACACTGGCACTCCTTAAGGATGTGTGCTTAGCCCACTGCTCTGCTCTCTCTACACCCACGACTCTGTGGCTTGGCACAGCTCAAATGCCATCTCTAAATTTGCCAGTGACACATCTATTGTTGGCAGAGTTTCAGATGGTGATGAGGAGGCACACAGAGGAGAGATATATTAGATGGTTAAGTGGGTGTCACAGCAACAGCCTTGCACTCAACATCAGTAAGACCAAGGAATTGATAGTGAAGTTCAGGAAGGGGAA
This sequence comes from Hemitrygon akajei, assembly GCF_048418815.1. NCBI lineage: Eukaryota > Metazoa > Chordata > Chondrichthyes > Myliobatiformes > Dasyatidae > Hemitrygon > Hemitrygon akajei. The sequence goes on along the minus strand of NC_133127.1, from coordinate 66,270,264 downwards.
TTTGGAGGAGCACATATCAATCCTCATTGTGGGATCAGAGATGGAAAATTCCTCAGTGTCAATATCTCCGGGCATCAATCCTGGGTTAAATATGTTGACGCAATTACAAAGAAGGCATGACAGTGGCTATATTTCATTAGGAATTTGAGGAGAATTCATATGTCACTGAAGACATTTGCAAATTTCTACAGATGTAACACGGAGAGCAATCTAACTGGTTGTATCACTGTTGGGTATGGAGGGGCCATACCAGGATTGGGAAATGCTACAGAACGTTGTAGTCTCAGCCAGCTCCATCATGGACACTAGCCTCCCCAGCATCGAGGACACCTTCAAAAGGCAATGCCTCAAAAAGGTAGCATCCATCATTAAGGACCCCCATCACCCAGGACATACCTATACAAGAGCCTAAAGACACACATTCAACAGGAACAGCTCCTTTCCCTCTGCCATTAGATTTTTGAATGAATAATGAGCCAGTGAACATTTCCTCAGTATTTTTTTCTTTTTCCCCCTCTCTTTTCGTACTATTTATTTAATTTATTGGATTATCATATAAATATAAATATATATATATATATATATATATCTTATTGTAATTTCAGTTTTTATTTCTATGTATTGCAATGTACTGCTACTGCAGAATGCATTTCACAATGCAAGGTGATGATATATATATTTTTTAAAACTTTTTTTTATTGTGTTTTCAAGTAGTTACAGAATAAAAGTGTATGAAAAAGAAAATGTATGTTACCCATCCCCCCTCCCCTTAACCCCTCCCCCCTAACATCCCTATAGAAAAAAGGTGATGATATTAAACCTGATTCTGATCTAAGTCCTTCTCCAGATTCCCTGCTTCCTCAATACTATCTTCCCCTCCACCTATCTTCATACCATCCAAAAACTTGGACAAAAACCCATCACTTCTGTCATCTGACATATAATAGGTTTTTGAAATTGTTTTGGCAATTTGAGCTACTGTTTAATAAACCAGCAGATACACAGTACTCAGGGGTTTTCTGTATTTGGAAATTTTTGAATGTTCCTATAATTAGAAGGAAATGCAATAAACTAGCGTCTTTTAAAATTTATCAAGATGGGAATACAACAAACACTAAGCGGATAAAGGGCGCGTTCCAAATCATCATAGAACATGGAACATCACAGCACAATACAGGTCCTTTGACCCACGGTGTTGTGCTGACCTTATTACCTCCTCTAAAATCAATCTAACCTTTCCCTCCTACATAGCTGTCCAGCTTTTATCATTCATGTGCCTATCTAAGAGTTTTTAAATATCCCTAATGTATCTGCCTCCACCACCACCCCTGGCAGGGATTTCTATGCCTTCGCCATTCTCTGTGTAAAAACTTACCTCTGACATCCTCCCCTATACTTCCCTCCAATCACCTTAAAATTATGCCCCCCCTTGTAGTAGCCTTTTTTGCCTTTGGGGGAAAAAATCACAGGCTATCCACTCGATCTATGGCTCTTACTGTGAGGTGGCATGGTAGCGTAGTGGTTAGCACAAGGCTTTACAGTACAGGTGATCCAGGTTCAATTCCCGCTGCTGCCTGTAAGGAGTTTGTACATTCTCCCTGTGACCATGTGGGTTTCCTCCGGATGCTCCAGTTTCATCCCACAGTTCAAAGACATACCAGTTGGTAGGTTAGTTGGTCGTTGTAAATTATCCAGTGATTACGCTAGGATTAAATTGGGGGATCGCAAGGTTTGAAGGGCTGGAAGAGCATAGTCTGTGCTGCATTTCAATAAATGCCCCTGTATCAAGTCACCTCTCATCCTCCTTCACTCCAAAGAGAAAAGTTCCAGCTTGCTCAGCCAGTCCTCAGAAGAGATGCATTGTTTGATCTTGATTGGTCTTTCTAAATTTCATCATACACACTTCTGCATTGTCATATCTTCCTGCTTCAGGATACAACAATTCAGCTTTGTGTGAAACACCCCAGACACAAGCTGACACTCTGTAAGGAAAACTATGGCACTGTTTGAAGGTGAGACACAAGAAAGAAATGGAGAAGTTAAGAGAATAACTTAGAAATCTGAGAAGAAAATAGTTTCAATGTAAAAAGGCCCACTTCAAGGTGCTCCTGGTATGGCTTAGTATTTCAAAGTTTTGCTGCAATGCAAGGATAGAACAAACACTGATATTAACTGTTTCCATATGGTGAAATCTCAGATACAAAGCATGATGACAGCTACAAATCTTGGTGAAGCAGGAACATGCAGGCTGTAAAATCCACGGCACTAACTTTTGCTGGAAGCCAGACTAGGTACGTTAAGGCTTCAAGGAACATGATAACTAAGTATGGTACTTGAAACATATTTGGGGTAGGAATACTGATTAAGAAGTAGAGTCAAAAACGTGGGCTTCAAACATTTCAGTTAAGCAAGCAACGCTTGTGATGGAATTGTAGATGATTGCTGGAAAGCAGCAAACCAGTGAAACTTAAACACAAGAGATTCTATAGATGCTGGAAATCCAAAGTAGCAAATTCAAAATGCTGAGTTTGTTTACCAGTGAAACTTAACAGGTGTACAAATGTTAGGTTTTATTTTCCAGAGCACTGTTTGTTAATTAGACTTCCAAACTAAGATAGGTGTCTCAGCAACTTGGTTTTGTCTTCTGCTGAGTAAACACTGGAGGGCCACAGCTGTGCTGATGCCAGCATGGACGCCGCGCCACACCACCTCCGGCAATCTCTCCTGAGACACCGCAGCTCGAGGCCTAGTCCTCACTACAACTGAGGCCACGCAGCTCCCCTGCCACCAGTCCTGCCAATAACCAGTGAACCAAACTTGCAGCATATTCCACATTACTGACGTCCAACAGGGTCTTTTGATCACAAGAAAGATGACTAAAACAATCACTTGCTGAGAGCCTGCGCACCGCCTTTGCGCACCGACAACGCCTCTCGGTAGCAGGCAACAACATGGTCCGCACCAAGCCCAGCTCCTTCAGTTCCCGCAGGATCTTGCGATCGTAAAAAGATACGTTTCAAAAAGACAATATCATCACCTTTGGTTGGCACCGTGGAAGCTGCTGGATCTGAGCATGCTGCCATCTCTCTTGGAAGCTCATTGAGAATGTTGAGTCCATTTGTTCGGAGCATATAGAAGCTCAGTGTAAAAAAATGAAAGGAGCAATCACTCCCAAAAATGTCAAGCCATCTCAAAATCTACAGAACCAGAGGAACCAAATCATCCTCAGTCCCAAGGGAAAATCCTAGAAGTAGATAGGACATAATAATATACCTAACAATGTTTCAATTTATTCCCATGGGATATAGCAATGAGTAATAGAAATGGAAGATTGGCTGGATAGTATAAAAGTGTTGATATGTTTTTTCCTGCCCTTCACAGAGTTAATATCAATTCAAACTTTTACTATTACCTCATATAATTCTGTTCAACCTTTTCTAGATTGTCATAATTTACAGTAAATCTTGTCCCCATCTGCCAAATTTCTGCAGCTTTTCTAGGCTGCACAGATTTGGAGAACACCAAGAAAGAGTTGTTGTTCTCAGGAGTGAGGACATAGATGCTCCTCCACAGGGTCATCTTTCATTGCTTGGCTATGTTTTGTGGGAGAATTCCTGTTGCAAGCAGCATAAATCTGGCTGTTTCTTGCTGTGAGTTGATCAGAAGGGTTAACTGTGCATCTAAATATCAAATTACATCTGTAAGACTGCTTGTTTACTGAACAGCTAATGTTACGTGTTATAGATAGAGCTACACAATCGCACGACCAATGGATTCCACGTGGCTCGGCAGCTCTGCCACATTCTGTCATGACTGATCAAAGGCAATTAAGAAACTCATGGGAGGAAGAGTCTGAATGAACTTGCCATCATTGGTGCTGGAACAGGAGTGTGAAATCCAAAGCTGAAAACTTGTGATAAGCAGCTGATCAACCTCAGCCTCTTCCTAACCTTCACAAAAACTTGTCATAAGCCAATTTGCTTTACTCGATGAACATCAGGAAAAAGCTGAGCAGTGCCCTGACGTCACCGAGTTACAGTGCTGAGGGCTCATGACCCAGAGCCAGTTAAGTCTTCATCCAGGCTGTTCCAAAACAAAACCAGCACCTACATGACAAAACAGCAAATAGTGTATAAGAAAGGGCAAGCACACAGTTCATCCCCATCATTCTGTTCTCAATCGTCAGCAAGAGTGATGGAATTGTCAAAAGCAGTGCCGTTACACAGGATTTACTCGCCGTTGATCTCCTCACTGATGTCTTTTCTCAGAATCACCCGACCCCACGCTTCACACATCCTTGGTCCAAACGTAGACAATGATGTTGAATTGCAGAGCTGAGACTGACTGCCTTTCACCTGATTGCAGTATCTGGTAGATTGTGGTGTCAAGGCAAAATTTAAATCAGAGAAGAAAAGTCAGCAGTGGTTTGTCATGTGTAACACAAAGCAAGATAGTTGTGGCTGTTGAAGGTGATTAAGTTCATTCCTGGGGGTTAGTGTAGGAGTTCTTAAGGGTAGTTTCACCAGTCCAAATGTCTTATTATTCTTCCATTATAGGATCCGAGGTGCAAACATTTGCAGGTTACTGCACAGCTTTTAGTTCTGTTCTCAACTTTACACATAATGGAGCAGCTCATCAGTGCAATCAGAGGACATCTTCCATTGATTCTAACCATACACTTCCCAACACTGTATTCCATCTGCCACTTCTTTGTCCATTCTCCTGAACAGGGTAAGTCTTTCTGCAGACTCTCTCTTCGTCAACACTACCTGCCTCTTCACCTAGACTCAGTGGCCAATTCATTATGTACACTTGTACACCTGCTTGTTTATGCAAAATCGAATCAGCCAATCATATGGCAACTGAATGCACAAAAGCATGCAGACCCGGTCAAGAGGTTCACTGGTTATTCAGACCAAACATCGGAATGGGGAAGAAATATGACCCATGTGACTTTGACCATGGAATGATTGTTGGTGCCAGACAGGGGGATTTGAATATCTCAGAAACTGCTGATCTTCTGGGACTTCCACAGTTTACAGAGGATGGTGTGCAAAACAAAATAAAACATCCAGTGAGCAGCAGTTCTGTGGGTGAAAGTGCATTGTTAATGAGAGAGGGCAGAGGAGAATGGCCTGACTTGAAGTGGATGGGCTTCAGCAGCGGAAGACCACAAACATAAAGGCAAAGGAGGTACCTAATAAAGTGCATTTCTGCTGGATTTGCTAGGGAATTTGCAGCTGACAGAGTCTAGGACATGATAAAGGTTTTGGCTCAGAATTTCCTTTTTTAAAAAATTTTATTGAGAGGGAGCAGAGAATAGGCCCTTCTGGACCTTTTGAGCTGCGTTGCTCAGCAACCCTGCGATTTTATCCTAGCCTAGTCACAGTACAATTTATAATGCCCAGTTCAGTACATCTTTGTACTTTGGGAGAAAACTGGAAGAAACTTTGTACTTTGGGAGCTCCTGGAAGAAACCCATGCAATCATGGGAAGAATGTATAAACTCCTTATAGAACAACAACACACACAAAATGCTGGTAGGACACAGCAGGCTAGGCAGCATCTATAGGGAGAAGCGCTGTTGACGTTTCGTCCTGACGAAACCAGCATTTGTGTGTGTTGTTGTTTGAATTTCCAGCATCTGCAGATTTCCTCATGTTAACTCCTTATAGACAGCCTTTTATTTTCAATGGATCCACTGTGAATATTTTCTCAAAGGATCCAACTCGCGCCTGATTAGCAGGGCAAAGTTCAAAGTAAATGTATTATCAAAGTATATATATGTCACCACATACAACCCTGAGATTTGTTACTTTGTGGGCATACTGAATAAATCCAAAATTAGTTTAGTGATGGGCCAGATGAAGTTATCACCTCTGGTTCAAGATCCTGGTGGGTGAGGGGTAACAACTGTTCCTGAACCTGGCGGTGTGAGTGTTGAGGCTCCTGTACCCTCTTCCTGATGGCAGTAGTGAGAAGAGAGCATGGCCTGGGTGGTACAGGTCCTTGATGGATGCTGTTTTCCTATGACAGTGCTCCGTGTAAATGTGCTCAGTGGTGGGGAGTGATTTACAGTAACGGACTGAGCTATATCCACTCTGAACTTTCTCGTTAACAAGCCATTTTTGCCCACAGAACTGCTGCTCGCAGGATGCTTTTTTTAAAAGGAAATCACACCATTCTCTGTAAACGCTCGACACTGTTGTAAGTGAAAATCAGCAGTTTCTGAGATACTCAAACCACCCTGTCTGGCACGAAGGACTAGTCCATGGTCAAAGTCACTTAGATCACATTTCTTTCCCTTTTCTGAAATTTGGTCTGAACAACAAGTGAACCTCCTGACTGTGTCTGCATGCATTTATGCATTGAGTTGCTGCCACGTGATTGGCTGATCAGACATTTGCATTTACAAGCACATATACAGGTGTACCTAATAAAGTGGACACTAAGTGTATGTCACCGTTCCTGCATTGTCAATGAGCCAAAATACTGTAACTCAATCCCCACTAATATTATGGAACTATTTACACTTTATTGACAGGGACGTTTCAAGAAGGTAGATTAACTCTACTTGCTGCGGCCAATTGGAAACGCTTATTAATACTGACAATCCAACAATGCTTATATCCTACAAATAAATATAAAGAAAACACATGAAAAACCCAGTAGCTGTGTATCATCTTATGGTCACTGAGAGTCAGCCACAATGAATATTTCTAAAGCGCAATACACCTATTTGGGTCAATAGGTGACTCAGAATGGTGACAATGGGGAATTTGACAGAAGAATTATATTTAAATATCAGAAGGTTAAAAGGTGTATGATTTCTCACTTAAAGAAAAACAGTGAATTCTGCATTAGATTGTACATCCGTTTTACAACACCCACGCAAGAAGTGCAGTGTCAGTGATGAAAAGTAAGCCATTTGCTGTGGTTTAACACATCCAAAAAAAGAATGTGATTACATTTCACAAGGTCTGCAGAATTTGTAAAAAGAATTTTTTTGGAAGGATTTATGACTTTCATTGTCAATGACTCATTTGATAAATGTCAGAAAATAATGGTTCGATTCACTAATTTTCTAATTTTTTTTCAGTTATGAAACAGAGTGGAGCTCAACAAGAAGGCACTGAAGTTAAAAGATTAACTATGCACACAAACTGACAGTAAGAGTTGCTATTTGCAGTCAGCTTTAACACGGAACAAGAATCCTAAGTGGAAAGATGGAAGTAAATGAGAACCCTTTCGATCCCCCGAATTAGGTTGTTGGGTGTATTTAAAGCAGAGCTTGATAGGTTCTTGACTGGACACAGCATCAAAGGTTACATGGAGAAGTGGGGCTGAGGAGGGGGAAAGAAAAGGATCAGCCATGATTGAATGGTGGAATAGACTCGATGGGCCTAATTCTACTCTTGGAGAACAGTATTGATAAATAATGCTGAGGGCACTACAAAACTGTCATGTAACACTATTATGGTGCCAGCAATGATTGGGGTTCAATTGCAGCTGCTGCCTGTAAGGAGTTTGTACATTCTCCCTCTGGCCATGTGGGTTTCCACCGAATGCACCAGTTTCATCCCACATTCCAAAGACGTGTAGCTAGGGGCATGTTATTTGGTGCGGAAGCATTGCAACCATAAGACCATAATACATAGGGGCAGAATTAGGCCATTTGGCCCATTGAGTCTACTCTACCATTCCATCATACTGTTTTATTATCCCTCTCAATCCCATTCTCCTGCCTTCTCCCCATAACCTTTGAGGTTCTTCATTAATCAGGCCATATCAGCCTTATCAATGACTTGGCCTACACAACCATCTATAGTAAAAAATTGCACAGATTCATTACCCTCTGGCTAAAGTCATTTTTCTTTCTCTGTTCTAAATGGATGTACCTCAATTCTGAAACTGTGCCCTCTAGTCCTAGACTCCCCCACTATAGCAAACACCCTCTCCACATCCATTCTATCCAGACCTTTCAATATTTGATAGAAGAATGAGGAAGGATCTCATTAAAGCCTAAACTCCAGCAAGTACAGGCCCAGAGCATTCCTTCTGCCAAATTGCATAACCATGTTCTTCCCTACACCATATTCCATCTGCCACTTCTTTGCCCATTCTTCCAATCTGTCCAAGTCCTTCTGCAGACTCCCTGCCACCTATAGGTGACTGCCCTTCCACCTATTTTCATATCAACCGCAAACTTGGCCACAGAGCCATCAATGCCTTCATCCAAATCACTGACATACAACATGAAGAAAGGCCCGAACCCTTGTGGCAGGGCAACCAGAAAAGACCCCCTTTATTCCCACTTTTAGCCTCCTGCCAGTCAGCCAATCTTCTATCCATTCTAGTTACTTTCCTTTAATACCATGGTTTCTTATCTTGTTAGGTTGCCTCATGTATGGCACCTTGTCAAAGGCTTTCTGAAAATCCAAATAAACAACATCCACCAACTCTCCTTTGTCTAAGAGAGTTATTTCCTCAAAGAATTCTAACAGATTTGTCAGGCAAGATTTCCCTTTTAGAAAACCATACTAACTTCAGCCTGTTTTATCATATGCCTCCAATTACCGAGGAAGTCTCATCCTTAATGAGACTTTACAGTGCCTTTACAACCACTGAAGTCCAGCTAACTAGCTTGTAATTTCCTTTCTTCTGTCTCCTTTCTTTGTAACGAGTGGGGTAACAGCTGCAATTTTCAAGTCCTCAGGAACCATTCCACAATCTAGTGATTTTTGAAAGATCATTATAGATGTCTCCACAATCTATTCAGCTACCTCTTTCAGAATTCTGGGGTGCAGTCCATCTGTTCCAGGTGACTTAACTACCATCAGGCTTTTCAGCTTCCTCAGCACCTTCTCCTTAGGAATAGCAATGACACTCACTTCTGCCCCCTGACACATTCACTTTGCTTGCATTCTATTGTGTCTCATGCAGTAAAGACTTACACAGAATACTTCAGTTCCTCCACCATTTTTTTGCTCCCATTGCTACCTCTCCAGCACCATCTTCAATGGTCTGATATCTACTCACCTTTGTTTTACTGCGCAAGGATATTGGTCCCCCTTGGGCCCGGGTGTAACCTGTCCTTTTTTTGTACAGGCCATACCTTCCCCAGAAGAGATCCCAAAGATCCAGAAATCTGAAACCCTGCCTCGTGCACCAGTTCTTCAGCCATACATTCATCTGCCAAATCGTCCTATTCTTACCCTCACTTGCACGTGGCACAGGCAGCAGTCCAGAGATTACCACCCAGAAGATCCTGCTTTTCAGCTTTCTGCCCAACTCCCCACATTCTCTGTTCAGGCCCTCCTTCCCTTGTCTAATATTTAATCAGAACCTATATGTACCACAAAAATGTACTAATTTGCATCCGCAGTTTCTTAAACCCATCTCTAATGAGCTCCAGTTCAATGCACTTCATTCAGATATTGATATCAGGGAGACTGGAGGGCTTCCACAGTTCCCACATCATACCACTATGTCCTGACCCACTGTCAGCACACTAGCTATCTACTAACAGAGAAAAAGCTTACTTAGAAGCTCTGCCTGTGCTTGCCCAAGCCTGTTGATCCGAAGCCGGACCACTCTAACAAAGCCCCATTCCCACAATGGCCACTCTAATTACACCTGCTTTCTTTTTATTGGCCCTGTGCTATTGTGGCCCGGCAAAAAGAATGAACACTTGCAGATTGCCCAGCACAATCCTCGCTTAGTTTTATTTGATGAAAATGACACATTTCACTGTTTGATTTGACGTACGCTCGGTGGCCATTTTATTAAATACACCTGCTCATTAATGCAAATATAAAATCATCCAATCATGTGGTGGCAGCTCAATGCATAAGAGCATGCAGACATGGTCAAGAGGTTCAGTTGATGTCCAGATCAAATATCAGCATAGGGAAGAAGAGTGATCTAAGTGACATTGACCGTGAAATGGTTATCAGTGCCAGATGGGGTGGTTTGTTTCTCAGAAACTGCTGACCTCCTGGGACTTTCATGCAGAACAATCTGTAGTGTTTGCAGAGAATGGTGTGAAAAAGAAAAAAATCCTGAGAGAGACAATTTGGTGGATGAAAATGCCTTGTTAAGGAGAAAGGTTAGAGCAGAATGGCTAATAGTCCTGACGAAGAATCTCGGCCCGAAACGTCGGCAGTGAGTCCTGACGAAGGGTCTCAGCCCGAAACGTCGGCAGCGAGTCCTGACGAAGGGTCTCGGCCCGAAACATCGAAAGCAAGTCCTGACGAAGGGTCTCGGCCCGGAACGTCGACAGCACTTCTCCCTATAGATGCTGCCTGGCCTGCTGTGTTCCACTAGCATTTTGTGTGTGTTGCTTGATTTTCCAGCATCTGCAGATTTCCTCGTGTTAGCAGAATGGCCAGACTGGTTCAAGCTGACAGGCAACAATAACTCGAATAACCACACGATCCAACAATGGTGCGCAGAAGAGCATCTCTGAACACAAAACACATTGAAGCTGGAAGTGGATGGCTGCAGCATCAGAACGACCACAAACATGCACTCACTGGTACAGGAGATACCAAATAAAGTGGCCACTGAATGTACATGTGACAAATAAAGCTCATCTTTTAAAAATAAAGAAAATAAATGGGCATTGAAATTCTAGCCATTAAACAGTATTAAAATCAACTGAAGTACTTTGCTTTGTTCCACTGTGTTTACAAGCGAGTTTAGTATTTATTTGTGAAAATGGTGCTGCTGCAAGAAACAATGGTGGATGAAGTCATACATTAAATTTTGTAGTGATGAAGGAATATTTTGGCAGAAACTTGTTTGGAAAGGAATCCAAGATAGGTCTAGAAATTCTTCAGTTTTGCTTTCACACATTGAAAAGCTATTGTGTGATGGAACCATGTAGGTTTGGAGCCAGGTCACAAAGTGTGACATTTCTTAATCGAACATAGACATTCAGATGTGAATCACTGGATGTGTCTTCCTTAGGCAGTTCTCACCATGGTGGTGGTGGAGTGGGAGAATAGTTGGGAGATGATCGTGTGGCGAGAGAAGCCTGGGGATATTTATAGGGTATCAAAGTTTGGGGAGACAATTGGGGGAAGGATTGCAGGCAAGGATGAAAGGAAATTACATCAGGGTGGAGAAAACTCAAATTATCTGGGGAGAAGGTTGTATGTGGGAAACAATGGATTGAGATATATCAGAGAGCTGTGAGGTAATTGAAGAGTCACTGAGGAGGAGATCAGAGAGAAGAATGGGAGGAGATGATGTTCTAAAGTAGAAGGTTATGGGCAAGAGGGTGAGGACTGGTAACATGGGAATGAAAGAAAGAAAACAAAGGATAGCTTTATTTGTCACATGACCATTGAAACATGCAGTGAAATTGTGCCAAACTGAATGAGCGAGGATTGTGCTGGACAGTCTGTGTCACCACGCTTCTGGCACCACATAGCATGCCCTCAACTTACTAACCCTGTGAACTCTACTGGCTCCCTTGAATGGGTAATCCAGATGGCAATGTTTGGTAAAAGGAAATTGCAATGAATCTGATCATTTCTCTGGCTCAGGGCCTGTCAAAGTAAAAAAAGCACATCTTACCAAATGTAATTTCATCTCGAGAAGTGTGAAGTAATGTATCTATGAAGGGCAAAGTAAAGACACCTACTTGAGACAGTACGTATTGAAAACGTGAGGAAGTCTACAGATGCTGGAAATCCAAAGCAACACACAAGATGCTGGAGGAACTCAGCAGGCCAGGCAGCATCTGTGGAAAGGAATGAACAGTTAATGTATTGGGCAGAGGCTTTTCTTCAGGACCGAAATGGAAGGGGAAAATCTCAAAGTAGAAATATCAGCTATTGATTACAGCTCTACCTTCAGTGCTAAAATTACAAGGAAACATCCCCAAGCTCCTCAGGCTGGGACTCAACCCTCAACTTCCTGACCAACAGACACAGTCAGTAAGGATTGGCAACACACCCTTGCCGATTATTCTAAATACCAGTGTTTCACAAGGCCTCATCTCCACCCTGTACTCCACACTCCATACACACATACCTTGTGGCCAGGTTCTGCTCCAACTCTATGTACAAGTTGCAGATGATAAAATAGTAGTGGCCTGCATCTCAGATAATATTGAACCAAACTACAGGAAGAAGATGGAGGGTCTAGTGATATGGTATCATGTCCACAACCCTTCCCTCACCACTAGCAAAACAGAAGAGCAGGTCATTGCCTTCAGGAAGTGGGTGCAGTGCACATGCTTCTATTTCTATCAATAGTGCTGAGCTTCAAGTTCCCGGGACTGAACATTACCAAAGCCTGTCCTCATCCAACCACATAGATGCCACAGCCAAGAAAGCTCACTTTCCTCAGGAAGCCAAACAAATCTGGCTTGTCCCCTTTGACCCTCACACATTTTTAAATAGTGCACAATAGAAATCATTCTAGCTGGCTGCATCAGTAGTTTGGTATGGCAGCAGCTTTGGATGAGACCACAAGAAGCTACAGATATAGGTCAGCACATCACAGAAACCGGCTTCCCCTCCTTGGACTCTTACTGCCTCAGTAATGAAACCAGTATAACAAAAGATACCAGCGACCCAGGACAGTCTCTCTTTTCCCCCTTCCCGTCAGACAGGAAAACCTCACCTAGGTTCAAGGACAGCTTCAGTTCCCCAGTAAGATAAGAAGGGCTTTTAACCTTGCAAACTACCTCTTCATGGCCTTGCACCTCATTGTCTAATTGCACAATACTTTCTCTGTAACACTCTATTCTCTACTTAAGAGATTGTTTCACCTTGTACTACCCCAACCTCCAGTTGTCACGAATTGATCTATATGAAGAGTAAACAAACTGATGCACCATCAATAATTCTCGGAGACTGGAAGTGAACGATAGGCTTTTATTAACAGAAAAAGGGAACACGACATCTTGAAGACTGAGGGAGGAGCAGTGCCTCCAATCGCCTTTATACAGGGGTCTGTGGGAGGAGCCACAGGAGCAGTCAGCAGAGGGGCATGTCCAGACAGGTATACATAGTTTACCACATTCACCCCTCCTTTGTTTTAAAAGAGAGTCTCCCATGGGGCGAAGTTTCTTACAAGTATATTTACAGGTCAAGTCTATCAGGTGGTCGAGTCTGTTGCTGTGATCTACGTAGCACCGGTAACGGTGGTTGTGCTGGCTCTGGCCTGACTTGAGGTGCCAGCCCATTAGGCGTCAGTAATCCCTCATGCGTGTGCATGGCGCCCAGTATGGGAGTGTCCAGAGGAGTCTGTGTAGGGCTTGGCGTGCACGGTGTCTCGTGGGTATATACATTGGTGGGTACTGGGTTCATAGTCACCGTGGAGTATTCGGGGTAGGGGTCTGGTGCTCCTGCGGGCGCCAGGTCGCAGATTGAGACCGTGTCCTCCCGCCCATCAGGTAAGACCACGTAGGCATACTGGGGGTTCGCATGTAATAGGCGAACCCTCACGACCAGCGGGGAGTATTTATTGCTCCTCTCATGTTTCCGGAGCAGTACTGGCCCTGGGGACGTCAGCCAAGCCGGTAGGGTGGTCCCGGTGGTCGACTTCCTGGGAAAAGAAAAGAGTCGCTCATGAGGGGTGGCATTGGTGGACGTGCATAACAGGGAGCGGATGGAGTGGAGTGCCTCTGGGAGGACCTCCTGCCAGCGAGAGACTGGCAGTCCCTTTGACCTGAGGGCTAAGAGTGTGGCCTTCCACACTGTGGCATTCTCCCTCTCCACCTGTCCATTCCCCCGGGGATTATAGCTCATGGTCCTACTAGTAGCAATACCCCTAGCCAGCAGGTATTGGCGCAGCTCGTCACTCATAAATGAGGACCCTCTGTCACTGTGGATGTAGCAGGGATATCCGAACAGAGTGAAGAGCTGGCGCAGGGCTTTTATGACGGACATGGCAGTGGTATTGGGGCAGGGGATGGCGAAGGGGAACTGCAAGTACTCATCGATTACGTTGAGAAAGTAGACATTGCGGTCAGTGGAGGGAAGGGGGCCCTTAAAGTCAACACTCAGTCGCTCAAAGGGGCGGGTGGCCTTGATAAGTTGTGCCTTTTCAGGACGGTAGAAGTGCGGTTTGCACTCAGCGCAGACTTGGCAGTCCCTGGTCATCGTCCTGATGTCCTCAAGGGAGCAAGGCAGGTTCCGGGCTTTCACGAAATGGTAAAGTCGGGTGACCCCCGAGTGGCAAAGATCTGCATGGAGGGCGTATAGCCGGTCGAGCTGAGCGCTGGCACATTTTCCCCGGGATAGGGCATCAGGGGGCTCATTGAGCCTTCCAGGCTGGTACAGGATATCATAGTTGTAGGTGGAGAGTTCTATTCTCCACCTCAAAATTTTATCATTTTTGATTTTGCCCCGCTGTTGGTTGCTAAACATGAACGCAACTGAGCGCTAGTCGGTCAGCATGGTGAACCTTTTGCCGGTGAGATAGTGCCTCCAGTGCCTAATAGCTTCCACCATGGCCTGGGCTTCTTTCTCCACCGCGGAGTGCTGAATTCCAGGGCCTCGAAGGGTATGAGAGAAGAATGCTACTGGCCTTCCTGCCTGATTGAGGGTAGCAGCCAGCGTGAAGTCGGAGGCATCACTCTCTACTTGGAAAGGAATGGTCTCATCCACCACATGCATCGTTGCTTTGGCAATGTCCCCTTTAATGCAGCTGAAGGCCGCGCGGGCCTTGGCAGAGAGGGGAAATGTGGTGGACTTGACCAGGGGGCGGGCCTTGTCTGCGTAATGGGGGACCCATTGGGCGTAATAGGAAAAGAAGCCCAGGCACCTTTTGAGGGCTCTGAGGGTGTTGGGAAGAGGGAGTTCCAACGGGGGGGCAAACGGTCGGGGTCAGGGCCAATGACCCCGTTCTCCACGACATACCCAAGGACAGCAAGTCGGGTGGTTCCGAACACACACTATATCCCTGTTATAGGTGAGGTTAAGAGCTTTGGCCGCTTGGAAAAATTGTTGGAAGTTGGTGTCGTGATCCTGCCAGTCGTGACCGCAGATGGTGATGTTATCCAGATATGGGAACGTGGCCTTCAGTTGGCACTGGTCCACCATCCAGTCCATTTCCCTCTGGAAGACAGAGACACCATTCATGACACTGAAGGGGACGCGCAGGAAGTGATAGAGCCTGCGTCTTTAATAGAATATCATTCCAATTATTAGTAGACGCAATGTCATTTCAGTGTCCAAAGCAACTCTCTTACTTGGCCTCCCATGGTGAAACTAGCAGCCTGTGTTCTTGAGAATCAAGAATCAATTTTATTTGCCATACACATTTACCTGTACATGTATTACCAATTTGTGATGGTGTGTTGGCACGACATGCAATAAAAAACAACAGCATTCAATAATTATAAAGGATTATATAAATTAAATTAGACATTAAAGTGTGGATATGGAATAAAGAAACAATGGTGCTTTATCACAATGGTAAGGTGATCTTGAAAATATGAAAATGGGCTGATTTTGAGTCAGGTTCTTGGTTTGAATTTAATAATGTTTATGGAAATATATATATATTAGTGTCCATAGTTTGGGTGTTCATTACCCGGGTAGTGCTAGTATCAAGTACTCATTGTACACTGACACTGTGTTTAACTACGGTAGATTGCTTTCCAAACAAGCTCTCTGTGTAGGTCTATTGGCTTTGCTATGTATGTTTTTCAGACACAAAAAGAACTACACCACTTTTTTATGGAAGTACATATGTAAACTACTAAAAATTGAGCAAAATATATTGTGACGTACATAAGATCATTGCTTTTTGCCATTGAAAATCTTGATCAGGACATTTTACTTGAATTCAATCACGAAGGCCTGTACCGATGAATGACGATGTGCTAAAGTACAATACCTATGATCGATTATTGAGGTTGAGCAGGTGTTGAGCTTCTGAAATAATTAGGTTTGTATTGAGCTTCATCAAAACAATGTCGAGGGACAAAAACAGGAAGGTCTAAATATTAGACTATTGGAGCAGTGCTCAGAGCAAGGACCCTCCCTAGCTTAATTGGTATCTACAGTGCAGAGGCCACACACGTGTGCATCAATATAACAGAGAGTGATGAGAAAAGGACTTTAGACAACTAAAACAGACGTCCATGAGGCCACAAACCAATAGACACAGGTTCTCATGCTTTTTGTTTGAGTTAAAAGAGATGTTCTGTGTGAAGATGTCTGACAAGCAGAGCTGGATGGAGTTGAGGGAACAACTTAGGCTTTTGTTCAGGGAAGAAACACAGGACTTGCACACTACTGCAGATGGGGTGTTGAAGAATTGGATGATGTGAGACAACCTGAAGCTGCGGAGATTGTGGATGGCATCTGATATGTTAGAGAATAAGACCATAAGATATGAAAGCAGAATTAGGTCATTTATCCCTCAAGCCTGCTCCGCCATTCCATCATGGTTATCCCCCTTAACCCCATTCTCCTGTCTTCTCTCCGTAACCTTGAAAACCCTGACTAATCAAAACCTATCGACCTCCACTTTAAATATATCCAATGACTTGGCCTCCATGGCCGTCTGTGGCTATGAATTCTACAGATTCACCATCCTCTGGCAAAAGATATTCCCTAAAGAAAATGTTGCCCTCATAGAAAGGAAGAGATCAGGCCTGGGGACGAGAAAGAAATTAAGACAGGAAGAAGTGAGCTTTGTGGGATGAGGCAGCCTGAAGTCAGCCACCAAGATTCTTGTTGCTGGCACAATGACCGCATGCCTGGAAAGATGGAGAATGCCGGTATCCTAACCTCCGGAAAAGGCAGGTTCACTCCTGCAGAACTGGACATGTAGTCCGTCGCCTGCAATTAGAATCTCATGACTGACTCCTTCCATGATCCTGCTGCCTCGAGACTCTACAAGTCACGGCACAAGTTTCAGGAATAGAACGTCCCTGAGGTTGAACTGCTGACATCTAGTACCCTCGGCTGAAACTTCAACTGCCAGGATGGTGGAGCACGATCCCTGGATCCAACCTCTTGAGGTCTCGGACTCTAGAGAACAGAGGCCTAGAGAACCCAGTCTCCCCTAAAATGAGAGACCCATCAATTTGGAAACAACACTCCAATAATAAGTACCTGAGGAAATCAAAATGATACACAATATTCTAAGTGTGGTCTCACAGAAACAGGCCCTTTGGCCCACCTAATCTGTTTTGAACTGTTATTCTGCCAGTCATGTTGATTTAATTCTTTAAAAATGTTTCTTTCTCTCTCTACCAAAAGTGGTCTCTTAGTCTTCCAGTAATCCCAGGAGATTTTTTTTGTGTGTGATTTCCAAGAAGAAAAGTAATTTTGTTCAGTTCTTCTGCCCTTTCTTTACTCTTCATCAAAAGTTCTCCCATCTACATTTTTCACTGTTCTTCTTCACTATGCTCCCAATGCCTTGAAACGTATCTGTTGATTATAGCATTGAAAGTTTTATTTGATCATGTCTCCATAATATTTTGATGGAGGAAATTCCAGAATTCCACTACCGCTTCTGCTTCCCAATTCCATCTGTCATGGTCCACACATAAAATGTATTTTGTTTTAACAATGCAAAATCAGATACTGATTTGTTTAGTGAAGCTTTGGAAAAGGTAAGTGCTGGAGTTTATTAACCAACCGAGTTTCTGTTCAGTTTGCTACCAAATAGCAGTAAACCAATAATGATTCCGTTTTTTAAAGCCTGATATTTATCTTGCCATTTCATGCATTTCACAGCAGAGTTTGCTTTGAATTCATTTTAACATTATCATTCCTGAGGACTCAGCAATGAACTGATTAAACTGAACAAATTAAATTAAACTTGATCTACTAAGAGAACACTATTTTTCCAAGCCCTCTATGCCTATTTGAGCTCAATTTTAACTTAGTTTGTTTACCACTCGACTGCCACGAAGAAAAATATTTCCATTTCAAGTCACTGCAACTTTGAGAATGTCTGTTTGGTTGGGTGTGTGTACACATCAATGTCTCTATTCAATCAATAACCCTTACCTCACCCTTCCCCGACACCCTGCCAAGAGCTCAGTACTGTCAATTTAAGCGTTAAGTATTCTGAATACAGCAGTCAATCAGGTTTACAGGTCGGCTGATAGAAGAGTTAGAGGACACTAAATATCTATGGGAGATTTACTTGGGTTTTATCAAATCGAAAATCAAGCATCTTGTGAATATACGGATCTGAAACTCAGGAGAGGCCATCTACTTTGTAAATTGATGGGCTTCCTTTCATAAGGATTCCTCCGGGACTTCTTTCTGAATATCTCACATAAAACAATCAGGAGTTTGAAGTAAAAGGGATGATGTGGACAGTACATAAGACAAACAGAAATTCTGCAACTCAGAGTATTCAGTAAAAAGAGAAGTTCTGCAGATGCTAGAAATCCAAAGCAAAACGCACAAAATACTGGAGGAACTCAGCACATCAGGCAGCATCTATGGAAAGAATAAACAGTCGACGATTTGGCCTGAGACCCTCCTTCAGGACTGAAAAGGAAGGGAGAAGACACCAGAGTAAAAAGGTGGGGGGAGGGGAAGGAGGATTGCTAGAAGGTGATAAATGAAGCCAGGCAGGAGGGAAAGATAAAGGGCTAGAGAAGAAGACATCTGACAGGAGAGGAGAGTGGATCATAGGAGAAAGGGAAGGGGGAGGTGCTGGCAGCTGAAAAGAGGTAAGAGGCCAGAATGGGGAATAGAAGAAATTTTAATTCCCATTCCTGTTCCTACATGTTAGCCCATGGCCTTCTCTTGTGCCAAGATGCGGCTACCCTCAGGGTGGAGATGTAACATATTATATTCCATCATGTAGCCTTCAACCTGATGGCACGAATATCGATTTCTCCTTCCGGTTAAAAAAAATCCCTCCCTCTCTCATCTTCTTCTATTCCACACTCTGGCCATCCTACCTTTTCTCACCTGCCTATCATTGCCCCATGGGTCCCCTCCTTCTTCAGGTTCTCCTCTCCGATCAGGTTCCTTCTTCTCCAGCCCTTTATCTTTCCAGCCAGCTGGGCTTTACCTGTCACCATCCAGATATCCTCCTTCCCCTCACCCTGCCTTTTTATTCTGGCATCTTCCCCCTTCCTTCTCAATCCTGAAGAAGGGTCTTGGCCCAAAACATTGACTGTTTGGTATGGGCCCCCAAATCCTGAGAACTTTCTACAGGGGCACAACTGAGAGCATTCTGACTGACTGCATCACTGCCTGGTATGGGAACTGTACCTCCCTCAATCGCAGGACTCTGCAGAGAATGGTGCGGACAGCCCAGTGCATCTGTAGGTGTGAACTTCCCATGATTCAGGACATTTACAAAGACAGGTGTGAGAAAAGGGCCCGTAGGATCATTGGGGACCCGAGTCACCCCCAACCTCAAACTATTCCAGCAGCTACCATCCAGGAAACGATACCACAGCATAAAAGCCAGGACCAACAGGCTCCGGGACAACTTCCACCAGGCCATCAGACTGATTAACACACGCTGATTTGAATGTACTTTTATGTTACATTGACTGTTCTATTTATTATAAATTATTACGATTACACACTTAGATGGAGACATAATGTAAAGATTTATACTCCTCATTTATGTGAAGGATGTAAGAAATAAAGTCAATTCAACTTAATTCCATAGATGCTGCATTTCCATCATTTTGTATGTGTTACTCCAGACTATTCAGTAGCTTGATTTGGACAACGTTGGGGTGTTTTATGGTTATGAAATAGTGTGGAAAAGAAAACAAATAGTTTTGTGTTGATGTTATATGGATAAAATGGTAGCAACCTTTTCACCCCTGCATCTTCCCCTACCTGAAGGAATTGATGGCTTTGTGGCCATCTTTGCAAATGATATAAAGGTAAGTGGAGGGTCAGGTAGTGTTGAGGAAGCAAGAAGTCCACAGAAACACTGAGGCAGATTAGAAGAATGGGCAAAGATTGGGCAGATGGAATATAGTGTAGGGAAGTACGTGGTTATGCACTTTGATAAAAGGAATAAAGGAATAGACAATTCAAAAATCATTTAGAGAGGACTAGAATATAGGAGCAAGGATATAAAAGCTTTATAAGGCATTGGTCAGACCACATTTGGAGTTTTGTGAACAGGTTTGGCCCCTTACCTAAGGAAAGATGTGTCCAGAGGAAGTTTAGAAGAATGATTCCTGGAATGAAAGGGTTAACATATGAGGAGCTTTTGGTGCCTCTGGGCCTGTACTCAATGAAGTTTAGAGGAATGAGGGTCGATTTCATTGAAACCTATCGAATGTTAAAAGACCTAGATAGAATGGATGTGAAGAGGATGATTTCTATAGTGGAGAGTTTGGAAGCAAAGGGCACAGCCTCAGAATAGATGGACGTCCTTTTAGAAAAGTGACAAGGAGGAATTTCTTTAGCCAGAAGTTGGTGAATTTCTGATATATTTTACCACACACTGCTGTGGTGGCCATGTCATTGGGTATATTTAAAGTGAAGATTGTTAGGTTCTTGATTAGTAAAGGTGTCAAAGGTTTTGGGGAGAAGGCAGGAGTATACGTTAGAGAGGGATAATAAATCAGCCATGATAGAATGGTGGAGAAGACTAGTTGGACCAAATGGCCAATCTTGCTCCTATGTCTTATTGTCTTGTGGTCTAACTATGGAAATTCCCATTAATAGCACCAGCTCTATGGCCTAAAAGAGCGCAACAGATAGGAACCTCCAAATCTACCCATATTTTGGAATATAGAAGGGAAAGTAAAGGGATTTAAGTTTATCTTTATTTTTTTGAATTTCCCCAACAATTACAGTTTTCCTGTTGCCTGGCCATGAGCTCAGGTACTAATGGTGCCTAGCATTTACACTTCAATCGTGATTTTGTGAATGGGCTGCAGTTCTTTTAACAGCGAAACATGACATAACAGGGTTAGTCCGCAAATATTGTACCTTATCATACACCTTGGTACACAACATCTGGCTCCATGTCTCATTTGGCTGCAGAATATCTCTTCCCTGCCTAAACTCTGCCTCCATCAAGGTAAGATAGGACAGGTAGATGGAATGTCCTACTGGGTAACTCAACTGTTCCATGTAGATATTGAACTTTTAACTACTTTTAGTAAGAAAATTGCCATTTTCCCGATGCAATATGTAAGCATTTTACAAACAGAAGATGTTGTGTAGCGTGATGTCTGACAAAGTGAATGCTGATGAAACCTCCCACATTTTGCTCTTTGCTGCAATAACATGCCGAATTTCTGCTTGCTACCAGGCGGAGCTTATCGTCTCTTACCCTTTGCTCTAACACTCGGGTCATCTGCGAGGCCAAGCACTGCTCCAATGTCATACTTAAGTTTGCTGATGACACTACAGTCGTAGGCCAAATCAAAAGTGGTGATGAACAGGAAGGATATTGAATATCTAGCTGAGTGGTGCCACAACAGCAACCTCCCACTCAATGTAGGCAAGATCAAGGAGCTGATTATTGACTTCAGGAGGAGGAAACAAGAGGTCTATGAGCCAGTCCTCATCAGGGGATCAGAGCTGGAGAACGACAGCAACCTTGAATTCCTCCGTTTATGTTAGGGTCATTATAAAGAAAATATGGCAGCACCTTTACTTTTGTAGAAGTTTGCAAAGATTCAGCATGTCATCTAAAACTTTGACAAACTTCTATAGATATGTGCTAGAGGGTATATTAACTGGTTGTATCATGGCCTGGAATGGAAACACCAATGCCCCTCAATGCAAGAGCACACAAAATGTAGTCTATTCAGCCCAGTCCATTATGGGTAAAGCCCTCCCCATCATTAAGCACATCTACACGAAGCTGTGTCACAGGAAAACAGCATCAAGGATTTCCATCTTCCAGGCCATGCTCCTTTCTCACTGCTGCCATCAGGAATGAGGTACAGGAGCTGCAGGACCCACACCACCCTGTTCTGGAACATTCTCAACCATCAGGCTCAAGAACCAGTGGGAATAAAGTCACTCAATTTCACACACCCCATCAGTGAATTGTTCCCACAACCTATCGACTCGCTTCCAAGGATTCTTCATCTCATTTTCTCGATATTTATTGTTTATTTATTATTATTATTTTGTAGTTGCACAGTTGTTGTCTTTTGAACAGTGGTTGTTTGTCCATCCTGTCTTTTCATTGACTCTTTTGTGTTTCTTGTATTTACTGTGAACGCCACAGGAAAATTAAACTCACGGTTGTGTATGGTGACATATATACTTTGATAATATAGTATATGTACTTAGAGCTTTGAAGAGTTGTTCACCACAGACACTAGTCCGCTGGATCACTAAAAAGGTGCAAATGTGAGCAGTTTGGAAAGGACTTGGTGTTGCCTACCAGCACACATCATGTAGCGCTCAGCAGGTTTAATTCATTGCCATGTGAACTCTGCCCATTATTAGAAGGCTGTCATATTGCAGAAGAAACAACAATTTTCTTATTAAAAGTTGGTAAAACCTCAATACTTGCATAGAATGGTCAAGATGCCCATTAGACCTTTCATCTCCCTGTCCCATCCTACCACATTGAAACACAAAAACACGGATCTCCGATCTGGCACAAAACTCATGGTCCTGGCCCTCCTATATATGCTTCTGAGATCCAGACAATTTTTTTTAGATTATGTTAGATTGGATTAGATTCAACTTTATTGTCATTGTGCCGAGTACAGATACAAAGCCAACAAAATGCAGTTAGCGTCTAACCAGAAATGCGAAGAATAGTGTTATTTACAAAATAACTGTGAATAAAAAGTAAGTGCTACAGCACACAAATATAAAAGTACTGAGACAGTCCAATATGGGTGCAATACTGCTTAGCGCTGTAACGTGAGGTTCAGCAGGGTCACAGTCTCAGGGAAGAAACTCTTCCTGAGCCTGCTGGTGTGGGAAAGGAGGCTCCTGTAGCACCCACCAGATGGGAGGAGTGTAAGAAGTCCATGGTTAGGGTGAGACGCATCCTTGATAATGCTTTTTCCCTGCCCTACCCAGGCAGCGTTTATGGTAGATGTTCTCAATGGTGGGCAATTGGGTGCCGATAATCCGCTGGGCAGTTTTCACCACCGGAGCACTCATCAGAGTGCTTTGCAGTCCGATACAGTACAATTGCCGTACCACACTGAGATGCAGTTGGTGAGTATGCTCTCAATTGTACAGCAGTAAAAGTCCGTCAGTATCCTGGGACAGAGGTGAGCTTTCTTGATGCTCTGCAGAAAATAAAGGCGCTATTGCTCCTTTTTGATCAGGATGGAGGGGTTCAGGGACCAGGTGAGATCCTCGGAAATGTGGACACTGAGGAATTTGAAGCTTGATACACACTCCACTACAGCTCCATTGATGTAGATGGTGACGTGAGTGTGGCTCCTAGCATCCCTGAAGTCCACAATGATCTCCTCGGTCTTCTGGATGTTAAGGGCCAGGTTGTTGTCGGCACACCATGCGGCCAGGTGCTGGACCTCATCCCTGTAGGCCGTCTCGTCATCCCCTCTGATCAGGCCAACCACCGTGGTGTCGTCTGTGAACTTGATTATGGAGCTAGAACCATGTACAGGAATGCAGTCAGGTGAAAAGGGATTACAGAAGAGGGCTCAGCACACAGCCCTGAGACACGTCAGTATTCAGGGTGAGAGTGGAGGAGGAGAGGTTGTCTAACTTAACAGATTGGGGTCTGTTAGTCAGAAAGTCCAATTGCAGAGGGATGAGCTGATACCAAGCTGGCGAAGTTTGACGATCAGCTTGGAGGGGATCACAGTATTGAATGCCGAACTAAAGTCAATGAAC
Source organism: Hemitrygon akajei (assembly GCF_048418815.1). NCBI lineage: Eukaryota > Metazoa > Chordata > Chondrichthyes > Myliobatiformes > Dasyatidae > Hemitrygon > Hemitrygon akajei. The sequence goes on along the minus strand of NC_133127.1, from coordinate 66,246,496 downwards.
AGCATTCTGACGTAAGAGTTGGGGCTGTCCAGGTGGGTCAGGGCAGAGTGAAGTGCCGAGGAGATGGCATCCTCTGTTGACCTGTTGGTGCGATAGGCAAATTGATGGGGGTCCAGGGTAGTGGGCAGACAGGTTTTCAGATGTGATAGAACCAGTGTCTCAAAGCACTTTGCAATGATGGGCATGAGTGCAACTGGACGGAAGTCATTCTGATAGGCATCTCAGGACACTGGAAAACCAGTGTAATCTTGTTCTGAAAAATTCTTCAAATTCACTAGAAGAATAACTGAACCAACATCTATTTCCTTTCTGGTCCTGAGAGTTCAGTATTACATAGTACGTCCCTATGCATACTGTAAATGTATTTAGGCATATGACAATAAACTCGACTTTGAGTTACTGCTCTTGCATTTCAAACTTCAGAACCCTGAAACACACAGAATCCTATTCTTATAACTGTCAGGATAGGGACTTCCCGCTCTATAGGGAAAAAGATTCAGGGATTTGCTCAAAACCCCCTTGCAGAGTTACAGCACTCCTACTGACTCCTGCACGAGAAACACATTGGTGGACGAGTGTACACCTCACAACCTACTTGCCCACCCCATTAGCCACCAGGCACTCCATCTGTGGAAGAGGTTGCGGTTCCAAAATTGACCTCATTAGCCATCGAGAACCCACAAAACTGAATTGGAGGTAACTCATCCATGAGCCCAGGGTGCTGCCTGAGAAGAAGGTATCGTAAAAAAATAGTTACATAGAAATTTCCTGCCTTCAATAAAACATAATTTTTAAAAAATGATTATTGAAGATAGTGTAGAAAATGCTGATGCTACCATATCACAGATGACTGAGGAATTTCTGGACAACTGGGGGCTAAACTTGGCCATGTTTAGGTAGCCAGTGTTTATCTTACTTTAGGTGCAGAATGACATATTCATAGGGGTAAAGACACTCTGGCAACCCGCAGAATGGATAGTCTGAATGTGAATGTGTGATGCTGATGTCATACTAGCACCAACATCTGTGAATTCTACTTTCTAATCCATGCCCTATCCTAACTCCGCAGAGCTCGTCAGAAAGGTAAGAGAAATAAAGGGTACAGTATTCCACCAGCTCTTTAAAAATGTAAACTACTTCCAGGTGCAATTATACAAGTCTGTGTTCTGTTTTAATTTCCTTTATTTATATTGTCATGCAATCATTTTGGATTCGACAGATTTAAATGATTAAAACAGGTTAGCCTCTGTGATAATTAAACAAACAGGAAAATGATGACCCCATTTCAATTTGCACTCAATTTGTGCGTTGCTTTAACTTGTCTCACTGGCAGAATTGCACGTACTGGGTGCGCACATTGCAGAAAGACACCGTTTTTAACGTGTTCCATTCCTTATGTGGTGTGCTGGCTCAAATAGTGAGGAGCTTGTTTTTCATACTTCAAAGAGAGTACTGTGGTTTTATTTCCTGCTTTTAACAGATAACCAAAATCTTCATGCTGAAATAGTCAATGCCTGTTAATATGCTGCATCGAGTGGTCTGCCTTTAAAAATAACAAAGTTAATATGAAAGTATAGCTGTGCTAAGGTTGTATAAATGACATCTTGTTTTTGTTAAATGCTTGGCAGGAAGCAACTAGCTTAATTCTAAAATAGTGAAATCATGACATTATATTTTTCATATATTCATCAAATATAATTGACAGCAATGCTTTCTTACCTGCCCACACCTTAGTGCTTCTGCAGCTAAAATGTCATTTCATACTCATGAAACTATATTGACACCATCAAATATTGGATGCAAGATTTCTGGTTGCTCTTTTAATTGCCAATTTAATGATTTTTATGTCTGGGAGACAGGGTAAATATAAGCCATTTAAAAGGTGATTTCAGAAAAGGTCTGCTTCTAAATTATTTTGTGTTTCTAATGAGTGTATTTGAAACGGGGTCAATGTTTCAGGTCCGTGGCCCTTCAACAGAACTAGGTGGTGTTAGAACAAATGCATGTTTTCAGTTGCAGAGAAGGTGGAGGGGTGAAGAGAACAAAGGGAATACTTGTAATGAGGTAGAGTCCGTGCAAACGACAGGGCTGCTAGTTAAAGAAAGTTGGTGAGGATTGTTAATTGCCCGTAACCTACTTTGAGAAGATGTAAGTGGAGAGATGAATGAGGACACAGCTAAGAGAAAATAAAATGCTGAATCAGAGAGACACAGAAGACTACAGTTGCAGGAAATTAATAATCAAAGCAAATGTTGGAAATATCCAGAAAGTCACCAGCACCTGTGGAGAAAGCAAACCTGAGCTAAAGCTACAGGTTGGCGACTGTCAGTCTGCACTGCTGAGCTCTGACACAAACTCACAGCGCAGATTACCTGAAATTGTTGAAATCAATGCGGAGACCTGTCAAGATGTTAACAATTGGCAGAGCAGGTTTGAAAGGCTAAATGGCTGGTTTCTCCTGATTCGTATATTCACATGTTTGTTATGTTAACGGCTGCAACTTGCCAGGTGGAAAGGTCACATTCTAATCCATTTCTCTTCATTGAAACAGGAAGCCAAAGGTTGACTGGTAAGAGTGTGCGTGGAACGAGAATTAAAATGGCAGCCAATTTGAAGCTAAGTATTACCTTTGTCAAATGAAATCAGGCAAAGTTAGAAACCGTTTCTCCTTCCACATATGCTGCCTGATCTAGTGAGTATTTCCAGCATTTTCTGTTTCTATTTCAGACTTCAGCTATTTACTTATTGATAAACATGGGGAATTGATTGGACAGCTAAGAAAGGAAACACAGTTAAATCTAAATAAGGATATAAAGTGAATGGCTAGTAGATTGGCTGATGTTTTCCATTGTGACCAATTTTTCGTTCGCTAAAGTTAATGGAAAAACATACAAAATTGGTGGTGATTTGACAGACCTCACATATAAATTCACATGCAGAGCATTTAAGGGAAGGGTTGTCGTAAACATCAGGGCATGAAAGGTTTAATGCAGATTGCCCTGACATCAATGCCCTGAAAGAGGAATGTTATTAAATCAGTTCCTTTCTTGGCTTTTATTGGCAAACAATGGCAGCAAAATTACATCTTCAACAAGAGACAGTTGGGTGTAAAAGCCTTTAGCTCATTTCATTCCAAGCTTTAAAGCGGTAAATTAAATTGGTTTATTATCATCACACATACTGTGTGAGGCACAGTGGAAAACTTGTCCTGCAAGCTATTCATACAGAGCAGTGGATTACAAGGGTGCATTGAGGTGGTAGTACAAGGTAAAATAATAATAGAGTACAGATTAAAGTGTTCCAGTTATAGTGAATGGACAGTGCAGGTACAGTTACACAGAGTAAGATGCAAGGTCATAACAAAACGGATTGTGAGATCAAGAGAACCACTTATTGTTCTAGGAAACAGTTCAATAGATTTGCTGTGTCACACTTGGATAGAAGCTGTCCTTTAGCCTGGTGTTACGTGCTTTCAGGCTTTTCTAATTGTTCTGCAAATTGATAGGGTGGTTAAGACAATGTGGGGTGTGTTGGCCTGTTGGCCTTCGTTCGCTGGGGGATTGAGTTCTGGAGCCAGGAGTAATAAAACGCTGATTAGATCACAGATACAGTATTGTGTTCAGTTCTGGTCACCTCATTATAGGAAGGATGTGGAAGCTGCAGAGAGGCTGCAGAGGAAATTTAGCAGGACACTGCCTGGATTAGAGAACATGTATAATGGGGAAAGGTTAAGCGAGCTAAGGGTTTTCTCTTTGGAGTGACTTGTAGAGGTGTATAAAATAGTAAGAGGCATGATAGAGTGGACAGCCAGCGCCTTTTTCCCAGTTTGGTAATGGATAATACCAAAGGGCATAATTTTAAGGAGATTGGAGGAAAGTACTGGGGGGCGGGGGGGGCTGCTGTCAGAAGTAGGTTTTTTACACAAAGAATCATAAGTGCATTGAACACACTACCATGGGTGGTGATCGAGGCAGATACATTATGAGATCTTAGATAGGCATATGGGTGAAAGAAATATAGGATATCTGGGAGGGAAGAGTTGGATTAATAATGGAGTAGGTTTAAAGATCATCACAACATCATGGTCCATGTTGAAATGGTGGAGAAGAGAGGAAGTCTAGGGTTGGTGAATTCTTTGATTATGTTGGAGCAAGAGGTGTAGGCAGAATCCATGGTTTCTGTAATGTGCTAAACCATATCCACAACACTCTGCAGTTTCTTACGGCCATGGGCAAAGCAGTTGCCGTACCATGCCACGATCTGGATAGGATGCTTTCCTGTGGCGCATCGATTTAAAAAAAATTGGTAAGTGTCATAACCTGGACTATGTTAGGCTGTTGGTGATGTTCACTCACAGGAACTTGAAGCTCTCAACCTCTTGATCTCAGCACCACTGATGTAAACAGGACCATGTGCACAGCTCCTCTTCCTGCAGCCAATAAACTGCTCCTTTGTCTGCCGACATTTAGGAATAGGTTGTTGTCTTAACACCACGTCACTAGATTCTGTCTCTCCTTTCTGTACTCCAACCCATCATTATTTGGCATAAGGCCCACTACAGAGGAATCGTTTGCAAACCTCTAGCTGGAGTTAGAGCAGAACCTGGCCGAGCAGTCGTGAGTGGAACAAGGAGCTGAGGATGCACACTTGCAGGGCACGTATGTTGAGAACAATCATGGCAGAGGAGTTGCCTTCTATCCTTATTTACAGAGGTCCGATGGCTGGAATCAGAGTCAGGTTTAGTATCACAGGCATACATCATGAAATGTGTGGTTTTGTGGCAGTAATGCATTGCAATACATAATAATTTTTAAAAGACTATAAATTACAATAACATATATAATATAATAACATATAATAATTTTATATATATTAAATCACGTAAGTAGTGCAAAAGAGAGCAAACTAAAATAGTGAGGTAGTGTACATGGGTTCATTGTCCTTTCAGAAATCTGATGGCAGAGGGGGGGTAAAGCTGTTGTTGAAACATCAATGATCCAGTTGCAAAGTGAGATGTTGAGTCCCAAGACTAGGAATTTGAAGATGAATTTGCTTGGAATTATAGTATTGAAGGTGGAGTTGTCATTGATAAAGAACAGTCAAGCTTTAAGAATATTATTATATTTTTAACTCCAGAGTCATCATGGATTAATCGAGAGTCCTATTTCATATTACTGGTTCCACTTAGCTAAGGCAAGAGTAGCAATTGATAATATCAATTTAACACATTCATTTGCAATGCAGTATCAAGGCCACGCTTGCTATCCCTCCTTAAATGACCTTGTGAAGAAATTGGTAAGTAGCTTCTTGCACCTCTGTCTTCCCTGTAATGAGTAAACTCATCAGTTCCTCATTTAATGAAGTAAATGATGCTGCAGAGCAGGAGTTTCTGGAATTTTGTCTTGATAATAAAGGATTAATGATATATTTCCAAGATGGGAGGTGTATAACCTGGAGGATAAGTTGCAGGCGGTTAACCCTATGTACCTGATGAACTGCTCCTCAAAATGTTAGAGATTTCAGTTTTGTAAGAAGGATTGAAGGAGGTTTAGTGAATTGCACCAATTCACATCTTACATGTTACACACTACTTCTAAGTTATGCAATGAGCTGATTTAGTAGTCAGGATGCCACTCAAGTTAACTGCATAGCCTGGGATGGGGTTAAGCTTCCTGAATGTTGTTAGATCTGCACTTGTTCAGATAACCTGAGAGCATTCTACTCAATGGCTCTTGTGTCTTGTAGGTGTTGGAAAGGCTTTGAACACTCAGAAGGCAACTCATTCAACACAGAGAAACAGCATCTGAATTAATCTTCTAGGCATGGTGTTCATGTGCCTGGTTCATTTAGGTTTCTGATCAATGACCTCCAAGTTGTTTACAGTGAAGGATCCAGCAGTGGTACTGTCAGTTAACATAAAAAAATAGCCATTGCTTAGCTCCTATGTACTGATACCACTTATCAGTCCAATCCTGAAATCTGGTTAATATATATTACTTCATTAAATTGAAATCAATCATTTTGCAACTTCGGTAAATGCGATCACGTCTGATTTTATGATGAAAGGCTTGTTGTGGCTGCAATGGGATCTCCTACAGTGATGTCCTCGAGCTGGCAACTTCAACTATCCTTTGTGCCAAATAGGAAGTGACGAGTTTGCCCTTTGATTCCCACTGATTCTGATTGTATTTACTCGGGCTTACACAACTGATGTCAAGGGAGGACACTCTCCACTTATCTCTGGAGTTCAGACATTTTGTCTGTGTTTTGACCAAGGCTATGATGCAGCCAGTTGTAACCTAAGCTAAACACCAGTGAACAGTAATTGGTGAATGGCTGCTTTTTGATACCATCTTCAATTTAAACTTTCATCAACTTACTAATGATAGTCCATTAATGGAGAGACAAGTTGCTGTGTTTAAGAGGACAGGACATTTAGAGGCAAATGTTCATATTGTTTTCAGGCTGTTAGTTCTGTATCTCTACTGGAACTGCTTGCACTAAGATGCAGCCAGTTCAACAGTACAATGTCAGTGGCATAACGTTTAATATATCCAGTACACTTGGCTATTTTAGCTATTATAGAGAGTAGCTATAATTAGCTTAAGAGTGAACTCTGTGATGTTGGAATCTTTCTGTTTGACTGAAAATGATTACAAATGCTTCAGCTTTTACTTCTGAAGGCAGGTACTGGGCTCACCTCTTTATATGGATGAGGACTGTTAAGAAGTCTCAATCTCCAATTAGTTTAATTTTCTATTGCCATTGATGACCGATGATGGTCGGACTGAAAAGCTTTGATCTGATCTTTGAGTGATTGTAGTTCGCTTGGCCCTGATCACAAGATGCTGTCCTTGCTTGTACATTTTACAGATAGTGACTTCAGCAAAGTGGAACCTCTGGACTGCTCTGAATGATAACACAAAAGACTGCAGAATGTTGCAGTCTGGAGCAACATTTGCTGGAGGAACCCAACATGTCAGGCAGAATTTATGAAGGGAAATAGACAGTCAGTGTTTCCAGTCGGATTCAGTGCTCCATAGATGCTGCCTGACCCATTTGGGTTCCTCCAGTTTTTTGTGTATTATGCCACTCTAAATCCTCAGTGAAGCAATGTTCGTCTCTCAGCTTGATGGTCAAGACCAAAGTGAAGGGTATGCCGGAGTACAGAGCTACAAATTCTGATAGCATACAATTCTATTCATTTTTTGGACTTGGTTTACTGTGATCACTGGTATATATTCATGAAAAATCAGCAGAAGTCTGCAGCAGCTTGAGGTCACCCAGCAACATAACATAAAAACTTATGTTCTCAGTGGTTGATAACACCCAGTTCTACCTGCAACACCACATCCTTCCTGTCTTCCTTCCTATCCTTACATTGTCAAGCTGCCTGTTTGACGTCCAGGAGTGGGTGTGCAGCTGGGGTCTCCGGTTCTAGGGAAGTCCAGTGCAGTTGTTTGCAGTTCTTGCTGCTTACTCCATTTTCAAGCCACTAATCCCATCTCTTACCCTAGCAAGTGTTTGGAACTGAACTAGACTGTTTGTAATAGGAACAGGAAGTGCTGGAAATACCCAACTTCAGGCAGCTTCGATGAAAAGGGCAGCAGAATTTATGTTATCAGGTCATGAGATCAGAGGGTGAAAGGTTACTAATTTAAAATGGTAGCTCAGTTTCTCTGTACAGTATTTGTGAAGTATTTCCAGCAAGTCCTGAGTTTATTTCAAATCTCCAGCAGTTGCAATTTTTGTGGGGAAAAGAGAGACTGATGTTGCTGGAAATCCTGATGAAGATCTTGGCTCAAAATGTCGACTATCTGCTTTCTTCCATAGGTGCTACCTGACCTGCTGAGTTCCTGTAGCATTTTGTGTGTGTTGCTGAAGTTTTTTGCATTCAGAATGTTTGCAAACTTGGCCTCATACCTGACCCTAAATCCAATCACAAATGAGTTTTGGACTGCAAATTCAAGTATTCTGTAAGAATACCTGTTTCGGCTTCCTTTTATCTTCACCAGCTCATTTGCTCCAAAGCACCAAATTACTACCTTGAGATTTGGCTGTCACGACACCTCTTGTTGATAGTGTTCGATTTTACCCCAACATCACCCCATCTGAATTGCCTTTATTCCAATCACTTGATTTATCAACTGTGACTTACCAACCCAAGTTCTAATCCTTCCCTACTTTTACGTTAAGATACGCACCTGACTGTGCCAACGTCCAGGGTTTAGATGCCCTGACTCTCTGGAACATGGATAGCTGATGCAGCCCCTTTAAAACCTTGGGCCTGCCGCGCTATTTGGTGGGCATGTTTTGGCCCTGGGATGTTAATAATTAAAGACCACCTGAACCGAGGTTTGGTGCTCAATCGTCAGCTCTACTTTGGCATCGCACCTAGCGTCTAGTTTAGAACCCTGTCCTCCTCTCATGTCTGGATCCTAGTCTCAGATACGCCAGCCTTTGGGTCCCAACCATCCTCGCCTAGATCTCTCGTCACAGTACCATTGAGAGTTACATGCACTCAGCGGAGTATTGGAGCCTCTCGTCAGCTGCGGGCAGCCACAACGAGAAAATTCTGGTCGTTAGCAGGAAGCCAGAATCGCTCGGGTGAGGCTGTCGGTTGCTTTGTGGAGTCGGTCTGTCTTCTGACCCCGGAGAGATTGGCTGTGACCCGGGCTCTTGCCGCGGCTTCGTCACTTGATGTTCGTTGGTGTTTGAACTGCAGCCATCGCAGTTCCCTACGGAGGGCGGAAAGGTGCCCTTCATGATTTCTTGTCTGACTGGGAAAGCCCTGGCCTGAGCCTCCACGCATTGGGAGCAGAGGTCGGAAATTTGCTCGGACTCAGAGGAAATCATGAACACCATAAAGAGGGTATTTCCATCATCCTGCGGGAGCAAATGGAACCGCAGACCGTACGAAGGAGGTACGTCAGGGTAGTTGTTCAGCAGCCGACTACGCCATTCGGTTTTGGACTTTGGCAGAGGAGTGTGGCCTTGGCCGTTCTGTACCGCCACAGTCTCTGAGGTGAACTAAAGGATGCCTTTCCCTTGAGAGAGGACTCTAAGGTACTGATTGATCAGTCCATCTGCCTTGATAATTGCCTGTGGAGCAAAGGTGAGACTATCCCTAGAGGTCACAAAGGGCTAGCCCAAGCCCGGCCTCAACACACTACAGTTCCACTTCCTGACCTCGGACAATGACCAGCGTATCTCCTGCACCAGATCCTGTAGACCTGTGCAGACTGGCTGCACAGGACTCCTGATCACTGGGAGGCAGCGGCAGAGTCAATGCTGCTGCTACTACTTGGGGGAGGCAGGTCACCTGCGGGCCAAATGTCCAAAGCTGCATCCAGCTGGAGAACTGCTCAGACCATCCAGTGACGGTAGAGGCCACTACTCCAACCCTGCTGATTCTGGAGTCACGCTGAAGGCTGAGATCTCCTGGGGGAAGAACCAGCAAGAGGCGAATGTCTTTGTGAACTCTGGCGCAGCTGGTAATTTCCTGGACTTGGGGACCACCCGTCGGTTCAATATACCTCTGCAGGAGTTGAGCCAGCCCATGCCTGCAACAGCCCTGGACAGTTGCCCTCTTGGGTCTGGACAAATCCTGCAGCAGACATTGGTTTTGCAAGTGAGGACAGGTGGAAATACAGAGGACATACGTTTCCATTTCATCGATTCTTTTCACATACCCCTGATCCTTGGTCACTCTTCGCTGTCCAAGCATAACCCTGCTGTGAACCGGAAGGAAGGAAGAATCATTGCATGGTCAAGTTGTTGCAAAAGGAATGTTCTGAGTTTGGTGCTCCAACCCCCAGACTCTTCTGAGACCAGCAGCCAACAACGAGGCTGACTTTTGTTCAGAAGTCTTCGGGAGACCCGGTCCTACCTCCGGGGCAAATAGGACAGCGCGAGTCCTGACCCTGTTTAGTCAGGGGTGTGTTGGAACCGGAGATAGAGGGTCTCTAGTTCAGGAGCAAGCCAAGAAGCCTAACAAGGGGGTGTCCAAGAACACTGGAGCCCTAGCAGTCAAACCTAAGAGAACCAGTTACCAAGTCCCGTCTAACGGAAAGGCTCTGAAATGTAGACCCTTGGAGCCTTATTCCGAGCACCTCTTTTCAGTTAACTCGGGATACAGATGAGGATTTGGACCCTGTTTCAACAAAACAGAGATGTTTTAGATGTTTCAGAAAGGACAGGGAGGGAGGCAAAAGAGGTGGGGACGTGACACTGTTGATCAGAGATAGTGTCACGGCTGCAGAAAAGGTGGACGTCATGGAGGGATTATCCACGGAGTCTCTGTGGGTGGAGGTTAGGAACAGGAAGGGGTCAATAACTTTACTGGGTGTTTTTTATAGGCCATCCAATAGAAAACAGTGATATCGAAGAGCAGATAGGGAAACAGATCCTGGAAAGGTGTAATAATAACAGAGTTGTCACGATGGGAGATTTTTAATTTCTCAAATATCGATTGGCATCTCCCTAGATGGAGGAGTTTAGATGGGGTGGAGTTTGTTAGGTGTGTTCAGGAAGGTTTCTTGACACAAAATGTAGATAAGCTTACAAGAGGAGAGACTGTACTTGATTTGGTATTGGGAAATAAACCTGGTCATGTGTCAGATTTCTCAGTGGGAGAGCATTTTGGAGATAGTGATCATAATTCTATCTCCTTTGCAATAGCATTGGAGAGAGATTGGAACAGACAAGTTAGAAAAGCATTTAATTGGAATAAGGGGAATTATGAAGCTATCAGAAAAGAAATTGAAAGCTTAAACTGGAAACTGATGTTCTCAGGGAAAAGTACGGAAGAAATGTGGCAAATGTTCAGGGTATACTTGTGTGGAGTTCTGTATAGGTACGTTCCAATGAGACAGGGAAGTTATGGTAGGGTACAGGAACCGTGGTGTACAAAGGCCGTAATAAATCTAATCAAGAAAAGCTTACAAAAGGTTCAGAGAGCTAGGTAATGTTAGAGATCTAGAAGATCATAAGACTAACAGGAAGGAGATTAAGAAGGAAATTAGGGGAGCCAGAAGGGGCCATGAGAAGGCCTTGGTGGGCAGAATTAAGGAAAACCCCAAGGCATTCTACAAGTATGTGAAGAGCAAGAGGATAAGACGTGAAAGAATAGGACCTATCAAGTGTGACAGTGGGAAAGTGTGCATGGAACCGGAGGAAATAGCAGAGATTCTTAATGAATACTTTACTTCAGTATTCACTATGGAAAAGGATCTTAGTGATTGCAATGATGACTTGCAGCAGACTGAAAAGCTTAAGCATGTAGATATTAAGAAAGAGGATGTGCTGGAGCTTTTGGAAAGCATCAAGTTGGATAATGTGCCAGGACCGGATGAAATATACCCCAGGCTACTATGGGAGGTGAGGGAGGAGATTGCTGAGCCTCTGGCGATGATCTTTGCATCATCAATGGGGATGGGGGAGGTTCCGGAGGATTGGAGGGTTGCAGATGTTTTTCCCTTTTTCAAGAAAGGGAGTAGAGATAGCCCAGGAAATTATAGATCAGTGAGTCTTAATTCAGTGGCTGGTAAGTTGATGGAGAAGATCCTGAGAGGCAGGTCTTATGAACATTTGGAGAGATATAATATGATTAGGAGTAGTCAGCATGGCTTTGTCAAGGGCAGGTTGTGCCTTACAAGCCTGATTGAATTTTTTGAGGATGTGACTAAACACATTGATGAAGGAAGAGCAGTAGATGTAGTGTATATGGATTTCAACAAGGCATTTGATAAGGTACCCCAGCAAGGCTTATTGAGAAAGTAAGGAAGCGTGGGTTCCAAGGGGATATTGCTTCATGGATCCAGAACTAGCTTGCCCACAGAAGGCAAAGAGTGGTTGTAGATGGGTCATATTCTGCATGGAGGTCAGTCACCAGTGGAGTGCCTCAGGAATCTGTTCTGGGACCCTTACTCTTCGTGACTTTTATTAATGACCTGGATGAGGAAGTGAAGGGATGGGTTAGCAAGTTTGCTGATGGCACAAAGGTTGGAGGTGTTGTGGATAGTGTGGAGGGCTGACAGGGGTTACAGCAGGACATTGATAGGATGTAAATCTGGGCTGAGAAGTGGTAGATGGAGTTCAACCCAAATAAGTGTGAAGTGGTTCATTTTGGTAGGTCAAATATGATGGCAGAATATAGTACTAATGGTAAGACTCTGCAGTGTGGAGGATCAGAGGGATCTTGGGGTCTGAGTCCATAGGACGCTCAAAGCAGCTGCGCAGGTTGACTCTGTGGTTAAGAAGGCTTATGGTGTATTGGCCTTCATAAATCGAGGAATTGAATTTAGGATCCGAGAGGTAATGTTGCAGCTATATGGGACCCTGGTCAGACCCCACTTGGAGTACTGTGCTCAGTTCTGGTCGCCTCACTATAGGAAGGATGTGGAAGCCATAGAAAAGGTGCAGAGGAAATTTACAAGGATGTTGCCTGGATTGGGGAGCCTGCCCTATGAGAATAGGTTACAAGTTTAAGGTGGGGAGTAGGTACAGAGGAGATATCAGGGGTAAGTTTTTTACTCAGAGAGTGGTGAGTGCGTGGAATGGGCTGCCGGCAACGGTGGTGGAGGTGGATATGATAGGGTCTTTTAAGAGACATGTAGATGGGTACATGGAACTTAGTAAAATAGAGGGCTATGGGTAAGCCTAGTAATTTCTAAGGTAGGGACAGGTTCGGTACAACTTTGTGGGCCGAAGGTCCTGTATTGTGCTGTAGGTTTTCTATGTGTCTATGTTTCTAAAAGACCCTAGAACGCCTATGAAAGAGACTCTGAGGTCTGCCTAATCACCCCTATTACCTGAGGAGCCTCAGGAGTCATCCTTGGAGGGATGTTCAGGAGTAGATACAACACTCAAGCCAGTTGAAGTCCCTTTCATCTACAAGCATTTGTAACAGGTCTACAAGTGAAAGACCCCAACTCTTCCACCGCACTCACCCTACCACTGTGCAAGTTCAAGTTCAAGTTCAAGTTGCTTTTATTGTCATTTTGACTATAAATTACTGGTACAGAACACAGTAAAAATGAAACAACGTTCCTCCAGGACCCTGGTGCTACATGAAACAACACAAAACCACACTAGACTATGTGAGACAGCACAAGGCTACACTAGACTACATAAATAACATAAAAACTGCACTAGACTACAGACCTGCACAGGACTACATAAGGTGCACAAAACAGTGCAGGGCAGTACAATAATTAATAAACAAGACAATAGGCACAGTAGAGGACAAATTACAATACCAGTCTAGACTCTGAGTATTGAGGAGTCTGATGGCTTGGGGGAAGAAACTGTTGCACCGAATGCTTCAGTACCTTTTCCCAGATGGCAGGAGGGAGAAGAGTTTGTGTGAGGGGTGTGTGGGGTCCTTCACAATACTGTTAGCTTTGCGGGTGCAGCGTGTGGTGTAAATGTCTGTAATAGTGGGAAGAGAGACCCCGATGATCTTCTCAGCTGACCTCACTATCCGCTGCAGGGTCTTGCGATCCGAGATGGTGCAATTTCCAAACCAGATAGAGATGCAACTGCTCAGGATGCTCTCGATACAACCCCTGTAGAATGTGGTGAGGATAGGGGGTGGGAGAGGGGCTTTTCTCAGCCTTCGCAGAAAGTAGAGATGCTGCTGGGCTTTCTTTGCTATGGAGCTGGTGTTGAGGGACCAGGTGAGATTCTTCGCCAGGTGAACACCAAGAAATTTGGTGCTCTTAATGATCTCAATGGAGGAGCTGTCAATGTTCAGCCAAGAGTGGTCGCTCCATGTTCTCCTGAAGTCAACAACCATCTCTTTTGTCTTGTTCACATTCAGAGACAGGTTGTTGGCTCTGCACCAGTCTGTTAGCCACTGCACCTCCTCTCTGTAAGCTGACTCGTCATTTTTGCTGATGAGACCCACCGCAGTCGTGTCATCGGCGAACTTTATGATGTGGTTCGAGCTGTGTGTTGCAGCACAGTCGTGGGTCAGCAGAGTGAACAGCAGTGGACTGAGCACGCAACCCTGGGGAGCCCCCATGCTCAGTGTGATAGTGTTGGAGATGCTGCTTTCAATCCAGCCTGACTGACGTCTCCCAATCAGGAAGTCTAGGATCCAGTTGCAGAGGGAGGTGTTCAGGCCCAGTAGGCTCAGCTTTCCAATCAGTTTCTGAGGGATGATTGTGTTGAATGCTGAACTGAACTCTGTGAACAGCATCCGAACGTATGTGTCTTTTTTGTCCAGATGGGTTAGGGCCAGGTGGAGGGTGATGGCAATGGCATCGTCTGTTGAGTGGTTGGGATGGTACGCAAACTGCAGGGGTTCCAGTGAGAGGGGCAGCAGGGTCTTTATGTGCCTCATGACGAGCCTCTCGAAACCCTTCATGATGATGAATGTGAGTGCAACGAGGCAGGACACTGAAGACTTCTTCGGTACGGGGACAATGGTGGCGGCCTTGAAGCACGTTGAAATGGTAGTGCTGCTCAGGGAGATGTTGAAGATGTCAGTGAGAACATCTGCCAGTTGATCTGCACATCCTCTGAGCACTCTGCCAGGAATATTGTCTGGTCCAGTAGCCTTCCATGGGTTGACCCTGCATAGAGTTTTTCTCACATCGGCCACAGTAAGATACAGCACCTGGTCATTTGGAGGAGGAATGGTCTTCCCTGCCACCATTTCATTTTCCACCTCAAAACGACCGTAGAAGTTGTTCAATGCATTTGGGAGGGAGGTATCACCAGCACAGGCAGGTGATGTTGTCCTGTAGTTGGTGACGTCCTGAATGCCCTTCCACATGCGCCGTGTGTCGCTGCTGTCCTGGAAGTGGCTGTGGATTCGCTGGGCGTGTGCACGCTTTGCCCCTCTGATGGCCCGGGACAATTTGGACCTCACTGTTGTTAGGGCTGCCTTGTTGCCTGCTCTGAAGGCAGAGTCATGGGTCCTCAGCAGCGCACACAGCTCTGCGGTCATCCATGTCTTCTGGTTCGAGCGTGTAGACCTACCGCCTGGTACTTGTCCTCCATGAGGTCGATTCTACATGCTCTCAGGCCTGGGGAGAAGCACTATGGAGGAGGACCTAAAGGTGGCTCTTGCTGCAGGATTCATTCAGTTCTTCACCTCACCAACTTCTTTGTACAGAAAAGCGATGGGAACCTGCATTGATAACAGAGGGCCGAATCACATAATGGCCAAGAATCATTACCCTCTGCCACTCATGAACTCTGCTTTTGAGCTTCTCCAAGGGGCAAGAGTATTCTCAAAGCTAGTCTTGCGGAGTGCATACAATCTGGTCCGCATAAAGGAAAGTGATATTCAACGTATTGACAGGGCACAATGAGTACCTGATTATGCCCTTCGGCCTTGCGAAGCACCAGCAGTTTTCCAGCCCTTTATAAACAAAGTCTACTTGGATAACACCCAAATTTTCTTGAAGTTCATGGAGGATCACATTGCTCACATCAGAGATACTTTAGAGGTGTCTAGACCATGGACTTCATGTCAAGCTGGAGAAAGCTGAATTTCATGTAACCACCATTTCATTTTTGGGTTTTATCATCTCTGGTAGCAATCTCAAGATAGACCCTACTAAGACAGAGGCAGTCAGAGATTGGCCATCCAATGTGAAGCAACTCCAGCCATTCCTGGGATTTGACAACATTTACAGTAAGTTCATCAGGAACTTCACCTCAGTGATGGTTCTGCTGACAGCACTAACTAAGAGATCCATGGGTCTTTTTGTTTGGACTACCAAAGTGAAAGCTGCTTTTGCAAACTCAAACAGCAGTTCACGACATGCACCTTACACCTAGCCTGTACTTCCCTTCATCATGGGGGTGGGTGCAATGATGTCGCAATGGACTCCTTTGGACAATAAACTGCACCGTGTGCATTCTTCTCCAGGTGGCTAACCCCAGCAGAGGTGAACTATGACATCGGAAATAGAGAGCTGCTCACGGTCAAGTTGGCACTGGACGGCTTGTACTCAGGAGGCCAAAAGAATGAATTCCAGGCAGGACAGGTGGGTCCTTTTCTTTAACCGGTTCAATTTTGCTCTGACCTACTGACTGGGGTCAAGGAGTCAAAAAACGAATGCCTTGATCTCGTCATTTCAATGAATCTGAAAGAGAGGAGCAGCCTACCATCACCTAGACCCAAGATAAGGTGATAGCACCCATCTGTTGGGAAATTGATGCACATGTTCGCAAGAGGAGATTCCCAAGAACAGTCCTTATTGTTGTCTGTTCATCCTGAGTTCTATCAGGTTTAAGGTACCTCAATGGGGACATGGATCTAGAATGGCCGCTCACCCAGGAGTTGCCAGGACCCTCAAGTTCATCAAGAGAAGATACTGGTAGCCTGGGATGGCTAAAGAGATCAGACAATACGTGCAGGCATGCAAAGTGTTCGCCAGGAACAAGGAGACCTGTGCGCAACTTCAATGGCTTCTTCATCCTCTCCCTGTTCTAGACAGACCATGGGCACACATCTCCATGGACTTTGTCACGTGTCTTCCACCTTTCAAGGGGAAGACCAACATCATGGTAATTGTAGGTTGCTTTTCTAAGGCCTGCAAGTTCATTGCATTGGACAAACTACCATCAGTGGCGGAGACGGCTGAGATGGACGCTGTGTCCGATCAGGGTCCACGGTTCGCGTCACGTTTTTGGAGAGCATACTGTACACTGACTGGAGCTACAGCGAGAAGTGGCCAGATGGAGCAGGTGAGCCAAGGTATGGAAATAAACCCTGAGATGCCTGGCCTGACAAAAAACAGACCATTTGATGTGGGCCCAACACTTTACAACATTTTGCACATGGGATGGCCCCATTCAAATGTCAGTTTGGGTATTCTCTGCCACTCTACCCTGGAGAAGGAGGCTGAGGTTGAGGTTTCTGTAGCTAAAGATCTTGTCTAACGCAGCAAAGAAAAATGGACTAGGACAAGGGAAATTTTGTTGGCCTCAACCCAGAAGGCTGAAGTAAAGGCTAGTCACAAGAGAAGACAGGGACCAGCTTTGCAGCCTGGGCAACAGGTCTGGCTGATGACTCAGGATTTGCCTCTCCAGGTGGTTTCAGAAATTAATGCCCAAGTTCATTGACCCCTTCAAGGTTCTCAAGAAAGTTAACCTGGTGGCTTACACCTTTCAGCTCCCCAAAAGGCCCTCGAGATCAATCCCACTTGCCACATTTCCAAATTACAACCTGTAAGCACCAGTTCTTTAGCCCCACCACCACCGATAGGGACAGGTCTTCACCATAAAAAGAAGTTTGGGTTCACAAACTATTCTGGGTGTTTGGTAGTTCCACATGGTACTGGGAAGGATTCAGATCTGAGGAACAGTGTTGCATTCCTGAAAGGGACATCTTGGATTTGGCTCTCATCCGTGACTACTATCATCGGCTCTCCGAGCAGCCAGGGCCATCAGGAGTTGACCATAGGGGAGCAGGGTCCTGTCACGATATGCACCTGACTGCGCCAGTTTCTGAGGTTTAGACACTCTGGCTGCCTGGAATATGGATAACTGGCACAGCCCCTTTAAAGACTTACACCTGCCACGCTTATTGGCGTGCAAGTTTTGGCCCAAGGATTTTACTTGAGCACTGAGGTTTAGTGCTCAGTTGTTAGCTCTACTTTGAATTCTCGTCTATCATCTCGTTTATGACCGTCCTCGTTTCAGTCTTGTATCTTGCCTCGATTCTAGTCTTTGACACTCCGGCACTTGGGTCCCAACCATCCTCGCCTAGGTCTCCCGTCACACTTTGGACCTCCCTTTCCTGTCATCATTCAGCCCAGCTTTGGAATTAATCCCTGTGCATTAACCAAATTTATGAAGAGCGGCCCCATAAAGTCACGCAGTCCCTTTGCACACAACTTTGAAGGTGGCAAACAAACTCTAGCCCTTGGTGTTTCTGTGCACATGCAGAAGTATTGGTTGTCTCAGACTTGTAGTTTATTTACAAAAGCTCTAAAGCCTGTTTTGAGCATCAACATCCAAGTGTTTTATCAACTTCATTCATTTCCGACATGCAGAACATGGAACCGTTTTTGCAGGATTTCTTCTGGCATTCCTGGCTACTTAATTCTGAAGAAAACCTGGTGACTGAGACCACAACTTGAGTCAATCTACTTCAGGTTTGTTTGGCAAAGGGGAGGCAGCATTCCAATTATAATTGCAGGAAAATCTTGTCCGATCCTTTGGAAAATGGTCAGCTCGAATCTGCAACCTAGCTAAAAGCTGATGAATAGCACCAGGCATGACTCGGACTAAAGTGGTTGAAAATCTCACCAGAAGTAAAGTTGGTGATGTAGCTGCTGATGTTATTTGGGCAAACGAGATACTAAAATAAACACACACAAAACACTAGAGGAACTCAGCAGGCCAGTCAGCATCTATGGAAATGAATAAACAGTCTACGTTTCAGGCCCAGATCCATAGGGGTCATGACCTGCTGAGCTCCTCCAGCATTTTGTGTGTGCTGCCTTGAATTTCCAGCATCTGCAGATTTTCTAGTGTTTGTGATTCTGCTAAAATAAACATATACGATACACAAAAATCCCCCACCAAAATGCCCATAATTTAGAAATGACTAAACACAGAACATACGGGCAAGCAGCTAGGCACGTGACCAGGATGATAAAATTCAGGTTGGATCCTTAACAACAAGACATAGTCCTGACGACATGGTCCTTGACACCTGTAACTGTGCTGCCCAGGAAAGGCACAAATTCCTGGTGTACCTGTCAGGGCAGTTATGGAGAGGGCTTCCTTTCAATACCTAGATGACTCTAATGGGACATCCAGGCTTCCCTTCACTATGGTTTGTTGCGTAATCCAGAAATTTGTAATCCTTGTTCTGCCAGTAAAGCACTGTGCAGAGCTGGCTATTGCCAAGGAAATCATTACTGGTCCCTAATGGGATTCTCAAAGGGAGAATGGAGGGTGCAAGACTGACAGGGACCTGACTGGCTTAAGTGGACATTGGTAGCTGCTGCATTTGGTTGTAATCACCATAGAATGGGATAGAGGTGCACTTTTATAGACCTTCTTTATTTATGGTTCCCACCACCAGTCAATATCTTCAATTTCAACATTGAAAGTGATTGTGTTTGTAGACCAACAAATGTATGTTGTAATAATGCACAGTCCAAGGGATCTTTGTTGCATAACCTTTAATGTTAGGTGTAAATAGTTCTGCTGCATCATTACATTTATATGTAAAAGCTATGGTGGAGATTTCTGAAGGGCCCATGAATACTTCCTCACTATTTTGCACTCTCCTTTTTGCTCACTATTTTGCTGGAAATACTCTGAAGGTCAGGTAGCTTCTGTGGAAAGAGTAATAGAGTCAGTCTGATTCTGATGCTCATGGCCATGTTGCACACAGATCATGTTTTGCACACCCATGAGGCATCCATGTGTAACATGTTGAACCCATAGGGAAAACCCACAACAGTAAGAGATCTAATGTGCAGGCTACCTCATCTGCTCGTGGACCTCCTCCTTTTATAGGGATCCACAGTGTGAGCTGACCTGGCGCACTGGTAGACAATGTTAGGATTTCTTTGGTGTTATGAAATTATAAACGGTATAATAATGGATTAATTAAAACAGGAACCGATCTCCAAGACCTTTACAATTTAATTTACAATTCAACTGCCAGGACCTAAGAACTTTTTTTTTAAAGCTATTATTAATGCTTTTTGAGTTAGTGATTTAGATGCATATCATATTATTACTGAGTTAAGTATTGTATGTAATGAGTTTTTGCTACAACAAGTGTATGGGACATTGGAAAAAATGTTGAATTTCCCCATGGGGATGAATAAAGTATCTATCTATCTATCTATCTAAGAAGCAAAAGGTGTTCACATTTTAACTTCACTGATATTTGTATGGCATTCTGATTCTGTTCCATTGAAACTAGGCAGTGGTAGACAATAGATGAATTATGAGGGCCTGAAGAATTATGAGTCCTGTTGAAGGGTCTTTGCCCGAAATGTCAACTGTTTACTCTTTTCCATAGCTGCTGCCTGGTCTGCTGAGTTCCTCCAGCGTTTTGTATTTGTTGCTTGAATTTCCAGCATCTGCAGATTTTTTTGAGTTTGGGATAAATTTTCACGTTAATTGTCGCCATTGAAAACCTCTGAATGAGATCAGGAAAGGAGCTGTGTGCCCAGCCCCTGTATTAGCACATTATAAAAGGTGTATCCCTACCACTTAATGTTCAAGAAGGGTCTGTTTTATCACGTAAGAAAAGGGGTGCATTTTGGTTATCTGAAGTTTGGGCTCAGAGACTTTTGGATCAGACACCAGAATCATATATTCAGAGGGGTTCTGCAGTTGGAAGGTGCTACCGTTGTAAATTCTGCAGTTACCTGATTAAATGTTAAGGATAAATAGATGATTGTAGTCATTGACATCGTAATTAACCATTCATCATTATACTTGTGGGTCAAAAGTATAAAACATTCTGCCAGAAGAGTACCAGTCTCTTAAGATTCTCAACTGAAGGTCTGCTGTGTAAATAAAGAACATTACTGCACAGTACAGGTCTTTTAGCCCATGTTGTTGTGCCAGAGGACCAACTCTAACCTACTTTTAACCAACTCTAAGTTCAATCTAACTCTTCTCTTCTATATAGAACTGCATTTCTCTGTCATCTGTGTGCCTATCTAAGAGTTTCTTAAATGCCCCTCATGTGTCTACCTATACCACCACCCCTGGCAGGTCTTTCCATGCACCCACCACTCTCTGTGTAAAGAAATTACCTTTAAACATCTTCTCCCCCCCCCCCCCCCCATACTTTCCTACAAAATCCTTTAAAATACGCCCTCTTGTATTAGTCATTTCTGCTCTGGTTAAAGGTCTCCGGGAATCCACTTTATCTATATCTATGCATGACACACAAAATGCTGGGGAACTCAGCAGGCTGGGCAGCATCGACGGAATAAAGTACTGTTGACATTTCGGCAGGTCTGTGTGTGTTGCTTGGATTTCCAGCATCTTCAGATTTTCTCCTGTTTGTTATCTGTATCTCTTATCATCTTATACACCTCGATCAAGTCACTTCTCTTCCTCCTTCACTCCAAAGAGAAAAGCCCTATCCTATTCAACCTATCTTCATAAGATATGCCCTCTTACCCAGGTGACGTCCAGGTAAATCTCCTCTACACCCTCTATTAAACTTCCACATCTCTTCTACAATGAGGAAAACACAACTGATCACAAATGTGGTCTAACCAGTGTTTTATAGAGCTGCAACATTACCTTGCTGCTCTTGAACTCACTCCCCCAACTAATGGTCAACACGCCATCTGTCTTATCAACTTGCGCGGCAACTTTGAGAGATCTATGGAAGTAGATCCCAAGATCCCACTGTTCTTCCACACTGCTAAGAATCCTGCTATTAACCCTGTATTCTGCCTTCAGAACTTCTTTATATTTCCCAGTTACACCTTCCATGTGACTCAGTTTATACACGAGTAATAACAAGACAGCCAGTGCCCCAGGATGTGGTGCAGCACATGGCTGAAGGCTGGGACGCTAAAGTGTGATTTCGATTGTCCTTGCCAGTACATGCACTCCGCCTGCAGATCAGGTCTGTGTGCCTGCGGCTGTCAATGGAGTGAGTTAGGCTTCCTGATGCAGAGGCAACTAGCTGCACATGAACTTTGTGGTGCATATGTTCCAGAACACTGTCATACCAGAACTTACGTTTATCCTTCACTGGTCTGATTTCAGAGATGGGGTCCAGTGCAGAGGAGAACATTTGTCCCGGTACAAATCTTGGCTGCTTGCATCAAGACATTGATTTTCTTACTGCACCTGTCAACAATTTTAAAAAAAACTGAAGATACTGAAAGTCTAAAATAAACATAGAAAATGCTGGAAATATTCTGAAGGTCAGGTAGCTTCTGAGGAAAGATAATAGAATCAATAATTTAGGTGGAAGATGCTCTAACAACAAAGGACGTACAATATGAACATAAACAGTTATTTGTTTGTTTCAACCTCTCTTGCCCGTCCTGGCAACCTCCTAGATTTGCTTGCTTATTTTCCAGGAGACTAATTTCTCGGACCCCCAACCAACCATGATTTTCATTGAATTACCCCAAGGAATAAAGGAATTAAGGAAAGCAAACCAGAAAATGAAATTCTTTCTGATGTTATCACGCGGCTTTCCATGTTTGTCAGAGTGCAAATTCAGAGCTCACTGTCATAAAACACTGTACAGAGAGGATATGAATACATCGGGTCTGACTTCCAATGCAAAGTCTCCCTGAAGACCAGGTGACCATGGAACATAGGCCTTACTGAAACACAGCATGGAGTCAGCATCTGCTTCATAAATTAACATGACATTGCAACAATGAGAGCAGACTGAGAAGTGATTTTTCCAAGGGTGACATTCAGGTGATTAATTCTGAGACACCATAAGGCCACAGGATATAAGTATAATTTAATAAGTACTTTAGATCTGTCTTCACTAAGGAAGACACAAGCAATCTCCCAGATGTATGGATGGGCCAAGGACAGGGTAACAGAGGAAATGAAACAGATTGACATTAGGAAGGAAACGGTGTTGAGTAGACTGATGGGACTTGTGGTGAACTACATATACCTGTCTGGACACGCCCCCTGCTGAATGCTCCTGTGGCTCCTCCCACAGACCCCGGTATAAAGGCGATTGAGGCCTGAGCCCGGTCTCATTCTCCAGGATGTAGTATGGTGGTCAACTACTGCTTG
Organism: Hemitrygon akajei; assembly: GCF_048418815.1. Classification (NCBI taxonomy): domain Eukaryota; kingdom Metazoa; phylum Chordata; class Chondrichthyes; order Myliobatiformes; family Dasyatidae; genus Hemitrygon; species Hemitrygon akajei. The sequence goes on along the minus strand of NC_133127.1, from coordinate 66,223,762 downwards.
TTCTTTCTTCCAGTCAATAAAAGCCGATATCTCGACTTCACGTCTCAGAGAGAGTTATTGATGGTGCATCAATTTTATTGACTGGAAGTTTTAAAACATGGAAAACGTTTTACGTCTGGAAAGATTGGAATTGGACCCCCAAGACCCTGAAGCAGCTCTTACCTTTGAACTCTGGCTTGCATGCTTCCAATCATACTTGGAGGAGGTTAGTGCAACTGAACCCGCTGTTATGCACCGAATTCTCCTCTCAAGGGTCACCCCGAAAGTTTACTCACTTATCAGAGGCCTGCCGACCTACGAAGGGGCACTGGACGCCCTCAAAAGACAGTACCTGCGGCCGGTGAACACCGTCTACGCAAGACATCGCTTAGCTATGCGACGACAGTGGCCTGGAGAATCGAGCGCCGAGTTTCTCTGAGCCCTACAGACACTCGTGCGGACTTGCAACTGCAAAACACTCACGGCGGAACAGCATGCGGAGCCCCTCGTACGAGACGCCTTTGTTACAGGAATCAGGTCAAAATACGTACGCCAGCGGCTGCTGGAAAATGCCGATCTTACCTTACGCTCGGCGATCGAGACGGCCGACACGCTGGAGGCTGCGCTGCACAACGCTGACGCTGTCCAGCTGCGTGATTCCCCGCCGGTTCCGTGGACATCTCAGACCCCGCCGCCGCTGGTTCCCGCGAGCGAATTCACCAACGCCGCTGCCAGTCGCGATTCCACGAACTCCCCGAACCCGACCACAGCTGCTCCCAGTCGCAAGCACGCGCAGTGTTTCTTCTGCGGACTCGAAAAGCACCCCCGAAAATGCTGCCCGGCCCGAGAAGTGACCTGATCCAGCTGCGGGAAGAAGGGCCATTTCGCCAAGGTCTGTAAGTCTGAACCACGAGCGGGGTCGGGCAGCGCTGCGTGTGAGGCATGGGGGCCACCATCTTGCCTGCCCGCCTCGTGTGAGGCATGGGGGCCACCATCTTGTCTGCCCGGATGGGGGCGGCCATCTTTGTCGGTGCCACCTCGCCCTGCCCCCTACCCACCGGTGCTTACCGAGCACCAAGACGGCAGTTCAACTCTGGCCACCGTAACCCTCGACCAAAGCGCCCCACACCAGCATGCAAGGTCAATGATGGACATCCTGGTGGAGGGGCACAGGACTAGCTGCCTGTTTGACACGGGCAGCACTGAGAGTTTTATTGACCCGGACACAGTGCAACGCTGCCGACTCGTGACACGGCCGGTAAGCCAGAGGGTCACCTTGGCTTCTGGGTCTTATTCCACAGACATCCGGATGGGTTGTGTAGCGACATTGGTGGTGCAGGGCACAGAATATCGGAACTTTGTGCTACTGGTCATGCCTCAACTGTGCGCACCTGTGCTATTGGGGCTGGACTTCCAGAGCCACCTCGAAAGTGTGACTATGGCATATGACGGGCCCCTCCCACCACTCACTGTCAGGAATCCTCAGTTTAGTGGGACTTCGCCATATACCCCGCTACTGACCACACACACACACCGACCCACACATCCCACCCAGCACCATGCCGACAGCTGCGCTACTGACACCACTTGCATCCTCTCCACCCTCAAGATCCCTCCCCCACTGCTGTTCGCCAACCTGACCCCCGACTTAAAACCTGTGGCAACTAAAAGCAGGAGGTACAGCACGGGGGACAGGGCCTTCATTCAGTCAGAGGTGCAGCGGCTGCTCAGGGAGGGGATCATTGAGCCTAGCACAAGCCCTTGGAGGGCCCAGGTGGTTGTTGTTCGGACCGGGCAGAAAAATAGGATGGTTGTGGACTATAGCCAGACCATCAATAGGTTCACGCAGCTTGACGCGTACCCCCTACCCTGCATCGCGGATATGGTCAACCAGATAGCTCAGTACAAGGTGTACTCGACAATAGATCTGAAATCCGCTTATCACCAGCTCCCCATCCGCCCAGAGGACCGCCCCTACACCGCCTTCAAGGCGGGCGGCAGGCTCTATCACTTCCTGTGCATCCCATTCGGTGTCACAAATAGTGTCTCGGTCTTCCAGAGGGAAATGGACCGGATGGTGGACCAGTGCCAACTGAAGGCCACATTTCCCTATCTGGATAACATCACCATCTGTGGTCACGACTGGCTGGATCACAAAGCCAACCTCCAACGATTTTTCCAAGTGGCCAAAGCCCTGAACCTTACTTATAACAGGGACAAGTGTGTGCTCGGAACCACCCGACTCGCTATCCTTGGGTATGTCATTGAGAACGGGGTCATTGGCCCTGATCCTGACCGTATGCACCCCCTGTTAGAACTCCCCACCACCCTCAGAGCCCTCAGACCGTGCCTGGGCTTCTTTTTCTATTACGCCCAATGGGTCCCCCATTACGCAGACAAGGCCCGCCCCCTGGTCAAGTCCACCACATTTCCCCTCTCTGCCAAGGCCCGCGCGGCCTTCAGATGCATTAAAGGGGACATTGCCAAAGCAACGATGCATGTGGTGGACAAGACCATTCCCTTCCAAGTAGAGAGTGACGCCTCCGATTTCGCGCTTGCTGCTACCCTCAATCAGGAAGGCAGGCCAGTAGCATTCTTTTCTCATACCCTTCAAGGCCCTGAAATTCGGCACTCCGTGGTGGAGAAAGAAGCCCAGGCCATAGTGGAAGCTATTAGGCACTGGAGGCACTATCTCGCCGGCAAAAGGTTCACCTTGCTGACCAACCAGCGCTCAGTTGCATTCAGGTTCAGCAACCAACAGCAGGGCAAAATCAAAAATGATAAAATTTTGCGGTGGAGAATAGAACTCTCCACCTACAACTATGATATCCTGTACCGGCCTGGAAGGCTCAATGAGCCCCCTGATGCCCTATCCCGGGGAGCGTGTGCCAGCGTGCAGCTCGACCAGCTATACGCCCTCCATGCAGATCTTTGCCATCCGGGGGTCACCAGATTTTACCATTTCGTGAAAGCCCGGAACCTGCCTTACTCCCTTGAGGACATCAGGACGATGACCAGGGACTGCCAAGTCTGCGCTGAGTGCAAACTGCACTTCTACCGTCCTGAAAAGGCACAACTTATCAAGGCCACCCGCCCCTTTGAGCGACTGAGTGTTGACTTTAAGGGCCCCCTTCCCTCCACCGACCGCAATGTCTACTTTCTCAATATTATTGACGAGTACTCGCGGTTCCCCTTTGCCATCCCCTGCCCCGACACCACTACCACGTCCGTCATAAAAGCCCTGCGCCAGCTCTTCACTCTGTTCAGATATCCCTGCTATATCCACAGTGATAGAGGGTCCTTCTTTATGAGTAACGAGCTGCGCCAGTACCTGCTGGCTAGGGGCATTGCTACTAGTCGGACCACGAGTTATAATCCCCGGGGAAATGGACAGGTGGAGAGGGAGAATGGCACAGTGTGGAAGACCACACTTTTAGCCCTTACGTCAAAGGGGTTGCCAGTCTCTCGATGGCAGGAGGTCCTCCCCGAGGCACTCCACTCTATCTGCTCCCTGTTATGTACGTCCACCAATGCCACCCCTCACAAGTGCCTATTCTCTTTTCCCAGGAAGTCTGCCACTGAGACCACCCTACCAACGTGGCTGACATCCCCAGGGCCAGTGCTGCTCCGGAAACATGTGAGGAGCAATAAATACTCCCCGCTGGTCGAGAGGGTTCACCTTCTACATGCGAACCCCCAGTATGCCTACGTGGTCTTACCTGATGGGCGAGAGGACACGGTCTCCGTCCGCGACCTGGCGCCCGCAGGAGCAGCAGACCACTACCCCGAACACTCCATGGTAACTATGAACCCTGTACCCAAGGTGACACCGCGCACACCGAGCCCTACACAGACTCCTCACGACACTCCTATACCGGGCGACTCGTACGCGCATATACCAGGCGCCTCGCACACGCATGAGGGATCACTGACGCCTAGTGGGCTGACACCCCCAGTTAGGCCGGAACCAACACAACCTCCGTCTCCGGTGCAATCACCACCGGCACCTGTGCAATCACAGCCGGTGCTGTTCCTTAGATTCAGGATCAGTTCCTGAGGATTGGAGAATGGCTAATGTTATCCCACTTTTTAAGAAAGGAGGGAGTGAGAAAACAGAGAACTATCAACCTGTCAGCCTAACATCAGTGGTGGGGAAGATCCTAGAGTCCATTATTAAAGATGAAATAGTGGAATATCTAGATAGTCGTGATAGGATTGGGCCGAGCCAGCATGGATTTACCAAGGGTAATTCATGCTTGACTAATCTATTGGAGTTTTTCGAGGATGTAACCAGGAAGTTAGACAAGGGAGATCCAGTGGATGTAGTGTACCTCGATTTTCAGAAGGCATTTGATAAGGTCCCACATAGGAGATTGGTGGGTAAAATCAAAGCTCATGGCATTGGGGGGAAGACATTGACATGGATAGAAAACTGGCTGGCAGATAGAAAGCAAAGGGTAGCGGTGAATGGGTGTTTCTCGGAATGGCGGGTGGTGACTAGTGGGGTGCCACAGGGCTTGGTATTGGGACCACAGCTGTTTACGATTTTCATCAATGATTTAGATGAAGGCATTGAGAATAACATCAGCAAGTTTGCTGATGATACTAAGCTGGGTGGCAGTGTGACATGTGATGAGGATGTTAGGAGAATTCAGGGTGACTTGGATAGGCTGGGTGAGTGGGCAGATACTTGGCAGATGGCGTTTAATGTGAACAAGTGTGAGGTTATCCACTTTGGGAGTAAGAACAGGAAGGCAGATTATTATCTGAACGGTGTAGAGTTAGGTAAGGGAGAAATACAAAGAGATCTAGGAGTCCTTGTTCATCAGTCACTGAAGGTGAATGAGCAAGTGCAGCAGGCAGTGAAGAAGGCTAATGGAATGTTGGCCTTTATTACAAAGGGAATTGAGTACAAGAGCAAGGAAATCCTCTTGCATTTGTACAGGGCCCTGGTGAGACCACACCTGGAGTATTGTGTACAGTTTTGGTCTCCAGGGTTAAGGAAGGACATCCTGGCTGTAGAGGAAGTGCAGCGTAGATTCACAAGGTTAATTCCTGGGATGTCAGGACTGTCTTACGCAGAGAAGTTAGAGAGACTGGGCTTGTACACGCTGGAATTAAGGAGATTGAGAGGGGATCTGATGGCAACATATAAGATTATTAAGGGATTGGACAAGATAGAGGCAGGAAATATGTTCCAGATGCTGGGAGAGTCCAGTACCAGAGGGCATGGTTTGAGAATAAGGGGTAGGTCATTTAGGACAGAGTTAAGGAAAAACTTCTTCTCCCAGAGAGTTGTGGGGGTCTGGAATGCACTGCCTCGGAAGGCAGTGGAATCCAATTCTCTGGATGCTTTCAAGAAGGAGCTAGATAGGTATCTTATGAATAGGGGAATCAAGGGATATGGGGACAAGGCAGGAATCGGGTATTGATAGTAGATGATCAGCCATGATCTCAAAATGGTGGTACAGGCTCGAAGAGTCGAATGGTCTACTTCTGCACCTATTGTCTATTGTCTATTGATATAAGAGCAGAATTAGGTCATTTGGCCCATTGTGTTTGCTCTGCTTTAATTATACAAATGACCTGGCCTCCACAGTCGTCTATGACAGTGAATTCCAGAGATTCACCACCCTCTAGCTAAGTAACTTCCTCCTCATCTCTCAAGTTCTAAAGCAGTGTCCTTCTATTCTGAGGCCGAACCATCTGGTACTAGACTCCTCCACTATTGGAAACATCCTTTCCACATCCATTCTATCTAAGCCTTTTAATATTCGATAGAGTTCAATTAGTTGCCTCCTTATTCTTCTAAACTCCTGTGAGTACAGGCCAAGAGCCATCAAATGCTCTTCATACATTAACCCTTTCATTCCCATGATAATTTTCATGAATCTCCTTTAGACTATCTCCAATGCTTGCACATCCTTTCCTAGATAAGGAGCCCCAAACTGCTCCCAACGCTCCAAGAATGGTCTGACCAGTGCCTTATAAAGCCTCCTTATTTTTATATTCTAGTCCTCTTGAAATGAATGCCACGATTGCATGTGCCTTTCCTTACTACTGACTCAACCTGCAAGCTAACCTTTAGAGAATCCATGTCTAAACTGTCCAGCACCACAGGCACAAAGCATCATATAGGCAGCAAGCAACATTCACGAGAAATGAGGGGTGTGTCTGTCACGCTGATGTTGTCAGTGCACGTCCCATTCTCAGAGTCCGCAACTGTAATGAGTCACGGGACTGGTTACACAAGATTTTTATAAGATTGGTAAGCTACTAATTTTAGCGATCCCAAAACCTGACAAAACAAATTTTTACAAAGGCAAACCAAGTTAAAGCATTTTTGTCAGAAGCATGTTTTCTTGCCTCACTTTTGACCAACCTGTTCCTTAGGAAGGTAGTTACCTGGTTGTAGACATCTTTCTTTGGAAGTAAAAACACTTGAACAAATTTTAATGAGATGGGTCTTGTGAACTGAAACTGTTAGCAGAGCCTTTTATGGTGTCCATGGGAGCTTGTCAATATTTGTGAGAATTTAGTGGACAGAGCATACAGCAGCTGCAGCTGAAGAGTGAAAATAGGGAACATGCAACAGGCCAGGAAATATGGCTGGAAAGAACTCCATCTTGTCAAACCAGGCCAGTAGATCACCTATTTTATGTTAGAGGCCATATCCAAGCTTGTTTTCTCATCTGCTTTATCAAGCATCTAATTTAATCAATTAGAGATCAATATAACAAACAAAAGTCAAATGCTGCAGATGCTTTAAGTCTGAAAACAGAAAGCGATTAAAAAAGTTCAACAGGTCTGTGGGCAGCATCCATGAAGATATAAAAGCACTAACATTTCAGGTCTGGTGACCTTACATTGTAGCTAAAATCTTTTGTATATCAGTCTATGATTAACCAAAAATCTGAGTTTAGATCTACACAGTAGGCCTGAGCACTTAAAGTTTGTGTGATTCTTTTTATTTTCAAAGACGCCTTTCCTAAAGATAAAAGCAACAAGTCGGTCAAAATTAATGCAAGAATGAATGTCTTGTTTACAAGACAAATTAACAACTGACAGCTTGGTTAACTTCGTCAGAGCTTTTCAAAACATGATTTGAAAGGCTAAAATGAAAAATGTTGACACACCTAGTAAAAAATCCATTTAATCAGTTCAGTGATCCATGCAACCGCATTCTTCAACAATAGCCCAAACTTGCTCTTTTTCAAGGTGACATTGAAGAAGGTTATGCTATCCTTATAAATTTTAGTGTTGTAAAAGTAGTCAATTTAGAAGTATTAGGATCAAGTAAATATCAAAATTTATTTGATCATTGGTCCCCACTGATAATTTTTGCCCTTTGTATAAGTATGATAGATGCTCCATTAGTTTCTACTGATATTATTGTTTTTTTAATCTTAGCTTTTGAATCACATGTTGACATTATCTGTCCAATCTGGCTACCAACTCACTTTAATTCTTTTGTTAGGAAAACAGAGATATAATGAGGGGCAGCAGACCGATGGAATTGACCAAGCAACAGAGATTAATTTAGCTATCCTTAGATTATATTTTCATTGTTTTAAGTACCTGCATTTCAGAAGAAAAGCGCATTATGTTATACTTAACCTTTGGCCAGAAACATTGTTTTCCATTGGACCCAATAGAATCCAACCCACATTTTAGCTTTCCATTCTCAACACCAGACATTATTCTTCCAATGTGGTTTCACACTTCACCAACCATTGGTATTAACAATTGATTTTAAGCACGCCGTAACTGTTATTTCTAGCACATCTGTAGGTGTGCTATCTTTAAAAATAGAACCTGAACATTAATGTTTTGAGAGTTCCCACTAATAACTCAGCTGGACCAGCCACAGCAATGTTGTAGTGATGGAAGCAGCTCAATGAGTGGAAATTATGTGAGAAGTGACTCAGCTAATGACAGTCTTGCTACCGTTTCCAAGGCACAGATCAGTAGTGCGATAGATTATGCTCCAACTCTTCTCAGAAAGCTCTAGAAAAAGCAGCACACTTCAAATAGGACGCATGTGTAGGGAGAGATACTATAGACTGGATGAATGTTACAGATTGATATCTCTTCCTCAGAATCGGGCACCAATTATTCAAAGTTACCTGAAATCGTCGAATTTGACATTGAATCCCAAGGCCTGCAATGTGTCTGGTGGAAGATGAGGTGATAATCCCCAAGAATACATTGGGCTTCATTGGAACAGCATAAAGGGCCAAAGACAGAGAGGTCAGATGTTGGTCAGAGAAATGAAATGATGGGTGACAGGAAGCTTAGGGCAAACGTAAGAGATTCTGCAGATGCTGGAAATCCAAAGCAACACACTCAAAAATGCTGGGCAAACTCAGCAGGTCAGGCAGCAGCTATGGAAATGAAAGGCTGATGTTTCAGGCCGAGACCTTTCATCAGGAGGCTTAGGGTTTTGTGGACCCTAATTCTCCCCCTTGGATTCTCCAATGTAGATGAGACTTGATTCCATTCAAGGTCACAGTCTCCCACAGGCATCTTGACTGCACCTCCTCCCTTTATGATTCCAATTTAATCTCCCAAAATTTCCAGCTTTGTCCTGTTTCTTCTTCTGGCAATACCTTCGATAGCAGTGATTCCAAGACATTTTCCATTTACATTAACTGTGGCTTCTTGTGCACTCACTACCCACCCCACCTTAGCAAAGACAGGTATTTTCACTCAGCCAGCCCCCAAATTCAACAAATTATTCTGCATATTTTTGACCACATTAAATGTGAAGCAAAAATAAACAACTTTCCTTTTCCTTTTGTGGTTCTCTCCAGAATTCCTAGGTTTGCATCTCCACCTATACCCACTCCCCCTCTCAAAGGAAAATATCAAAATTGACCCTGCCCCATTGGCTCAATAAACGTTGATCTTGTTCACAGTTTATGAAGGTTTCCTTTGCTTGGCAAACAAATTTGAATAAGAATATATGAAAAAAGCAACACCACAAGTAACAGTCAAGTTTGTAAAAGGAGTTGATAGATAGATAGATAGATAGATAGATACTTTATTCATCCCCATGGGGAAATTCAACTTTTTTTCCAATGTCCCATACACTTGTTGTAGCAAAACTAATTACATACAATACTTAACTCAGTAAAAAAAATATGATATGCATCTAAATCACTATCTCAAAAAGCATTAATAATAGCTTTTAAAAGGTTCTTAAGTCCTGGCGGTTGAATTGTAAAGCCTAATGGCATTGGGGAGTATTGACCTCTTCATCCTGTCTGAGGAGCATTGCATCGATAGTTACCTGTCGCTGAAACTGCTTCTCTGTCTCTGGATGGTGCTATGTAGAGGATGTTCAGAGTTTTCCATAATTGACCGTAGCCTACTCAGCGCCCTTCGCTCAGCTACCGATGTTAAATTCTCCAGTACTTTGCCCACGACAGAGCCCGCCTTCCTCATAGTCCTCATAGTCCTCATACACCCTGTCACATTCACAGAGTGAGTTCCTTTCTCTGAGGAGTAATGCATTAAGGTAGTAAGTACCTTAATGCATCACCTTCAACATCAGTGAATGCAATCATCCAGCAAAGCAACAATAACATGTATTCCAGTGATATGCACTACGCACTCTCCCAATGGATCCTTATAACCAGAATGAGAAGGTGAGGAAAATCCATTATTTGCAGTAAATCACAACATCCCTCATGTCTAGAGAACAGCAGATTTATCTCCAAAGGTATTTCAGAACATTGAGGGATGGGTCCAAAGCTTCTGTCCGCAGATGGGTTTTGGCTCCTTATCAAACCTGAGACTATTTCATGTACTGTTGCCATTCCCTAATAGCCAGCCATTCATCTTCACCTTTTCAGAGCATGGCTGCTTGGGGGCAAGTTATGTCCTTGACATGTGGTTTACAGTACCCTAAAATTGCAGGATATGTGTGCGGCAGAGATACAAAGAGAATGACCAGGCCACAGGAATATCATATTCCTGATGTGAAGTTCCATGTTCCTTTGTCAACCTGGGACTCGGTGCAATCTGACTCTTTAGAAGAAGGCAGTAGGATTGTTGGCTTCAATATTTTGAGCAATCAGATAATTCTGATCAGATAGCAACAAGATCACTAGAAACGGAAGTCTGTGATAGTGGAAAGAACCACATTTCAACCAGAAAAGATGACTACATGTGTTCACAATATATGCTACTCATTCACAATCCTTTTGATTGTGCGATAAAAAACACCAAAATAATCTGATTGCTACATCAACAACACACCAATAATGCAGACTGACAAGCTGTAATTAAATTAATTAATGGAGACCATACAGGTTATGATTTAATTTATGAATATCAGTGAATCATATTGTCAGCAACAAGTGTACACATTCGGATACTGCTGGTGGGGTGATGATCAGTCAGGGCACAACAGCAGCAACTAGGCCAGTGGCACTGTGGCAGGCTCTGAGACTCAGCAGGAAAGCATAAAGTCAGTCTGGGTGATAGTGATAGGAGACTTGATAGTTAGTGGGTCGGACAGGAGAATCTGTGGCCGTAGGTGAAATGGCAGGATTGTGTGTCAGGTGTTAGAGTCCAGAATGTCCCAGAGCAGCTGCAGAAACTGCAGGTTGAGCAGCAGCGGTCATAGTGCACGGTAGCACAAATGACATGGGTAGAAAGGGGGAAGAGGTTCCGTGCAGTTAGGGAGGGGGCTGAAGAGCAGGTCCTCTAAGGTAGTAATCTCCAGATTACTCCCAGTGCCGCGTGCTAGCCAGGGCAGGAATAGGATGATAGTTCAGATGAATGAGTGGCTGATGAATTGGAGCAGTGGGCAGAGTTTCAGGTTGTACCTACACTGCAGGGGAACCAATATCCTGGCTGGGAGGTTCACTAGTGTGACTCGGGAGGTTTTAAACTAGTTTGAAAGGGGGATGGGAAAAAGAGCACCAGGTCAGAAAGTGAACGGATAGAGATGTCAGGACCAATAAAAACAGGCAAAAGCAAGGCAATAGATACGATGGGACGGATACAGTAGTTTGAAGTGTGTGTATTTTAATGCGAGGAGCATTATGGGTAACGGTGATGAACTTAGAGCAAGGAGAGCTTCTTAAATCAATATGTACTTAGTGAAATCAGGGTCTGTACTGGATCTGATGCTGGGTAATGAGCTTGGACAGGTGACCAAACTTTCAGAGGGAGAGCAGTTAGGAAGCAGTGACCACAAGTCCTTAACAGCAGATAAGGATAAGCATGCACCTTGTGGGAGAGTATTAATTGGAGCAGGGCAAATTATGAGAGCATTAGGGAGGAACTGGGAGGAGTTGATTGGGAATGCCTAGTTTTGGGTGTCCACACCTGACATATGAAGGGTGTTTAAAGACCAGCTGCATAAATCGCAGGACAGGTATTCAGAAAGAAGGACAGATAAACTTGAATGTCAAGAGAGGTGATGAGTTTAGTCAAGAAGAAAAAGGAAAAGTATGTAAAGCTTAGAAAGCAAGAATCAAACAGAGCCCTTGAGGAATATAAAGAAGCCAGAAAAGAACTCAAGAAAGGAAGGAAGGATCACGATAAGTTTTTGGCAAGTAAGATTAAAGAGAATCCCAAGGCATTCTATACATACATCAAGAGCAAGAGGAGAGGGTAGGACATGTGAGGTAGGAAGTGTGAGGTGGTACACTTTGGAAGGACAAACTCCAAGGCAGAGTACAAAGTAAATGGCAGGATACTTGGTAGTGTGGAGGAGCAGAAGAATCTGGGGGTACATGTCCACAGATCCCTGAAAGTTGCCTCACAGGTAGATAGGGTAGTTAAGAAAGCTTATGGGGTGTTAGCTTTCATAAGTCGAGAGATAGAGTTTAAGAGATGTGATGTAATGATGCAACTCTATAAAACTCTAGTTAGGCCACACTTGGAGTACTGTGTCCAGTTCTGGTCGCCTCAGTATAGGAAGGATGTGGAAGCATTGGAAAGGGTACAGAGGAGATTTACCAAGATGCTGCCTGGTTTAGAGAGTATGGATTATGATCAGAGATAAGGGAGCTAGGGCTTTACTCTTTGGAGAGGAGGAGGATGAGAGGAGACATGATAGAGGTGTACAAGATATTAAGAGGAATAGACAGAATGGACAGCCAGCACCTCTTCCCCAGGGCACTACTGAGTACAAGAGGACATGGCTTTAAGGTAAGGGGAGGGAGGTTCAAGGGGGATATTAGGGGAGTGTTTTTCACTCAGAGAGTGGTTGGTGCGTGGAATGCACTGCCTGAGTCAGTGGTGAAGGCAGATACACTAGTGAAGTTTAAGAAACTACTAGACAGGTATATGGAGGAATTTGAGGTAGGGGGTTATATGGGAGGCAGGGTTTGAGGGTCGGCACAACATTGTGGGCCGAAGGGCCTGTAATGTGCTGTACTATTCTATGTTCTATGTTCTATGTCAACTCCTGCATGAGAAGCAACTTGAATCCACTCCAATTTGCCTACAGGCACAACGGGTCCATAGCAGATGCCATCTCATTGGCCCTTCACTCAACCCTGGACCATCTAGACAGCAATGCTCTTTATCGACTACAGTTCAGCATTCAGTACTTTCATCTCCTCAAAACTAATCGATAAGCTCCAAGACTTTGGCCTCAATACCTCCTTGTGCATCGGATCTTTGATTTCCTCACTTGCAAACTCCAGTTAGTTTGCACTGGCAACATCTCCTCCACAATCTTCATCAGCTCAGGTGCACCACAAGGCTGTGTGCTTCGTTCCCAGCTCTTCTCACTTTACATTTATGACCGTGTGGTGAAGCACAGCTGCAATGCCTTATACGAGTTTGTAGACAACACCACTGTTGTAAAGGTGGTGATGAATCAGCATATAGGAGGGAGATTGGAAATCTGGCTGAGTGGTACCACAACAACAACCTCTCACTCAATATCAGCATGACCAGATACCTCATTACCAGACGTCCATGAGGCAATCCTCATTGGAGGATCAGACGTACTGAGCCTCAGTAACTTTAAATTTGTTAATGTTATCATTTCAGAGGACATGTCCTGAGCCCAGCACATAAGTGCAATTACAAAGAGAGCACGGCAGAGCCTCTACTCCCTTAGGAGTTTGCAAAAATTTGGCATGACACTTAAAACTTTAACAAACTTTTATAGATGTGTGGTGGAGAGCATCACAGCCTGGTGTGGAAACACCAATGCCCTTGAATGGAAATTCCTAAAAATAGTAGTGGATGCAGCCCAGTCCATCATGGGTAAAGCCTTCTCCACTACTGAGTACATCTACATGGAGCATTGTCACAGGAAAGCAGCTTCCATCATCAGGGACACTCACCATCTAGGTCATACTCTCTTCTTGTTGCTGCCATCAGGAAGAAGGCATTGGAGCCTTAGGCTCTGGTACAGTTAGTACCCCTCAACCATCAGACTCTTGAACCAGAAGAGGATAACTTCACTCAACATCACTTGTCCCATCACTGAAATCTTCCCACAACCTATGGACTCACTATCAAGGACTCTACATCTCATGTTCTCAATATTTGTTGCTTATTTATTATTATTAATTCATTGTATTTGCATAGTTTGTTGTCTTTTGCACACTGATTAAATGCCCAGTTTGTGTGATTTTTCATTGATCCTATTATGGTTATTATTCTATTATAGATTTATTGAGTATGTGTGGAAGAAAATGAATCTCACGTTTGTATATGGTGACATACAGCATATGCACTTCGATAATAAATTTACTTTGAACTTTGACCACTCAAGGAGAAAGAGAGAAAGCATTTGTTTGGATGAGCATCTTAATGAATACTTCACATCAGTACTCACTGAGAAGGATGAGGAGGATGAGGAGACCAGGGCTAAGAATGTTCAAATGCTACAGCATTTTGAGGTAAAGGAGGAGAGAGTGTTGGGTCTCTTAAAGAGAGTTAAGGTGGACAAGTCCTCAGAGCTTGATGGGATATACCACAGGTTATTTTGAGAGGCAAGAGATTGCTGGGGTCTTGACCAATATCTTCATGTCCTTTCTAGCCACAGGTGAGGTCCCAGAGGACTGGCAAATAGATAGTGTTGTTCTATTATTCAAGGGACCAGGGATAATCCTGGAAATTATGGACCGGTGAGTCTCACATCAGTGGTAGGGAAGTTCTTAGGAAGAGGATTTATGAGCATTTGGAATATCATGGCCTAATTAAGGAGAGCCAGCATAGCTTTGTGTGGGGCAATCGTATCTTATTAATGACTGATTTTTTTGATGAAATGGTGAGGGTGATTGATGAAGGTAGAGGTGCAAATGTTGCACACATAGATTTTAGAAAGGCTCTGACAAGGTCCCTCATTAGAGGCTCATCCAGAAGATTTAGGTGCATGGGGTCCATGTTGAATTGGCCATTTGCATTCAGAAATGGCTAGCCTATAGTAGACAGAGGGTAGTGGCCAAAGGGGCTTATTCAAGAGGGAGATCTGTACCAGGACTTCTGCAGTTTATGATGTACAGAAATGACCTGGATGAAAACGTAGATGGATGCTCTAGTAAGTTTGAGATGATACCAAGATTAGTGGTGTTGTAGGGAGCATGGAAGACTGGCAAAGAAAACAACAGGATACGGATCAGTTGCAGATTTAGTCAAGTCAAGTTAAGTCAAGTGAACTTTTATTGTCATTTCGACCATAACTGCTGGTACAGTACACAGTAACACAGTAAAAATGAGACAACGTTTTTCAGGACCATGGTGTTACATGACACAGTACAAAAAACCAGACTGAACTATGTATTAAAAAAAAACACAGAGAAAGCTACACTAGACTACAGACCTACACTGGACTGCATAAAGTGCACAAAAACATTGCAGGCATTACAATAAATAAGAAACAGGACAGTAGGACAAGGTGTCAGTCCAGGCTTCGGATATTGAAGAGTCTGATAGCTTGGGGGAAGAAACTGTTACATAGTCTGGTCGTGAGAGCCCGAATGCTTCGGAGCCTTTTCCCAGATGGCAGGAGGGAGAAGAGATTGTATGAGGGGCACATGGGATCCTTCATAATGCTGTTGGCTTTGCGGATGCAGTGTGTAGTGCAAATGTCCATGATGGCAGGAAGAGAGACCCCAATGATCTTCTCAGCTGACCTCACTATCCACTGCAGGGTCTTGCGATCCGAGATGGTGCAATTTCCGAACCAGGCAGTGATGCAGCTGCTCAGGATGCTTGCAATACAACCCCTGTAGAATGTGATGAGGATGGGGGGTGGGAGATGGACTTTCCTCAGCCTTCGCAAAAAATAGAGACGCTGCTGGGCTTTCTTTGCTATGGAGCTGGTGTTGAGGGACCAGGTGAGATTCTCCGTCAGGTGAACACCAAGAAATTTGGTGCTCTTTATGATCTCTATCGAGGAGCCGTCGATGTTCAGCGGGGAGTGGTCGTTCCGTGCCCTCCTGAAGTCAACAACCATCTCTTTTGTTTTGTTCACATTAAGAGACAGGTTGTTGGCTCTGCACCAGTCTGTTTGCCGCTACACCTCCTCTCTGTAAGCTGACTTGAAATGGCAGATGGAGCGAACCCCATCAAACGTGAGGTGTTGCACCTTGGTAGGTCAAATGCAAACGGACAGTACGCTGTTAAGGGCAAGGTTTTTAAAGGTGTTGATGAGCAGAGGGATCCTGGGTTTAGAGTTCTCTGAACGTAGTTAAACAGGTTGATAGAGTGGTTAAGAAGACATAGGGCATGTTTGTCTTGATTAGTCGAGGCACTGAGTTCAGTCAGGAAGTTATGTTGCAGCTTTATAAAACTCAAGTTAGGCTGCATCTGGAGTATTGCGTACAGTTATGGTCACCCAGTTAAAGGAAGGATGTTGAGCCTTTAGAGAGGGTGCAGAAGAGGTTTACCGGAATGTTGTCCAGCCAGAGGGCATACTCAATAACAAGAGATTGGAAAAAACTTTTGTTGTTTTCTCTGAAGCAGTGGAGGCTAAGGGGCTATCTGATGGAGGTTTATAAGATTATGAGAGGCATAGATAGAGTGGACAGGCAGTATCTTTTTCCCTGGGTTCTGATGTCTAATACCAGAGGGCGTGCATTTTAGATGGGAGGGGTAATTTCAAAGGAGATGTGAGGGGCAAGTATTTTTACACAGAGTTTTGAGTGCCTGGAATGAGCTGCTGGGGGTAGTGGTGGAGGCAAAAACATTAGAGACTTTTAAGAGACATTTAGATAAACACATTAATGAGAGGAAAATGGAAAATATGGACAATTGTGTAGGCAGAAACGATCAGTTTAGTTAGTAATTTGATTACTAACTTTACTGGTCTGGCACAACATCATGGATCAAAAGGACTGTCCCTGTGTTGTACTGTTCTATGTTTTAAATGTTGAATGTTGCATTTTACTTAAGAAAAATATTACTAACTACCACTGCCTTTAGAATTCTCCAGTTGCTTCAGCAGAACCAATGTAAGGCTAGCACTTTTTACAAGGTGACTCCTGAGACAGTGGAATGCCTCTTTGCAAATCTGTTGCCGTGGATGCCTTACCCAGCTGGTTTGTGGCGCTGTGATTATTTATTAATTGAGAGGATGGGAACTGAGCTGCTGTCTTGAAATCCTGAGAGACAATTATACGTGTTAGTCCTTCTGCATCACCGTCAGAGAGGCAGCTAATTGGATCTAATAAACTGCAGAAGGACAGTTAATGGATGACTGACATATTGGTTGTGGAGCGAATACTGTTCATGATTCTGATAAATGGAAAAAGATACAGGAATAAAGCTAATGGAAACACAAAGCATAAAAGGAAAGATGGAATTTCTAAATAGCTCAGCATCTTAGAATCAGCGAAGGAGAAGTATGTCGACTGTTCCAGCGACTTAAGACCCGAAAATCTCCAGGCCCAGATGGGGTCTCCTCCTCCTGTCTACGAGCCTGTGCTGATCAGCTGGCTCCCATCTTCACTCAGCTCTTTAACAGATCTCTGGAGCTGAGTGAGGTTCCGACTTGCTTCAAGTGCTCTACCATCATCCCGGTCCCCAAGAAACCCACCATCACAGGACTGAATGACTACAGACCTGTCGCACTGACATCTGTAGTCATGAAATGCTTTGAACGCTTGGTGTTGAACCACCTGAAGACCCTCACCAGCAGCCTGCTGGACCCCCTGCAGTTTGCCTACCGGGCAAATAGGTCAGTAGACGATGCAGTCAACCTGGGACTGCACTATATCCTGCAACATCTGGATCGTCCTGGGACCTATGCTCGGATGCTGTTTGTGGATTTCAGTTCGGCGTTTAACACCATTGTCCCTCATATCCTCTGCTCCAAATTGTCTCACCTTACTGTGCCACTTGACCTCTGCGATTGGATTTACAGCTTCCTGACCAACAGAAGTCAGCAGGTAAGGATGGGACAGGTCACCTCGGATATTCGAATCACCAACACCGGCGCCTCCCAGGGGTGTATCCTCTCTCCACTGCTGTTCTCCCTCTACACCAATGACTGCACCTCCTCCAAACCCTATGTGAAGCTTTTGAAGTTTGCAGACGACACTACCGTCATCGGACTCATCCAGAATAGTGATGAGTCTGCATTTCGACAGCAGGTGGACCAACTGGCGCTCTGGTGCAGTCGGAACAATCTGGAGCTGAACACGCTCAAGCCAAAGGAGATGATAGTGGATTTCAGGAGACATCCCTCCGCTATGTCTCCCCTCACAGCCCTCAGCAGCCCTGTGTCCACCGTGGAGAACTTCAGGTTCCTGGGAACCACCATCTCTCAGGATCTGAAGTGGGAGCAGAACATCAGCTCCATCCTGAAGAAGGCCCAGTAGCGGATGTATTTCCTACGGCTCTTGAGGAAATATGGTCTGCCTCAGGAATTGCTACTGCAATTCTACACTGCAGTCATTGAGTCTGTCCTGTGCACCTCCATCATTGTGTGGTTTGGAGCCGCCACCAAGCAGGATAGAACCAGACTACAGCGCACAGTGAGGACTGCCGAGCGCATCATTGGAGCCTCCCTGCCCTCTATTGTGGACCTGTACTCTTCCAGGCTGAAGAAGAGGGCGGGGAACATCATAAAGGACTCCTCCCATCCTGCGCACGGACTGTTTGATCTGCTTCCGTCTGGTAGGTGCTTCAGATCCCTCCAGACTAAGACTAATAGGCATTGGAGAAGTTTTTTTCCTACTGCGGTCACTTTGCTGAACAGTTAACTGCCGGTTAACTGTTGGCTAGCTATTACTTGGATTGCACTACCTGTATGTATAATCTATATTTTCATTTATATTTATCATTATTATTGTTATGAGCAGAGAGACATCTGCCGGAAGTAAATTCCTTGTATGTGCATAGGTACTTGGCGATTAAAGTCTGATTCTGATCTTGGGAGACAAGACCAGAACCAGGTTTAATATCATTGACAATTCACATGAAATTTGTTGTTGTGTGGCAGCAGTACATTGCAATATGTGGTAGTAAAAATATGAATTACACTAAAAAGTACAAATAAAAAGAATAAATTAAATAGGTAGTGCAAAATGAGAGGAGAGGAATCACTGAGGTAGTGCTCATGGGTTCATTGTCCATTCAGAAGTCCGATGGTGGAGGGGAAGAAGCTGTTCCTGAAACATTGAGTGTGAGGCTTGATGGTAGCCAGGAGAAGAGGGCACGTCCTGGATTATGGGGGACACTATGACACTACGCAACCAGCTGAGCTATCTTGCTCCTGTACGCCTCCTCATCACCTTCTGAAATTCTGCCTACAATAGTTGTGTTGTCAGTAAACTTACAGAAAGTGTTCGAGCTGAGCCTAGCCATAGTCATGGTTGTAGAGGGAATTCAATATTGGGCTATGCATGCATCCCTGTGGTGCGCCAGTAATGACTGTTTGCAAGGAGGAGATGTTATTTCTGATCCGCGTAGACTATGGGCCTTTCAACAGGAGTGCTTCATTGCCAGCTAATGCCAGAGGTAAAGGATAGATTTATGCAGTGACCATAAACACTTGTTTTTCTACAGATTTCCAATTCCATAGTTAATGCGGAAAAGCTATGTAACCTTGTTAATGATAAGATCCTGGAAACACAACTTTATCATTTTGTTGCTGGTCACTGCAGTACAATCTGCTGGTGACAGCCATTACAAGTGGGGGAAACTTAATGCTTAGGGTGTCAGACTGGATGTCAATCAAGTGTCCTGTTTTATTTTGGAATGGCAGTAATCTCTTTGGGGTTTGATTGTCAGAATCACTCATTCTATTTTGGACCAAAAGAATAATGCAGCAATGCAGAAGTTTTTTGAATCTTCAGTGCTACCCAGGTAGATCCCGGAGACGGCTAAATCATTAAACTGTTTTACGTTACCCTGAATTTCAATTCATTAATTTACAGCAGACATACACTAAGGTGAAAAATGCTTGCAACTAAGCAGTTATCATCAACTATTAAGTGTTTAATAAACCAACGAGAGCAGAATTGCTTACATAGCCTTGTAGAATTACGTTTGGGCTCCTTTAATGTTGATAAGATCTATCAATGCCATTAAGTTCCATAATGAAGAAGTCTGGAATGACTTGATCACTTCCATCAATCCTATAAACTACATTAGGTAACAAGTATCGCCTAAACTCTATTCAATTTGGCTCCATAGCCAAAAAATGACTTTAGCCCTACTGTATATGAATAATACTCCCAAATATATAAAATAGTT
Organism: Hemitrygon akajei; assembly: GCF_048418815.1. Classification (NCBI taxonomy): domain Eukaryota; kingdom Metazoa; phylum Chordata; class Chondrichthyes; order Myliobatiformes; family Dasyatidae; genus Hemitrygon; species Hemitrygon akajei. The sequence goes on along the minus strand of NC_133127.1, from coordinate 66,204,100 downwards.
TCAAAAATGTGACAATTATTTTATATGTTGTCCTATGAAAGTGTGTAACTTTAATACACTGATAATAAAAACTGCACATATGTGGTATGTTCATGCAATGGATGTTTAGTCATATAGGATCTTATTATTTTTATGTACCAAAGTCTGTATTATTGTAGTATTTGTTTTCATATGATGAACAAGTATAAAATAGTAAATGGAATATTTGATTAAAGACAGCCTCCAAAAAGATGAAACTCTAATACCATTAAAATTTATACAATAGTAATCTATTTAAATAATCAGAAACTTAATACCAGAATAGGAAGCATTTCATCACCTTCAGCTCTTAGTGCAATTACTAATTAATGAAATATTTATCTGTATTCTGTATTACTCCTGTTGTTTCACTGCTGAAAGCCTGCAGGATAGAGTGCAGTCTACATCAAGTATTTCGATTTTTAGTTCTTTACACTATATTTTGCAATCTTATTTGGTTAAATTGAAGGCAACTCTTGTTAATTTGTATCTCCCATTAGATATTTCAAAAATTTGAGGAGGACATTATAAGAATACAGAATGAAACACATTTGCTGATGGACTATCTAGGCATAATCTTATCTAGGACAATCAATAGCTCATAAATAATATTGTGGAGCATTAGATCCATGCAGAGTGAACTATTGAAAACAAGGAAGTAGATTTATTTTGTTATCCTCTACATATATGAAACAGAATCTGAAATATTTATGCAATCAATATTCCTTAAACTCTGAGAACTGCAGGTACAGCAACAGAATAGTTATGGTACAAAGCTGAACAAATAATCCAGAGATACGAATCAAATACCATCATTGGAAATTTAATGAACATTAATTAACTAAATCTGAAAAAGAAGTATCAATCATAAGATCAGCTGACAGCTTGGTTGTCATATTTCATTCTGGTTAACAAGTAACCTATAGTGTAGGAAATCTGAGCACAGAATATACAACATAGAACAGTATGGCACAGGAAAGGCATTTCATTCCTGATGTTGTGCCAATCTTGATGGCAATTTAAACTTCCTGTGTGTCATCCACATCTCTTCATATTCACATATTCATCTAAAAGAATATAAAATTCCACTAAACTGCCTCTTCAATTACTACCAGTGTTAACTTATTTTAGGCACCTACCATTCCTGGTGTAAAAAAAATTACCTCATAGCACCTTTAAACCCTTCCCCCCTGTTAAAAGTAGGTCCTCTGGTATATGATGTTTTTACCCCAGGTCAAAAACTTGGGGTTTTTCATTTTATCAATATTTCTCATAATTTTAAAGACCTCTATCAAGTACCGCCACAACCTTCAGTGCTCTAGGGAGAACAACCAACGTTTTATCCATCCTTTACTTATAGCTCATGCCTGCTAATCAAGGTGGCATTCAGGTAAACTGCTTTTGCATCCTCTCCACATTCTTCCTATAATGGGGGACCAGGACTGCATGCAATAGACCGTAATACATACTGTTGGAGCAGAATTAGTCTATTTGGCTCATCAGGTCTGTTCTGCCATTCTGGGCCTTGCTGATTCAATATCCTCTCAACCACAATCTCCTGCCTTCTCTCTGTAACCTTTGACGCCTTGACTAATCAAGAATCTGTTATGATCCACTTTAAATATGCCCAACGACTTGGCCTCCACTGCTGTCTATGGCAAAGAATTCTATAGATTCACCACCCGCTGTCTATAGAAATTCCTCCTCATCTCTGTTCTAAATAGATGTCCCTCTATTCTAAGACTGTGCCCTCTTGTCCTAAAATCACCCACTATGAGAAACATCTTCTCCACATCCACTCTATCCAGGCCTTTCAATATTCAATAGATTTCAATGAGATCCTCCCCCCCAACCCCCAATCTTCTAAACTCCAGCGCTCATTAACCTCCTCAGGACCATTGCCAGTCCTAGCACATCTGTTCTTAGAAAAGCCCCCTCCATTCCTATTCTTTACCTCCTACCAGTCAGCCAATCTTCTATCCATTCGAGTATCTTTCCTGTATTACCATGGGGTATTAACTTGTTAAACAGTCTAACCTGCAACACCTCATCAAAGGCCTTATGAAAGTCCATGCAAACAACATCCACTGACTCTCCTTAGTCTATCGTGCCTGTTCTTCCCTCAAAGAATTTCAATGGACTTGGCAGGCAAGATTTCCACTGAAGGAAACCAAGCTATTTTTGGCTTATTTTATCATGCTACTCCAAGTACCCCGAAACCTCATCCTTAATAATAGACTCCAATATCTTCCCAACCACAGATGTCAGCTAACTGGCCTATAATTTGCTTTCCTTTACCTCCCTCCCTTCTTAAAAAGTGGAGCAGTATTTGCAATTTTCCAGTCCTCTGGAACCATTCCACAATCTATTGATTGTTGAAAAATCATTACTAATGCCTCCACAGTCTCTTCAGCTACCTCTTTCAGAATCCTGGCATGTAGTCTATCTGATCCAAGGTGACATACCTGCCTTCAGTCCTTTCAGCTTCCCAAGCACCTTTTCCCTAGTAAAAGCAACTACACTCACTTCTGCCTTGTCACTCTCAAATTTCAGGCATACTTGTTAGTGTCTTCCACAGTGAAGACTGCTGCAAAATATTCAAAGTTCATCTCTCATTTCTTTGTCCCCCATTACTGTCTCACCGTCATTTTCCAGTGGTCTGATATCCACTTTCACCTCTTTTATTCTTTATGTAGCTGAAAAACCTTCAGCATACTCTTATATTATTGGCTAGCTTACCTTCATATTTCATCATTTCTCTCTTTATGGCTTTTTTTAAGTTGCTTTCTGTAAATTTTTAAAAGCTTTCCAATACTCAAACTTCCCATTGATCTTTGCTATATTATTTGCCCTCTCTTCTTCTTTTATGGTGTTTTTGACTTCTTATCGACCATGGTTGCATCATCCTCCCTTTAGAATACTATCTATCCTGCACCTTTTGAATTGCCCCCACAAACTCCAGCCATTGCTCTTCTACTGTTATTTCTGTTAGTTTCCCCTTCCAATCAACTTTGGCCAGCTGCTCGCTCAAGCCTCTGTAATTTTTTTTACTGTAATACTGAAACATCTGACTTTATCTTCTCCCTCTCAAGCTGCAGGGTGAATTCTATCATATCATCATCACTGCCTCCAATGGGTGCCTTTTTCACAAGCTTCCTAATCAAACCTGGTTTATTACTCAGCACACAGTCTGGAACTATCTTTCACCTTGTAAGCTGCTCTAAAAAGCCATTGCATAGGCACTCTACAAATTCTCTCTCTTGGGATCCAGTACCAACGTGATTTTCCCAATCTACCTGCATATTGAAATCCCTCATGACTATTGTAACATTGACCTTTTTTTTTCTATCTCCCATTGTAATTTGTATTCCCACATCCTGACTACTGTTCTGAGGCCTGTATAAAATTCCCATTGGGGTCTTTTTACCCTTGCAGATTTTTTAAACTCTACCTACAATGATTCTACATATTCTGATCTTCTGGTTCTTCATTCTAAGGATTTGATTTCATTTATTATCAACAGAGCCACGCCATCCCTTCTGCCTACCTGCCTGTCCTTTCAATACAATGTGTGTACTTGGACGTTAAGCTTCCAACTATGATCTTCTTTCAGCCACAACTCAATGATGTCTCCAACTTCATACCTATCAATATCTAACTGTGCCACAAGATCACTTACCTTATTCCATATATTGTGTGCATTCAAATATAATATCTTCAATCCTTTATTCATCACCTTTTAGAATTTGCCCCAATGTTACAATTCAATTCATCCACTCACTGCAATTTTGCCCTGTCATCTACCTGTGCTTTCTCACATTCTCACTATGCACAGCATCTACTTTTATACTAACTGTCCCATCTTCAGTGCTATCACTCCAGTTCCCACTCTGCTACCAGATTAATTTTAACCCTCTTCAACAGCTCTAGCAAACCGGCTCACGTGATATTGGTCCCCCTTTGGTTTAGGTGTAATATGCCCTTTTTGTACTGGTCATACCTTCCCTTGAAGAGATCCCAATGATACATAAATCAGAAACCCTTCCTCCTTCACCAATTCCTTACCCACACGTTCATCTGCAAAATCAACCTATTCTTACCCTCAATGGGACATGGCACAGGCAGCAACCCAGAGATTACTATCCTGGAAATCTTGCTTTTCAGCTTTCTGCCTAACTCCCGATAATCTCTCTTCAGGACCTCCTCCCTATTCCTGTCATTGGTGCCAAAATGTACCTTAATTACCGGCTTCTTACTCGCTCCCTTTATAATGCCCTGGACCTGATCTGAGATATCCCTGATCCTGGCACCTCAGAAGCTGGGTGTCATTTTCATCCACAGAATCTCCCTGTAACCTTTGACACCACTTATTAATCAAAACCCTATCAACCTCTGCTTTAAATATACATAATAATTTTTTCTCCACAGCCATCTGCAGCAATGAATTCCACAAATTCACCACCAACTGGCTCAAGAAATTCCTCTGCAACACTGTTCTAAAGGGATAGCCCTCTATTCAGAGGCTCTGCCTTCTGCTTCTAGACTCCCCCACTATAGGAAACATCCTCTCCACATCCACTCTATTTAGGCCTTACAATATCTTTAAAGGTTTCAATGAGATCCCTCTTCATTCTTCTAAACTCCAGCAAGTATAGGCCCTGAGCCATCAAACACAAATTATATGTTAACCCTTTCATTCCCAAAATGATTCTTTTGAACCTCCTCTGTACCCATCGCCAGTGCTAGTACACCTTTTCTCAGATAAGGGGAAAATACTGCTCAGAATCCTCTTAGTGTGATCTGATCTTCTTTTTCATGTGCCTTGCACATTACACACTTGGGCGATCATGGCTCCCCACATCAAACGAGCCCTCACAGCATCAATGATATCTCTCACAGTTAGATTTGTTAGTTCTTTCACAGTGTCCACATATTTTCTTCTTTGCCTTTCTCTTCCGTGTTTCCCAGGCATAGTGCCTTGTAATGTAAGGTATTCTATTTCTCCCTTTCTGATGGCATGGCCCAGGAAATTAAGTTTCCTCTCATTTAATGTTCTCATTAAAGATCTTTTTGTATGGGCATGTTGTAGTACTATCTCATTAGTTACCCTATCTCTGTATGATATTTTCAGCATTCTTCTAAGAAACCACACTTCTGTTCCTTCTAAATTTCTTTGGAGTTCTAGTGTTATAGTCCATGTTTCGGAAGCATACAGCAAGATTGACCAGATGTAACATTTTAGTAGCCTAAGCCTTGTTGTCATAGAAATGTGTCTGTTGGTAAAATAGGTTTCATTCTTCAAAAGTTGGTTTTGACAATGGCAATTCTTCTTTTTATTTCTACTTTACTTCTAGCATCTTGTGATATAAAACTACCAAGGTAATTAAAGCTGGTCTTTTGTTCAATTTCTTGGTTACCAATGTACAATTGGCAGTTGGGAGCATCCTGCTGTTTTGATATTACCATATATTTGTTTTTTTTACAGTTGATGGTTAGACCAAAATCTGCACTTGTTTGTACTACTTCATCTAGGAGGATTTGTATGTCTTCTGCAGCACCTGTTATTAGGGTGGTATCGTCTGCATATCTTATATTGTTGATGTTAACACCTCCAGTTTTTATCCCATCTAGGTCTTCTATTTCTCTGAGAGTCATTTCACTATAGATATTAAATAATTCCGGTGAGGCAACACATCCCTGTCTAACTCCTTCTGAATTTTAATCCAACTGCTTATATTATCATCAATTTCTACCGCCACTGTTTGATTCCAATATAAATTTTGAAGCAGTTTTTGGTCCCTTCTGTCAATGTTTAGTTTAGCAAGAATTTGAAATAATTTTTCATATTGCACTTTGTTGAATGCTTTAGTGAAATCAATAAAATATAAAAAGACGTCATTTTGATATTCAATTGCCCTTTCTGAAAGCATTCATAGTATGAAAATTGCATTTCTAGTTCCTCTATCCTCAATAAACCCATATTGCAGTTTAGAAGTTTCTTAACTTGTTTTTAATTTGACTCAGAACAAATCTTAACAAAATCTTTATTATGTGAGTCATAAGACCGATTGTTCTATAATTTTCGCAGTCAATAGTTCCTGGAATTTTTGGCGGAGTTATAAATACTGATTTCAAGAGAACGTCAGGCAATACACCAGACTCATAGATGCCATTAAACAGTTCAAAAAGAATATCTGTGCCCAGATCTTCTAGGGCTTATATCACTTCCACTGACATTTCATCAGGTCCAGTAGCTTTACCATGTTTAGTGATCTGATCAATGCCTAAACTAGCCTCAGCATTACATACTTGCTTTTATATTCCAGTCCTGGTTGGGTGGGGGGGGGGGGTGTGGGTTGGAGAGGCAGGGGACTAGGGAAGCTCTTCCTAACTGCCTAAGTTCTGGAGGTATTTGTGATGAGGTTCCCGCAATGGCTGAAATAGTTCTGAGAAGAGAACTGGGGTTTTGGCTGATGATCTGGGAGGATTGATCCTTAAGATGCTTGTCAATTTGAAGGGCCAGAGTGTTGAGGCTTTTGAGGTCCGTGGACATCTCTCATGTAGATAGCTCAGCTTTTATGCACTCAGAGAGGCCATGTTGGTATTGGACCAGCAGCACTTCAGCATTCCAGCCACACTGCCGCGAGGGCCCTGATTCCACAGTGAAATCCAGGACCGACCGTGAGCATTGAAGCAAGTATCCAATCCGTGGTACCCAGATGGCCAACAACCCAGTGCATCTTGACAGTAAAACTTTCTTATATATTGCAAGTGGTGCAGTGGCCCAGTCAAGAGAGAAATGATGAAGGCAGTTTTGTCTCAGTCTGTAAGAAACAGAGAAGGACAAGATGCACCAGGATGGGAATTTGCAGCATCAGCTTGGGAATCCAAAGCATTCAGGCTCCGGAATACGGGGCTCAGAGGGAGGAGGCTGACACGCACAGGGTTGCTGTATCAAGACAGAATTGGTTGAAAGTGATGGGCAGATGATCAATGGCTTCCTGTTCCTTTGGGATTGTGTGTTTCTGTCAACAACTGACTTCCTTTAGGCACACCTACTCTGCTGGGTCAATTGTTGGTTCGCTCATCCTGTCAGGAAGGGTTGAGGAGGCTTGACCCAAACCAAACGCAGAGCGATAACTTTAAAGTCCACAATAAAAGTGATTATCAGAGTGTGTGCATGTCACCACATACAACACTGAGATTCTTTCTCAGTGGGCATATTTAACAGATTTATAGAACAATAAACTGTAAACATCAGGAACTATTAACTGTAAACAATTATGCAAATGAAGTTATAAATAAATAACAACATATAACAAGCAGGAATTAACAATTTAACAGAGTCCTTAAGTGAGTGTAGCTATCCCCTTTCGTTTAAAAGCCTGATGGTTAAGGGGTAGTAACTGTTTTGAACCTGATGGTCTGAGTCCTGAGACACTTGGCAGCAATGAGAAAAGATCATGGCTTTTAATTATTGCACTTTAATAGTAAACTGCAAAATAACTAGCCATGAGGAGACACAAAACACGAGAGAGAAAATATTTCACACAAGACAACAAGGCAACTGAAGTCTAGGGACAACTGGTGGAGGCTGGCTGGGTGAACGAGGACTAAGAGTTAGAGCTGGGTTTAAATGTGCTGCTGCTGATTTGGAAACAAATGGCAGGCGACTCTTGTTAGCTGGGTGGAGACTGGAAGGGTTCTGACTGTGCAGTCCTGATAGATTAAGTTTGTAATGACCTGCATACTGGCTGTCCTTAGGCAGGCTATACCTTTTGTGTTGCCTTTATGGCATTTGTTTAGTTTATAACATTTTCACTTTAGTAATTCGTTTGTTAGCATTTTTTAGTTAAAGTTAAGATTGTTTAAAGTAAATTCGTTGTCTGTGATATATCACGGCATGCGATGACATCACACCCGGTTTCGCCGTGTCTTGTGGGAAAATACCGGTTTGGAGAAATGGGAAGGAGGGGGCTTACATGTGCAGGATCAGCACAAGAAAAGTTTCTTTCTACGCACTAGAAACATCAGTGAAGCAACGCCTTTTCACCATACGTTAATGTGGAAGAGTGAACAGTAAACGGTTAATCTTACTGCGATCCTGTCTTCATTGACTACGGTTTACCTCGGTGTTTAGTTCAGTGTTCTCTTACACCTGAGCGAGAACACTACACCTTTCCTATCCTTCAATACCCTCTCCAGTAGCTTCACCACCATTGATGAGAGGCTCTGGAATTTCTCCCTATTATTTTAATGAACAAAGGCACAACATTTGCTACTCTTCAGACCTCTGCTGCCTTGCTTTTTACTATCATGGGCACAATGATCTTTGACAAAGTTCCACCAATCTCTTCACTTGCTTCTTTCAAGATTCTGCAATATATTGTAGGGCATTATCCACTGAGGACTTATCCACTTTAATGCTTTTCAGAAAACCCAGCGCTGTGTCTTCCTTAATCTCAAATATCCCAGCGCATTCGCTTGCCTCACTATCATTGAAATTGTTCTACTCGGTAAATACCAACACAAGTACTCATTTACTACCTCAGCTACTTGCTCTGACTCCCATCTCTATCCTTGAATGTGCTGGATCTGACTATTTAATACTTAGATCAGTCTGTTTAATTGTTATTTTCTTTGTAGATCTGCTTGTATTTTATGCAAATTTAATATGCCCCTAGTGGTTATACAAAGTATAATTCTGGAAAGCTCTGGAAGCTTCTTTGTGCTGCGTTATTTGAATTATGACTCTAAGCAGTTCATTCTTATCTATGGATTTGAATTGATTTTTTTCTTTATCTATGCGTATAAAATAACTAAACAGAAAGCAGTGCTAACTTCTTAATCTTATTGTCTTAGTTTCTTTGACTTTAACCCTTCTGCTACTACTGCTTCCTTTCTTCTATCACGCTTAATAAAACTATAGTGAAGCAACAAGTTTTAAGGCCATACGGCATAGAATCAGAATTAGGACATTTGCCCCATTGATTCAGCTCTGTCATTCAATCAAGGCTGATCCTTTTTTCCCCTCTTTAGCCCCACTCCCTTGCCTTCTCCCCATAACCTTTGATGCCATGTCCAATCAAGAACCTATCACTCTCTGCCTTAAATATACCCACCAACCTGGCTACCACAGATATCTGTGGTAACAAATTCCACAAATTCACCACCCTCTGGCTAAAGGAATTTCTCCGCATCTCTGTTTTGAAAGGTCGTCCCTCTATCCTGAGGCTGTGCCCTCCTGTCCTAAACTCTCCCACCATGGGAAACATCCTTTTCATATCTACTCTGTCTAGGCCTTTCAACATTCGAAAGTTTTCAATGAGATCCCCCCTCATCCTTCTAAGTTCCAGCGAGTACAGACCCAGAGCTATTAAATGCTCCTCATATGATAACCTTTTCATTCCTGGAATCATCCTTGTGAATGTCCTTTGAACTCCTCCCCAATGCCAGCACATCTTTTCTTCGATGAGCCCAAAACTGTTCACTGGTGAGGCCTCACCAGTGCCTTATAAACCCTCAGCATTACATCCTTGCTCTTGTATTCTAGACTACTTGAAATGAATGCTAACATGGCATTTGCCTTACGCACTAACAACTCAAACTGCAAGTTAACCTTTAGGTGTTCTGCACAAGGACTCCCAAGCCCCTCTGCATCTCAGGTTTTTGGATTTTCTCCTTGAGCCTCTTTCCTGATTTAAGAAAGAATCTTGGATCAGAATCCAACAAATGGACCTACCTTCTCCTTAGGCACCCTCTTGCCTAAGGATAGGCCTTTCTGGCCTGTCGAGCTGCGTTGGCCAGCAAACCCCTGATTTAACCCTAGCCTAAGCCCCGACCTTAGTGATTAGACGAGGGTTAAATTGGGGGTTTGCTGGGTGGCACAGCTCAAAGGGCTGGAAGGACCTATTCCACGCTGCATATCAGTAAATAAATAAATAAATCAAAGAGAAGGAAAGTTCAGGATTGGCGTGTTCCAGTGAGGAGTAAAGTCAAGGATGGTAAGGTAAGGGAACCTTGGGTGGCCATGGAGGTCACTTTATTTTACATGCTGCTATTTTTATCTTTTGTACTACCTGAATGAAATTGTTAGAATGCAATCACCTGTTTGGATGACGTGCAAAACAAAGCTTTTCACTGCTCCTTGAAGCTTGTGACAAAATAAACCAATTAGATTTCATTATGTATTCTGGCTGATGTACAACACATATGATTCCAGGCCTGATCTAGTGATAGAATTGTTTTGAAATCAATATGAAAGCCAATAATGAAAATAAAACCAGAAGGTCCACTCAGCATTGATCTATATATTGGGCATGATAATGCTGAATAAATATATCAAAGACTATCTTGTAGTGACTACTGAACTGAGCCACACAGAAGCTGCAGCTGGGAGATATTAAAATTCTTTATGAAACACAAAAGCTCCTCTGTGGAGAATCTAGTTTTCTCTTCTCACAACACAATGTTTTGTACTTTTTGAACACAAAAACAACAATAAAGAATAGACCTAATTAAGATTAACATATTTAATGTAGATATGTAACTTGGGTGAATTGCATATTTACATTGATAGCACATCACAACCAGAAGAACCCTTAGAATATTCAATACTGGTGGCTGGTTCAAAATCTCTGAGTGCAAACTTTTACTGTGTTGAGGGATGGCTACCTAAATACACAACCTGCCAGAATATTAAATAACAAACAGATCTTTCCCGTACTGTACATTAAGTGGTAGGGATATGCCATTAACAATGTGTTAATGCAAAAAAAGCCACTTTAACACCTTCCCTGATCTCATCCTGTTATCAATGACCTCCCTTCTATTGTGTTCCCCTGCGTAGTTTCAATGGTAGAAAATCAGAATGTCCCAGACCCAATAATTGGTTCTGATAACATTAATGCATTAAATTAAGTTGTTAAAAGGTTTTATTTCCTACAGACTGGTTCTCATTTTAATTAACAACTAATATCCATAATTTTGTAACTCCAGAATAAGTTTCAGTTCAACTGTACCGTCATTCAGCCGTACGCACATACGCCACCAAACAAAACACTGTTCTTCCAGGCAAGATACACAACACAGAACATATAAATCACACATTAAGTAATATTATCACCAATAAATTAACAGATAATAAAATATATTACAGAAGATTGACATTTAGCATAAGGTGCACTTATGAGACGAGTCAGAAAGTAAACAGTATCTGCTTCTTAAGTTCTGAGAATTGGGTGGTGGCAGGGTGCTCAGTTGTCTCACAGCCTAGGGGAAGAAGTTGTTTCTCATTCTAACAGTCCTTGTCCTAATGCTATGGTACCTCCTACCTAATGGTAGGGGCCAAGGAGATTGTGGGATGGGCGGGAGGGATCCTTGACAATGTTAAGGGGCCTGCATATGCAGTGCTCTTGACAAATATCTGGGATGGATGGAAGAGAGACCCCAAAGATCCTCTCAGCAGACTCCGCTATCCTCTGTAGGGACTTATGGTCAGATGCCTTGCGATTCCGCACCAGACGGTGACGCAGCTGGGCAGGACACTCACTGTTGGTCCTGTAAAAATTAGTTAGAATGTAGGGGAGGTGGGAAGGGAGTCTCGCTCACCTAAATTTCCTCAGGAAGTGGAGGCGCTGCAGTGCTTTCTCAACTAAAGAGGTGGTGTTGAGGAATCATGTGAGATTGTCCGTTATGTGCACTCCCAGAAACGTGATGTTCCTGACTCTCTCCAGAGAGGAGCCATTTATGTACAGTGAGGAGTGTTCAGCCTGCACCTTGCTAAAGTCCACAGACATTTCCTTAGCCTTGTGCACACTGAGACTCAAGTTGCTGGTGCTCACAGCTTTCTATAAGGTACTCGACCTCTTCTCTGTATGCCATTTCATCATTGTTGTTGATGAGGCCAACTTCATGATTCATTTTGATCTGGATCTAGCAGTACAGTCAAATAGGTTGAGCACGCAACCCTGGGGGCGGGGGGGGGGGTGTGGAGGGGTCGCTGGTGCTCAGCATGATGGAGCTAGAGATGTTGCTGCCAATACAGACTGACTGTAGTCTTTGTGTCAGGAAGTCCAAAATACAATTACAGAGAGACGTGTTGAGGCCCAGTGAGGACAGTTTACCCACTAGCTTCTGAGGGATGATCATATTAACCAGCAAGCTGAAGTCGATAAACAGCATTGTGAGGTAAGAGGCTCCATTTTCCAGATGGGAGAGGACAGAGTTGAGGTCAGAGGCTATGGCATCATCAGTGGACCAACTGAGTGATTAAAAAAACTGGAAAGGGTCTAGTGTAGCAGGAATATGGGATTTACTGTGGTTCATAACCAGCCGCTCAAAGAACTTCATTATCGTTGTGATCAGTGCCACAGGATGGTTGTTGTTAAGGCAGGTTAGCACTGCACTCTTGAGTGCCGGGATGATGGTGGCTGTTGTTAGAGTGATTTTTGGGTTTAGGACATATACGTTTAGCAATTGACTTGGGTACCAGTCTTCACATCTGAAAATGTATTGTGGATTTAATTTGGAGTGCAGCTCTGAACAAAGGGTTCCTAAAAGCTACGAATCCCAGTCCTGCCAGTGTCTGTGGTGTGGATGTGAATCAGGAGGTGTGAAGGTTGTGTGTGGTTTTGAAGAAAGCATTGTCCATACATTGTTGTCCTTAGATGTTGGGCACATAAAATATCAAACCCCGTGTTGAGCTAGCAGACCTTTCCACCAAAAGCATCTCCGTATGATGCCAGCTTTACCTCGTTTTGTTGAATAAAGAAGCTGCTTTGTATCTACCAGTAATTTTATCCGATGACTTCATCCATGCAACAGCAGCTGTTTGAAGCCTGAGGGGACAGGGGACGGTGAGATGTTGAAGATGTCTATTAGAATCTCAATCATCAGGGCTGCACAGACTCTCAGCACCCAACCAGCAATGTTAAAAGGTCCCGGAGCTTTACATGGGTTGACCCATGGCTAGGGTCTTCTTCACATCAGCTGTGGTCAGACAGAGTGCCTGCTCCTTGGGGGAAGTGGGGGAGTCCATCCTTGCTGGCACATCATTCAGCCTATCGTGAAGAGAGGCATCACTGTCTTTGACGCGCAAGATGGACGTGTAGTCTGTTATGGTCTGAATGCCCTCCCAGTGCTTCTTGTGTCTCTGCTGTCACAGAAAGGGCTGTTAATTCTCTGTGAATAATATTGTTTTGCCTTCCTGATGGCACAGGAAAACACAGCTCTTGCTGATCTGAGAGTTATCTTCTCCCCCGAACTGAAGGCAGCATCCTGATCTCTCAGTAGTGCCCTGACTTCTGGTGTCAGCCACAGCTTTTTATTTCCCTTCAGTGCCATTCTCTATGTAGCCAGTCGCAGATCCTGCATATTTATCAATGTCAATGTCATGGTCGTAGGCAGCTTCCTCCCTGAACATGTTCCAGTCAATGTTTGCAAAACAGCCGGGTAATGCTGAGGATGCTCCTTCAGGCCTGGTCTTTATCTCCCTTAGAACTGGTTTGAATAATTTAATCAGTGGACTATATACAGGAATGAGCATAATAGCTGAGTATCCATAGTGGGGGCAGGGAGCAGCCTCGTAAACACTATTGATGTTGGTATAATCCAGGTCTAATGTGTTCTCACCTCTGGTAGTAAAGTCAATATGCTGACAGAATTTAGAGAAGACTGCTTTTAAATTAGCATGGTTAAAATCAAATAATTCCCAGCGCTCCTAACATCGAGGATCCTGAGGCATTTCTGAAAGGGCAGTTACAAACACTCTGATATAGTCATATCTTTTCACCAACATCCTGAACTCCTCCATTGCCATCCCTGGATATGTCCTTCCTATAGACCCCCTGATGCACCATCAATAACTCTCCGAGACTTGAGGCGAGATATAGGCTTTTATTGGCTGGAAGAAAGAACAAGCAGCAATTGACCACCACACTACATCCTGGAGACTGAGGCCAGGGCTCAGGCTCCAATCGCCTTTATACCGGGGTCCGTGGGAGGAGCCACAGGAGCAGTCAGCAGGGGGGCGTGTCCAGACAGGTATATGTAGTTCACCACACCCCCAGAGGTTTATTCAGAGTGACAATGGGAATTTCCCATAAAATCTCACACAAAGCCTTCCTCTCAACTGATAAATTAGCAGCTTCTGTGTTACATTTCACTTAGGAATAACGTCGATGGTAGTGAGGACATTGCCTTTGTAGCACTGCGCCAATGTAACAGTGGTTAGCGCAACACTATTACAGATCAGGGTGTCGGAGTTCAGAGTTGAATTCTGATGTTATCTGTAAGGAGTCTATATGTCCTCCCTGTGGAACGCCCGCAATTTCTCCAGGTGCTCCAGTTTCCTCCCACAATCCAAAGACGTATTAGTTAGTGGGTTACTTGGTAAATTGTCCCCTGATTAGCTCGGGTTAAATCAGGGGTTGCTGGGGAACATGGCTCGAAGGGTCAGAAGGGCCTAGTCTGTGGTGTGAAACGTACCCCGTAACTGGGTCACTTACCAGCAAAGATAGAGAGGTCTGTTGAAGTCTGATGGTACTATTTTTCCGGTATTTATTGATAAAGATACACAAAAATAATATCAATGCAAACATACAGATAATATACGTCGTCAATACTAAATCTAAACGCGCGGGTATAATAATAATCAATAAGAAATAGCTGTACTGTTGTCTAGGGGATAATGTATTGTCCGATGGAAATATAAAAGTCACTTTAGTTCATTCAAGCTGCAGCTTTTGGTTGGAGAGAGAGACGGAGGCTTAGAACTTGCCCGATTTTCTGTTTTATGATGTCGATCCTTCGAAATGACGTCGGTGGTGATCTCTTCCTTAGCTAAGCCGCCTTCCGTGGTAGGGCCTCAATCCCGGGGCAGCAGGAAAGGACACACGTGGACCCTCCACCGGCTATTGCTGTTAAACGCCGTCACGGAACTGCTAGCGTTTCTCCTGGTGCGTGTGTGTCGAGGGGCTGTTCCCCAGACCCTCTTTTATCCTGACTCACAGGGTCTCAGATGTCAATCAGGGTGGGATGATGCAATCTCTCCACCAACTCCCTTTGTTCATTGCCAGGGGGCTTCGATGAATCGTACAGTACGCAATACACAATTCCGTCTCCAAGAGACAATGACCTGTTCCGTGGTTTTGTATCGCCGGGGCTAGGACATTCCCAAACATCTCTCTCTCATTTCTGGGGTCTACTGACCTGACTTAATAGCGATCTTGCGATTCTCAAAAAGGAGGGGACATAGGCGTAACACCCCCTTTCTTCAACGCGTTTTTACTATTGGTAAAAACGAAGTAATACAGAGTCTTACAGGATTCTAGAATCTAACACAATACAAAAGTTTTTTTTCCACTACAGAGTAATGCAGTTATACATTCAATTCAGCATCTAGATAGTTACCGATTACATTGTCACTTCCGTTAATATCTTAACATCTTGTACCTTACTAAAGTCATGTAGCATCAGACTCCAATTTAATAACCACCTAGTTGTAGATCTTATTTTTTTTTCTTTAGCAAACAAAAACTAAAGAGTTGTGATCTTAGCTTACGGGTATACTACAAAAGTTCACACAAATACTAATCTTTATGTTGCTTTCAAACTTAACAGGCAGGCTTCCAGGGGGTTGTCTTTATTATTCACATGCTTTGTCGAAATCCCTTAAAACCGGCTTTCGCTATTTAAAATGGCGTCCCCATTAACCCTCGCCTCTTTTCCGGTTAATTTCCACGTGGGGTGCTTGTGCACGCTGGCAAGATAGGCTGTCGCCTGCTCCCCCCATAGTAGTTATTTTATCAGCAATGTGTTCCAAACTTAGACCATCTTCTGAATTTCCACCCAATTCTCTAATTTTACGCAAGCTGCTAGTTTTCTCTTCAGGACCCTTCAGGCTATTAGTTTTCAGTTCAAACTCTTTGTTCAAACAGCATTCCAAATTCTGCCTTTTCACACCACACTCTGGAATAACAATAGCGTGTGGGGCCCCCACACCTTCCAACTCAACCTGTAATTGATTTACAGGCTTTGTGGAACCACGCCATTGTCTCTGTAGCCTGGTTGCGGCTTCTGATATCAGTCCAGCCTTTAAATTTTCTTCATTCAATTTGGGAACTACACATTTCCCTTCTCCTTCAATAATAATATTCATCTCCCCACTAACTTTAAAACACCGTCGAGCACAAACACCTGGAAACTCTCACTTCCCACTATTACCAAGGTTAACCCTTTCTTCACTGAACCATGTCTATCTGACCCACAAGGACTGCATTCCTTTTCAGCTGAATCAAATACCTCAGTCTTTTTCTGAGCTCCATTACTAGGTTCAGTACCACATGCATCCACATCTTGAACACACTCAAACGGGACATTTGCCTCTTCCAGGCTCTCAATACCTGTACCCAGTCCAAATTCTAAATTCCCCTGATTCTCCCAGCTACTCTCAGGGCAACTCCCTTCCGGAGTAAACTCAACCCTGCGGGCTGAAACAACCTCATCTGCCAACCCAGCAGACTTCTTCAAGGTAATGGCATCCTTTTCATCTAGGACTGCCCTCATTTCATTATCGGGAACACCTTTAGAATTTTCAACTTCTTCAAACAGTTCTGCCAAACCAGACAGATCATCCATGTCCAACTCTGGACCTTTTAACAGCTTTTTCTGTTTCTCATCTTTATTTCGTGCCTCTAGAAATTCTCTCCTTGCTAAGGGAAAATCTACCTCCTCTCCCTTACTCTCTTTCACTTTCCTATTCTCCGTTTTCCCACCCTCCTGGTACAGGGTCGGTAAAAACGTCTCGGCCAAATCGATACTGGCCTGATTTAAACTGCTCTCTGTCTCAGCTGCCTTTCTTGACATGCTGCGAGTGACCGCACATGCGGGATAGATCTTGGAATCTAGGGGCGGAGCTGCAACACTCACAGGCTGTTTTGTCAGCGTCATTGCTGCCCAAACCTTACCACTGGCTAAATCATTACCCAGAAGGACGTCTGCGTCAGTTCTCGGGAATTCTGATCGCACCCCCATTTCAACTGGTCCAGATATCAGCTCACAATCCAGAATGATCCTATGCAGGGGCACCATTTCCGTCCCTTTTCCTATTCCTTTCACAGCTACCATTCCCGTCTTGCGACCAAAATCCAGTACCTTACTGCTAATCAATGATAGTTCAGCCCCCGTGTCTCTCCAGATCCATACTGGAACTGGTGTGTCTCCCTCCCTCACAGACACGGTTCCGTTTGACATACAAGTCTCAGACCCTTCTCGTACTCTGTCTACCCGGGGCTCTCTTGTCGATTTACTGATCACCACGGCACATCCAATAGGGACGGCTGCTTTCCCTTTTCCTGTCTCCTTCCTCGGAGCAAAGCACCTAGATGCAATATGTCCCCCCTTTCCACAATTAAAACAGGTCAAGCCCGGAAATCTCCTGGCTTCTGGCCTCTCCTCCTCAATTTTACTGCTAGCTCCCGGCTGAGTTTCTCCCTTAGCCGGCGGGCTTTCTTTACCATTCCCACGGTCTCTCGGGTAACTTTTATTCGAGGAAATCTTTGACTTATGGGTTAGGGCATATGCATCTGTGAACCTAGCAAATTCTGAGATGAACTTATTCGGCTTCTCATTCAAATACATCCGGATATCCTCCAAAACACAACCTTTAAATTCCTCAATCACTATTAACTCCCTGAGATGCCAAAAATCCTCTTCCACTATCTCTGCTGTGCACCAACGGTCCAAGAGCACACCCTTCTCATAGGCAAACTCGGTATACGTCGGATTCCACCCTTTCTTTAAATTTCTGAACTTTTGTCTATACGCTTCAGGTACTAACTCATAACTCCGGAGAATGGCCGCCTTTACTTTGTCATAACTCTCCTCCTCTTCCTCCTCCATGGACAACGCCGTATATGCCTGCTGTGCCTTCCCTTTTAACACACTTTGTAACAACGCCACCCACTGATCTCTGGGCCACTTCTGATTCACTGCCACCTTTTCAAAAAGCAAGAAATAACTATCAACATCTGTCTCCTCGAACGGAGGTTCTAACCTCAACTCCCAACTAACATTAAACTGCTCCTCTCGGTCTGGCCCCTGAACTCGTTGCTCTTGCCTTAACTTCTCCATCTCCAAGTCATGTTTCCTCTGTTTCTCTGCCTCCCTCTCCTTCTCAGCCCTTTCCTTCTCTTTCTCAGCTCTTTTTTTCTCCTTCTCAGCTGCTTCCAGCTGCTTTAACTTAATTGCATGTTCCAACCTTAATTTCTCCAACTCTAACTGAGCCGTCCCACTAGCTGGTACCTTTTCAGGGATATTTTCCAATACCTCAGCTGCAAACACATTCTTCCCAATATAATACTGAGTTATTGCCCTTCGCAACTCCCACTTTTTCATTGACAACCTCACCTCTGTGAGGTTTAACCCCTTCGCCAAATTTATCAAGTCTGATTTGGTGGCCACCTCTAGCGCTTCCAGAGTCGGATTTTCTATAAATTCACCCACGTCCATCTTTGCTGGTTTCCCGTCTGGCTACCCGCGTGACCAGATCCAAGTTTGGACTTACAAGCCCGATTCACTGGCCTCCCAATTTGGTGTCAAATCCTGGACGAGCCCCCAATTGTTACGTACCCCGTAACTGGGTCACTTACCAGCAAAGATAGAGAGGTCCGTTGAAGTCTGATGGTACTATTTTTCCGGTATTTATTGATAAAAATACACAAAAATAATATCAATGCAAACATACAGATAATATATGTCATCAATACTAAATCTAAATGCGCGGGTATAATAATAATCAATAAGAGATAGCTCTACTGTTGTCTACGGGATAATGTATTGTCCGATGGAAATATAAAAGTCACTTTAGTTCAGTCAAGCTGCAGCTTTGGGTTGGAGAGAGAGACGAAGGCTTAGAACTTGCCTGATTTTCTGTTTTATGATGTCGATCCTTCGAAATGGCGTCGGTGGTGATCTCTTCCTTAGCTAAGCCGCCTTCCGTGGTAGGGCCTCAATCCCGGGACAACGGGAAAGGACACACGTGGACCCTCCACCGGCTATTGCTGTTAAACGCCGTCACGGAACTGCTAGCGTTTCTCCTGGTGCGTGTGTGTCGAGGGGCTGTTCCCCAGACCCTCTTTTATTTTGACTCACAGGGTCTCAGATGTCAATCAGGGTGGGATGATGCAATCCCTCCACCAACTCCCTTTGTTCATTGCCTGGGGGCTTCGATGAATCGTACAGTACGCAATACACAATTCCGTCTCCAAGAGACAATGACCTGTTCCGTGGCTTTGTATCGCCGGGGCTAGGACATTCCCAAACGTCTCTCTCTCATTTCTGGGGTCTACTGACCTGACTTAATAGCGATCTTGCGATTCTCAAAAAGGAGGGGGCCACAGGCGTAACAGGTGTATCTCAATAAATAAATAATGTTAGACTGGTTACTACTTTGGTATGTTGTAAGGCACGCCCATAAGACATTCCTCATAAGAGGTGCTCTCTAATCTAGATGCTGAATCTGGAACCAAAGCCCTGTGGGGTTCAATTCCAGAGCCAATTGAACCTGCCTGAAACTAATTGCATTACCATTTCCAGGCTCCCTACTGTCCAACGCTCTCCGTTGCTATTCAGTCACCTTTGTTATTGGATGAACTGTACAATGAGCAGTCACAGGACCATTTACAGTTGGACTGAGAAAGAGGAACGGGAAAATGATTGCCCAAGACCAGAACAACTACAGCTTAAGCAGATCATTCAGTCTATTTGATTTATGATCTTCCTATTAACAACTCTATTTCCCCTCATGTTTTTTTTCAGTTCTTTCTCAAAAACTACACATTGCCTGTGAATAACACGCAAAATACTGGAGAAACTCAGTAGATCAGAAGAGTTTGGTGGGATGGACAGCTTGTGCTTCAGTTGGAGACTCTTCATCAAGACTGAAGTCTCGACATGAAAGGCCAATTGTCCTTTTCCTTCCACAGAGCCTTCCTGACTAAGACTTCCTCCAGCACTTTGTGTGTTGTTCCAGATTTCCAGAATCTGCAATCTCTCCTGCGTCTCCATTGCCACGGAAGAATGAGATCCCCATTCACAGGAGTTGGACATTTAGTATAAATTCACATCAAGGTCGGCACAACAACATTGGCCAAACGGTGCTCTATTGAATGATATTTTATGTTCTCACTAGTGGGAGACTCTTAAAAGGGGAGGACACAAACAAGGGTATTTAAAATTGAGATTCTTAGGAATATTTTCTCGCAGTGGGTGGCAAGTCCCTGGAATAGATTGGGGGTGAAATATTTGTCCTATGAGAAGGAAAGGAAGTTGTCTATTTGAATAATTTACAGGGAAAAGAGGAAAAGCTGGTTGGGAATTCATTCAAATGAGAGAATGTTTGACTGGGTGATGAAGGAATACAAGCAGTTTATAAACATTAGCATTATACCCTGCCCAATTGCCCTTGTTCATCAATGGCACTGTTTAGCCTTCCTGATCAGGATTGTCATTCAAAATCACCATTCTGTTCCCAGACTCCACCATTCCCTTTCCTTCCTCCGTGAGTTTGAGAGTCTAGGGCCAAGGCCTGGAGGTGGCCTGTCCTGGGGTTGGAAGCCTGTGTGTGTGAGGGGTTGGAGGGCGGGAAAGGGGGTTGTTTTTCTGTTATTGTTTTCTTTGTTTTGTTGTTGTTGCTGCTGCTTGTGTTGACACCAATGTAGCAGGTGCCTCCAGCACTTCCTTGGGTGTGTTGATTGTTGTGCATGCTTTGATGTACAGATGATAAATAAATCTGAATCTGTACAGAACAGACCTGGAGCCTGCCCAGATATTGTAAACTGGTATATAAGATGAGAGGCATTGATTGTGTGGATAATCAGAGGCTTTTTCCCAGGGCTGAAATGGCTGCCACAAGAGGACACAGGTTTAAGGTGCTTGGAAGTAGGTACAGAGGGGATGTCAGGAGTAAGTTTTTTATGCAGAGAGTGGTGAGTGTGTGCAACGGGCTGCCGGCGATGGTGGTGGAGACGGATAGGATAAGGTCTTTTCTACAAGAAGGGTCAGAGACGTCTCTGTCTACAAGAAGGGTCAGAGCCGTCTCTATTTCCTGAGGAGACTGAGGTCCTTTAACATCTGCCGGACGATGCTGAGGAAGTTCCACAAGGCTGTGGTGGCCAGTGCTATCATGTTTGCTGTTGTGTGCTGGAGCAGCAGGCTGAGGGTAGCAGACACCAACAGAATCAACAATCTCATTCGTAAGGCCAGTGATGTTGTGGGGGTGGAACTGGACTCTCTGACGGTGATGTCTGAAAAGAGGATGCTGTCCAAGTTGCGTGCCATCTTGGACAATGACTCCCATCCACTCCATAATGTACTGGTTAGGCACAGGAGTACATTCAGCCAGAGACTCATTCCACCGAGATGTAACACTGAGCGTCATAGGAAGTCATTCCTACCTGTGGCCATCAAACTTTACAACTCCTCCCTCAGAGTGTCAGACACCCTGAGCCAATAGGCTGGTCCTGGACTTATTTCCACTTGGCATGATTAACTTATTTTTATTTAATTATTTATGGTTTTATATTACTATATTTCTTCACTATTCTTGGTTGGTCCGGCTGTAACGAAACCCAGTTTCCCTCAGGATCAATAAAGTATGTCTGTCTGTCTGTCTAAAAGACTCCTGGATAGGTGCATGAAGGTTAGAAAAATAGAGTGCTATGGGTAACCGTAGGTAATTTCTAAAGTAAGTACATGTTCGGCTCAGCATTGTGGGCCGAAGGGCCTGTATTGTGCTGTAGGTTTTCTATGTTTCAATGTTTCTATATTGCACAACAATTTACTGCAAGGATTTTGAAGCAAGATCTATTCCTTTGTTTATAAATATTTAAAGCAGGCATTATGGACACCTGTACTGCCATTTCTGTTAATACAGTCAGAACCATATCTCAAGGGCAGCCCCAGGCAGGATGTTACATGTCTACTTTCCAGTGAAAATATTCTCTGTTGCTCTCAGTCAAGGTCTACTTGCATCCATTCTCCAGCTGTCAGGAGCAGGCAGACTAAGGTTTATTTGGCAAGAACAATGGAAGTAAATTTCTTGTAAATGCTCCTCAGACAGGATGAAGAGGTCAATACTCCCCAATGCCATTAGGCTTTACAATTCAACCGCCAGGACTTAAGAACTTTTTAAAAGCTATTATTAATGCTTTTTGAGATAGTGATTTAGATGCATATCATATTTTTTACTGAGTTAAGTATTGTATGTAATTAGTTTTGCTACAACAAGTGTATGGGACATTGGAAAAAAAGTTGAATTTCCCCATGGGGATGAATAAAGTATCTATCTATCTATCTATCTTTTGCCTACTACTGATCCACACCATATCAAGGTAAATGCTTCACCCCAAGACAATATCCTTATCCTTCATTCCATAATTGTTGAATTCCATTTTGTTGAAATGTGATCCAACATGTAATTTCACTCTTTTATTTTATGTATTTACCATCATCAGCTCAGTTAATGCCATCAGGTTAAATTCTTCATTTATTATCAAGCAGGAGCTGAATTTTAATTAAAATTTTGATTAGAAATACACAATTTGTAGGTTGCACCATAATCTCACTTGCTCTGACAAAACAACCCCATAAAATTTCTTTCTATTCTTAAAAAGCATACAATAGTTAGGTGGTTTTATTTTCACACTTTATCTTCACACTTGTGTATCATCAGTACTTTATGATTTCTTGCTCAAGGGTTGTTCCTTATAATTCTGCATGGTAGAACTCTAAAGCAAGAGGATTTTACATAATTCAAAGATGTCCAAGTGTTTTAAGATCTAGAATAGACTATCAGAAGTTGTGATGGTGGAATGTCTAAGAAGGATTTACAAGAGAATTTGATATTTCCTCTTAAAATGTTCCAAGGGTCCCAAGTATTCCTCTACACAGGTTGCTAAATGCCAGCATGTAGGTACGGCCAGTGATTAAGAGAGCAAATAGTACGTTAAGTAGATATGTAACAGGAGCAGGGATATATATCGGCAATTACTGTATGTATGGCCTTGGTGAGACTTGGAGTAACGGATATAGTCTGGTCTCCTTATCTGAGAAAATACCTATTTGCCAGGAAGGAAGTGTACCAAGATTTATGGGGCAGTTAACAGGAATGGTGGGTTGCAGGTGACTCCTCCATACCAAATGGTTATGCAACCACAGTACAGTTAGAATGCTCTCCATGGTTATATCTGTAGAAATTTGCAAGTGTCTTTGGTAACATACCAATTTTCCTCAAACTCCTAATGAAATACAGCCACTGTTGTCCTTTCTTTGTAATTGCATCAATATGTTGGGCCCAGGATAAACCGTCAGAGATGTTGACACCCAGAAACTTGAAACTGCTCAGCCTTTCCACTGCTGATCCTTCGATGAGGACTGGTGTTCCCTCGACTTCCCCTTCCTGAAGTTCACAATTAATTCTTTGGTCTTATTGACATTGAGTGCAAGGATTTTGCTGTGACCCCACTCAACCAGCTGATCTATCTTGCTCCTGGTGCCTTTTCATCACCACCTGAAATTCTGACTTCAATAATTACGTTGTCAGCAAATTTATTAATAGTGTTTTGAGTTGTGCCAAGCCACAGAGCCTTGAGTGTAGAGAAAGTAGAGAAGTGGGCTTAGTATGCATCCTTGAGGTACGCCTGTGTTAATTGCCAGCAGGGAGGAGCATAGACTGGTCTCCCGGTGAGGAAGTCATAGATCCACTTGCAGAGGGAGGCACAGAGGTCCAGGTTTTGGAGTTTCTTGATTGGACCTGACGGTATGATTGTGTTGAATACTGAGCTGCAATTGATCAACAGCAACCTGATGTAGGCTTTGCTATAGTCATAGTGATTCAAGGCTGAGTGAAGAGTCCGTGAGATTGCATTCACTGTAGACGTATTATAATGATAGGCAAATAGCAGTGGGTCTGGATCCTTGCTTAGGAAGGAAATGATTCTGGCCGTGACCAACTTTCCAAATCAATTCATTACAGATGTGAGTGCCACTGGGTGATAGTCATTGAGGCAGATCACCATGCTTTCTTGATTGTCACCTTTTTCAGAGCCCAATCAGGCACACCATCAGGGCAGATGCCTGCGATTATTCACCCTTTTGAAAGTCATTTCGATATCGGCCACTGAGACAGAAATCACAGGGTCACCAGATGCTGCATGGATTCGCTCAGGTGTAGTTTTATTCTCCCTTTCAAAACGTGCATTAAAGATTTTGAGCTCAGTTGGGTGTGAAGCATCACTGCCATTAATGATTTCAGGTTTTGCTTTGTAGCAATTACCTACAAACCATGCATCCAATTCTGTCTCTAACCTCAATCAAAGTTGTTCTTTTGTCCTTAAAATAGCTTTCCATAGGTTGTACCTGGACTTCTTTTATATTACTAGGTCTAGCCCTCAGCAGACTACAAAGTTCCTAGTTCATCCACAGCTTTTGGTTTGGGAATGTCTGGTATGTTCTGAAAGGCACACACTCATCCACACAGGTCAAAATTAAGTCATTGATAACTCTGGTGTATTCATTCAGACTCAAAGATGAACCCCTGAATATTGTCCAGTCCTCTGACTCAACAAGTCCTGAAGCATTCCTCCACCTCCCTTGACCATACCTTCTTGGTCCTCACCACTGATACTGCAGTCTTCAGTCTTTGTCTGTACATTGGGAGTAGAATTAAAACAGGTGATTGGACTTTCCGAAGTGTGGGCCTGGGATGGCACACTAAGCATTCTTGATGGTGATATGTTGGTGGTAGTTGTTCAGACACTTCTTCAAGCTGGCCTGGAACCCCTCAAATCTAATCAATAAGCTTCAAGACCTTGGCTTCAATACCTCCTTGTGCAAATCCTCACTTGCAGACCCCAGTCAGTTTGGATTGGCAACAGCATCACCTCCCTGATCTCCATCAGCACAAGTTCACCACGAGACCAGGTGCTTAGCCCCCTGCTCTACTCACTTTACACAAATGACTGTGTGGCTAAGCACCGCTCCAATGCCATATTCAAGTTTGCTGATGACATCACTGTCATAGGCAGAATCAGTGGTGACAAATCAGCATATAGGAGGGAGATTGAACAACAACCTCTCACTCAATGCAGCAAGACCAAGGAGCTGAATATTGACTTCAGGAAGAGGAAACCAGAGATCTACAAGCCAATCCACATCGGAGAATCAGAGGTAGAGAGGGTCAGAAACCTTAAATTCCTCGGTGTTATTATTTCGGAGGACTTATCCTAGGCCCAGCACTTAAATGCAATTATGAAGAAAGGACGGCAGTGCCTCTACTTCCTTAGGAGTTTACAAAGATTTGGAATTATATCTAAAACTTCTTAACTTCTTTGTAATAAGCTATCTTCTTGAACTACCACAGTTTATGTGGGAACATTTGTTAGTGTGGGTATTTTCAAGGCACTTTTGTAATGATGTGGGACTCTGACTTGTATTTCAGCTGCCATGCTGCATTAACATGGAACATGTTGTAAATGCCACATACTGAAATCACAGCTTTGTCCTCTACACTGCAAGAGTTATAAGAAGAGGAGGAGGAAGTAAAAAGCAGGAATAGTGGAGAAATATTACTAGTGTGCATCTAATCACCCCATGATTTACCTCAGAATTCACCCATGGAGTCGGAGGCTGTTTTTATCTGCATGCAATGAATCTTGATTTGGGCTGATGTGGTCAGTAGCCATCATGGCACATCAGTAATCAGTGATAACAATCTCCAGCGGTCGTCTACCATTTCTACTAATGCCATTAAAATCAGTCTCCCACTATCAATTAGTTCTGACGAGGTGTCCCAGAACTGAAATGTTAATTTTGTTTCCACAGATGCTGTCTGACCTGTTGAGTTTTTCCAATATTTTCTGGGTATATTTCAGATTGTCAGAATTTAGTGCTTCTTTTTTCTCGATACAATCAATATCCAAAGACCATCATGAATTTGAAAATGACTTGGAACAGCCAGTAAATGTCAATATGATTGGAAGAACAAGTTTTCTGCAGTGAGGTGCTCAACCACTGCTTTTTATTTGGATACTGGAATAATGTAGTGGCTTATAATTCATACGACAGCCTAAACTTGAATTATACACTCAGTGGCCATTTTATTAGGTACAAGAGTGGAACCCAGTGTGGTCCTCTACTGCCGTAGTCTAGCCAGTTCAAGGTTCAATGCGTTGTGCACTCAGAGATGGTCTCCTGCACACCATTGGTTATTTGAACTAATGTTAACTTGCTGTCAGCTTGAACCATCCTCCTCTGTCCTTTCTCATTAACAAGGCATTTTCACCTACTTGATGCTTATTTGTATTTTGCACCATTTTGTGTAAACTCTAGAACTATTGTGTGTGAAATCTCTCGGTCAGTAGTTTCTGAGAAACTGAAACCACCCTCTCTGGCACCAACAATCATTCCACATTCAAAATTACTTAGGTCACATTTCTTCCCCATTCTGATGTTTGGTCCGAACAACAATTGAACCTCTTGACCATGTGTGCATGCTTCTATGCAATTCAATGCTGCTACATGATTAGCTGATTAGATATTTGCATTAGTGAGCAGGGGTACAGATGTACCTAATAAAACGGTCACTGAGTGTATATCACAATTTTCAAGCTGTCATTGGTTTAGAAATACCTGTCTATTGTTTCACCTTTAGCATTACAACAGGTAGAAATAAAGGACGAATTCTAGTGATCCCATTGGTCAATGACCAAGTTTGTTGGGCCCATGGACGAAGGCTGATGTTCCCCACTCCCCCCCCCCCCCCCCCCGCCGATCCAGGTTAGCAGGTATTGGAGTCAGAAGTCCATGTGGGTAGAAGGCATGAAGGCTGGTGAACCCCCACCCGCATCCCAGGAAGGAGGAAAGAAGTTTGTTTTTCTGTTGTAGTTGTTGTTATTTGTGCTGTTCTGCTGAACACTGTGGGCATGCTATGTTGGTGCCCAGAATGTGTGGCAACATTCGTGGGCCGCTCCCAGCACATCCCTAGGTTGTGTTGGTTGTTAACTGTATGCTTCAAAATACATGTGATAAATAAATGAATCTGAATCCTTAGCACTGACAATAGGAATTTTAGGTGATCATCACATGCTAGCCTATGGAGCCATTCACTCATTAGCGATTCTGGATGAAGAGGACCCTTGGACTCCATACTGGCATTGAAACTACTCCAAAAATGTGGTGGGCATTGTCTCAGGATATGGAGCCCCTATTTTGGACTGGAATTGGAGATAACTCATTTGCAGAGAGCTTTGTAATTCTGTACTTCAGAGGGCTAGGGCTACTCAGTCACTGAGTAAATTCTATTTCTTGAGTTCATGAACAATTCTCATGCTCAAATATCCCTGTTGCTGATGACCAGCTTGATCACACATCATGAGAAAACAAGTAAGCCAACATGCCCACCAATGGTATCGATCTAATCAGCACCAAAGCAATGCAATACCATCCAATTCCAATAATCCGATGTGTTTGGACCAGCAGACCATCCAGAATATTTGATGCTATTTCTATTACTACCTCAATACTTTCAATTCCATTTATTTAGATGTTACATACAATTTCCAGTAAAGGGAAGTGTAGGAATTGGGCTCCTGGTGAGTTGAAATGAAGCATGAGAACCAGATCTCCAGTGAGTGGAAAAGGAAAGCAACAAACATTACCCTGCGAACCAGATGCCAAACCATTGGAGATTGTCAACCCTCACTATTTCATTGTGGGGCTCTGTCAATAGCTGCAGCCAACTTGATGGATAGCTTCTCCTGTGTAACTGAGGAGGCTGCAGATGGCCTTGACAGACAACTTAAAACAAATCCCAGGTCTAAATGGCCTACCTTTGGACTGCATCAACTTGCTATGAGCTACAACATGAGTGTCAGACAAATGTAACAATAATTGTTTCATACTGGGGACTTGCCCTGAGCCTAACTCATGTAGTCAGTTCTCAAGTCTGTATTGCTAAATGTCTCATTGCTTTAACAAAAACTGTAAGTTCATTTTTAGAAGTCATAATTGGGATTTCTACTTCTCTGTCTTAGTTGCAGCCACAACATCGATAAGGAGATTAGTCAAATGAAAAAAGAAGCAGTATCATTATCATCAGTGGTATCAGGCACTTTCTAAAGGTCATGTCTTAATAATTTCTGGAGGTATTCTATAGACACTTAAAAACGCTTACAAATAATAGTGACATTTATCAATAATAGATGGTTGGAAAAAAGTAAAACAGCATTGTTGTATCTCAAAATAGGCTTGTTTACATTATCTCAATATCAATTTCCTTCCCTATGTACCATGTAGTAGCTGAATTAAATTACCAAGTGCAGATTACATTGCTGACTGTATTGAGGTTACAGATAGGCGAGAGTGCTGTGCTCTTCTGGTTTTTGACCTTAGTAACTAAATTTCCTTTCTGCATAATGGAGACAAACACGTTTCACTCTAAGTGACCACCAGAGGGAAAGTCTAAACCACCAGCAACTCATTTTAGCCACCTAATTGGCTTTTTGGAGCCTCAACTCTCTCTGGTTTGTTAACTGCAACAAATGTACATGATCAGACTAAGCAAAGTGAAGATATCTTCACAACTGTGGTTAACCTTACTACAACATTTAAAAATTAGTCTGATCTTGCTTAAAACTGATGTTGACAAAGCATGCACTTGTCAATGCAATGTTGAATTTGCAAATTCATTGAATTAAAATAACTTTCAGAATCTGCTGGTCATTGGATTCACGCAAATAGCATTCCATCCTTAAATTCCCAGTTACTTTTAAAAGGTGTTTAATTTGCACAAGAATTACCTAATAAACTTAACAAAGAAAGATATGTCTCTTATTACATAAAGTCATTCAAACTCTTCATCCCAAAACTGGAACACTCCCAAAAGTTTGAAAGGTATTTTCACTTTCTCTTTAAAGGGGAGCATTCCATGGCTATTGGAGATGCATAATCTGGCCTAATCTAGAAATCACTAAACAAGGATCCTGAACAGTGTCATGGGTTCATACAACATAGAAACAGGGCCTTTGGTCTAATCAGTCTATGCTAACAAAGATATCAAAGTCAAAGTCAAATTGTCGAAGGCACTGGTACCTGTTTTCACAGGGACAATGAAAAATTTATAATTGTTTAGAAGATGTCCATTCAACCCTTTGGCCCAGAACCTTCTAAATCTGTCCTACTTGTGTAACTGTCTTTTAAAGTTGTTATTACACCTCAACCATTTCCTCATCACACCTACGTACCACCCTGGTGACTGGAGCAATACACAAAGTGCTGGAGGAACTACATAAACTTCATTAAATTAGAAGCAGTTCTGCTTTAATAGAAATTCAATCATTAGGTCCACCTCAAAGTCTTCCTTGACACTACTTGGAGTACAAGTATTTAGGATATGTTTTTCTTCTCTAATCTTTCTAAAATTATATCTTTGATTTTCCTCTACCATTGTTGTTCTGATATGGTTACTGAGTTCTATAGATGACAGTAATTCACTCATATATCATCCAATAAACTTTATGTTACTGTAAATAAGAACAATTTGGTACTTTTATCATGGGGGTATCTCTATTCCTACTATCTTTTCATCAGAGGGCTGTACGTATGCATTCCCAACAAGCGTTGTAATATGCAATGAAAAGTAATATTATGGTCAATTACTCTATGTGCCTATGGGCTAGGAATCCAGAGATCAATTAAAGCTAGCCTTTACGGAAGTTAAAGGCCATCAGTTTTGAAGTATGTATACACTTTCCATCAATGGAGGTTGCCTGTTTAGATATATCACCACTTAATTTATTACTAGTGAGGTTAAAGAAATTATTTAATCTTAACTACATTTATTAGGCTCAGTTGTGTTGCATTCTGTGGCAATAAAATACATAATCTAGGCATGTTATACTGCACGCAACAGGTATAACAGAAACAACTCATCAACTCTTCAAAATTTTACAATAGGACTCAACTGAATAAAGAGGAAATCTTTGCTCATGGTTCTGAATTCCACGCCAGCAATCAAAGTATGCAGGAACTGATGACTAAAAGAAAAACACAGGCCATCCTGAAAAGACAATAAATCTTGTGACCATAAACTCAAAATTCTTTTGCCTGGTAATACTGATGTTAATTCCTTCTGCATCCCACGGACATGGTACTAATGCCTTCAAGCTGGGCTCTGCATGTGAAATCTACTCAGAGCACTATCTTCTTGAGACTTTCAAATCTATTGCTGCTTCTGCGAACCTCCTCCTTCAACCACTCAGGGTGATCCCCATGCTGGACCTCACAACTTTAAGGTTCAGCATCAGGAAAATAAATGAAAACCTTCATATTCCAATAGAAAATCATGAAAATATACTACAACCATGCTAACACAACATGTATTTCAATGATCCAAGTGCTCCTTTTATATACGTACCGCTGGTAGTACTGGACTGACCCAGCATGTTACGCTGCTCTCACTTAGTGATTAAAAATGTGTAGAAATCCCTTTGTCATTGAATTAAAGCTACATTTTCTTTATTCATACTGAGTTTTTAAAGATTTTTTTTAACTTAACTAATAAATGTTTTGTGATACCGCCTTAGAATTGTGGTTGGTGCTACAGTCATGCACCTAAGGACGATTCAGCAACAATGATATTCCAGCTAGTTCACATGGCATGATGTGGTAATCTATGTGAACTTTGAATCAGTAATCTCATTAGGGACCAGTGTCTGAAGTGATGGGTGATACCAAAGATATGTGAGCTGGGAGGTTAACTGGCCACAAGTGTAAGCCTTGGTTGATGGAAATGGGGGGAACTAGGTTGCATGGTAGTATGGGAATAGGATTGCTCTAGGAGCCAGACAGACTTGATGGCCTGTATGGTCATAAAGAAATATAGATATTGCACAATAATTGAGTTTAAGTTCTGCATTTTGGATTGGGGCACATTGTTGAGACATTTGGCAGTGCTAAATCTTGGAAGGCTCGGTGCAAAAACAGCAGACACCTAAAATGGAAAGTGTTCCACTACTAAATAGCAACTTCCCTCATATATATTGACTCCATTATGGATACCTGAAAATACCTCAGAGGTATTTCACTGGCTCCAATGTCTGCTTGAAGAATAATCAACAGTCAGTTTCATGGCATTTCATCATAGATAATCGTTACAAAGTCATACAGTACCACAGCACGAAACAGGTTCTATGGTCCAAGCTGAACACAGCAGCCTCCCTGCTAGTCCCGGGTAGTAACATACAGATTTTTCCAGTCCACTTTGGTGCTAGAATACATTAAAGCAAGGCAAGGAAAATAAAAAAATATCACAATTTCCTCATTTCTATACAAATTAGCTAATGCATTTCATAAAAGCTGATGCCAGAGTCATCCCAGATATGTTGGGTTGCAAATTCACAGTCAGATCAAAGCAGCACTGCTTTGCCCATATACAGATTTATTCCAATGGATAATATCGATAATGATGCAAGACTTCTGCAATACCTACCCATACATAAATAAAAGAACACATACTCATCCAGGGGAATAATAAATTCATAAAGATGATATCATTCTGTATCCTGCCTTTGAGCATTCTCTGCCAATCACAGCCTTTCTGCTACTGGACTGGGTTTTTAAAGACCATAAGACATAGGAACTGAATTAGGCCATTGAGTCTGATAATCATGGCTGATCCTTTTATTTTTCCTCCTTAGCCCCACTCCCTGGCTTTCTCTCCCCAAACTTTGATGTAATGCTTTATTATGTAAAAGCTTCTCTTGTTGAAACATAGTTCAAATTAGTTTATGAAAACAAAGCTGCTAGTGTTTTCCTGGATATACCCAACAGAGCTAATAAATTGACTTTTATTTGGGAAATGTCACAACAACCACCATCACCATAGATGCATCACAAGGCTGTGTGTTTAGCCCCTGATCTACTCGCATTATAATTATGGCTGTGAGGCTAAGTACCGTTCCAATTCCATTTTTAAGTTTGCTGATGACACCGCTGTTGTTGGCCGAATCAAAGGTGGTGACGAATTAGCATACCAGAGGAAGATTGAAAATCTGACTGAGTGGTGCCACGATAACAACCTCTCACTCAATGCTAGCAAAACCAAAGAGATGATTTTTGAATACAGGAGGAGGAAGCCCAAGGTCCATGAGCCGGTCATCACCAGGGGAACAGAGACGGTGAGGGTCAGCAGCTTTAAAAAGCTCAGTATCATCATTTCAGAGGACCTGTCCTGGGTGAATCAAGAAAATGCCTTTGCAATGAAGCCATGGCAGAGTCTCTACTTTCTTAGAGGTTTGTGAAAACTTAGCATGTCATTTAACACTTTGACAAAATTCTATATACACTGACTAGTTGCATCACAGTCTGATATGAAAACACCAATGCAATTGAATGGAAAAGCTTACAAAAAGTAGTGGATACAGCCCAGCTCATCTCCAGTAAAGCCTTTCCCACCACTGAGCACATCTACAAAGAGCACTGTAGCAGGAAAGCAGCATCCATCATCAAGGACTCCATCATCCAGGCCATGCTCTCTTCATTGCTGCTATTAGGAAGGAGCTACAGGAGCCTCATCACCCACACAGCCAGGTTCAGGAACAGTCACTACCCCTCAGCCATCGGGCTCCTGAACCAGCTGGGATTACTTCACTCACCCCAACACTGAACTGAGTCCACAACCAATGGACTTACTTTCAAGGACTCTGCAAATCACGTTCTCAATATTTATTATTTGTTTGCTTATTTATTTATTTGGTTAGTTATTATTATACTCTTTTCATAGTTGTAGATTGCTGTCTTTTGCACATAGGTTTCTGTCCATCTTTGCTGTGTTTGTTTTTCATTGATCCTGTTGTGTTTCTTTATATTTACAGTGAATGCTCACAAGAAAATGGATCTCAGGGTAGTTTGTGGTGACGTTTACGGTATGTGCTTTGATAATAAATTTACTTTGAACGTTTCATAACTGAATCACCTCAGGCAAACCTTTTAAACCTATGAAAAATAAATTATTTTGAAAGGTTGCAACTTTGCTATGGTGCTGCATTCTATTAGAGGGATTGGAGCAGGCGGCAGGGATTCAAGTTTCTGGATCATTGGGACCTCTTCTGGGGCAGGTGTGACCTGTTCAAGAAGGACGGGTTACATTTGAATCCTGGGGGGACCAATATCCTAGCGGGGAGGTTTGCTAGGGCTACAGGGCAGACTTTAAACTAGTAAGATGGGGGGGGGGGCAAAAATCAATTTGAGGAAACTATGGGAGAGGAGGTTAGTTCACCAGTAGAGCAAGTAAGTAGACAGTGTGTGAGGGAGGAAAGGCAGGTGATGGAGAAGGGATGCGCTCAGCCCGAAGATGTAGGGGAGAAGAAAGAAAAGGATAATAAGTTTGAATGCATTGTTAGGGATGAAAAGAGAGGAGGAGGTGGAGAGTATCTTAAATGTATCTATTTTAATGCTAGGAGCATTGTAAGAAAGGTGGATGAGCTTAAAGCGTGGATTGATACCTGGAATTATGATGTTGTAGCTATTAGTGAAACATGGTTGCAGGAAGGGTGTGATTGGCAACTAAATATTCCTGGATTAGGTTGCTTCAGGTGTGATAGAGTAGGAGGGGCCAGAGGAGGAGGTGTTGCATTGCTTGTCCGAGAAAATCTTATGGCGGTGCTTTGGAAGGATAGATTAGAGAGCTCCTCTAGGGAGACTATTTGGGTGGAATTGAGGAATGAGAAAGGTGTAGTAACACTGTTAGGAGTATATTATAGGCCACCTAATGGGGAGCGTGAGTTGGAAGAGCAAATGTGTAAGGAGATAGCAGATATTTGTAGTAAACACAAGGTGGTGATTGTGGGAGATTTTAATTTTCCACACATAGATTGGGAAGCTCATTCTGTAAAAGGGCTGGATGGTTTAGAGTTTGTGAAATGTGTGCAGGATAGTTTTTTGCAACAATATATAGAAGGACCGACTAGAGATGGGGCAATGTTGGATCTCCTGTTAGGGAATGCGATAGGTCAGCTGACAGATGTATGTGTTGGGGAGCACTTCGGGTCCAGTGATCACAATAGCATTAGCTTCAATATAATTATGGAGAAGGACAGGACTGGACCTAGAGTTGAGATTTTTGATTGGAGAAAGGCTAACTTTGAGGAGATGCGCAGGGATTTAGAGAGAGTGGATTGGGTCAAGTTGTTTTATGGGAAGGATGTAATAGAGAAATGGAGGTCATTTAAGGGTGAAATTATGAGGGTACAGAATCTTTATGTTCCTGTTAGGTTGAAAGGAAAGGTTAAAGGTTTGAAAGCGCCATGGTTTTCAAGGGATATTAGAAACTTGGTTCGGAAAAAGAGGGATGTCTACATAGATATAGGCAGCATGGAGTAAAGGAATTGCTCGAGGAATATAAAGAATGTAAAAGGAATCTTAAGAAAGAGATTAGAAAAGCTAAAAGAAGATACAAGTTTGGTTTGGCAAATAAGATGGAAGTAAATCCGAAAGGTTTCTACAGTTATATAAAAAGCAAGAGGATAGTGAGGGATAAAATTGGTCCCTTAGAGAATCAGGGTGGTCAGCTATGTGTGGAGCCGAGGGAGATGGGAGAGATTTTGAACGATTTCTTCTC
Source organism: Hemitrygon akajei (assembly GCF_048418815.1). Lineage (NCBI taxonomy): Eukaryota > Metazoa > Chordata > Chondrichthyes > Myliobatiformes > Dasyatidae > Hemitrygon > Hemitrygon akajei. The sequence goes on along the minus strand of NC_133127.1, from coordinate 66,169,407 downwards.
TTCGGTATTCACTAAGGAGAAGGATATTGAATTGGGTAAGGTGGGGAAACAAGTAAGGAAGTTATGGAACCTATGACAATTAAAGAGGTAGAAGTACTGGCGCTTTTAAGAAATTTAAAAGTGGATAAATCTCTGGGTCCTGACAGGATATTCCCCAGGACCTTGAGGGAAGTTTGTGTAGAGATAGCAGGAGCTCTGACGGAGATCTTTCAGATGTCATTAGAAACGGGGATTGTGCCGGAGGATTGGTGTATTGCTCATGTGGTTCCATTGTTTAAAAAGGGTTCTAGAAGTAAGCCTGGCAATTATAGACCTGTCAGTTTGACATCAGTGGTGGGTAAATTAATGGAAAGTATTCTTAGAGATAGTATTTATAATTATCTGGATAGACAGTCTCTGATTAGGAGTAGCCAGCATGGATTTGTGCATGGAAGGTCATGTTTGACAAACCTTATTGAATTTTTTGAAGAAGTTACGAGGAATGTTGACGAGGGTAAGGCAGTGGATGTAGTCTATATGGACTTCAGCAAGGCCTTTGACAAAGTTTCACATGGAAGGTTAGTTAAGAAGGTTCAGTCGTTAGGTATTAATGCTGGAGTAATAAAATGGATTCAACAGTGGCTAGATGGGAGATGCCAGAGAGTAGTGGTGGATAATTGTTTATCGGGATGGAGGCCGGTGACTAGCGGGGTGCCTCAGGGATCTGTTTTGGGCCCAATGTTGTTTGTAATATACATAAATGATCTGGATGATGGGGTGGTAAATTGGATTAGTAAGTATGCCGATGATACTAAGGTAGGAGGTGTTGTGGATAATGAGGTGGGTTTTCAAAGCTTGCAGGGAGATTTATGCCGGTTAGAAGAATGGGCTGAACGTTGGCAGATGGAGTTTAATGCTGAGAAGTGTGAGGTTCTACATTTTGGCAGGAATAATCCAAATAGAACATATAGGGTCAATGGTAGGGCATTGAGGAGTGCAGTGGAACAGAGAGATCTAGGAATAACAGTGCATAGTTCCCTGAAGGTGGAGCCTCATGTAGATAGGGTGGTGAAGAAGGCTTTTGGAACGCTGGCCTTTATAAATCAGAGCATTGAGTACAGAAGTTGGGATGTAATGTTAAAATTGTACAAGGCATTGGTAAGGCCAAATTTGGAATATTGTGTACAGTTCTGGTCACCGAATTACAGGAAAGATATCAATAAATTAGAGAGAGTGCAGAGACGATTTACTAGGATGTTACCTGGGTTTCAGCACTTAAGTTACAGAGAAAGGTTGAACAAGTTAGGTCTCTATTCATTGGAGCGTAGAAGGTTGAGGGGGGATTTGATCGAGGTATTTAAAATTTTGAGAGGGATAGATAGAGTTGACGTGAATAGGCTGTTTCCATTGAGAGTAGGGGAGATTCAAACGAGAGGACATGATTTGAGAGTTAGGGGGCAAAAGTTTAAGGGAAACACGAGGGGGTATTTCTTTACTCAGAGAATGATAGCTGTGTGGAATGAGCTTCCTGTAGAAGTAGTAGAGATAGCTGTGTGGAATGAGCTTCCTGTAGAAGTAGTAGAAATAGCTGTGTGGAATGAGCTTCCTGTAGAAGTAGTAGAGGCCAGTTCAGTTGTGTCATTTAAGGTAAAATTGGATAGGTATATGGACAGGAAAGGAGTGGAGGGTTATGGGCTGAGTGCGGGTAGGTGGGACTAGGTGAGATTAAGAGTTCGGCATGGACTAGGAGGGCCGGAATGGCCTGTTTCCGTGCTGTGATTGTTATATGGTTATATGATTATTAGAGTGTGAATCAAGAAAAAGAATATTAAGTAAACCTTGTTGGCATTTAAATGCAATGGGCAGGCTATATTAATGAAAGTGGGTTTTCCAGAAGATGATTTTGACAGGATCTTTTATGATGCAGAGATCAGCTCATATTTTTTATCCAATGTAATTGCTACACTGTCAAAAAACTGATGATTTTACCCAGGAAAATTCACACCAACATCTCTTCAGAAAATAAATTTCAACAGACAGCTCCAAGAAATAAGAAACAATTGCCCTCCATAATTTGATCATTTATAATATCAAGTGAGAAGATGATTGGTTATATGAACAGAAAAAAGAGCTATCATCTGACATATCATATTTTTAATCTTTAAGGAATGCAGAAGTTGGTTATTGTCAAACAACATTGTATTGTATAGTGCTGCTGGTGCAAATACAAATTTGCACAGTATTTGTATCTTAGGTCTGTATGCCTGACAATACACTTGAAACTTGAAAATCATTGTTTACTGGTTATTCTCAAATCTTCCCTAAAATGTGAACCAAACATAAAAGGTGAGATTTGCTGAAGACTATTGTTCTTTTAAAAAAAATGGACCTATCTCTCTCTCTACACACACACATACATATATATTATATATATTTTTCCTGGGCCCAGCATGTTAGTGCAATTATAAAGAAAACAAGGCAGTGCATCTACTTCCTGAGAAGTTTGCAAAGATTCAGCATGACAGCTAAAACTTTGACTAAGTTCTATAGAGGTGTAGTGGAGAGTATATTGACTGGTTGCTTCACAGCCTGGTAGAGAAGGAGACAACTTCAATGCCCTTGAATGGAAAATCCTACAAAAAGTAGTAGATATTGCCAAGTGCATCATGGCTACAGCCCTCCCCCTCTATTTAGCACATCTACTGGGAGCACTGCCTCAGGAAAGCAGCATCCATCATCAAGGACCCCCCACACCCAGGACATGCTTTCTTCTAGCTGCTGCCATCAAAAAGAAGGTACAGGAGTCTCAGGGCCCACACCATCAGGTTCAGGAACAGTTATTAGCTCTCAAACATCAAGTTCTTAAACCAGTGGGGATAACTTAATTCACCCCATCACAGAAATGTTCCCACAACTGATGGACTCACGTTCAAGGTCTCTTCATCCCATGTTCACTATATTAATTGCTTGTTTGTTTATTTTTTCTTTCTTTGCAGTTTGTTGACTTTTGCAAATTGGTTGTTTGCCAATGCTTTGTGGAGTCTTTCACTGATTCGACTTGATGAGTATCCCCACAAGAAAATGAACCTCAAGGTTGTATATGGTGATATATATGCACTCTGATAGACATGTACTTTGCATTTTATATATGCTACACTATATATATACACTAGGCTCTAGCAATGTATCTGCCACGAGGAAATGTCCCTGTAACTTATCCAGTACATCCATACTCATGTCGAGCTAGGTGCTCTAACCTAGGTGTTTTTTTTTCTCCATCTCGTTGTTCATTGCGCTTATAATTCGTTTCCAATCTGGACAAATTGCGGGTAATTCCAGAATCATCATGTCTTCTTTCTTTAGGAAGGTTGAAAACACACACTGCATTTTGAGCAGGAACTTCGGAGCACTAGCACCGGTAGGTGATGTGAGGGAGCACTGCCCACGTTGGGTGACGGTGACCACAGTCGGACGTGAGATCGCCCGCCCGCCCGCCCCACTGAGCTTACGACGACAGGACGGTCGCCCGGCTGGCGGCCCTCGCAGTAAACAACCGCGCCGCTTTCAGTTTCCCGACGCGTTAGTCGGCGTTATGACGTATCAAACACACCGGGTAGGGACGCAGCCGTCGCTCTGAATCGGGCTCGGTGATTTTTTTTCAAATACCGGGCTGCTGACGTCTATCATCGAAAAACGGCCTCTCTATTTTTCTAAGGCATATCTGGAGATTTGAATGAGTGAGTGAGGGACCGGGAGCCGAGGGAGTGACGCCCCGCCTGCTGGTGTGAAGCCCCGCACGGCTCCCGATGATGCTGCGGTTCTCCCGGCTCGGCTAGGTCGCCCGTCCGCGGTCGCTGAGATTTACCCTGCGCGCATCCTACTACCACTTCTCCGCGTTTGCCTTCTGCTCCTGCGGCTGCCGGCGATGTGGGTCAAACCTGAAGAAGTCGTGCTGGCCAACGCGCTGTGGGTGACGGAGAGAGCTAATCCGTACTTCGTGCTGCAGAGGAGGAAAGGGCACGGAGAAGGGGGAGGAGGGCTGGCTGGTAAGTGCGCCGGTGGACACTGCCGCTGTGTCTTGGCCAAGCAGGAATGCTAACGTGTCTCAGGCGAGCGGCGCCTCCGGTAATTGTGCTTTAGAGAGCTGTGCTGACAAGCATTTTTGTGACTTTGGCCGCAGTGTAAGGATTCTGTATGTAATCTCCAGATTCCGCATCCTGTTTATGTGAATTGTATTAATTCTATATAAATGCAAAAACCCGATTTAAGTGGAAAAATTAGAGTAATCGGAGGTGTATATTAATCATTTGCATAGCATGTAGATCTGGTTCAGTAGATTTGTCCAAAATCTGCCAGTTCAGCATCTTTTATTTGAGATCATTTTACTCCAAGTGGCACAAGATTTGTTTAGTCCTTGGGATGCAACGTATCAATTACGTTATTTAATCACAGCGTATCCTATTTGTGTCGTTCCTGCTGTGAAAAATTGTAACGTTTATATTTTGAATTTTACTCTGACATTTAAGTGTGAAAAATACATGAGCTTCAGTAGAGTTAAAAAAATTGATTTGTGGTTTTCCGCTATAGTATTTAATTCCATTAGTTGAATTCAGTCCATTGGAAATGAGGTCTAACCAATACGTTTGTTAAAATATCCTGTGTTCTCTTTACATGGTTTGAAGGTGTCTTGGTTCCACTACACTGTAACTTCGAGAATATTTGTTATTTTAATGAATTATAAACTTTGTGTAGATATACCCTTTGTGGACTCTTACTAGGATTTTATGTTTTTATTTTAGATCAGAATCAGGTTTATTATCTCCAGCATTTGTCATGATTTTTTTTAACTTTGCGGTAGCGGTGCAATGCAATACAAAATATAGAAGAGAAAAAAAAGTAAATCAGTTACACTGTACATATATTGAATAGATTAAAATTGTGCAGAAATCAGATATATTTATTTAAAAAGTGAGGTAGTGTCCAAGGGATCAATGTCCATTTAGGAATCGGATGGCAGAGGGGAAGAAGCTTCCTGAATCGCTGAGTGTGTGCCTTCAGGCTTCTGTATCTCCTACCTGATGGTGACAGTGAGAAAAGGGCATACTGTGGGTGCTGGAGCATTTACAGGATATACAGTTTTTAAAATAATTTTTCTCTCTAGTGAAGATTAAGAGCTTTGTTAAAATTGGTAGGAATTCAGAAGGAAGGAATATATTGCCAGTATGAAAAGCTTCATAATCAAAGCAAATAGAAAAAAAAATACCAAAAACTAAATTTGGTATGTAGGTTGAGTGTCTCCAACACTCTAAGGTCCTACATTTACTCTCCATGGAATGACTTCCTTGGAACTATTTGGAATAAAGGCCCACATTCCATTACCTTTTCTAATTACTTGTACCTATATGTTCTTGTTTTATGACACCCAACTCCATTTGCACCATTTTGTAGTCTTAATTCCATTTAAATAATTTGCAATTTCATTCTTCCTTAAAAAGTGGATTGCCTTATTCTGTCCCACGTTATATTCATTCTGTTGTGTGCTTTATTAATATATCTATATCTGATTGCATGCTGTTGGTGAGCCATCTGTTTTTGTATAATCCGTGTAAGTATGGTTATGGAGCATACGACCCCTTCATCCAAGTTGTCAAAATAGATGATAAATATTTGAGACTCCAGCCATGTAAGTAATAAAGTCAATTGAATTCAATGATTCTGTGGTAGCGCACTAATCAATTGGAAATGATCGTTTTTAACCAATTTTGTTTCCTGTTAGTTAACGGGTACCACAGTAGCATAGCGGTTAGCGTTCCTGAGTTCGGAGTTCAATCCCGGTGCCGTTCTGTAAGGAGTCTGTATGTTCTCCATGTGGGATGTGTGGGTTTCTGCTGGACGCTCTATTGTTCTGTGATTAGGTTATTGGGTTAAGGTTGATTGGGTTTGTCGGGAGTTGCTGGGGTAGCATGGCTGGAGGGACCAATTCCGTGCTGTATCACTAAATACATAAATAAACCACCCATTATCAATCTCAATATATACTGCACAGCTCCATGCAAAATGAAGTCTGCCATCTCACCACATAAATAATCATAAAGTAAGAATGTTTTTGTGGAGATTTGCTCAGAGAAGGGAAAGTGCTTGTTGGTAATTAGTAATTAGAACTATTCTATTTCAGATATTTTGTATCTCCTTCAATGAAAGCCAGTGCAATGATCGTATAGCCAGATACAAAATCCTCACTACTTTTCCCCAGTGATTGTTTTAAATAAGAGAAACAATTACAATTGTATCCGAACTTTTTATAAATATAATATTTACCTTGCCCTGGAAATAAATAAACAAACACACACACACACACACACACACACACACACACACACACACACACACACACACACACACCCCCCCCCCCCCCCCCCCCCCCCAGATCAGCTGGAGGCTGCTAAACAACAGATCCATTGAAAATCAGTGGAGGTGCTTCGTGCCACATTTCTGATGGTTTCATCACTAAGATATCTGTAAGAAACTGAAAGTGGCCTATAAAGTGAACAATCTCATAAGATAGTGCCATTTACAGCATGGTGCTATATAATTTAATGTTCTTGTACAGTATATTTGAGTTATTTAGCAATGTAATAATTTGTAACATATCTTTTTGTTTTCAAATAAAACTTGTGTCTTTCTCTCACTGGGCTATCTCATTGACATTAAGTATTTCAATGGGAAAACATCCAACTCAAGAAGCACAGAAACATTTATTTCTACTATTTATATTTTCTGGCAGATTGAAGTTTTTTTTTGTTGAAAATCTGCCTCTGGGTATTCGGACAATTATGTGTGTTTCCTGCTTGCGTTGTTCATAAATCTTAAAATTATGATGTGTTATTAACACTATTAACACTTTCTATGTGACCCTTCCTTTTTAGGTAGAACTTCCTAGTCCAAATAATTTGCTTACCTTTGATGCAAGAGCATTGTACTCTAAACCACTGGTAATTATCTGAAATATAGGAAGAGAGAGAGATGATGTAGGTACAGGAATTTAAATGGGCTTAGCAGATTTTGTTGGTCAGCTGACTTATTTTTCAGATTCAAATTTACAATTTGCAGAGCTAGGAGTATGGTAGATTATTTTTATAAATATATTTGTTATGCAATTGTAATGAATGTACTTCTAATTCGCAGTTTGATTATATAATTAGCTCAGTGCCAGCTAAAGACAGAGGGACACACTTCTTAGGTAGTTTCTTTTATAACAATGTGTTTAAATGTAGGTCATTTGGATAAAGTTTGGAAGAAACCCAAATGTAGGTTTCAGGTAAAAACAGCTAATGAAGCAAGGTTAACTGGAGCTGGGCATGGAATTGTAATTCATTCTTGAGGTGATGCTGCTCAAGCATACACAACTTGGAATTTGCTGTTTCTTACAGTCATTTAGCAAAACTGAGGCTCTGTACTTTCATCACCAGTGGTAAGCAGGAGTTAGTGTGATACTCACAGAGGCAATTTTCCTTATATATATATGTTGCATCCAGAATTATTTCTAGGTAGCGGACGATTTCCTTGCACGCCGCTCTGATATATTGGAAAATCGCGTACTAGACAGGCAAGATACAGCAGTAGTTTGCCATTGCCTTCTGCCGTTAAGAGATCCCCAGCTCTTAATGGGAGCTGGCTGGATTCGAACTCAGAACCTCTCGCCCGGAAGTCCAGCGCTGATGCCACTACGCCACCATGCATAGACAATAACTTTATAAAAAGCATGAATAGTTCATGCATTAAAATCATACCTTACCAAAGATAATAGGGCTTTAGCTCAAATATTTTCATATACTTTATCCAGATACCTGTGAAGTGTGACCACAAGTTCAACTTATTCTAATGACCATGTTTAAGATATGTTCAGGATGCATAACTAGTTAATTTTAAAAGGAACTTCGATGCATGAAATGTGAATGGATTTTGAAACAATTGAGAGTGAGGTTTCTGTTTCTGATTTCAAAATATGAACTACTAGAAGAAAAGGGTTGCTGACATTTCAGGTTTAGGGTTTAGACCTGCATCAGGGCTGAGTTTAGAGGGGAGGAAGCTAGTATTGAAGGTGAGAAGGAAGGGAGATAGGTGGAACCAGGTGAAGAGGGCAGTGATTGGCAGATGAAGCCACGAGGAGGAGCAGGAAGTGCAGTGTTATGAGCTGGTGCTTGGTGTGTGATTGGTGCAAACAGATTGGGAGAGATTTGGATTTTAAAAAATGGCAAATTGAGGCAGGAGCTGGTGGGAGTAGGGGAGGATGGAGGTAGAGACTGTGCCTGAAATGTTAATGGAGACAAAATATGCTGGAATTTGATAAGGAAGAATGGTAATAAGTGGAACCATTTAAGGGAGGGATGATGCATGTTTGTGGGAGGAGGTAGAGAATGCAGATGATAGGCAGATGGAACTAGGTTATGGATAGGAACACCAGGTGATTCAGAAGAGGAGAGAGAAAGAAACACATACTGCAGGATACCTGAAATTGAAAAATTGATTTTTCATGCCATTAGATAGACAACCCAACTGGAATTTGGGGTGTCTGTTTTCTAGTTTGTATTTGACCTTACCTGGCTGTGGAGAAGACTAATGAGACGGCTTGATGGGAGAAGGGGAGGTGAAAAGGTGTGTAACCACGAGCTCATGATGACTATTGTAGACAGAGCACAGGTGCCACCTAGTCAGTACTTGGTCTCACTGATGTAGCAGCCACATTGGGAGCACTGAGTGCAGTCAGTGATATTGAGGAGGTACTTGTGAATCTCTGCCTGACCTGGATGAGTTGTTTAAGCCTTGAATTGTGTTGAGGGAGGAAGTGGAGGGACAAGTATTCCCCTTATACGGTTGCAGGCAAATATGCGGGAGAACAAAGAGAGATGGGTGGGTTGGGATGAGAGAACAAGGGAGACACATTGAAGTCCCTGCAGAAAGCAGAAAAAGGCAGAGAGGGATAGATGTGGTGTGATCATGTTACACCTCGCAGAAATGTCAAAAGATGATATGTCGTATGTGGAAGTTGATTGAATGAAAGGTAAGGAGTTTGTTTTTGCTCCATACTTTAGCATCTGCAGTCACTTGTGTCAAGATTTTTGATTTTCCTTACATTTCCTCTTTATTTGCTGTGAAATTAGGAAATACTAACTGAATAGTATGAGTTCTGAGAGGAGACATTTTAGTTGGAGTGGGATAAGTTCCAAGTCAGGATATCCCTACAATTAATTAATCTCACCCAAATTATAGAGAGGTTCTTTTCACATTTACAAGAATCTAACCTTGGTAGTTTTACATGAACCATGAGCAGGGGTCAGTTTGAGTTGCTTGAAAAATTGGTCACAAACATAAAAGAATAATTTTGTGATCATTTGCTGATGGCAGAGTTTGTAAATAAAGTTATTCATTATCCCTGTATGTTAGTCCAGCAGAGTCCATTCTGCATAGGTCGTTGAACATGATCAGCTTTGATTCCTTCTCAGTAAAATTTGGGCTGGTATGAAAGCTACTTTGAGATGCATATTACTGAAGTTGGTGCATATATGGAACAGACTGCCAGAGGAAGAGGTCGAGGAAGGTACAATGGTAACATTTAAAGGGCATTTGGATAGGAATGGTTTGGAGGGATTTGGGTCAAACGTAGGCAAATGGAGTTGGCTTCAATGGACATCTTGGCTAGCATGGACCAGTGATACAGCATTGCAGCTTTGTAGCTGGTGGTTTTCCTATGAGACTGTCAGTGCTCAACCAGTCACCCATAATGAATTTCCCATAGTTGTGTGACCTTGCTGCAAATCCAGATGACGGAGCTCTAATAGCAGTGCTCATGGATTGGATAACTTATCCAAATGTATTTTAATTTGAACATGAGAGGGGTCCCTCTTTCTCAATTTGAGAATGGATACATGCAAAACTGAATATTGGTTTGAATGTCTGCCTGGCTCAATTGCATTTCTTAATTTAGATTTCCTTTCTAGAAAAACGTTATAAACCATTTGCTGTCACAGCCTTTGGAATAAGCTTTTCATTGCCCATTTCCCTACTTGAGTGTTTATTTTCCATGAAGAGATATTCTTACTTTTTGATACGTACCTTTGGAATGTATCACTATAGTGAAATAACTTGTTCAATATAAGTTAAGAAATATAATTACGCAAAAATTTAAGACTGCTATTTGCACACCACGTTTTACAGATTAATCAAGATAACATTTTGAAATGTAAGTTCTTAGCAGATCAAGCAGGAAATGTGAAGGAAATAACAAGGTTGACATTTTTGTTTGATGACTTGCATCAGAATCAGGTTTATTATCACTGTTTTGCAGTAACAGTATAGTGCAAAGATATAATTAACATAAATTACAAAATAGTGCAAGAAAAAGGAATAATGAGGTAGTGTTTATGTACCATTTAGAAATCTGATAACAGAGGAGAAGAGCTGTAACAAAAAGTGCTGGAAGAACATAACAGATCACGCAGTATCTACACAGAGGAATGAACAGCAAGTGTTATGGGCTGAGACCCTTCATCTGAACTAGAAAAGAAGGAAAAAGAAGTGAGAATAAGAGGATTGGAGGAGGGGAAGAAGAACAAGCGGGCAAGTGATAGATGAAACCAGGTGAGGGGAAACTTGGGTGGGTGGGAAAGGGTGGAGGACAAAGTGAGAAGCTGGGAGGTATAGGGCTGAAGAAGAAGAATCCAATAAGGAGAGGAGAGTGGACTATGGGAGGAGGGGCAGCAGACGGAGTTGATGGGCAGATGAAGAGAAGGGAAGGGGTAAGAGGAAAGCCAGAATGAGGAAAGGAAAAAGGGAGAAGGTGTCGTGGTTTCTCGTGCCCCACAAATGACCAAGAGACGCAGAAGATTCTTCAAGAAGGGTTAAACTTTAATTTGCAAATCAAAGCTGAGACAGTCATTGAGCTAGTCGCTGATTGCCCACCGATCCTTTGGACACAGTATTTTTTATAGCAATCTCCTGGTCCAGTTGCATTAGCATATCTATAGTCTATAGTTGCATATCACAAGTACATCCTGCCACTATTGTTTCTACCCATTGACTTAATCATGTTCTAATCTACATCTCTTAGCTACCTCTTATTAACACACCATTGTCTTCTACATTCTTAAGATTTCGTGACTTAATCATGTTCTAATCTACATCTCTTGGCTACCTCTCATTAACACACCATTGTCTTCTACATTTTTAGGATTTCATTCTCCTACTAGCAAATAGCAAGATTAAAATTTATACTTTTATACTCCAATAAAGGGGAGGTGGATAAATTACTGGAAGTTAGAGAAATTGGTGTTCATGTTGTCAAGTTGGAAGCTTGTTAGATAGAATATGAAATGTTGCTCCTCCAACCGTAGAGTGCCCTCATAGTGGCAGTAAAGAGGCCGTGGACTAAGATGTTGGAATGGGAGTGGGAAGTAGAATTAAAATAGTTGGCTACTGGGAAATCCTGCCTTTTGTAGTCGATGGAGTGAAGGTGTTCAATGAAATGGTCTCTCAATCTACCTTGGGTCTCACTGATGCAAAGAAGACTGCATCGGGAGCACCAGGTACAATAGATGACCCTGATAGGCTTGCAGTTGAAGTGTCACTTTACCAGCAAGGACTATTTGGAGCACTGAGTAGTGGTGAAGGAGGAGATGTAGGTTCAGGTGTAGCATTTGTCCTGCTTGCAGGGGTAAGTGCAAAGAGTGAGATCAGTTGGGGGAGGAACAAGAAGACAAAGAAGTCATGAAGAGAGATCTTTGAATGAAGCAGGACGTGGGGGGAAGGGGAGATGTGTTTAGTGGTAGGATCCCATTGAAGATGGTGTGCTGGATTGAAAGCTTGTGAGATGGTGGCTAAGGACAAGGGGAACTCGATCGCTGTTGTGGCCGGGAGATAGATAGATAGATAGATAGATACTTTATTCATCCCCATTGGGAAATTCAACATTTTTCCAATGTCCCATACACTTGTTGTAGCAAAAACTCATTACATACAATACTTAACTCAGTAATAATATGATATGCATCTAAATCACTAACTCAAAAGCATTAATAATAGCTTTAAAAAAGTTCTTAAGTCCTGGCAGTTGAATTGTAAAGCCTAATGGCATTGGGGAGTATTGACCTCTTCATCCTGTCTGAGGAGCATTGCATCGACAGTAACCTGTCGCTGAAACTGCTTCTCTGTCTCTGGATGGTGCTATGTAGAGGATGTTCAGGGTTTTCCATAATTGACCGTAGCCTACTCAGCGCCCTTCGCTCAGCTACCGATGTTAAACTCTCCAGTACTTTGCCCACGACAGAGCCCGCCTTCCTTATCAGCTTATTAAGACGTGAGGCGTCCTTCTTCTTAATGCTTCCTCCCCAACACGCCACCACAAAGAAGAGGGCGCTCTCAACAACTGACCTATAGAACATCTTCAGCATCTCACTGCAGACATTGAATGACGCCAACCTTCTAAGGAAGTACAGTCGACTCTGTGCCTTCCTGCACAAGGCATCTGTGTTGGCAGTCCAGTCTAGCTTCTCGTCCAACTGTACTCCCAGATACTTGTAGGTCTTAACCTGCTCCACACATTCTCCATTAATGATCACTGGCTCCATATGAGGCCTAGATCTCCTAAAGTCCACCACCATCTCCTTGGTCTTGGTGACATTGAGACGCAGGTAGTTTGAGTTGCACCATATCACAAAGTCCTGTATCAGTTTCCTATACTCCTCCTCCTGTCCATTCCTGACACACCCCACTATGGATCCTCCTAGATGTTGACATTCGTAAACTTTAAGGAACTCACCCTTTGCACAGTTGGCCTCTCAGTGATGGGGAACTAGAAGAGATGTGGGTGAGGGTAGCATCGATGGTAGAGGAAGGAAGACACCATTCTTTGAAGAAGATGGATATCTCACAAGTTCTGGAATGGAAAGTCTCATATCACGAATGGAGATGGAGGAACTGACAGAAGGGAATAGCCTTTTATAATTGACAGGGTGGAAAGAGGTACAGTCAAGATAACTGTGAGAGTAAGTAGGGTTATAAAATATATCAGAAGACAGTCATTCTCCAGAGATGGAGACAGAGACTAAGAAGGGAGAGTGGTGTCTGAGATGGACCATGTAAATTGGGGCAGGATGGAGGCTGCAGGTAAAGTTGATGAAATTGACGAGCTCAGTATGGGTGCAGGAAGCAACACCAATACACTCATTGATGTAGGGAACTGTTCCCAGTGTAGGCTTTGGTACATGGATTGTTCCATAAAGCCAACAAACAGGCAGGCATATCTCAGGCTCATGCGACTGCCCGTGAGATTAAGGCTGTTCCTGAATCATTGAACGTGGGTCTTCAGGTTCCCGTACCTCCTCCGCTAAGGTAGTAACAATAAGAGGGCATTATCTAGATGGCAAGGGTTCTTTAACGTGGATGCTGCCTTCTTGAGTCACCACTTCTTGAAGATGTTCTTGATGACAGGGAAGGTTGTGCCCGTGATGGAGATGGCTCAGTTTACAACCCTTGGAGCCTTCATACCAAGCTGTGATGCAACCAGATAGAATGCTCTCCACCACACATGCATAGGACATACCAAATCTCCATAAGCTCCTAAGGAAGTAGAGTCACAGGTATGCCTTCTTCCTGAATGCAACAATGTGTTTTTCACCCAGAACAGATCCTCCTAGATGTTGACATTCGTAAACTTTAAGGAACTCACCCTTTGCACAGTTGGCCTCTCAGTGAAGCCTCTGCATATTCTCCTTCCCCTTCCTGATGTACTCAATCAGTTCCTTGATTGAGTGCAAGATTGCTGCTGTGACACCACTTAATCAGACAAAGTAATCAAATTATCGCAATTACATTATATGATAAATGATTTCTTAACCTTTTTGACCGTTGTATTTCCTTTGACAAGGTCATCATTACATTGTATTCCAATATCTTTCATGTATTCACCAGCTGGGACTGTTCTTTTTAAATTGGTCACAATAGAGATTATCTGCAGTGGCTTCTCTTCCCGTTCCTGCTCTCAATTCTGGAGTCCTTGGAGGAAAGGGCCCATGAATGATTCTATTTTCTGGCCCTGGACATCACCAATTGAACATTGTGTGAGGAAGGTTGTAAATGTGCACTAGTTGTACCCCATTCTGCTTTGTAGCATTTTTACAATCTATTTTCTTTCTGCTTTGCCATGCTGCTTGTCCATTTTCCAATTGTTCAAAGTAAATTTATTATCAAATAGATCTATGTCACCATATACAACCCTGAGATTTGATTTCTTGTGGGCACATTCAGTAAATCCAAGAGTCATAATAGAATCAATGAAAGATGGACCCAACAGGACGAACATGCAACTTGTGTAAAAGACAACAACCTGTGCAAATGCGAGAAAAAGATAAATTAGTTAATATGTATGGAGAACATGAATGAAGACTCCTTGAAAGTGAATTCATAGGTTGTGGGAACAGTTCAGTGATGGGGCAAGTGAAATTGAATGAAGTTATCCTCTCTGATTCGAGAGATCGAAGCCTGATGTTTGAGGGGTAATAATTGTTCCTGAACCTGGTGGTGTGAGTCCTGAGGCTCTTGTACTTTCTGATGGCAGCAGTGAGAAGAGAGCATGACCTGGATGGTGGGGGTCCCTGATAATGGATGCTGCTTTCCTGCAACAGGGTTCTGTGTAGAGTGCTCAATGGTGGGAGGGCTTTTGACATGGTGAACTAGGCTGTAACTCCACATTTTGTGGGATTTTTCATTCAAGGGCATTAGTGTTTCTATACCAGGCCATGATGCAACCCAGTCAATATACTCTCCACCACACATCCATAGAAGTTTGTCAAAGTTTTAGATGTCATGCCAAGTCTTTGTAAACGTCTTAGGAAGTAGAGGTGCTGCCATGCTTTCTTTGTAATTGCCCTTGTGTGGACAGGTCCTGAGGAATTTAAAGTTGCTGACACTTTCCACCTCTGGTTCCCCAGTGAGGACTAGCTCATGGACCTCTGGTTTCCTCCCCCTGAAGTCAATAATCAGCTGACATTGAGTGAGAGGTTGTAGTTGTGACGCCACTCAGCCAGATTTTCAATCTCCTTCCTACATGCTAATACTTCACCAACTTTGGCCAATGTCAGTGGAGCCATCAGTAAGTTTAGATATAGCATTGGAGCTGTACATAGCCACACTGTCATTAGTGTAAAGTGAGTAGGATGGGGATTACGCAGTTAGCCTGTGGTACACCTGTGCTGATGGAGATTGTGCAGGAGATGTTGTTGTCAATGCAAAATGACTGATGTTTGCAAGTGAGAAAAGCAAGGAACCAATTGCTTAAGGAGTATCGATGAGTAGAAATTTCTTCCTCCAACTAAATGTTGTAAAAACTAAAACTGCTTGCATTGTGTTGTCACTACGGACTTCATCCTAACTCCTAAATCCCATCTCTCACTATCTAAAGCTAAACCAGAATATTCTGGTCACATTTGCTTTATCATATGACTCATCTACTATCACCTGTCTGTACTCTGCTCCTAGCTCATTCACTTACCCAAACATTATTTATCTCAAGACTGACCAGCCTTTCATCCTAGCTCACACCAGAACCTATCTCTGTCTGAGTTACTGAGCCTCCATTGCCCCCTTGAGCAGAAAATCTTTATTTCCACATTTTGTCCATTGATTACAGAAATGGAATGCAAATCTAGTGGCTTATTTGCAGACCTTGCGCATCAGCTCTTCTGCAACAGGAGCAGACATCACTGAGGCTTTAGTGAAAGCTGTTTCCTGCTGTTATGGTGCAAAGAGGCTTTCAGTGGCTCAGAAAAGCTATAAAATCTATTCTTCAGATTTATAGTGCACTGATGTGGGGCAGTAGCCTGATGCAGAATGAATTAGTTGTACCTTGAGGATGACAGCATTTGCTGCCATCCTCCCATTGTCACTCAGCCAGTGGCATTCTGTTGATTTTTAGTTAACTATCCTCAATTACTGTTGAGCTGGTGCAGTCTGAAGCCAGATGTTTTGGAAATGATTGTTTGGCCCTCTGCTAAAATGATTTCTTGTATCATAATACAGTTATTGGGCTCCATCATCTTTTGTTGTAGAGAATGCCATGGGTTCAACAGTGAGGAAATTTGTCCTCATCTCACACAGAGTCCCTGGAGGCAGGCACAAAGGGAATGTACCATGGTAGTTATTTGATGTTTCCATGTAACTTTGACTGTTTTTGATGCTTAATATGTTAGATTTTATTATTGTGGCAAAGAAGTCATAGCAATGATAAACAAGAGAGGGACTTTTGCTGATTTGGAGTTGGAACAGCAAATGAAACATCATTATGTATGAAAAAATAAGAACAACAGATTACTTAGCCTAAAATGAATTACAAGGAAAATGATAGTATCTATTAATAAGTAAGTGATATCAAAGTATTTGTTGAAGCAGAGTCAACTTATAGTTGCATTAGTATTTTTCAGGATGAAAGTGGATGAACAAAGGGAATTTGGAAACATACCACAGAAGACTGAATACCAATCTCAAGATTATTGCGTATGGTTCTGGTTGTTTTTAATTATAGAGAGAATCTAGAGACCCTGGAAAGGGTGCAGAAAAGATTTAGAAAATAACATTGGAACTATGCATAATGGGAAAGGCTGACAGAATGGGGCTCTTTCCTCTTGACTAATAAAAAGACTGGGATGATCAATTAAAAACTTTAAAATTATAGAGGGTTTTGGTTGAGTGGGTATAGAAAAATGTATTCATTTGTGGAGCCTAGTGTAACTAGATCCTATTAGTATAGGGTAGTCCCCAAAAAATCCTGTAGAGAATTGTAAAAAAACTTTTTTAACCCAGGATCATGAGAATGTAGAATTTATTACCACAGAAGTGACTGAAGCGAACGGTATAGGTATATAAAAGTGAAACCTGGACAAGTATATGAGGGGGAAGGAAGAAAAGGATTACACTGATAGATTTAGATGAGTAAAGATAGGAGTAAGTGCAAGTGAGACATAAACATTGACTGGGCAAGGGAAATAGAATGTTTCATTGGTATATTTAATGTAGAGCTTTGCTTCACTATCATGTAGGCTCTGAAATTACATCTGGAAAACTGTACAATTTGATCTCAAAGAAAGTATGTATTTTCTTGAATGTAATGCAGTAAAGTTCACTAGGCTGAACCCTGGGATGAGGAGGCTATTCCTTGAAGAAAAATTAAGCAGAATGGTGCTATAGAGGTGAGAATGATCTCATAAAAAGTGCAAGGTTCAAAGAAGGCTTGGTAGGTGGAGATTATGGGTAGAAAGGTGCAGTAAGTTAATTTTCCTCGAGTGGGAGTCTAGAAATTAGGTATAATCTCCGGATAAGGGATCTATCACTTAAGATTAAGACGAGGCTACATTTAATTTGACAATTGTGAATCTTTAAAACTTTGTTACTCTCGATGGTCATGGGTGCTATGTTATTAAGTACGTATGTTGAAAGTTGAAAATGTTTTCCTATCCTCTTACTACTATGTAGGAAAAAAATCAGCATGTGAAGGGAAAGGAACGTGTGTCCACCAGACACGCTTATATATTAAATAGTGAACAACAAAAGCACGCAACCACTAACCACAGCCACCACTTAATCATGTCCACACTGTATCAGAATCTGTGGATCCCTGATCAGCCTCTAGAGTCACTTGAGGACCACCAGTAGACAACCTCCAATAGGGAACATCATACTCGTCTTGAATGATTGCACTGCTACTGCTAGTATGGTCAGTCATTTAAAAATGATGTTAATTACTGCAGCTTTAGTAATAAAAGAAGCAGAGAACCTTAATCTGCAGCTGTTGGTGCAAGCAAGTCGGCAGATAAAGATGTAAACAAGAGCATATGAGAAAACACAAATTTGAAAGTGAATAGGAAAGTTTTATGTCAGAATTTAGACCTAATTAGAATTTGTTGAGATTATATCTGCTGTCCTTTTAGAGAAAAGGTTGAAAATGAATGAAATGGTTTCTATTCCAAATTATTACAAACTAATTTGTTGTCTTTACAATTATATAGGAAACCAAATATCAAAAACAATTTTTAATTAGGACTAGGTTTTTGAATTCAAGGCAAATATTTTGCACTCTTAAAGTGTAGATTGGCTGCGTCAGGAGAGAAACTAGATTGTCTCGATGCTGAGGAATCTGGTTGCCTCTAGTTTTGTGAAGCAGTATTGTTATATAAATTTTTGGAAACTTTGTAAAAAGAAGTAGTAAGATCTACAGGATTTTTTTCCTTTTGGGTACATAACAGTACTATCTGGGGGCATATAATCTTAAAAATGGAAAATGCTTGTAAAGTTATTTTCTATGATTCTTAAATCAATATTTATGAATTATGGATTTTAAGAAAAACTATTTGAGCCATGATACACCTAAATGGTACTAAATCCGTTTTTAGATTTCAGTGTGAGCTTCTTGTCTAACAACGTTGTGGGAAAACATTAAGGATGTTTTATTTCCACTTCTGTGCAATTCCCTTTTTGCATTTCATGTATGAAAACATTAAAACAAATAATCAAGTTTTTCTCAGAACATCTCAATTGTTTTTGAGATTTTGCAGTTTTGGATCACTTCTAAATGATAGAATTTCATTTTTGCGTTTAGAACATAACTTGTAAAATTCAAGTGATCTAGATTTTGTGATATGCTGAGAAATGAATGCATGTTATTATGGTTGTTACAGAAATTGTGTTTCAAGTCAGCTAATTGTAATCTTGCTTTGAAATTTCAACTGTAGGTTTGCTTGTGGGGACACTTGATGTCGTATTAGACTCCAGTGCTCGCGTTGCACCATATAGAATCCTTTATCAGACTCCTGAATCCCTAGTATATTGGACAATTGCATGTGGTGAGTTTTCAAATAATAAGTACATTCTTATGTAATTTAGCAATTCTAACTGAAATATATAGTTTGTAATAAGATCTGAATGCAGAGTGGGAAAATATTTTTGATCAAATCATCTCTTACGAGGCTTAGTCATTTGCTATAGATAATCTGTAATGAACATTATAATGCAGTAACATCAAATGCATACCTCTTCAGGACTCTAAGTTCAGTACAGTAAGAAATAAAGATTTTTTTGAGAAAAGAAGCAAGTATTCAAAATTGTGTGACGAACATCTGTTGTGAGAAAGTGAACTGGGGAATATGAACAATGACTGTAAGCGAGCATGTGGGTAAGAAGGATGCGATAGAATATAATGTGGCGAGCATCCGGGAAGTGCAGGGGGATCCTGGTGTACAGGCTATTCAGATACATGGTAAAAGTGCAGGAAAGCACAAGTGTTTAGAAGAGCAAATAGAATATCAACATTTATTCAAGGTGGGTTAGATTACTAGAATAGGGAAGTTTTCCTGAGATTTAACATGCTTTGATGAGTACTCATTTGAAGTAGTGTGCTGCTTTGGTTTCCATAACTGAAGAGTGCAATGGTCTTGGAGTTGGTGCAGTATACATCGATTTAGAAGATTAATATCTCGGATATTGGCTCGTTATTTGAAGGGACATCAAATAAAGTTGTCTATTTTCACTGGAAGGTAGAGGAATAGAAACAATACTGAGGCATAGAAAAAAAATTGAGAAAGATTGGCTGGGTAGATAGCAAGATCTATTTTCTCCTGCTGCTGGAAAATTTCAAACCAAGGGCTTTTCTATTTAGAACTGAGAGGAGAAATTCCTTCTCACAAAAATTATGAATCTTTTGGAACTGAACATTGATGGGATTCGATGAGAGCATTATGGACAACTATTCCTAAAGCAGAGGAGATTTAGTTTGATGAAACAGAAGTAACATCATGGTCTTTGCAGTTTGCCAGTGGCCTTAATAGCACTGTTACAAAGTATGAAATAGGTTCAAAGACATCTAGCTTAATAACAAATAAGAAGTTAAAAGTTTGGAGAAAGAAAAAGCTGGTAAAATACATTAAATAGTTTGACATGTTGTAATGGAAATGATAATGGTGCACTTAATGAATCATAATTTGACTCAGATATGTAGTTTGTGGAACAGAAATTATATTTGATTAGTTTATTATTGTTTTGAGTTTTTGGTTGACAGGATGGATAGGGAGAATCAGTGAATGTCCTTGAATTTGAATTTTAAGGTACAGTGCTAAATGTTGTGCAACATTAGGACACAGAAGATGGGGGTTTGATGACCACAAAACAAAGTAGAAATTAATTGTTTTGAGTTGGCAGCTGTACCTATCAGGACGCTTCATCGCCACCTTTGAAGAAATTGAGGAGATCGACTGCAATATATTGAATTGGAGCAAAAACTTGCAGATGCTGGAAATCCAAAACCAACAAAAGAAAGTGCTGGAAACATTTGGCAGTGTCAGTGGGGAGAGAACCAGCACGAATAATTCAGATTGGATTTATTTGAGCTTAAATAACAAGATAATTGTGTTTAAAATTGCAGAGGGCTGAAGAAAACATGGGTTGGCATATATAAAAGTAACAAGGGTTTAAAATAAAAGTCAGTTGGATATGGAAATGAAAAATAAAATGGACAGAAACAGGAAAGGCATATCCTTGGATAAGGGAGAAATAAAGAGCTTAAATGTATGGTTACATTAACCCTGATGTATGGTTACATTAACCCTGATAACAGACAGAAGATGAATTGCTGACAATCAAGTATATGTTCAGAATCGTAGGAGCACTGTCAAAGGTCAAAGACTGGTGGGAGTGGAGTGAAGAATTAAAGTGACAGGAGCCTGGAAGCTCAAAATCACTCTTGTGTATTGAATAAAGTTTTCTGCAAGGTTTTTCTACTGGTTTCTCCAGTAGAAAAACAAACCACATTTTAAGCATCAAGTGCAGTACACTAAATTAGAAGAGGTGCAGGTGAATTGCTGGTTCACTTGGAAGCTTTTATGGGTCCCTGGATGGTAGAAAGGGAAGATTTAAAAGTGCAGGTGTTACACTTCTTGCATGGGAAAGTGAAGAAGTTGGTAGAGATGAAATAGTGGAAAGAATGGTCTTATTTGAACTCTGAAATGAAATGGGAAAGAATGCTGTGCCTGTTAGTGGACTCATGTTAAGAGGAGGCAGAAGTTATGGAGACCGCTACTTTGGCTATGGAGGCTGTTGGGATGGAAGGTGAAGAAGACAAGGGGAACCTTATGCTGTGATGAGAACAGAAATGCTAAGAAATAGAGAGACTATTAAGAACCCTGTCTACTAGTAGAGGGAAAGCCATGGTTGAGGAAAAGGGCAGACATTTTGAGAGTACTGGTGGAATTTCTTCAGAAGAACAAGTGCAACAGAACAGGAACACTGAAGAGATTGGAATGGAGTCCTTAAAAGATGTAGTGAGAGAGGAGGTGGCATTGAGATTGTTGAGAGTTGATCAGAAAAACA
The DNA here is from genome assembly GCF_048418815.1 of Hemitrygon akajei. Classification (NCBI taxonomy): domain Eukaryota; kingdom Metazoa; phylum Chordata; class Chondrichthyes; order Myliobatiformes; family Dasyatidae; genus Hemitrygon; species Hemitrygon akajei. Next base: position 66,148,023 of record NC_133127.1, on the reverse strand, counting down.
TCATTCCATCTATCAGGCCAAGAGATCATCATGATTGTTAGGGCCACGATTGTTCCCCTAGCTACACTTGGTCTTGAAGAAAGTGAATGGAGTTGAAGGAGTTAATCCAGACCATGTAGAGTGATGGTAGAAAAGGGACTGGTTTGACCTCTGTTTTAGAAGGAAATGAAGTGTTAAGAATTCAAGCAGGTGTAGGATGTAGTTGCAGAGAGTTTAGATGTCATTTGTAATGACGAGCTGGACTATGCCAAAACAGCAGAAATTATCAAAGGTATACAGACAGACAGACTTTATTGATCCCAAGGGAAATCCCAAGGGTATATATCTGTAAATGGGAAGTGACTAGACAAGGGGCAAAAGAAGAGGGTTAAAATGGAATTAAGTAAATTTTGTGTGACAAGAGCATGCTAAATCAGTGAGTCTAGGAAGATGGCCCTGCTATGGATCTTGAGGAAGAAGTAGGCAGTGTGGAATTGCCAAACTATAAGACTGAAAGCTACAGAAGAAAGATTTTCTGATGTTCAATGGGATTGTGGCACAATGGGAAGTATGAGAAAGTGTTGGAAAATTGTGTTTTTGAGGGAAGAGATTTTTTGGGAGTTTCATGCATAACTAACTTGATTAGGAAGGTATGAAGAGAATCAGTGAGAGCAAGATGTTTGATGTACTCTACATGAACTGAGTAAGGCTTTACTTGTATAGCAGGGTGGGAAAAAATAAAAGCCAAAGGAGAGTGGATTGATTTTACATGCTTAACTTTGGAGGAAGGGTTAAGAATACAGAATTAAATAGGTGGTTTAGTCATTTGGGCTGAAAGATGGCCAGTAGAATTAACTGCAGTGAGTAATGGCCAAAAACTTCTAAAGCCAGCAGGACAGGTTTAAAGTTAAATTGAAAAGGCATGCAGGGTACTGTCTTAACCATATGTGGCACAGCATAAAAGTGGGGAGACAGCCTATATAGGAAACTGGTGAATAATTGTGTGGGGTTATTGACTGGGTTATGTCTTGGTATAAGTATTGTCTGGTCACTGAAATAGAGGAAAGATATGATTGTACCAGGTAGATCTCCTCTGCACACTTTACAGATATGACTAAAACTGGAATACTGTAGTTACAAAGATTGGGTTTACTCAGATTATTTTCTTTGGAACAGGAAGCTCTTAATTGAAGCACATAAAATTAAGGAGACTTGACTTCAGGCAGTACAGCCCTTTTGTTTAAGATCAAAATTTTGTTCCATATTTTCTATCTTGAAATATTTAGCAATAGTTTATTCATTTCTGTACCTTGTTTATTTTGATATATTTGAGTAGAAATTTGATGTAGGTGTCTGCAATTTCTTTATACATAGGTAGTTCAAGGAAGGAAATAACTGAACATTGGGAATGGATGGAACATAATCTATTACAGACACTTTCAATCTTTGAGAATGAAAATGACATCACTACATTTGTTAAGGGTAAAATACAGGTTAGTGATTTAAAACAATATTAAAACAAAATATGAGAGCATATAAATAATAAGTAATTGAATAGTAATGAAATTGAGGATTTATGCTGCTATATTTAAATAAGAGTAGATATACGCATTTTAACTACAGCTCCAGGAATAAAATGCCCTTTGAAAGTATTTGAAACAATCACTTGTATATATCAATTCAGTGTGAAAAGATAAACAACTGAATTAATTTGTAAAATATTTCTAATATAACATTATTTACTGAGCTTGCTGTTCATTTTCCTTTTGATTTTAGGGTATAATTGCAGAATATAATAAAAATAATGATGTAAAGGAGGATGACGACACAGATAAATTTAAGGAAGCTATTTTGAAGTTTCGTAAGCTCTTTGGGATGCCAGAGGAGGAAAAGCTGGTTAACTACTATTCTTGCAGTTATTGGAAAGGTCGGGTTCCACGGCAGGGATGGATGTATCTGAGTATCAATCATCTCTGCTTTTACTCATTTTTGCTGGGCAAAGAAGGTATAGTATTCTTCGGCAGTTTATCTTCAATTTAGGGAGTGTGGATGGGCTCAGGTTATAATTCATATTATTGGGTGTCGTACTTTTAACAGTTTTAATATAAATATAAATCTTGCTTTCTTCACCTCATTCCTAACAATCCATCCACTTATAGAATGCTGGTGAATCTTACGAGGCTTGGATTATTCAAGAAGTTGTGTAATGCTTGAATTGAAACATCAATTTAATTTGCACATGTAAATAAAAACATGATCTGAATTTAAAAATTAAAATAAGGTTTTGTGATCTGGATTAAGGACTATATTGTGATTAATTGCTTTTCTTGCAGAGTATCTGTTCAGCTGAATGTTTTCCCCATTCTTAAACTTTAATCATATCTCTTAAATTTACAAAATGATATGAAATCAGTCAGTGCAGTTATTTAAGTTTGTAAAGCAGGACTAATGGAAAAGCTTTAATTTTTTTAATGTGTCAAAGGTCAATGTTTCCTAAGTAGAATGATCGACTACAGACAACTTAGGACAAGAATAGATAAAGATATACAGTATTTGGATGAATTGTGATAATATGATCAATGTCAAGGCAAGAAGTCATAAAGTGAATCATTTTACATTTGAAAATTTTTCTTGGAACATATACTAGAAAATACAATGGATTCCAGTTAATTGGCCCAGTTAAGCAGCTGCCACAATAAACTGAAGTAAGCAAAACAGTTCTGACTTGTCTTGCGGCTTTTTCTCTTGCCAACTTTCAGTGACAAAAAACACTGCTTTCTGAACGCAAACACACCGCAAGTGACGCTATTTAAAAACAGTTTGCTCTAAGCATGGTGTAGTGCCTAATAGCTATATGACATGCACACGACTTACGCTCATTAGAAGATGTTCAGCAACAGTCACCTGTCCCAATTAAGTGGCTTATTATCCAAAATAAGCGATGGAAATTCCAGCTATTTTTGCAATTTGCTTTTGTTCGTTAAGAGTTGTCATGAATAAGCAGCTGCCCTGATTAACTGGAATCCACTGTACTTGTTTTGCTGTTAAATCAACTGTATTTTTTTGCTATTTCTATTGCACAAGAAGGTTAACTAGAAAATTAAATATATTGTTACACTACTTGTATTGTGACAAAGGCCCTGAATGGTGGAACTTTACATAATGTTCACTCACGATGTTTTGTTCTTTCGACTCCGAAGAACTGATATTTTGGGAATTTCATGCTGCTTTTATGTGCAGTCAATCAAGTGACAGAGAATGAATTTCCACACAGTTTGTGACAGAAAAGTAATGAACTATAAATGTGATTATTTCTTCCTGTTCATAAAACGTGAAGGTATTTGGGAAATAGAATTTGTTTTATAGTCTCCTTGTAGTTCTGGTTTGGAACAATGAAAATGATCTGAGTGTCTCACCTTCTTCTAGCCAAGTTAGTGATCCGATGGGCAGACGTTATCCAGCTGGAGAAGAATGCCACACTGCTCTTTCCTGAAATGATCAAAGTGAGCACAAGATGTAGTGAGCACATTTTCACTGTCTTCCTCAATATCGGTGAAACCTTTAAACTGATGGAGCAACTAGCCAACATTGCTATGAGGCAGCTTCTTGATAATGAAGGCTTTGAAGAAGATAGATCACTTCCAAAACTAAAGAAGAAGTCTCCTCAAAAAGTTTCTGTTTTAAAACGGTTAGTAGCTTGGAAATTTAATATGGAAGTTCATATTAAATACAAAATTGAACATTAATTGAGTATTATCTATGATAACTTGTTTTTATATTAATGGTTATTTTATTTAATATTGTATGCTACATTTTTAAAGTTAGGAACTCTAATGAATCTATTTTAATATTCAATTAAAGGGATCTTGATGCCAGGGCAAAAAGTGAGCGGTACAGGGCTCTATTCCGGCTTCCTAAAGACGAGCGTCTGGATGGGCACACAGACTGCACCCTTTGGACACCATTCAGTAAAATGCATGTTGTGGGCCAGATGTTTGTTTCTAATAATTACATCTGCTTCACCAGTAAAGAGGAAAACCTGTGCAGTCTTATCATTCCTCTCAGAGAGGTGTGTATGAACTAAAGATGTTAACATTAATGCATATAATGTAATATTCTGCAAGATTCTAACTAGATTTTGTTTTTCCTACAAACACTCTGTTCTTATTTATGTTAGAATCATTTATAAATTTTCAAATCAGGAAACTAATTGGATATGGCTCAGGCCTGTCCTCACACTGGTATATTCACATTTGCAGTATGTAAAATTGCAGCAAGAACTGGACATTGTTTTCCTTAAGTTTAACAGTCATTTACTGTGCTATTCTGTCAGGAAATGGTTAGTTGGGTATTTTTATTTTTATTTTACTTATAAATATAGCATGGTGATGGCCTTCTGGCCCATCAAGTCTGCTCTGTCCATTTACACCCCATATGACCAATTAGCTTATTAACCAACCCATACATCTTTGTAATGTAGGAGGAAACTGGAGCACTAGGGGTATTCCACGTGGTCACGGGGAGAATATATAAACTCCTTACAGACAGTGGCACCAAGTGAAGCCGGGTTGTGGACATTGTAAGAGTGTGGCACTGATTGCTAGGCTACAATGCCACCCCGCAAAGCAACATCGCTATTTATTTTTTTCCATTAATTTCTTCACAATTTTAGCTTCGGTTTCTTGTATTTCCATTTAAGTGCACATGTTATCATTAATTGTGCTTTATTTTGAGTAATTGTATATTTCAATAATTCTTCAATGTAAACAGGGAAATTAAAGGAAATGCCAGGCAAAATCATTTGATAGCTTTCATGTAATAATAGATTCTGCAGTGGACAGATGAGCTTCATTTGTTCACTACAGCCTTGAATAAAAGCAGGGATGGAGTGTTGCCCCTACTGCAATATATCTTGCAGCTGTAAAACAGAAAATGTTGATGGAAGACTGTGATATGTGAAATGTCCTCCCAGAGTTAGAAATGTTGACATGTTTAAATCATCAGGTTAGATTATTATTCCCATTGATTTTATTGTTCATGTGGGATAAAATTATGTTCTAGGTTCTAAACTTTTCCCACAATGAAAAGAAATGTGGACAATTCAAAGCTCCTGTTCAGTATTCTTGTAACTGTTAGCATTATAGATCAATGAAGATGATCTGTGCTTGTTAAAACTAGATATGTGGTGCAGAGCTTTGGCAATGTTGCAGAGCATGGTGACTTTTCCAGTTCTGTTATAAACTAGGGTACAGAAGAGTATTAAGAAAGGTATCACTGAAGTTACAGTTTATTAGACTTCTGAACTTAATTTTGTGTCCGATGCAAAATACCTCACAGAATTGCAAGAATTTAACATGAGTGCCACTGTAATCTGTTTGATATGCCCTTATGTCAATTAATCTCTGAACAATAGCAATAATTGCTGTGACCTCTGTTTAGAAAATCCATCCACCAATAAATTTGCCTTAATTCTGAACTGCACTTCTTTGCAATGAAACAATACAATTAAATATTTAATTGCATCCTTGGATGTGTGTTGGCACAATGCAAATTTAAATAGCAAAAGATCTGAAAGGTAATTCATCTGAACTTAGACCTCCATAGAACTAAAATTCTTAGTACACAAACTTGCTGAAGAAAAGCTAATTTGATTAGTGTTAAATGTTAGTGATGAACTGCTGGTTTTCAGCTATTCACTTGAATGTGATACACCTTAAAGAATATGTTTATCCCCCCCCCCCCCCCCCCCCCCCAGGTCACAATTGTGGAAAAAGCGGACAGCTCAAGTGTACTTCCAAGTCCATTATCTATCAGCACAAAGAACAGGATGACTTTCTTTTTTGCCAATCTCAAAGATCGAGATTTCCTGGTTCAAAGAATTTCTGACTTCCTGCAGCAAACAACATCAAAAATATATTCTGACAAAGAAATGACAGGAAGTCTCAACTCTGATGAAGAGGTATGCAGAATGAAATCTGAGCTAGTCTAAGAAACTGATAAACTCAGGCAGACTAAAATTTCTTAACTGTCTCAAATGGTTAAAGGGATGTAGGAGAGTATTTACAGATTATTTTAAAGGGAAGATATTTTGAAATCAGTCCTTGACGATACACCATTTCAAAATATTCAGAACTTTAATCTTTTAGGATTTTGTGATCAAAATTATAGCCATGTATATGATAACATAAAACTATTGAATAGCTATAGTCTGTCAATCTATGTATGAAATAAAATTTTCTGATTTGTTTGAATGGGATAAACCTTGTTGGCTGGAACTGGAGACAAAGGTGAAGGCATGCTTTAATTTTAGTTATTTCTACATTTTTTAAATGTGTTTTGACTAGCTTTTTAAAAATGTTGAATTTGACTTCAATTGTAATATGAGGGGTGATTGATAAGTTTGTGGCCTAAGGTAGAAGGAGTCAATTTTAGAAAACCTAGCACATTTATTTTTCAACATAGTCCCCTCCTACATTTACACACTTAGTCCAGCGGGTGTGGAGCATACGGATCTTGGCCTCCAGAAAGTGTCCACAGCAGGGGTGATTGATAAGTTTGCGGCCTAAGGTAAAAGAAGATGAGTTATACAGCTCTCATTACATGCACATGCAGGTCAACTCTTTGAGTGATTATGTAGAAAGTTTGAAGTTAATCACTCATCGGGGTGATTGATAAGTTCGTGGCCTAAGGCAGAAGGAGATGAGTTATTAACTTCAAAATTTCTGCATAATCACTCAAAGAGTTGACCTGCATGTGCATGTAACGACAAAAAATTAAATTCACATTGTGCTTAACAAAAGACAAGCTCTTTCCTTCTTTTAAAGTCTGTCAGGTGTATTCCAAACTTAGGCCTAACATAATGCTACCTGGGACCAGTCACCCTGAGGTCTTGCTACTCATCTGGAGTGTGTGAAGTGCTAGTGAGTTTGGCACGTTGCAGCTGGACCAGATGATTGCAGGTGACTGAGACTCTTCACCAGGACTGGAAAGGAAGGGGAAAAGAAGCCCGAATAAAGTGGGACGGGGGAGGGGGAAGGAATACAAGCTGGCAAACCACAGTAGAAACCAGGTGAAGGGGAACATGGGGGGGGCGGGGGGAATGAAGTGAAGAACTGGGAGGTGATGAGGGGAAGCGGTAGAGAGCTGAAGAAGAAGGCATCTGAAAGGAGAGGAAAGTGGACCTTAGAAGGAGGAGAGGAAGAGGGACGCCAGAGGGAGGTGAGGGGAAGGGAAGGAGTATGAAGGGATTCAGAATGGAAAATGATGAAAAAGAGAAGGGGGAGTGGGTAGGAATTACCTGGTTAGAGAAATGAATGTTCAAGCTGTCATGAGACCCTTTGCACATTCTTATCTAGTGGGCAGCTTATTCTGAGATGTATATTTATAGTTTACTTTCAGTCTAATTCCTTTGTTGAGATCCATTTTAACTTTAAGATGAGAAATTCACTGTTCATTTCTCTTCGAGGACTAATAAAGGATTTAAATGAAATGAATCTTGGCATACAGTTTCATAAACTGATCTAGACTGGAATTCTCATTCCAGGAAATAGTAAATACTTGTGGGCATCTGGAAAGGAAATCAAATTGAATTTTATACCACTGCACTGTGTTTGATCAAAGCATAAATCAAACTCGTCAATTTTATTGGATGTGTAGTTTTCTGCAAGTGGCTTTCAAAATCGTAGAACTAATACCATGGTTACCTGCGTACTTTTAGACATGTTAGATGATTTGCTACTTGGATCTTGATAATTGAAGTTGATATTTTATTTAGGCAGAGGTGAAAGGCCAGAACATAAATTTTTACTGAGATTTTTTATGCAGTGTAACATTAGATCACTAGTTTATTCAAAAGAGTTTTTAAAATACTTTTTAATGATTGGCAACACTTTCTGGAAACAATCAGGGTTTATTTGACCAGCATGATTTACCACCAGAATATGACTGTTTGCTTTGCAGGTATTTTCAAGACAAAGCAGTATTGTTTCAAGTAGCCCACAGAGAAGTCTCAGCTTCACCTCAGATACAAATGAAGAACGGCAATTCATTCTGAATGGGAACAGTACACCAATAGCAACACAGACACTAATGACAATGTATCGTCGAAAATCGCCTGAGGAGTTCAATCCTAAAGTGGTACAAGCTGTTATTAATGTATCCCTGTTATTAAATACTGCTTTGAGTTAATCTGAATTTATTTATTTAGTTTAGTTTATTCATTTTAATCCATGGAAATAAGTGGTTTAAAAATAATTCAAACTCTTAATAGTGTTACATGCAAGGCAAGATCTGGTTGAAGAAGTTTTTATTTGTGCATAAAAGTTTTTCTCATTCATTTTTTAAGGCTTTTCCAACTCAAACACTTTGAGCAGTTAAATTTAGAGCAACCATGTTCTGGCCAGAAGTGTCACAGAAACAATTGTTGTGCTCATTTAAAAGCAGCGTGCTTATAAATTAAAAATAACCTCACCCCTCTCCACCAAAACATGCACCTGTGCAGACGTAATTCACCTTCACTGTGTATTCTGATCATTACTTCATAGAAGTGAAAAGAAATTATGTTCCAGTTTTGAGGCTATTTTTATAGATGGGGCTTACTTCTGACCCTTGGTATGTTAGGAAATGCATAACAATATTTTAAGGGACTTTGGACCTATTATCAACTAGCACTTTAAAAGGTGAGCATCTTGTTAAAATTGTATTTCCTGCAGTATTATTAATGTTAATTTAGCAAATGAAGACATGTTTTGCTCACTGTGGCATCCAGCATTCAGACTTGGAAATGCCAGTAATGGCTGGGAGTGAGAATGAAATAATCTCATTACTTCAAGTTAGGAACTATTTGGAACGAAGAATTTGAAGGTATCAGCAATCATTTTGAATGTTACCTTTGGTCCCCACTGGACAGTCGGCTCTCGCCTATGGTTGCACGTGACAGTGGCCACACACCAGTACACCAGTTCAACAGGTGGGTTAAACCAGGTGAGGGTAGCTGGTGGATCTCGTACTGAGATAGGGACGTGCCTATCGGCTCCAGCGGACTGAGCGGTTGAGATCTGCACCAAGATCCAACGGCCTGGAGGGTGGTTCTGCAAAGCTGTGTGGAGAGCGAAGGGCATGACGAGGCACAGAAGAAGCCATGGCCATCCACTGCAACTGGGGAAGATCGCAGTTGTGACATCTGCTCATTCCACTGGACCTGGACACCTGAGGTTGAGAGAGTGGTGGTGCTCCAGTGCAACGGCTTTTCCCACTTTAAAAGCTGACCATTACCAGTTTCCTGTAATTGTCCGATGCAGTGAGCAGCCACTAGTAGTATTGGTAGTGTTCTAATAGGCTCTGTATTTCTTTTTTTAATACATTTTTAACTATTTCCATGAAACTTCGGCTAATTGGGGCATCCACTTAATTGAGCCAAAATGTACAGGTCCTGATGTGTCCCAATTTACTGGAATGCACTGTACTATTAAAAATAGCCAGTGCTAATTTGTGGCTTTTATATATTGATAGAATATTATTTGAAAATAATGCATTATTTTATATGCGCAGCACTCAGAAATTTGATTATTGATGATTATGCTATGCTTGTCAATAATTAGGCAAAGGAACTAATGAAAGAACAGAGTTGGAAAAATCATTTTGCTGAATACGGACGTGGAGTGTGTATGTATCGCACAGAGAAGACACAGGAACTTGTACTGAAGGGCATTCCAGAAAGCATGAGAGGAGAACTTTGGCTATTGTTCTCAGGTGTGTAAAGACAGAAGCTTGCTTCTACAAGGAACTTGTCGTGTTGCAAACTATCAAAATTGTCATAATTTAAGCAGAAGCAAATGTATTAGGGACTAGTTGAGTTTATTGCTGTAGAGTTTTTGAACTGTTGCTCATTTTGAGAATAAGAAATCCCTGAATTCTGAATGTCTGACTTATGACACCCCTTACATGTGAACAAACTTCCATGTTAATAAAGTCGGACATATGAAAACACGATTGTTCATACAGTCAACAGAACTCACTGGTTCTTCACCTCCCCTCATAATTGTTTCTTCTTATCAGTCATATGTTTTTGGTGTTATTCACTACGTACCATAGAGGTATGGTTACCATATTGGGTGTCTTCTCTGTATATCTTATGACTTTTGAACAAAATTGACCTATGGACTTCTATAAAAACGGAACCCAGAAAATCGCCGGATATTCTAATATTAAATAATATTGTATATGAGGTTTGAATTTTAGCTTTTAGCAATAATTAGTAAAACACCCCAGAACACTTCATTTTATTTCTGTTAAGTACACCAATAAAACTCTCTGGAAATACATTTTGTCATGGCAGCCATCAAAATACAGACCCAGTGTAAACTACCCATGAATCATATATGTCTGGGGATAATGCTGTACATTAATCCATGAAATGGGGGAAAGTAAAATGGTGATTATTATCATTATTGCTATTTGCCCAAGTTTTTAGTAACTAGAAATGCCCATATACTGCTAAGGATAATAACCAAAATCCCATCCCCAAGTACTTAGTTGCAGTTTTAATATCAAGCCAACTAGCAAATATCATTCTGACTATGATTTGAGTTTCAATTTCCTAATTGGCAATATGCAGAGTTTTGAATTCTGCCCATCTTTCTTTACCTCTCCACCATTCCTATAGTTCTTTGTCCAGCTTAAAAGGCATAATTTGAGGAATAGAGGCTTGGTTAATAGCATCCTGGGAGAAAAATAACATTTGTTTATTTGATATAACTTAGAATATCATCCTTGTCACAGGTGCCATTAATGAGATGGCCACACATCCTGGATATTACTCTGATTTGGTGGAGAAATCCATTGGAAAATATAACCTAGCCACAGAAGAAATAGAGCGGGATTTACACCGCTCTCTTCCTGAGCATCCAGCATTTCAGAATGAAATGGGAATCGGTGCTTTGCGGAGAGTACTCACTGCCTATGCTTTCCGAAATCCCAATATTGGATATTGCCAGGTAAATATTATTGTAGTATTTGAACTTGTAAAATTAGTAACAAAATCAGTGCTGTTTAATTTGCTCAAAATGCTGGTGTGTAAATACATTCTACTCTTTGAGAAAGGAGGGAAGCAGAAGAAAGGGAATTATAGGCCAGTTAGCCTGACTTCATTGGTTGGAAAGATGTTAAGAGTCAAGAGTCAATTGTTAAGAATGAGGTTTCAGGGTACTTGGAGGCACAAAATAAAGTAGGCCAAATTCAGCAAGGTTTCCTAAAGGAAATCTGTTGGAATTCTTTGAGGAAAGAACACAGGATAGTCCAAGGTGAATTGATGGAAGTTGCGTATTTGGTTTTTCAGTAGGACTTTGTCAAGGTGCTGCATGTCAGGTTGCTTAGCATGTTAGGAGTCCATGGTATTGCAGGACAGATGCTTGCATGGATAGAGCAGTGGCTGATTTGCAGGAGGCAAAGAGTGGGAATAAATGGAGCCTTTTCTGATTGTCTGCTGGTGATTAATGGTGTTCTGCAGGGTTTTTTCACTTGTTTATCAGTGATTTTTGATGTCAGAATTGATGGCTTCATGGCCAGGTTTGCAGATCATACAAGATGGGTAGAGGGGCAGGTTGTGTTAAAGAAACAGGAAGGCTGCAGAAGGACTTGGAGAGATTAGGAGAATCTCTAAGTAGAAGATAGAATACAGTGTCGGGAAATGTATGGTCATGCACTTTGGTAGAAGGAACGGAAGTATAGACTATTTTCTAAACTTGGGAAAATTCAAAAGTCTGAGGTGCAGAGGGACTTGGGAGTCCTCATGTAGGATTTCCTAAAGGTTAACTTGCAGCTTGAGTCGGTGGTGAGGAAGGGAATTGCGATGTTAGCATTGATTTTGTGAGGACTAGAATATAAAAACAAAAATGTAATGCTGAGGCTTTGTAAGGAGTGGTGAAGTATTGAGAACAGGAGGTAAGGGGGAGTGGTGGGGCAAGAACTGACAAGAAGACCTAAGGGATGTGTCTTCTGAAAAGAAAGTGTATAAGGAAGGTACAATGGGGAGGGGAGGGGGAAATAGGAGCCAGTAGTAGGAATATGTGAATGATCTAGTGCACATTTTTTTCCTCTTTTTTCTTTAATAACAGATGCCATAATCTGCAACCTTTTTTTTTGTTTCCACCTGTCAATTCCCAGTCCCTGCCACCTTCTTAAACACGAGATTCTGCAGATGTTGGAAATCTTGAGTAAAACACACACAAAACACTAGAGAACTCAGCAAGTCAGGCAACATCTATGGAGGGGAATAAACATCGTGTTTTGAGCTGAGACCTTTCATCAGGACTGGAAGTGAAGGGGGCAGGTGACAGAGTAAGAAGTTGGGTGAGGGGGGAATGTAAGTTGGCAGGTGGTAGATGAGAGGCTGAAAGAGGATTGGTGGAAGCCCTAAAGGGTGGAAGGAGGAATCTAATGGAAGACAGTGGATTATGAAAGAATGAGGAGGAGGAAGAGGAGGAGGGAAACCAATCCAGAGGGAAAACAGGAATTAGCAGAATCTCCCAGGGGCCATTTAATTCGACTTCCCATTCTGAATCTAGCGAGAGTGAATATTTTGGTTTGGTGACCACTTCCCTGCATTTGCAGAACTTCAATATCAGCAGTTTTTATTAGCTTTACAGTTTTTCAATGTGTCAGCTTCAAGAGCCAACCTGGGAAGGCATAATATATAACTGCATGTACATCCATGATTGCACCCATAACAGAGGGTAAAGAAAATTTTGAATTAGGATTTTCAATGTGAAGAAACATTCATCTAATATAAATTAGGTGATCTTAAAATGTTGCTGCAATTCTTATGGTTGGACATAGCAAGAATGATTTTCAGTTATGTGGGTATTTGAGGAGCTTTTACGAGGCAACACTACTAAGGAAGATATAATTGTCATTTTGTTGAATGTTCAGTGTCTGGAGGCACACTTCTTTCTCCCCCACTGAATAACAATCAGTCTTTCCATTTCCACATTCCAATCCATCCATATCTAACAATAGGAAGGGCTTTCTGGCCCTTTTGTCCAAATCACATGGTGCTCTGATCTTTCTGTACCTCAACAACTCCCTAATCCTAGAAGGCATCGCAACAGCAATATAAAGGTTATTAATAAACTATTTCAAAGATACACTGGCTAAAGAAAGACAGTTTCCATCTATAGGATCTATTGGTCACCATCTGTTCTTTAATAAATCTGTGATTTTCTTGCTTAAAAATTGTTGATGTTTAGAACAATGACTGACACTAGCCAGCTAGCCCAGTATCAGAGATGAAAAAAGTGAGTGTAAAGAAGATTGTGAGGAATTGTTCATTTCATGTAGTAGAGAATATTAGGAGCTGAATACATCTACTCTTAATATATGTAATGTCATGAAAATAATTACATTGCCTACATCAGTAATTTCATGCTAGAAGTCAAATGTTTATTATTTTCATATAAGGGACAAAGATTTATAGATGTTTTGCATGCATACAGTTAAAGATATAGAATATCCTATAAATATTTGGGTAGAAACTAAGAATAGGAAAAGTCAGTACAAACTGAATAGTATTTCATAGAAAATTAGCTGCTTTGTAAAATTCTGATTTTAATTATTGGTAAACTTGTCTTAATAAGTTTCTAAGAATTCAAAAAAATTGCTGAGCATCCTTTAGCATTTTAAATTGGTTTTAAAGTAAAATAGATTGTGTGCTTATTACCAAATAATGTCTGTGTGTGCAGGCAATGAACATTGTCACTTCAGTTTTGCTACTATATGCAAAAGAGGAGGAAGCCTTCTGGCTGTTGGTAGCACTCTGTGAACGGATGTTGCCTGACTACTATAACACCAGAGTGGTTGGTAAGTATTGTGCACTTGCCTAAAGAGCCCATGCTAAATCTTGATAGTAAAGCATGCAATTTTTCATGTTAAACTTTCACAAATTGTGAAAATAAGGAGACATTGAATACATTCGGGCCGATTACGGTAATCACTACAACCTCATAATTTTATATTTTACTTCAGGAATAAATGTAGTCCCAATACTAAATAGATGTCAATAGTCCCAACATTATTTAGTTTTACAATATACATCTATACAGTTGAATGACTAAACTTGAAAAATAAAACTAAGTTTAACATGGGAAAAGGTCCTTGAAGTTCAATGGCATTATCTTCACCTAAGTGCTTGAAAGGAGCTTAATGAATACTAGTGAAAATGTCAAAATTAATTATTCAACATTATAGATTTGTAGTCACTTGGAATATTAGGACAATTTCAAGGACACTTCTGAATATCCAGTTTTTCCCTGATCTTGTTAAGCGGCAAAAGATGTGATCAGTACATTTTATATTGTGTTTACTCTTGAGGAAATTGTATATAGGTTAAATAATTTTCCCCAGTATATTTGTTTCTGACATTTCTTTTTTATTTGTCTGAAAAACTCTGATGGAGGTGACTGTTTAAAACCTCTTCAGGTGCTGGAACTGAACATGTATATTGCCATCTTTAATCAAAGGCATATCTACAATAGTTACTGTGTTTGAATTGATGCCTATGGCTCTGACTTAACAAGGACTCTTACAAAATTAGTAATAAGTTATTTTGTCAAGTTATTTACCAGGTCTTTATTCATAACTCGTAAATCCCCTTAGTAGAACTGACCCAGACCTAACAAGTATGATCCAAGTTTGTTTATCTCTGCATTAATTAATCTCAGCCCAAAATGATGATGAGGTTACTGCAGTCAGTTGCAGTAATCCTGCTAGGGAGGGTCACAGACAGTCAAGCACCACCAGTAACACAAAATCCTTGTGTTACATATCAAATATGTAATTCCAAGCATATGTCCCATTTTTGCATAACAGCATTATTTATCAGGTCTCCTTCAAAAGAAGTTTCATGTAATGTATCAGGCAATGTTGGAGGTCTTTTTATTCTTGGATGTGGGCTCTTAGAACAACAAATAATCTCTCTGAAGGCCGTTTTATTTATTTATTTATTTATAAAACAGTTGAGAAACATTTGTAGCAATATCACTAGTGCCAATTCATTTTGTTATCATCTAATTTCTCTAAACCCTGTAAATACAACATGCAAATGATTATTCTGGTTGACTTCACTTACAAAGATCAGCAACAGTGTTTAGAATGGCCCATATGTTACAATTATAGAGGCACAAAAACTGTTTGCACTCCTTGTCATTACAGTAGCAATCCCAGAGTTATTATCAATGATTCTGTGTGCCTCAAAAGTCTATGCCATTTGAAGCTTTTCTGCTGCATTAGAATTGATATGAATTTAGCAACTGCCAAGTTCTTCTCATGGTAATATATCCTAAAAATATCATTAGTCTAAGTGACTTCTAATTGCATAGTAAGCCATAATTACTGCTGAGCAAAGAATGTAACCCAGATAAAAACCAGTTTTACAAACATTCTGTATGTGTCTTTGCATAAATATTTCAAAATTATTTTTAATTGTTATATGATGCTTCATCAAGCATGTGTATGTATTTCTGTCTTAATATTTATAAAGTTACTTAAAAATAGTGCCATGTTTTGCCATGTGCTGATTGTGCAAATTCCATATGATTGACTATCACACGGCTGCTGGGCCTCCCAAGATATTTCAACAAAAGCATTAATGAAATTTGATATTCAAGAGTAATGAGAAATTGTTTTCTGGTTCTTGTTTGCTTTTGCATTACATACAAAAAAGATGCATGTGCAAGGGTAACCTAGCTTGTCCCATCATAATGTCTGCACATGCTATCCCACCCACAGCCCTGAAATTTCTTGGGAGAGGCAATGGGCCAGACTTGATTTACTTACGGGGAAAGTAAATTTGGAATGTATTGCATTTTAAAGAATCTGTTTTGTAATATGAATGCAGAACAGTTTTCTGAAGCTTTAACAATTACCTTCTGTTCTTCTCTGTAGGTGCATTAGTGGACCAAGGTGTGTTTGAGGAGCTTACTAGGGATTATGTACCACAGCTTTATGACTGTATGCAGTACTTGGGTGTTATCTCCACGATCTCACTCTCCTGGTTCCTCACTCTATTCCTCAGTGTAATGCCTTTTGAAAGTGCTGTTGTAGTTGTGGACTGCTTCTTCTTTGAAGGAATCAAAGTAATTTTCCAACTTGCTCTTGCTGTGCTGGATGCTAATATTGAAAAGCTTTTGAATTGTAAAGATGATGGAGAAGCCATGACTATACTTGGAAAGTGAGTTCTTTTTAGTTGCTCTTTTTGCATACTAGTTTCTTTTAAAAATTATGTTGTAATTATGAGTGAATAAAAGTAGCTCAAGGTGGCACAAGAGATAATTTACACCAAACAAATTTTTAAAGTAGAAAAGCATCTAGTGCTTTCACGGCATGTATGACGAATAAACTCTTGGGCTTACAGCCGGGTGTCGATATCGATTATAACCGACATTTTGATGACAAGCTCTGCCATCTTCTTGAAAGATGACAGAGTTTGTCACCAAAACATCAGTTATAATCAGTGCCTATACCCAGCCGGAAGCCTGAGAAGAATTTAAGATCCTTAAAGGTCATAAAGACAAACTTCATTAAGCATTGTTTATAACCATTTCCCCTTTAATGAGAATATATCTTTGATGGGTTGATGAATTTTGGATATGCCTTTTATTATAGTAATAAAAACATTGAAGTGCAAAATAGCAAAAAAAAATATGTAAATAATTTTTAAACATCAGAAGAATGGAAGTAAAAACAAGATATAAGAAATTTAAATGTCAGGTATTGCAAGGACTCTCATTCCCTCATGGTCTGTGATGATCAATTGTTGTGAATACAGAGGTCTTTTTCTCTGAACACTAATCATTCTATCAGCTTTAGTTCTGTTTGTTTAAAGAGATAAATTTCTAAAATGAATTCCTTTTTTTTTGTTTACTAGGTATTTGGATAGTGTGACAAACAAGGACAGTACATTACCACCCATCCCTCACCTTCACTCTCTTCTCAGTGATGATGGAGACCCTTACCCAGAGGTTGATATCTTCAAGCTTATAAGGAGTTCATATGACGTGAGTGTCCAAGTGAATTCCAGTATACCCAGCTGGGTAATTTATGGGTTGAGGATCTTTGTAAATGATGATTTTATCCATAACTACACAATAATCCATGTTTACCCGAAGGAAGAATAATCTGTCAGAAAAAAATTGGAAAGCTTATGTTTAAAATAACATGAGTCAATTAGATATGGTTAACGTAATGGTAAATTCATTACTCTTGTGGGCCAACAGGAACAGCCTTGAATCAGCATTTTGTATAAAATTAAATTTTATAGTGTAGTACCATCTCCAGGCTATATCACTTCACACCCATATCAAACCAATCATCCACTGCTCCCAGCCTCCTGCTTTGAGGTGTTGAAGTGAAGGTCTCTTTGCCGCACTGATATCCAGGTTAAGAAGTGGCCACGGTTTGTTTTCATTTGATTTGCATGAGGTGGTTGGAGAGTTTTTTGTTTTTTTTCCCTCCATCTTTTTTTTGTCTCTTTTCACAATCTCATCCACCTCCATTTCACAATAAACCCTTGTTCATCTCAGTCAGATTCAGTTGCCCCCACCTGAAGCCTGAATCTTCACTCTTGCAGAAAATCAAAACAAAAACAATCTTCATTGTTTTTGCTGTGCATGGCACCTCACCTCCAACATATTTCTCATAGAAATAGAGCTAATGCAAAACTATTCAACTCAAGGGATCTAGACACCAGAGCCAAGATCACCCAAACCTCAATAGTCAGGCTACAATATTCAGTGCACACATGCTCAAAAGTCAAGTTTCAAGTCATTTTTGACTTTTGCTTTGAAATACACAAGGATGAGGCTTGCATTTAACCTCCACAAGGCAAGGGCTCTTCTGCCCCTTATTTATAACACTACCAGTAATAGGTGGTGAGGATGCCTAGAAAGAAGGACCATTTTTGTATCACAAGTCATTCCTCCACAAAGGAAGACATCAAAAATAAAGTTCACTGTTGCCTTTAATGCCCCAATGTGGCTTTTGATCAGTCAAGAGAAAGAATATTTAACATGCACCGATCTCAAGCCTGACCCACCTTCCCATGTGCGTCTGAGACCTGGACGACATACAACAGGCTCCCCTAGGTATTGGAAGATTCCCACTACTGTTCTCTCTGCAAATGTCTTCAAGTTCATGTTCCAGATGAACATCTCCAGCACTGAAGCCATAAGAACTTGGATCAGAATTGGGCCATTCAGTCCATCAAGTTCACTTCACCATTTCATCAGTGCTGACCCAGTTCCTTCTCAACCCCATTCTCCTGCCTTCTCCCCATAATCTTTCATGCCCTGACATATCAAGACTCTATCAACTTCTACTTTAAATATTACGCTCAGTGACCTGGCCTCCATAGCCACCTGTGACAATGAATTCCACAGACTTGCCACCCTCTGGCTAAAGAAGTTCCTCCTCATCTCCGTTCTAAATGTATATTCTCTATTCTGAAACTGTGCACTCTGGTCCAAGACTCCCCACTATGGGAAACAACTTCTCCAAATCCACTCTGTTACAGGCCTTTGAACATTTGATAGGTTTCAATGAGATCTCTCCTCATCCTTCTGAATTCCAGTGAGTTCAGGCCCAGAACCATCAAACACTCCTCATATGATAAGCCTTTCAATCCTGGAATCATTTTTGTAAACCTCCTTTGAATCCTCTCCAATGGTCAGCACGTCCTTTCATTTGCCTCCCTGACCCTTACCTCAACCTGCAAGTTAAACTTCAGAGAATCTTGCATGAAGACTCCCAAGTCCCTTTGGACCTTGGATTTTTGAATTTTTTCCCCATTAAGAAAGTAGTCTATGATTTATATTCCTGCTATCAAAGTGTGTGACAATACATTTGCCAACATTCAACATAAAAAGAAGTTCCACCATCAGCCCCTGCAGAACACCACTAGTCATTGGCAGTCAATCAGGAAAAAGCTCCATTTATTCCCACTCTTTGCTTCCTGCCAATCAGCCAATGCTCTATTCATGCTAGATTCTTTCCTGTAATACTGTGAGCTTTTATCTAGCTAAGCAACCTGATGTTTGGCACCTTGTTAAGGGCCCTTTGAAAATACAAGTACACAACATCCTCTGGTTCTCCTTTGTCTGCCCTGCTTGTTATTTCCTCAAAGAATTCCAACAGATTTGTCCGATAAGGACATGCTGACTTTGGCCTATTTTACCATGAGCCTCCAAGTACCCCCAAAACCCTGTCCGTAACAATAGACTCCAACATCTTCCCAACCACTGAGGTCTGGTTAACTATAATTTCCTTTCTTCTGCCTCCCTCCCTTCTTGAAGAGTGGAGTGACATTCAATCATGCTGTGTTATTTGCAAATCTGACAATTTTCAGAAATGACCACTTCTGAGCTCTTTTATAGGTTACCAGGTAGTCAGAGAAAGAGATTCAAGGACCTGCTCAAAGTGTCCATGAGGAGAAAAGTGTTGCACCCCGCCCCCCCCAACCAAATTGTTGGGAATTTCAAGCGCACGGCCAGTCGAAGTGGAGAAAAGGGTTTGTGCATCCATGTACCAGGAGTACAAAAAAACCATCAGGCATCCTGGTGGAAAGCTGAATGACTTACAGGCCCAGAATTGGTATTCCTGTAAATACTGGAAAGAAAAAAGAGAGATACTCTTCCTATTGTTACGAATCCCGTAACTGGGTCACTTACCAGCAAAGATAGAGAGGTCCACTGAAGTCTGATGGTACTATTTTTAAACGTTTTTATTTATAAAGGGGCACAAAAGTTAAGGTTAATACAAACATTCAGATAATATACGTCATCAATACTCAACCTAAAGCGCGGGTATAGTAATAATCAACAATACGAAGTAGCTCTATCGTTTGTCTAGGGGTAAAAATATTGTCCGATGGAAATATCAAAGTCTCTGGAGTTCATGCAGGCTTTTAGCCTTTTCCGGACCGCTGGGGTTTCACGTGTTGGAGAGAGAGAGAATTTTTGGTGAGAAAATAAACTTGCCAGCCTTTTGGACTGAAATTGTTGAATCGGGAACGTGGGTTCCCCGTTGTCAGTTCGAAGTCCTTTTCGGGGTTATCAGCCACTCGCTCCCCAGGTTAGGGGAACCGAATCACACGTGGCTTCCGAATAGCTTCCCGTCATCACGGGAGCGATGAGCGATGGTGTCTCCTTCTGGTGCGTCGCTGGGGTACTGCCTCCTGCAGTCCCCTTTTTATCTTGACTTGCAGAGTTGTAGATGTCAATCAAGGTAGGGTGATACAATCCCCACCCCACAGTGCCCGAGGGTGTACATGTAGCCATGATAGCTGGCACGTAGTATAGAGTCGCTATCCACACAGGTGTCTCTAAGAACAATGGTCAAAATCCGTTGCATTGTCTCTCATTTCCTGAGTCCAAGGCCCGAATTAATAGCGATCTGGCGATTCTCAGGAAGGAGGGGGCTGGTATCATAACACTATGAATGCTGCTTATAAGATTGTAGTTTAAACATCGCAGTTCCTTGAAGCAAAGCACTGTAGATACTGGATAAAACTAGAATTTATCAGCAGTCAGAGTAACTGTAGTGAGAGAAAAGAGTTTGCATTTCCAATCAATGATCCACATCAGAATGTTCTGAAATAGTTGAATTTATTTTATCAGTTGTATTCTAGATGAATATTAAGTTGATTAGGCGGCCCATACTTAATTTATCAGGATGTTGTCATGGAGGATATTAACCTGAACTATGTTTTTAACCCAATTTGCCTGGCTGGCTGATCAGTATGTTGTCTGTCCACCCATCTTCCCTGTGCCCCCTGAACTTTTTTCTGCTGTGCTTTCATACTGGACCATGTTAAGAAGCATTGCATTTTGTTAATGAGGAAGCGCCATTGAGATAATCATCTTTTAAAAGGAATTTAAATTCCATTATATTCTTCCCATGCTGATTTATTTTTGGAAAACCATCTCTGTAATCTGATTAAAAGTTCTGAAACTGGATATCAAAGCCTTTACACTGATATGCGTGATATATCCTGTTTGCCCTCTCACCATAGGAATGTATGTGCAAATCTATCTTCAGAACTTAAAATCAGAGTTGGGTAGCTAAAATTAATTCTTTACCAGGGCAACTTTGGAAAGTATCTTCATAAGCTTCTTCAATGATCTTCTTTCCTTAATAATAAAAATATAAAATTCAGTAATGATTCTATATTATTTCTGATTATGTGATATACAGGCTTTTTGATTATAATACCGTTTGCTACTTTTCCATAAGATGAGAGTTCATCATAATTGGACAATTGTCTTAGCATAATTGGAAGACTGCTTAGCACATAGAAGAAAATCAGAATAAATGGGTCTTTTTCATGGTGGATTTATATAATGTAGACCTCCAGGATCAATTCATGGCCCTCAATTATTTTCGGGTTTTAATAATGATTTGAAGAAGGGAGAAAAATACAAGATGATTGATGATATCAAAGTAGGTGAGCATACTTGTTGCCATGAGGATATTTGGATTCAATAACAGTTGAGTGAATGGGCAGAAGTTTGGCAGATGAAGTTTAATATGGGGAAAGTGTGAGGTGGTGCATTTCAGTAAAAGGAATCTAGAGGAAGACTTGTCTAAATGAAGAGAAACTGCAAATGAATGAAACTCAATGGAAAATAGGTGTCCTTGAACCACAAGTTTGCAGGTCAATTCATCATGCAAGTAGGGTTAGAGTTAAGAAATGGAAATTTGTTAGAAATGTTCAGGGTACGGTGAGGCTCAAGGATATACTATCATTCAAGGAAGTCCATACACACAATGAATAATTTCTTGGGACTCTATTATGAGCACCTGAAGAAGTTGGGCCTGTATTCTTTGGAGTTTTTAAGCGATGTTAATGAAGCATAGGATTCTAAGGGGAATGTTGCTCCCTCTAGTGGGAGAATTTCAAATGATGGGAGTCAGTTGCAGCAAAAGAATGTCCTCACTTAAACGAAGTCCATGAGAATTTCTTTTTGTATATGTTGGTAAGTACCTGGACTTAGCAATCCTGGAGGGTTGTGGAGACCTAAGGAGTACTTAGGAAGAGAAAGGTACAGTTTTGAATGATTGTTTTGACCAGACTATGTAATAGTTTCTTCCCCCAAGCTATCAGACTCCTCAATACCCAGAGCCTGGACTGACACCTTACTGCCCTATTGTCTTGTTTATTATTTATTGTAATGCCTGCACTGTTTTGTGCACTTTATGCAATCCTGGGTAGGTCTGTAGTCTTGTGTAGTTTTTATGTGTTTTTACGTAGTTCAGTCTAGTTTTTATACTGTGTCATCATGGTCCTGAAGAAACGTCTCATTTTTACTATATACTGTACCAGCAGTTATGGTCAAAATGACAATAAAAGTGATTTGACTTGTGCATTTGAGAGCAACAGTGAATTGTCAACGAAGAGGAATTGAAACCCAGACAGATTAGCATGATTACATGCCCAAATGATCTGTTCCTGCTCCTACTTTCATGTGTTCTTGTGATTTGCAGATTGCATTTGCATAAAGATGTGTACAATATTAACTTGACCATGGCAGATTGTGTAGCAGCCTCTGATTATTTATAAGATCTTGTCTAAGCAGTGTCCATTGATATATTACTATCATTTTACTTTGGGATTACCACCTAACAGAAATTTAACTGGACCTACTATTCCACAGTTGTGGTCAGAGCCCAATTATTTTCTGCTGAATATCCAGATTTCTACTCCCCCCCCCCCCCCCCCCAAATCTTTCCATCAGCATATTGGTACTTGATGTTATGAAAGACTTCAGTCACTATAAGTGAGTACAGCTTCAAAAACATTCGAAGCTTGACATTATCCAAAGTATAGGAGCACGCTTGACTTTACAGATTCCAGCATTCTAACCACTAAATCCTTCTGCCACTAGCATACTGTATCTACAATATTCATCTATCAATGCACTGCAGTGGTCTCCAAGGCCACTTGGACAGGAGCTCACAGCCTTTAATCGCTACCATCGTGAAAGACCTGAACAATGGGGGCATGGGAAAGATAACCACCTGAGAGTCTGTGCACTGTCCTATACTTGGAAACATTCTGTCTGGGTCTAAGTTTGGGAACTTCTTACTCCCCAGGAAGGTTATAATTGTTCTGGAAGTATGTTTGTCACCAGTCTCTGGAGGTTATGGGGATGGGCAGCAAATACATTGTCAATGATTTTATTCAGTTGGTAAAACAAGTTTTGAAAAATTTATGGGACAATGCTCGATTCAACTGCTTGGATAAGGATATTGTATTAATGAGATTCAGTATATTGAAAATATATTTAAGGCATGTTTACTTTTTTCAGAAATTTGGCAGTATTAGAGCAGATGTGATCGAACAAATGCGGTTTAAGCAGAGACTGAGAGTCATTCAGACACTTGAAGATACAACAAAGCGTAACGTAGTGAGTGCGGTAATTCATATTTTACTAGTTTTGCTTGTATTTGCAAACCCTACTCTCCATTTACATTTTAAACTAAAGGTAGTTTCAATTTATTTTAATGTTCAGGTTCGAGCCATTGTGACAGACACTGCATTCACTATAGATGAACTGGAGGAACTCTACGTACTTTTTAAGGTAAGCCAGTTTATCTGGGAAAGTAATTTTTTGCCTGGTTGGCATGTGAAATACTTCAGTAGTAAGTGTCCATCATTCCCAATAATGTGTACTTGTCATTAAAACATAGTTAAAATGGAAACGTACTCCCAAGTAAACAAAATGCCTTTCCAAAATTGCATTGTTAAAGCTACTATTGTGCTATAAATACGGAAGTATAAAACTGACAGAGATGCTGCATACCATTTGTTAAGAAGATTCTATTTAGTTCCATCAAAACTAAAATTAATACATGCTAAGCTGTTACCTTTTAGGTCAGTTAGTGGTTACTGTCTATCTGACATTGTCTGTAATTTTTTAGTGCATATCAGAAAGCCTGTGTTACAGAGCATGTTGTGCATATATAATTATGCTGTTTAATTTTTATTCCTTGCCCCAACATTTAGCCTGATTTAATTAACATACTTTATATAAATTGGTGTAATGACTTAAAATATCTGTTTCTTTTACTAACAACAAGTAACATTTCACTAATAA
The DNA here is from genome assembly GCF_048418815.1 of Hemitrygon akajei. NCBI lineage: Eukaryota > Metazoa > Chordata > Chondrichthyes > Myliobatiformes > Dasyatidae > Hemitrygon > Hemitrygon akajei. The sequence goes on along the minus strand of NC_133127.1, from coordinate 66,123,901 downwards.
GCTTGATTAATCTTATTCATTTCACAGCATGGAAGCATAGGAAAACTACGTTTTCCTCATAGTTTAACACTGAGGCAATGTATTTGGGTAGAATCGTCAACTTTGGCCAGGGTGTAATATGAATACATATTGTAATCAACTGCTGCAAATTAAAAGGGAAGTGCTAAGTGTCTAGTCCAATCGTGCTGCATTATGCCAACATTGATGGTGAAATTTGCAGCGATTATTTTATTTTATGGAACAATACTCTGAACACTTTGTGCAGTCAAGTATGCAAAAATTTGATGTGTTTGTGCCATTAATACATCTTGCTGCTAAATCTGCATCAATCAAATTTTATCAATCAATAAAATTTGTCAATCAAATTTTAAACCATTTTCTTGTGCACTAATTGTTCTAATTAATAGTTCAATGTTTCAGAAATAATGTAGCATGCTGTTCAGATAACTATCTGAAAACACTTTACAAGAAGAATCTTTAAAACTTCAACTTTCTACGTTCTCCTGTCGGTCTTACTCTAATTTCATCATGTTATCTTTATGGAATAGGCCAAACTTAGCAGGTAAATGCCAGTAGTTCCATAGTAAATTGCTATTGGTTATTTTCATAAAGGCCAGTAAGTTCAGGACTTTTCCATACAGGGAATTAGACACTGATATCTCCAACACACAAAACATTCTGCAGATGCTGGAAATCCAAAGTAACACACACACAAAATGCTGGAGGAACTCAGCAGATCAGGCAGCATCTGTGGAAATATCTATGGAACCCAGGATGTGACTTTCCTTTCCAGGACATCACAGATATCCTCCTCCTCCAAGTAAAATAGTTTCCTTTCCTCCACCATTGATGTTGCCCTCACCCATGTTTCCCATATCCCGAGCATTCACATTCACCCCATCTTCCCGCTGCCTTAACAGTGATAGAGTACTTCTTGTCCTTACCCACCACCCCATGAGCTTCCCCACCCAACGCATCATCCTGCGCAACTTCTGCCATCTCCAAAAGATCCTACCAGAAAATAAATCTTTACCTCACCCCCCCCCCCCCCCCAGCTTTCTACAGGGATCGCTGCCTCTGCGATTCCTTTGTCCGTTCATCCCAGCACTTATTCCTGCAAACAGACCAAGTGCTGCACTAGCCCATTCAACTCCTCCTTCACCTCCATTCAGGGCCCAAACAATCTTTCCAGGGGAGGCAACAGCTCACCTGCAAATCTACTGGGGTTGGCTATTGTGTCCAGTGCTCCCAGAGCAGCCTCCTCTACATCGGTGAGACCCATCACAAACTGAGGGACCGCTTTGTTGAGCACCTCTGTTCCATCTGCCAAAAGCAGAGCTTCCTGGTGGCCAGACATTTTAATTCCAATTCCCATCCCCGTTCAGACATATTGTTCCATGGCTTCCTCTTGTGCCAAGATGAGGCCACCCTTAGCATGGAGGAGCAACACCTTCTATTCCATCTGGGTGGCCTTGGATCTAATGGCATGAACATCAATTGCTCCTTCTGGTTTAAAAAAAAAATCCCTTTCCCTCCCCTCTTCTGTTACCTGATCAGGCCTCTTACCTCTTCTCACCTGTCTATCACCTCCCCTGGTTCCCCTCCTCCTTCCTCTTCTCCTATGGTCAACTCTCCTCTCTCATCAGACTCCTTGCTCTCCAGCCCTTTATCTTTCCTACCCAGCTGGTCTCACCTATCGTCCTCCTTCCCCAACTCACCTTTTTACTCTGACGTCTTCCCCCTTCCTTTCCAGTCCTGGAGAAGGGTCTCTGCCTGAAACATCCCTATCGGCAAAGGACTGAATTTCATGTGCCTTTTCAGTCCACCACTCATTTTGTATGGCCCGTATTGCCTTTTGCGCTTTCCTCCGAGCTGCCTGCCAGTGCTGTCTGATGCTAATGGATGATGGGTTATCTAAAGTTGCCTAGTGTGCTTTGTGCATGTTCTTAAGCAAGTTGTGGATGATGTCTGAGTTATCGTCAAACCAATCTTGGTGGTTTCTGCTCTTATGGCCGATGGATTGGGCTGCTGCCTCATAGAGCGCAGAGCTGATATAGGTCCACTGTTGTTCCATGGTATTCCATGGCAGGGGTGTGTGCTAGCGCCAGTGCTCTTTAACATCTTCCTCCTGTGTGTTACCAAGCTTCTCCACAACAAGACTGAGGATAGCAGTGGTGTTGCTGTGGATGTCAGATTAGATGCAACCTCTTTGACATCAGGAGGCTCCGCATAACCACCAAACTCCATAGAGAACGGGACCTGGAGCTGCAGTATGCAGGTGACTGTGCTCTTGTGGCCCATACTCCGGAGGATCTTCAGACTGTCCTTACTGTGGCGGTGAGAGCGTACAGCAGGATGGGGCTGACCGTCAAAGCCACCAAGACAGAAGTGGTTTGCCAATGGAGTACCAGTGTCCCACCCACTCTACCTGCCTTCACTGTTGGTGATGAAAAGCTGTCAGTAGTGCCATCTTTCAAATATCTGGGGAGCATTCTCTGAGGATAGCGGCATTGACAACGACATCCAGAGCTGCATTAAACAGGCATCAGCTGCCTTTGGGAGACTCCAGCGTAGAGTCTTTCAGAACAGGAGCCTTCATCCCTCCACAAAGATCGCCGTATACCAAGCGGTCTGTGTCACCACCCTCCTTTATAGCTGTGAAGCTTGGGTAACCTACAGCCGTCACATCAAGTCCTTGGAGCGCTTCCACATGAGCTGCCTTCAGTGCATCCTGGGAATTACCCGGCATGAGCGGGTGCCTCACACTGAAATACTTGTAAAGACCAACTGCAGAAGTATTGAGGCCATGATCACCCAGCCTCAGTTTCAGTGGCTGGGGCATGTGATAAGGATGCCCCCATGTTGGCTACCCCGCAGAGTGTTATACGGCCAACTACATCATGGTTGACGCTCAGCTGGAGGGCCGAAGATTTGCTATAAGGATCAGATGAAGGATGCTTTAAGGAAGTGCAAGATCAGCCCGAGGACCTGGAGGATGTTGCTGCTGACAATAACACTTGGCGACAGCTGTGCAGGGACGGGGTTCGTATTCTGGAGATGAAAAGAACAACTAGAAGACAGTAGAAGAGAGCCAAGAAAAATGCAGCCATGGTTGCCACTACTACCACATATACATGTCCCACCTGCAATAGAGCTTGTGGGTCCAGGAAAGGACTGTATAGTCATCAAAGATCTCACCATTAAAGGAGTGGATGTTGTCATCACATTCCGATGGACAACCGAAGAAGAGGAGATCAAAATGAATGTTCGATATTTCAGGCCAAGACCATTCAATAGGATTTAAAAGGAAGGAGATGAAGTCAGAATAAGAAGGTGGGGAGAGGGGAAGGAGTACAAGTTAGAAGGTGAGAGGTGAAGCCAGGTGGCCTGGTGGGGGAGAGGTGATGAAGTTAGAAGCTGGAAGGTGATGGGTGGAAAAGATAAAGGGCTAGAGAAGAAAGAATGATAGGAGAGGAGAGTGGACCATATGAGAAAGACAAGCAGGAGGGGCACCGGGGGAGTTGATAGACAGGTAAGAAGAAAAGAAGTAAGAGGGGAACCAGAGTGGAGAACAGAACCCATGCATTCCACGAGGAGGGCATACAGAGACTCCTTACAGAATGGTGCTGGAATTGAACTCCAAAAAGCCCTGAGCTGTTACAGTGTCATGCTGACCACTACGCTACCATGGTGCCCATGGAGATGGAGCTAATCTGGACAAGTATGAGGCTTTGCAGTTTGGAAGGTAAAATGAAAAACAGAAAGTATACAGTAAATGGCAGGACCCTTGGGAGCATTGGAGAAAAATTGAGGTACAAGTCAAAAGCTCCCTGAAAGTAGCCAGACAAGTGGAGAGAGTAGTAAAGTAAGCCTTCATTACTTAGGGTGTTGAGTATAAAGGTCAGAAAGTCATGTTGCAGCCATGTATAAATTTATCTAGGCCACATTTGCAATATAGTGTGCATTTCTGCTTAGCACACTTCAGGAGAGGTGTGGAGGCTTTGGAGAGGGTGCAGAAAAGGTTAACTAGAATGTTGCATGAATTAGAGGGTATTAGCTATGAGGCCAGTCTGTGTAGTGGTTACTTGGAAACAAACCAAATCCGCTGAGAGACTGAGTACGGGAGTTGACACTGTATGACATGCTTCAAAATAACTGAGTTCCAAGTTGAAAAAAGTGCATTTGATTCTTTATTACAAAACTAGCAAAGACAAATAATCTTACAGCAATTTTAGAAATAAGCGACATAAACATAACAGAGCGATCAACAAAAGAAAATTACTCCATGGCTCACTGCCTCTGAACTGGACTAAACTGAACTAGCAAAGACAAAGCAGGAATATACTGATTTGCTTCTAGCACGGCAATAAACCACGTGACAAATTAGCCATAATAAACACAAAATGCAATACAGACAGAGGGAAAATAGATACATGGCTCCTACAGAACGGACAAACTTGGATTGTCATAGAGCATCAGAGGCTAAAGGGTGACCGATGAAAGTCATAGCTTTAAGGTAAGAGGGAGAAAGTTTAAAGGAGATTCATGAGGCAACATTTCTGTACATTTCAGTAGTAAGTGCCTGGTGCACATTACCGGATGAAAAAATGGTAACACATACAGTAGTAATATTTAAGGCATTTAGGCAGAGAATGAAGGAGACAAACCTTGGGCTGTCATCATGGTCGGCACAGACATAACCTGAAAGGCCTATGCTAGATTCTGTGACTTGACTTGATATTGTTTTATATTGTATAAGGTGAAAGATGGTTAGTATCACATTTTATTCCATAAGACCATAAAACATTGGAGCAGAATTAGGCCATTTGGTTCATTGAGTTTGCTCCACCATTCAATCATGACTGATCCTTTTCCCTCTCTTCAGCCCCACTCCTCAGCCTTCTCCCCATAACCTTTGATGCCATATCCAATGAAGAACCTATCAAGCTCTGCCTTAAATACGCCCAACAACCTGGCCTCCACAGCTGCTTGTGGTAACAAATTCCACAAATTCATCACTCTTTGGCTAAAGAAATTTCTCCGCATCTCTATTTTAAATGGATGCCCCTCTGTCTTGCAGCTGTACCCTCTCTTCCTAGACTCCCCCACCATGGGAAACATCCTTTCCGCGTCTACTCTGTCTAGGCCTTCCAACAGTTGAAAGATTTCAATGAGAATCCCCACATCCTTCTAAATTCCAGCGAGTACAGACCAGAGCTTTCAAATGTTTCTCGTATGATAACCAATTCGTTTCTGGAATCATCCTTGTGAACTTCCTTTGAACCCTCTCCAATGCCAGCACATCTTTTATTAGATGAGGAGCCCAAAACTGTTCACAATACTCAACGTGAGGCCTCAGCATCACATCCCTGATCTTGTATTCTAGACCTCTTGAAATGAATGCTAACATTGCATTTGCCTTTCTCACCACCAACTCTACCTGCAAGTTAACATTTAGTGTAGGGTATTCTGTACAAGAACTTCCAAGTCCCTTTGCACTGCAGATTTTTAAATTTTTCTTCCTGTTTAGAAAATGGTCTGCACATTTATTTCTACTACCAAAGTGTATGACCATAGATTTTCCAACATTGGATTTCATTTGCCACGTTCTTGCCCACTCTCCTCATCTGTCTTAAGTCCTCCGGCAGCCTATCCGTTTCCTCAACACTACCTGCCCCTCCACCAATTTTTGTTTCATCTACAAACTTGGCAACAAAGCCATCTATTCCATCAACTAAAACATTGATTTACAATATGAAAAGAAGCGGTTCCAGCATTTTTTTTCATAGTATTGTTTAATTAAGAAAACGGCTACTGTTGGGAGGCCTGTATATAACTGCCATCAAGGTACTTTTACCATTGCTGTTTTTTTGAGCTCAGCCAGAAATTACTACCCTAGAGGTCCTGTTTCTCAGCTTTCTGCCTCGCTCTCCAAATTCTCTTTTCTGCACCTCTTTGCTTTTCCTTCCTATGTCATTGGTACCAATATGTACCAACACATCTAGCTGCTCTCCATCCCCCTCCAAAATGCTGAGGACATGATTCAAAATGTCCCTGACCCTGGCACCTGGGAGCAACAGACCATTCAGGTGTCCCATTCACGTCTACAAAATCTCCTGTCTGTTCCCCTGACTGCTGAGCCCCCTGTCAGTACTGCTCCCCTCTTCTCCCTCTTTCCCTACTGAACCCCAGATCCATGTTCAGTGCCAGTCACCTGGGAATCCAAAACCCCCACAACAGTATCCAAAATGCTACACTTATTATTGAGTGCTAACTGCTTATTGACTGCCTATTCTGTGGAAGCAAATTTGTTTTCAAATATGTAATATGGAATATGAAAGATATAATGCTATTGAAAATCGTATTTAACTGAGATTAATTGTATAAATTGCATATGACTTAAAGTGTTCAAAAAAAATCATTTCTTCTTTAAAACAATTTGCTGCAACTTTGAGCAACAATGGAGGCAAAACTAATTGTACATGATTCTTTATTTGAAATGGATTTGTGCTCCATTAAAATAATAGAGAATCATGACGATTTGAATTGGAGTTTCCACCTATTTACCTTTTGAATATCATTCTCACTTAAAATATTTATTGCAATATTCCAGAGATAGTTGACTACTGTACTGCATTCAATTGAAATTGGGAAACGTATTCTTTTAACAACTTGGGAGAACTCAGCAGTTTGAGGTTAATTCTAAACATTTGACAGAGATTTGCCAAGTAGTAAAGGAAAGATTGTATGTTATTTTCAAAAGCTAAATGATGATGGGTAAAGGCTGTTTATTTAAGGTTCTGTTCACAGAATCTTTGGTATGTCTGTGAATGGAGCGAATGTGATAGAATAGATTGGTAAAGCCTCCTTTCCATTTGTTCTTCAGGAGCTTCTTCCATTTTCTGCCCTTCATGTGCTTAAGGAACAATCTCTGAATATTAGAGCTGATCATTTTTCTGAAAACTAATGTAACTTTTAAACATGTCCATTAAATTCCAAAATTGAGTGATGTGTACTATAAAAGCATTTGGTAAAATGAATTATTTGTGCTCTGCACTTAAATTCTGACTATCCTAAAGGTCTTTTTTAATCACTTTCACATTTAGGCTGAGCATCTGACAAGTTGTTATTGGGGTGGAAACAGTAATGCCACAGATCGCCATGACCCTAGTCTGCCTTATCTTGAACAGTACCGTATAGACTTTGAACAGTTCAAAGGATTGTTTGTACTACTTTTCCCCTGGTCATCTGGTGCACATTCTGATATATTAGCTAGGCGCTTATTTCGACTTCTAGATGAGAATGGAGACTCTTTAATAAACTTCAAAGAATTTGTCACAGGATTAAGTAAGTAATATTTTCCATTCACCATTGTGCATGCCTTAGTCAGTACAAGCAAACTGAAAAGTTTATATAGAGTATTTACATGAAGATACTTAAACAGATTAAGCAATGTCCAGAAGAAATAAGAATTTGAAATTTTAACATTTCTATAGTAATTTAAGCAGAAAGGCACAATGTTGAATAGTTGCACATGCAGTAAAATGGCGTGATAATTTGATGTTGGACTCTTCACAGAGAACGAAGTCTGTATTCAGATACTGCTGGATGGTCATTCACTTGTGATGGTGAATAAGTCTGAATATTCATCGAGCGGGCTTACTAGTAGTCTTTCTAGCATGAAGCTAATATTGCAGATTAGATCAAATAACTGAGAACTCCTCAAATCCCCTGCTACAATTATACTTAATTTGAAAGTAATTTCATTCATCAAAAGTAGTGTAACTACGGTGGATTCTGATTAATTGACTCACTGGTTAATTGGGGCAGCTGTTTATTTGGGCCAACTCTTAAAGAACAAAAACTAATTGAGGAAATAAATGGAATTCCTTTATAGTGGGACACTATGCCACTTAATTGGGACACGGGACTGTTGAACAGTTTCTAACTTGTGTCACTCACATGCACTTGTGTGACAATTAGACACTACATTGGGCTTAGAGCAAACAGTTTTAAAATAGCGTCAGTTGTGTGTATTTGTGTTCCGAAAGCAGTGATTTTTGTCAATGATAGTTGGTGAGAAATTAGCAATAAGACAATTCAGAACTGTTTTGCTCACTGTAGTTTCAAGCATTCAAGCTTAGAGATGACAGAAATGGGCGGGAGTGAAGATGAAAAGTTTTTAAGGTATCGACGATGATCTTGAATGTTACAATGAAAATGCGGATTTGGAAAATGCAATTGTATGAAGGCAGTCTATTATCTACACTGGTCTGATTTTGTTCATGTAGAGTCAGTCAAAAGAACATGGTAGCATACACTGGATTAATTCCTCCTTCACTAACTATTCGGAATCAATACTCAGTTTTATAGTACTGTAATAGTATTGATTAGAATAGTATTCTAATTTGTTCTGCTTTTCATTTAAGTACATAATTTGTTACTTAGTTAAACAGTAGTTCATTTTTTCATACCTTTTTAGCTATTTCAATGTAACTTAGGCTATTTGGGGTAATCGCTTTATTGGGCCAAAATATACTCACCCTGATGTAGCCTAATTAACCAGAATCCACTGTATACTGTTCTATTTATTATGTGATTTTTTTTCATAGTATTGTTTAATTAAGAATTAAAGCTAAGGTTCACTTGAAAATGGCAGCTGGGGTAAAGGGAGAGAAACTTAAATTAAAGCTCAACTATGATTATATGATCTATAAAATGACTATAAAATGAGTAAATAGTCTTTTCTGAGTTTTTAAATATAATTGTATCCATTATTTGTTTTCATAGGTACAATGTGTCATGCAGATCTTGTAGAAAAATTGAAACTGCTGTATAAAGTACATGTGCTTCCTGGTAAGAATATTGATATTTACCTTTACCGCAGTAGAAATGGCACTTAATTGTCAAGTCTGCACTCTTTATATAAGTATTCACATCTCAGCAGTGATGACATCACTGGTAGAGAAGAGAAATTGTGTGTAAATTAATTTTAATGGGATGGGGAAACACAAAAGGACTGTGACTGGGGAATTTGAATGAAAGTGCTGTGCATTCAAATAGATTTCATGAACATTTCCTTTTTTGCCCACATAGTTGAAGGAAGGTCATTGAAGATGATTAGGCTTGGAGTCTTGCCCTGAAAAACATCAGCACAGCTTTAAAAACTGGGCTTGATCCTGCATCTCTGTGGATGTTACACTCTTTCCCAGCACTTTCTAGGTTTTACCATATTTCCTAGTTTCCATAATCTTTTCAAATTGAGTCTCTAATGTTTGGAGTAGTCTTGGTAAACCCAAACTCTGCATTAGTTGAGCAGTTTATTGATTAGTGCTGCACGATACTACCTTAAATAACACCTTTCATCATATTGCTGATGACCAGAGAACAGATTGATCAGATGGCAATTGTCCTCATATTTATGAATACATGGGCAGTTTTTTATAGTGTCTGGTTGATGTAAGAGTTGTAATAGTACTGGGATGATTCAGCTAGAGATATGGCTACTTCTGTACTATGTCTTCAATACTAGAGCCTTATTATCTGGTGTAGGAACCTTTGGAGTATGCACTGCTCTAAGCTATTTCTTTGATATCAAGAAGACTGAATTGAATTGGATGAAGACTGGCTAGAGTAATGCTGGGAACCACAGGAGGCGACTAAGGTCGACCATACAGTAGACACTTCAGGTTAAAGGTGCTTTTATCATATCCTTGGCAGTTGTGCACTGAATCAGAATACTCTTGCTAATTCTGTTATTTCTTTGTGTCCACTACCAATAATGTCTATATGTGTTAAGACTACATAGCTTTGGTCAAATCCTTTGGTAATTGATTTCTTATCGCTAAAAATGTATGACACATTTGCTTTTTAACTCAAGATCAATTCACTGTAACATTGCTGGTTTGGCAGCTCATTTTTAGCTGAGATTGTCACTCTGGGTTGCTTATTGAACCAAGGTTACTTCCTGGCTCATTTGTAGTGGTAGAGTGAGGCATTTTCCCACCCATGAAATTGTAAGTTGTGATTAAATAGATTTTGCTATTATCAGTGAACCACAATGTTTTGTTTTGTAATTCCAGAAACTAATCAATAGAAAAACATGGGAGCTGGGAGTTAAGTGGCTACTTAGTTTTACTTCAGTGAGTCATTCAAATATGACGTGTTGGCTTAATAACATTTGCCATTCACATACTTTTTACCTATAACCCGTAATGAATTATGAAAACAAACAATGCTTAATCGAGCAAATTATTTACAATGTTACTCAAGTATTACTAAAATATGAAATACACTGCACTCCTCGTTATAAATTGCAACTCAGTAGATAATGGATCTCAACTCAAATATGTAATGTATTGCTGTCTAGCCATCTTATATACACAGTATACTGTATAATACAACTACTATATCGATATCCAGAGCATAATAAATTTTATATTGCCTCATTCAGGCCTAAAGATTTAATCACTGTGGAGGATTTCTTTCTTTTGTGGGATAACATCTTTCCTGACAAGGGGCTGGGGGGTGGTGTGGGTATCACTCTGCCTGGCAGATGAGACTTGCGGCTGTGAAGCAATCTCTGGTTCTGGGGCTCCCTGTGTGGTGGTTGTAGGAGTTGACTCTGGGATTGCAGGAAATGGTTCTGACAGCTCCGGACATCTTTCTTCTGGACATGTTGGCATTCTGAACAATGCGTGGCAGCTGCTCAATCTGCTGATCTGTCCATGGCCACCAGGCAACTCTTCGAGCCAACGCTACCGTTTTGACCACAATCTAGATGATCGGCATGTAGGTCCTTCAAAATTGTAGCTTTTAGCTTGGAAGGTACAACAGCTGTCAATTCCCACAGAAGGCAAGCATGTCAAGGGGCAGTTCATCTTGGCACTGATAAAAATGGGGGAAATGAAACTTGTACTGCACATTCCAGCCATTTTGGGGGCCATGTGGATATAAAACAGTGTAGGCTCTTTTCTGGTTTCTCTTTGGATCATCACTGCTGTAACAGTGAGATTTTCAATTTGCATTAGGGAGAATACATCAAGAGAGGATATCCTCTTTTGTAAATGTTTCAGGTATCTCCTTTTCCAAGGGTAAATGGGGCAAACCATCAGTATTTCCATGATTAGTTGTCCTCTTGAATTCGATCTTGTACTTGGGTCCTCAAAGAAACAGAGCCCAACCAATCAAATTCAAGGGGAATACTGAAGTCATGGAAATGCTGTTGGATTGTCATGTTTACCCTTGGCCTGAACAATTTACAGAAGAGGACACTCCTCTTGACATATTCTCCCTAATGGAAATTGGAACTCTCCTTATCACGACAGAGATGACAGTGAGATTCAAGGGAAACCAGAAAAGACCCCGGACTCTCTCAGATCTGCATGGGCACCCAAAATGGCTGGAGTGTGCAGCAGAAACTCCAGTTCCCCCATTTTTACCAGCACCAGGATGAACTTGCCCTTGACGGGGGTTGCCTTATGTGGGGACTGAGAGTTGTTGTCCAATCCAGGCTGGGAGCTAAAGTGCTGGAGGAACTACTGTGCATGCTAGTCATCTAGGCATGGTCAAAATTAAAGCTTTGGCTTGAAGTTTTGTCTGGTGGCCTGGGATAGATCAGCAGATCGAGCAGCTTGCCATGCACTGTTTGGGTGCCAACACATCCAGAAGATGCCAAGAGCAGTGTCTCCCCATCCCTGAGAATGGACTGCATTGCCCTGGCAGAGGTAAATGGGGATTTTACCAGACCGTTCATGGGCACGTATTTCTTGGTAGCAGTGGATGCAGCTACAGAATAGCCAGAAGTGTTCCCAATAGCCCCCACTACAGCCTCTCACACTGCTAACTGTACTGAAAAGCCTCTTTTCAAGGACTGGTGTTCCAGAACACTTAGTCAGTGATGATGGGCTACAGTTTCTTGCGGAACAGTTTCAGTCAATCCTGAAAATGAATAGAGCAAGGCATATTACATCTGCACCACCCAGCTACAAATGGCTTGGCGTAAAGGTTTGTCCAGAGTCTAAAAATGCAGAACACTACACTGACACTGAATCAGAAGCTCGCCAATCTCCTCACATTGCAGCACACTCCACAACCACCAAGTCTCCAGCTATGCTGTTCCTGAGTTGTCTCTTGTGTTTACACTTGGATCTCAGAAGGCGTATGCAGGAGACAATTTGAGACAAACTGAAGGCCCTTCAAACAAGGAGGTTCAATGTTTCAATCCTGGTGTCCTGGTGAGGGACTACAGAGATAAAGGACAGAACTGAACCACCCTCCTCCTACACAGAGGAGGTTGCATCTAATATTTTCTGGAGATGACACATCGATCAGTTGAGGAGAGCCAAGTCAGTTGTTGAGAAGAAAGGTGGTCAGAGCTGTCAGAACCACTGCCTGCAGTCTCAGTCAACTACAGCCATCACAGAGGAGGCCCCGGGAGCTAAGATTGCTTCACAGCCACAAGATATATTATGCATGTGTACGTGAGTTTGGATGCATTCTATATTCTATTTTGGGTTGGAGTTTATAGCTAAACAGGGAGGAGTGTTGTGTATTTAATATTTCAGTTATATTTGAGTAATACTATAAATTTACAGAATGGTTTAATTTAAGCAATTAAATTAAACAATTTAAATAATTCATTACAGGTTGTATGTGCGAATACATGAATAGCGTTCGTCGTCATGTCACCACGTCATACTTGTGCATCTCACTAAAGTAGAAACGAATCTAAGGCATGCATTCCTGGCTCTGTGTTTTTGCTTTCAATTGGATTTATGTTTTAGAGTTACAAAACATAACAATAATTAACACAGATAGTGGGATAAAAGTAAATGTCTTTATGTATGTATCTTATAACTGATCTCTCCATTTACCATGAGCTTGTTGTTCCTTTAGTAAGTGAATCATTAGAGAAGACTAGCAGACAGATTTCCATTATTTCTTGGCTAGCTAACTGCAGAAATTCACACTTCACTACTGCTGGACTCTGAGAGGAATGCAATGCTCATGTTTGGAACTTCTGCTTGGGACAAGCTTGTGTATGAGTCAGGAACTTGTGCTCATTTAAAGGCTACATGTCTGCAGTTTCCTGCAGAACTGGTGGTTTTTAGTACAGCATATGGGGCCGATGTCAGCATTTCATTGCACATTACATTAAGTGAGAAAATCTTTCAAATTGAGTTAACCCATAAATCAGACCATCGCTTTAATTATTTCATAGAAAATATTCATGTTCCGAAGGGTTTCCTAGGAACTGAATAAAGCTGTTCCTTCTCATTGTATTTAGAACCATCTTTCAATGAACAAGAGGATCCGGATTCAGCATTTGAAGCTACACAATATTTCTTTGAAGATGTAACGCCTGAAACTGTTCATGGTAGGCTTTATGAACAAGGTAGTGTCTGTATTTTTAACAGTGATATTCATAATGCAAGATGAGGCTTCGCATTGTTATAGGTTTCATTGACTGAGGCACGAGCAAATGACAGCATCGGTGCAATAAAAACATTGCTAAAAGGGCAAAGATTAGATACAAGTTGATCATGTGGGAGCAAACAATATTTTTACTGGATGCAAACAGTATCTTAGTTGGGCGTTTGGAAAATTTTCAAGATTCAAGATTGTTTAATGTGATTTCTAGTACACAAGTGTAAAAGAGAAAAAAAGTAATTGTTACTCCTGATCTGATGCAACCCTCAAAAAAAACACAAAAGATAAGGAACTCAATAATAATTAAAAAACACCATAAATTTAAATATATAAGATAGCTTGTATACATGAATTGTATGACTATGAAGTGACACTAAGTTGTACAATAGGTGACTGACTGGAAGTAATAAAGCGGTGGTGGAGTTAGTGGGTGGAGATGTTTTTCAGTCTTGTTGCTTGGGGAAAGTAACTGTTTTTCAAACTGGTAGTCCTGGTGTGAATGCTACGTCATCTCCTCCCTAATGGGAGTGGGACAAACACCCATGAGCTGCGTGGGTGGGATCCTTCATGATGTTACTGGTACCTTTCTGTATACATGTCCTTGATGGCAGGTAGGCCAGTGCTGCGTTTTGACTACCTGTTGTAAAACCATCCTGTCCACGGTGCAGTTTCCGTCCCATGCAGTGATGCTTTCTACTGTGCATCTGTAGAGTGATACAAGTATTGATGTGCATAGTCCAGCTGTCTTCAGCCTCCTCAGAAAGTAGAGGCATTGGTGAGCTCTCCCAATTGTGTGTCTTCTGGCACCATGTGAGGTTGTGTGTGATATGCACTCCCAGGAGTTTGAAATTGCTTGCAGTTTCCATTGCTGTGCTGCCAATGCAAAGTGGTGGGGGGGGAGAGAGTGTGAGTAGTGAGAATTTTCCAGAAGTGATAACCATCTCCTTTGTCTTGTTGACATTAAGGAAGTGGTTATTTCCCTTCAGATTGGATAGGGTGCATGAAAATTAAACTTGTGGAATTAATTCCACAAACTAAAGTGTCCTATTTCAGATTTTGTCCTTCATATGTATCTATAATTGATAGATGTCCCATAAGAACTTTAAGTTTTTTATATTCTTAGAAGTGGATGTAAAAGCTCTGTTTTACATCGTGCTATTAAATTAGAATTGCAAAATGACTCACACAGAGCAATGAGATCATAAGGGGAGAAGGAAATGAACACAGGTGTTTTTGGAATTTTTCAGATATTTTAATGAATGTACAGTATGAAGCTGCTTCAGCTCTATAACCGAATTAATATTCAAAGTTAGAGGCATTAGTAGACATAGAAAACATAACTAAATCCTATATTTGATAAACTGAACTATAGAAAACAATACACCTTGACAGTTTTCACTTTTGCTGAGAATGAAACAGAATAGTTTGTTTTAGGCAGGAGAACCTTTTTCATGTCAATTTTGTGAAATTTCACAACAACTAAACTTTTGTAAAGATTTGCTACCTTGAAAACAGCTGTACTTTAGCAGTATTTTTTGCAGATAATGTAATTATCATCATTACAAACCACAAAGCATCCAATTTATTGAGTAAAATTATATAATTAAGAAATGAGGTGATTTCTACAGACATTATTTTTTCAAACAAGCTATGCAACACTGCTTTACATGTGAATCTTTTCATTTGTTCTGAAAGAAATGCCTTTATTTCTGACACTGATAATGTCCGAAACCAAGAGATGATCCCCTTAAGTGATAACAGGTTGTTGCCCAATAAATCAGTAGTTTTCTGAATGCACTGATTGCCCACCACAGCTCCCACTGAACCTTTAGAATGATCAAAATATCTTGACCAAAATTGATAAAAGTAATGTCACATTAAATTTTTCTGAACCACGTTTCCACTTCTTGCCTGTACGTAAAGTTAGGAGTAGTCTTCCCCTCACTTTTGTCTGTTGTTCTTCTGCATTGCTCCCACGGTGAATGCAGTATGACTGGCGGAAGAGTGATGGTAAGAAGTGGAAAGTGTTCTGACTGTATCAGTTTGGCATGAATTATAGCCACCATTTGATGTTAACACCTGAAAGTCAACAGCTAGATCACTAGCATTGTGATGGTTACAAGATCGTGAACACAATAATCCTTTACACGATCTTCATAGAGGCTCTGCCATTCCCTCAAAGAAGCATTACATATTATGTGTTGGAGATCAAATCATTGGAATGTCATAATCCGCTCAAACATGTTTCCCTTCAGATTCTAAATATCAGTTAGGTTGTAAGTGTTAACACGGAGCTGGCCACCATTGCCATGCTAAAAAGGCCCTGAACAAAGCCATGTATGAGGTTAAGATTGGACTCCTCTGTGTTCCTTAACATTTTTATATGCTTGTTTTGGCCATTTGTGTTATTGCACCAAGCTTTTTGTGCATGACCATCAACCAGTGAAAGTCGTCAATTGCACCTTTTGCAGCAGAACTCCTGCAATCTTGATCTCCTGGGAAGCTCACACTTGAGCTCATCTTCCTTTTGCTCTGCCTTCTCTTATCTCTGAAGACTGATTATGTGCAGAGCCCTCCTGTAATCTATGCTGCAGAAATGCATGATGTACAAGTGTTTGGTTTGATGACTGAGGAGTTTGGATTGAGTGACATGGGGGGGGGGGGGGGGGGAGGCTTCCAATGATCTTTCACCATTGCCTGAAAAGAAGAGGTATTTTAGCAATCTGAAAGAAGAGGGGCATGTGTTGGATTATGGTGGGAGTTGAAACAACTTAGTTGATTGTGGCTAAATCACCTGTAACATATGGTTCAGCAGAGGTTTGGGGATGTGAGAAGAATAGGAATGAGTGATACCTTTGCTAGCATTGTCCACGGATGTTCTAGGATATAGATGTAATATTTGGAGCAAAGGTAAGTAAATGAAAGTTCTGAGTATTTGTTAGGATTCCTGGTTATTAGAGGTTGTTTGGAAACTCTTGCATGAAGCATTGTGTAAGGCTAGTGACTAAGCTGTGGAATGGATCTTGCGTACTGATGAATTTTGGCTGTAATGGTAGAAGTGAAAAATGGCATCAAAGTACTTGGGGCTTTATTCCTGGTATTTACTTTGTTTGCAAACTCTTTTGTTAATTCACAACAATTTGGATTTAGTAAGGTTTCCTGCTTGTTCTCTACTCCACCAGCCAAGACTTCCAGAGCTACGTCTGAAAATCAGGGTTGTTGTTCTCACTCAAGCTCTGCCATGGTATTTGCAACCATAAAGTATCTAGTTTCATAAGATGTGCATCTCTGGCCCCATTCAGTGCTAGCATGCTTGAACAGGTGTCAGCTGCTCAAGGTACTGAGCTCTGAGGATATGCAGCAAGTTTGGTGACAGGTGGTGAAGCTGATTGGATGTTAGTCAGGCGCTTGGAGCACAGCTTCATGTTTATCCTTCAAGCCAGAAGGCACCCTTCAATTGCTCAGCACAATCCCAGCTGAATATATTCAGCTGTTCTCAGTTTATGCTTTCAATCTCTTCTCCACATTTGTTTGAAAAAAAAATTACAATTGTTTTATTTAGTACAGTACTCCTTGAGCTTTAGGCTTTACAATGTGTTAGGTGAAATAATGTCAGTCCATAAAATCCTTTTACCAGATGGTCAAAAATAATGTGCTGTAACTTGCTTTTGGGAGGGAGGGAGATGTATTTGGGATCTTAATAACAGGGCCAACAATGTATTAGCTTAACCAATGATGTTTTAAGATTGAGAAGGAAATGGAACAGCCAGGAGGAAAATGAATTTGTTAGTAATTTGCAAAATGGGGGATAGAAAGATAAATAATAGAAAATAAATATTAGAAAAGATAAAGGTATAACCTTTGATTGTCATATCATAAGTATTTTTCCGGCTAAATTCAACCCAAAACTTTTTAAAATACCATAAACACAAGATTCTGCAAGTCCTGGAAATCATGAGCAACACATACGAAATGCTGGAGGGACTTGGCAAATCAGGAATGGTGGAGAAGAATCAACAATCTGATGAAGGGTCTCAGCCTGAATTGTTGGCTATTTATCCCCTTCCATCGATGCTGCCTTACTAGCTGAATTCTTCCAGCATTTTGTGTGTATTGCTTTAAAAATAACATGGCAGTTTTGCCCATATTTGTGTGAATATCTTACACTGATAATAAATAACGTTTTCTTTTCTCAGTTACAGAAATTCAGTCAAGAACAAAAAGTGAAACAGAAGATGGCTTTGTCACTGTAAACCTAAAGAATGAGAAAGGTAAAGAATGAAGTACAGCAGCTAATTCTCCATAGAGTTTTAAATTACTATAATTTTTAAAGAAATATTGTACTATTTTAAAATTTTATCTTAAACTTTTCCAATAGCATTTAGTATCATAAACTTAATCTAATCGGTTGATGTTTGGTTAACTTGTTTTTTTGCTCTCTTATAGTGGAGAAGCAACAAAATCCACGAGATTATCGACATTATATCAGAATGTGGGCGCAGGAAAGAGAGCCGAAGTTGCAAAATATCAAAGAATTACCTAAACTGAATCAGGTAGGTTAAATCCTTCTATACTCTAATTAGTAACTAGCAACTTTGTAACACACTGAACTTTTAAGTACCCTTATTTTTAATCCTTTTTAGGAGCAATTTATTGAGCTATGTAGAACTTTGTACAACATGTTCAGTGAGGATGCGAACGAGCAAGAGTTATACCATTCTACTGCGGCTGTAACCAGTTTACTTCTGGAGATTGGTGAAGTAGGAAAGCAGTTCATCGGTCAGACACTTCCAGAACCTGGCAGCAGTCAAGACAGTAAAAGCAGAATACACCCGAGGAGGGAAAACCAACATTATGGACAAGGTGATTCTTTCTGTGCTGTCCTCGAGAGGATGGATGATGAAAAGGTGTCTTCCAGTGAAATGCAAGAAATTAAACTGGATGATAATTCACCAAAAGAAAATGGTATTTCTTCAGCAATGTTAATTTCAGATGATGAAACTAAAGACGATACTTCCATGTCCTCGTACTCTGTACTAAGCGCTGGCTCTAATGACGATGAGAAGCTACAATGTGAGGACATCACGGAGGACACAGTACTTGTGCGTAATAACAATGATAACCCTCTTGCCAGGAGTAATAACATAGACAAAGACTGGGCTATCACCTTTGAGCAGTTCCTGGCTTCCCTTCTGACGGAGACCGCTTTGGTGAGATACTTCGAGAGGGCTGGGCTGGTGATGCCCAGGATTACAAATGCTAAGAATGTCAGAATGATGGGAAAGCAGATCACGTCAGTAAATGACTTTGAGATTGCTCCAATCTCAGGATAAGGTGGTTTCTGCTACTTCAACATATTACATCAAGTAATGTTCTATAACCATGTAGACTGATGTGTACAGTAGTTTCAGAAAATTGTCTCATGTACTGTATCTTGTATTGTAAATTATAAGATGAATTTTTCCCCTCCTAAACCCATGTTTTGTTGCCATTGGGCATAAAACTTTAATTTATAATATATAGAAAATTGGAGCACCTGCACTTTTCCTTCATGCTGCTTTTTAAACCAGAGGAATTGTTTTTGTTAATTAATCATTTGTGACCAGTGATTCCTTGTAACTTTATACTGTATGTTGACCTGTGTCTTTTAATGTTTCTGAAACCATTCCTGGAAATTTTCATTTTTATACTAGAGACCTGTTCTAATATGACTTGTTTTTTTTTCAAACTGAAATTGCTATTTTAAATTGATTTCTTTCCCATGTTTTTAAAACAATTCTTGGATGTTGGCTCGACCTTTAACATGATAGGAACAATATACAGAATAAAATCAAAACGCCAGTTTAAAGCACTCAGGTAGACTGATTAATTGTTGGTAAATTGATCCTGGGCATATAGCAAAAACAACTAATTTATTGTTTAATCACTGAAAATTTGAAAGTATGAAAATCGGTGAGGAAACAAAATGGAGATAAAAATTCTAAATGTAGATAGACCCTTGACCCTTGCCCCTGGCCGTCATCAAGTTGTATCCTGGAGCAATAATTTGAAAAGGCAGGGCAAAGTGAAGAAGAAACAAATGCAGAGAGGGAGAGTGTCCTTTGAAATGAGGAAACACTGAAATATAGGATAAGTTTAAGCTTGAGGGTAGAGAGAATTGCTGCAACATAGACATAGAAGTAAGCAGAGAGAAAGAGGGAGGTTCTGGGACGAGCTGAGCTGAGAGTCAGTGTTATCATATTATCATGCAATGTTTTTTTTGGTGTCTGCTCTCTGATATCACTTTGGAGTTCATCTCATTGAACTCTGGCTCCTGTGCCTATTCCGGCTCTGTTTTCAAAACTGGCAACAGTATTTGGAACCTTTCTAGTCTTTAAACAACCACCCGTTCTTATGAAAATGAGGACTGCAGTTACTGGCGTGTGGAGCGATAAGCACGGTTCTGGCGGAACTCAAATGGTTAAGCAGCCTGTGTTGGGGGAAATGGAATGTCAGTGTTCTGGGTCGAGACCATTCATTTGGACTCGATGAGAAGCTGAGACTTTTCATTTTCCTCCCCAAGTGCCGCCTGACTTGCTGAATTCCCTCAGCATCTTGTTTGTTACTCCTATGGGAACCCTAAAAACTGTAAAGGAAACTAAATTTTTATCAAAGGTAAATGTGTGGCCTCCCTTCACATCAAAATCACACCTGAGCCAAATACATTCATGGGTTATTCGATGGCAATTATGATGGTGCACAAGGATCATTCTAAATTTAGCTTTGATGCCTGTTTGCCCCTGGTTTTGAATGCCATGGAACTGAAATTTACTGCTGATAGGATTCTGTATGCTAGTAAGCCTGGCCACTTCAGGTGCTGTTAGCTACCTGGAACCCAAAAGTTGCCAGACTTCAAACAATTTTACAATGGCTATTCTGTTAGTTGGACAGGACAAATTTATATAACTTGTTTCATTGTAATATTTAATGTGCTCTGGATAGAGCATCTCAAGATAAATCTAATAACCTTTCAAAGAGAAATACTACAGCAACCTGGTTAGATATTTAAGTTCAAACAGCATGTTTCCATTTGATTCCCTTAACCAGTAATTTTGTTTTCTGTGGATGAAGTCTGTAAATCAATGCTGAGGAAATAATATGCTCTGCACAGCTGCTTTGAAGTAAATCTGACATTTTCTCTGGAAAACAGATTTAAAATTTAACTCTGGTACTTTTAAGGAAATGCATTAATTATTTTATATGTAGGTATATCTGCCAGCATATAGATCATTGAGACATTTCAAGGCCAAGTAATTTTGAAGTCTCACAATCTAATGTAAAGCCATCTTTTATATACTTTGATAGTATTGTACATGAAGCATATATAATAGATTTACATGTAATCAATCTGCCATTGTATTTCAAGTACAGAGGTGAACATCAAGCAACATACTGTAACATTACACTATTGATTGGTTACATTAGCACTTAATTGATGCTACTTAATGGCTCTGAATGAGTAGAAGGAAGAGGCAAAATTCAATACAGAGCAATGATAGATTATTTCAAAGCAGAAGATTGTAAGTGCTAAGTGGTGAACTGAAAGAGGTTCCACATCCCCTCGCTACACCATTATTCTGATCTGTTCTCTGACCATAGCTAAAAGTAATTCCAGCAAGAAAAAAAGTCAAGACCTATAAAGTCTGCTTTTGTATAATTACATAGATGAATTAATGGTAACTTGAAATTGAATCAAATGTGTACCATCTAATACAAATGTCATTGTAGGAGGGGAGTGGGTAATGTAAATTATTCATTCCATCTGCATTTTGGTTGAATGAACTACTCAAGTGCCAGCCTATTTGCTAACCAATTTGTCAAAATGGACGCCATTAGTCTGTAGAGAACTCTCCCAGCTGCATCGGTGGGCAGTGCAGATCTGGCTATGTTAAAACCAATACCTTGGATCCAACTCTGAAATTGCATTTCTGGAGAATAGTTTAAGGAAGAATTACTTTTGATATAAATCCCACATTAGTTTCTATCCATAAAGTTAACCCCATTGTGGCACTCTCTTATTGATGGTATCCCATCTGTTGCACAAGCAAAAATGTTGGTGTGCAGAATATCCTCTTCTGAAAAGTTGCTCAACAACCTGAAACATTGACTCCTCCTCCATATCTGTTTCTAGTCCCCTTACAAATAATAACTTCTGAACCATGCTTTCATCTTATATGCAATGAACATAACCGAGAAGCAAAGATTTGTTGCCTGGCAAAGTTGACACATCCAAAATGCAGAGCAAATTCTGTTGTCCCAACTATGTTGCACAATATGTCTTCCAAATTCTCAGACATTTCATCTATTCATCTTTGAACAGAATTGTTGTTGAGTGGAATCACTTTAATTAATTGGTCTGGTGACTTATGCAAAATTCTACTCAGAACCTCCCTCAGTGCTGGCAGAATCAGTTCTTCTCCAATTGTATGGGGCTTTCCAGATTTAGCAAAGACCTATGAAATATTGTATGAAGCACACAAGATATCACTGTTTTGTTGTGAAGTGCTAGCAAACACGTTTTGAAGTGTTTTCTGTTTCAGAATGTTTGCAGGATCAGGTTTATTATCTCTGGCATATGTTATAAAAGTTGTTGTTTTGTGGTATTTAATTATAAATATATAATTAACTAAATAGTGCAAAATAGAAGAAAGTAATGGTGAGTTAGTGTACATGGGGTTCATTGTTAATTCAGAAATTTGATGACGGAGGAGAAGAAGCTGTTCTTGAAATGTTGAGTCTGTGTCTTCAGGTTACTGTACCACTACCTTGTTGGTAGCAATGAGAACAGGGCATGTCCTGGTGATGGGGAGTCCTTAATGATGGATGCTGCCTTATTGAGGCATCACCTTTTAAAGGTATTATCGATGCTGGGGAAGCTAGTACCCATTTTCTGCAGTTTATTTCCAATCCTGTGCAGTGGCTCCTCCATACCCCAGATGGTGGTGCAAACAGTTAGAAAGCTTTCTGTGGTGTATCTGTAGAAATTTGTGAGTGTCTTTGATGACATACCAATTCACCTCCAACTTCTAATAAAATACAGCCACTGCAGAGCCTCTTTGTCTTGCATCAATATGTTGGGCCCAGGAGAAATCTTCAGAGATGTTGACATCCAGGAACTTGAAACTGCTCACCCTTTCCACTGCGATGAGGACTAGTGTGTGTTCCCTCCATTTCCCCTTACTGAAATCCATAATCAGTTCCTTCGTTTTACTGGTGTTGTGTGCAAGGTTGTTGTTATAGCACCCACACAACCAGCTGATCAATCTCACTTATGTATTCCTCTTTGTCACCATCTGAAATTCTGTCAACAATAGTTGTGCAATTGGCAAATTTATAGATGGTGTTTCAACTGTGCCAAGCCATAGAGTCATTAGAGTGCTTGGCTAAGCACATATCCTTGAAGTGCGCCAGTGTTGATCATCAGTGAGGAGTAGATGTTATTTCCTATCCACACTGTGTCTCCCGGTGAGGAAGTCAAGAATTCAGATCTGGCCCATGCATTATTGTCGTTCACTACTGTAGTACATTTTTAGCTAGCACAATTCCCATACTTTAATCATGCAGTGGTGCAATTCCTGTAGAGTTTGGGCATTCAATTGGGTAATTGCCCTCTTGAATAGTCTTGATGACATTTCTCCAGCCCGCCGCTCGACCATGATATGATTGACCCACTTTATGTGCCTTCAGGCAGACAGTCAGGTTCTGCCTGAGCTATGATTACATCATAACTTTCCCCTTTATTGATCACCGTGCTTGAGGTTGTACTGAATAATAGGCAATTAACCATGTTCATTAATCCATAATGAAAATAGAAGCAGGCCAAATGAAAAGAAAGTGTACACAGTATTGTGGAGTATCTGAAACAGGATTTATACCAGCGCCAAGCAACCAACAGCTGCCACTGTGTCTGTTTGTAAAATATTTTTCAAATGACACAATCCAGGCTCCTTAACCATTTGAAGAACATTCACTCTGATAAAGCAAACAAACCTGGCATATTATCAGTTACAGTTTGAAAGTGAGAGTAAAACCACACCTGTGCAAACCCCCGCAGAATCTGGTGATCCTGCGGTTTCTGTCTCGGAAGCCGATGTCAGAACATCTGTGAGCCCTCACAAGGCAACAGGTCATGATGGTGTACATGTTGGGGCTCTGAAAACCTGTGCCAACCAATTGGTGGGAGTGCTTAAGGTCATCTTCAATCTCTCACTGGCTGAAACTGAAGGTTCCCACCTGCTTCAAAAGGGCAACATTCATACCAGTGCCCAAGAAGAGCAGAGTGAGCTGCCTCAATGACTATCATCAGGTGGAACTCACATCTGCTGTGACAAAGTGCTTTGAGAGGTTGATTATGACTAGAATCAACTCCAGTCTAGGCAAGGACCTGGGCCTGCTGCAATTTGCCTATTGCCACAATAGGTCTAGAGTGAATACAATTTCACTGGCTTTCCATTCTACCTGGACAATAGTAATACCCTTTTCAGGTTGTTGTTTGATTGCAGTTCAGCGTTCAACACAATCATACCTTCCGTTCTAGTCAACAAGCTTCAGAACCTGGGGCTCTACAACTGGCTTCCTCACCAGGAGACCACAGTCAGTGCAGATCAGAAATAACATCTCCCTGCTGACAATCAACACTGGCACTTTTCAAGAATATGTGTGCCACCCCATCTAGCACCAACAATCATCCCATGGTCAAAGTCACTGAGATCAAATTTCCTCCCCATTCTGATGTTTAGCCTGAACAACAACTGATCTTCTTAGCCATGTCTTCATGCATTAATGCATTGAGTTGCTGCCACATGATTGCCTGATTAGATATTTGTATTACTGAGCAGGTGCACAGATGTGGCCACTGTGTATAGTCTTGTTTTAAAAAAAAACATGATTTAAATGAATGTTCTTAATTAACAGAAAACCACAGTTATCTAGGAGTTACGTTTTCATAAAATGGATAGTCACCTAAGCTCATTTGATTTTTATAGCAAGGATATCAGGCAGGCCTAATCACAAGTCATGCCTGTGTCATGTATCAAGGGAATAAGTTTAGTTTTCTCCTGAACTGTAGGCAGTGTGAAAATATCATGAAAACTAAGTTAATTATACTATATTAATTGATGTGGCAGGAGCTTACACAACCTTACCAACTTGACTTCCTGATGCAGTAGTTTTCAGTTACCTGAATATCTGATCTAGCCTCTCCATTCATTAAGCTGGCTCTGCCTGTCCTTCCTGACATCCTCCATTATGTAGATATTCACCGCAATGAAACCTCTTAACATTACATTCCAATAAATATTCTACATCCGATCATCAGAAAAAAACACATAAAAGATACCCCTTTAAGTGATTTGCAGTGTTTTGCTTATTTTCCGAAAAGCCCATGGTTTGAATCATACCATCAGTCCTCAGATAACTCACTCAATTAATCTTTCTTCGAGGACTTTGTTGAAAGTGACAATGAAGAATCCATTTAAAGACTTAAGATGAGGCACATTCATTTGTACCCGAAATTTATACCAGTAAACAGAGTTGAATCAAAATTTACATAAGTTGGCAGTCAATTGCCTATTGTGGCAGGCATGTTGGGAACATTTCATTGGCCCAGCTGCAAGACAGGTGGGCCTTGAACTTCTTGAAAGTGTCCATGTAACTTCCTACTGCTGTTGTCTATTTCTCTGGCAAGAAGTGAGTGATTGGCAGTTTAAAATCTCCCATTGGACTAGGGAAACTTTCCTGTTTGCACCTGTAGGTATACACACGGGGATAAGAACATTGCAGCTGATGTTACTTGGGATTTATAACTTGTAGAGCATTTGAATCTCCATCTAAAGGTGACTAAATACATCTGAAAATCAGCTAAGTGACTTCCACCTTTTAATGTTTTACCTTTCAAGGAATACTTGATAGAGCAAAATTATTTGAAAGTGGATTCCATTATTTACTATATTTTAAGATTTTTATTGGACAACATCAGACAGCCATGGGGCTCAATAGGAAAGTATGATAAAAGAAAAGTCCCCTACCTTCATTTTTGCCAATTATGTTTCAGGTTTGCAGTTAAGTGGACAGAATTAAATGCAGCATTGAAGCTGACATTAAATTTTACTCCTGATGAAGGATCTCGGCCCTAAATGTCAGCTCTCTATTCCTCTCCGTAGATGCTGCCTGAACTGTTGAGTTTCTCCTGCATTTTGTGTGTGATATACTAAAAGTTAGAGTTCATTTCTGATTGTTGTTGCAGGGCCTGAAGCTGCGAAGCTCCAGAACTATATCAAGGGCCAACATTAATTTCCCACTCTGAAATATAGCAATACAACATTCTTGAAAAGCATAAGTAAAATGGACCTTTAACAGGGAATTTGATGGTAAATTGACACACATAATATAAGACAACAAGACTTAGCAGACCTAGACCATTCAGCCTATTGAGTCTTTGCCATTCCATCATGCATGATTTATCAATCCTCTCAATCCCATTCTCCTGCCTTCTCTCCATAACTAATCTGCCTTACTAATCAAGAACCTATCAACCTCTGTTTTAAATGTACCCAATGACAGCCCTATGCGGCAATAAATTCCACAGATTCACCCTCTGGCTAAAGAAATTTCTCATCACTGTTCTAAAGGAACATCCCTCTATTCTGAGGCTGTACCCTCTAGTGCTTGACTTCCCCCACTCTAGAAAACATCTTCTTCACATCCACTCTATCTATCCCTTTCACTATCCAAAAGGATTCAATAAATTCCCCCCTTCATTCTTATAAACTCCAGTAAGTAGAAGCCTAGGGCCATCAAATGTGCCTCTTACATTAACCCTTTCGTTCCTGGAAGTATTCTCGTGAACCTCCTCTGGACCCTGGCCGAAGGTGGACTTTGGCCTTTCTAATCATGCCTCCAAATACCCCAAAACCTCATCCTCAATAATAGTCTCCAACCTCTTGCAAACCAATGAAGTCAGGCTAAATAGTCTATAATTTCTTTTCATCTGCCTCGCTCCTTCCTAAAGAGTGGAGTGATATTTGCAATTTTCTAGTTCCTCTAGAACCATTCCAGAATCTAGTGATTCCTGAAAGATCATTACTAATGTCTCCACAATCTCTTCAGCTACCTCTTTTGGAACCTTAGTGTGTAGTCCATGTGGTCCAGTTGATTTATCTACTTTTAAATCTTCAGCATTCCAAGCACCTTCTCCTTAGTAATAGTAACTCATACACTTCTGCTCTCTAACACTCAAATTTCTGGTATACTGCTTTGGTATCCTCTTTTATATTATTGGCTAGCTATCCTTCATATTTATTGATGTCTTGATAAAAGGTCTCAGCCCAAAATGTCAACTTTTTACTATTTTCCATAGATGCTGCTTGACCTACTGAGTTCCTCCAGCATTTTGTGTGCATTGCTTGGATTTCCAGCATCTGCAGATTTTCTTGTCTTTATATTTAATATTTGCTCTTTTTATAGCTTTTAAGTTGTCTTCTGTTGGTTTTTAAAGGCTTCACTGTCCTCGTACTCCCAACTAGTTTTTGCTACATGGTGTGCTCTCTCTTTTGCTTTTATGCTGCCTTTGACTTCACTTGTCATCATCCTTTTAGAATGCTACTTCTTCGGGAAGTATCTATCCTGCACCTTCCAGATTGCTCCCAGAAACTCCAACCATTGCTGTTCTGCCATCAACCCCTCTAGTGTTTCTTCCGATCAACTTTTACCAACCCCTTTCTCATGCCTCTGTATTTCCCTTTACTCCAGACTAATACTAATGCACCTAATTTGAGCTTCTCCCTCTCAAATTGTAAGGTGAATCCTGTCATATTATGATCACTGTCCTCTAAGGGTTCCTTTATCTTGAGCTCCCTAATCAAATCTTGTTGATTATACAACAACCAATCAAGAATTGCCTTTTCCCTCGTGGGCACATCCACAAACTGCTCTGAAATGCCATCTTATAGGCATTCTACAAATTCGCTCTCTCGGGATCCTGATTTTCCATTCTACCTGCATATTGAAATTACCTGGCTATTATAACATTTTCCTTTTTTCATGCCTCTTCCTTCTCCCTTTCTAATTTGTACCCCATATCTTGGCCACTGTTCAGAGCCCTATAGATAATTCCATCAGTGTCTTTTTATCCTTGCAATTTCTGGATTCTACTCACAAGGATTCTACAGCCCATGTTATTTCTTTTGAAGGATTTAATTTCCGTTTTCATCAAACAGAGCCATCCTACCCCCTCTACCTACCTGCCTGAGCAGAAACAAAAATTTTTTTTTTTCCAAACAGTAGCATAAAACTAACATGATTCTAAAATATATGTGCTAGTGTAGATTTCTCTTGGTGCATCACTTCACCAGTAACAACGTAGGATCCTGTATCAACAGACAGGCAAGTCGGTGGTGACCTGCCTCTACATCATTCACCTCTGCAAAATCCCTCATGGACTCTGCCAATCAACCATTAAAACTCAGCTGTCCCACTCACTGATGACTTCTGCTACCTGTTGTTCTCCTCGACATGCCTGGGCAGTTGTGTAATCAGCCATTTCACATGCCAAGTGTCTCACTATGACGAACATTCCCAGCAATGAAGATGATTTATGGATTCACTGGAAATGGTGAAATAAGACTTTTAAAAAGTTTGTTAGTATTGTGCAACCTGTAATGTCACTGAGCCAATACTACTGCATGCAGTCAATTGCAATCAGACAATATAAACATACCCATTTGATATATATATTATTAAAATTATGTATGAATAGGCTTCCCCCTTCCTTTGCTGTACTTATGAAAGATCTCAGCTCCAAACATCAAATATTTATTTCCCTGCTGAGTTCCTCCAGCATTTCTGTGTGTTACTCTGAATCTCCAGCTCCTGCAGAATAGCTTATGTCTCAGAATATCAGTTTGCCTTTTTTATCCATTGTCAGTTTAGGAAAGAATTAATTGTTTGCTCCTTCTCAACTCCTCACCAGAACATTTAACAAGCAGTGCAGATGTTATATTTCTTTTGATAATTCTTATAACAGTAACCAAATTATGTGAGATTATTTCTAGCTGGAGCTTGAAACTACCACACTCTAGGCCAGTATAAAAATTACTGAGATTTTTAGTAATCTCAGTAAAAATCAGGAACATGAATGATGGAGGGCTATGCAGGAGGGAATGGTTAGATTGATTTTAAGAGTAAGTTAAAAATGACAAAGAATGAATTATATCCTCAATAAATCACCTCTCATATTTCCTATTCCACCATACTGCTTGCCCTCCGTGCCTGCTCCATATTATCATACCTTAGCAGTTAATTCTACAGCACTGTGTGGTGAAACTCTGTGTCACTACAATTTCCTCCTGACATTAAGGGCTCAGAGAGTGAGATTCATGTATGGTCCATATCTGTTTCCAGAGAGAAAGTCCTGGCCCTGGCTTCCAGCTATTTGTACAGTAAGCAATAACATGGAAAAGCATGGTGGTTTTCCCTTGTGAGAACCTCAGTCACAGCAGGATGAACTGAAAGCACCTGTTAATACCTGTAGCTGGCTTGTGAGGAGGTGAGAAGAATGCTGTCCGAAGACTTGTTCACTGAGAAACTTGGTAGTGCAGCAGGTCCAAAACATCAGCTGTCCGTGAGGGTGGAGAAAGGTGATAAGAATCAATTTGTGGAAAGATTAGGACTAATGTCAATGATGGGGATGGTGGTGCATTGGGACTGAAAGTTGGGAGGTGGAATTGCAGGCAGGGGTAAGGAGCCATAGCTGGGGGTGGCGATGAGGAGGCATCAAAAGACTAGACGAAGTAGACAGATTAAAGACAATATACCTGAGGCAGTTCCCCATTGGCAGCCTGGGACCACCTTAGTTCCAGTGACATGTAAGCTTGCCCTGTCATAAGTATCCAGTGGATCTCTCAAGTTAGAAACTCCAAAAATGGCCTGCAGACATGTAGAATATATGCTACTGTGTGTCTGGGCACCCTTCTGCATTGTCTTGGAGGACCCAGTCAGAAAATTATGGACTTTATGTAATTCAGAAGAAAAATCTCCACAGTTTGCTCTTCACTGAAACCCTTTAATGCAAAGGATCTCACTCTGAATTAAACCTGCTTTTCCAAATCGGAATGGATTGGTCAGAAATGTAACAACTGTGGTCCACATTGACCCGATGCAGGGGCCTAAAAGATGTTCAGTATGTGGAATTGAAAATGGATTATCTTCCAGAATAAAAAAGAAATAATGACTTCTCCTTCACCCATCACCATGGCCACAATATTGGCCCTGAACTGCGCCCTGTGAACCAGCCATGCTCCCTACTCCCAGAGAACATAACTTTGCTCCTGAAGCTGCCAGCACATCGAGATGTGCCAACGGGCACGTTCAGGCTGCAGGAGTTTGTGCTGAGGGATGCTCTGAAGCTTAGCGCAGTCACCACGTGGATTCGGTGGCGATCTGCTACTGGAGAGGGAGGGACTAGGATGAGTGAGGCAGCCCCTCAATTATTGTAGTTGTATACCACCCAAGCAGCCACATGTATGGCAGCAGTGCTATTGGTGTGTAGGAATGTGTCTATGTGTGTAAGAATGAAGACATTGCACATTAATTCTTATAATTTTTTATTATAAATAAAGCTTATTTTGAAATTTTAAAAAAATCTTCGCTCCAGATAATCACATGACTTTTCCATTTGCATCTGAGACCATGTACATGAAGCAGCACCTAAAGCTTGTGGGCTGAGGGAAATCACAAATGGCATCATCATTGGTGTCCTGGTTCTGCACTATTCAGTGGACCGTTCAGATGAGATATATCGAATTGTCTCCTTTGACTAAATGTTTGGAAAGAGAAGTCTATATCAAAATTTAATATGTAATACACTTAGCTATTTCTAATGACCAGCTCGAGAAACACTTGTGAAAAATTTGTAGCCGTGCCTCCTTACCATGTTTGAGGATATCTTCAAAATTATTGCCAGAAAGCCACTTAAATTTATCTTACTCTCTATTCGCAAAGGAATAAAGATCTACTGAGGTGCTCTGATATAACAATATCTATTACAAATTCAGACAACTAGAGGGGACAAGACAAATCCTTCAGGCAGCTTTTTAATGGGTGTGAATGCCTTTTCCATGTGATTTAGTGCCAATGAGTTACTTTTCTTGGATACGTGTCTTTTTAAATACAACCAGAATCTAAAGGAAGAAAAATACTTAACATATGTTAGCTCAGATAATGTGTCACCATTCATAAAGAAAGTAGTGTTGGGAAAAAATGCGGAAGTTTTATTTCCCAAGTGAACAGGCATTTCCTTAAATTCTGACCAAAACACACTGTCATTTTCTGTCTCTGCGACTAAAAGAAGAATTCTTGTAACTTTACTGAAATAGTATCTGATAAGCTGACAACACCCAGGTCTGGTATCCAAGTAAGATACAAGAGGTCCAGGTACAATCTCCAGAAAGCCATCTCAAGTGCAAAATGGCAATTCTGCACCAAACTTCAATCACTGAAGGACGCTCGACAGCTGTGGCAGGGCTTGAGTGTTATCACCTCTTACAAAGTGAAACCAAACGACATAGGTGACAACAAGGCTTTGCTCTCAGATGATCTCAATACCTTCTATGCTCACTTTGATTGTCAAAACATGGAGGAAGCTTCACGATCTTCCACATCCAATAAGAGAGCATACTTCAGGAGGATGAACCCAAGGAAAGCATCCAGCCCAGATGGGGTACCTAGTCTAGTACTGAAGACCTGAGCTGATTAACTGGCTGGAGAGTTCACTGATATCCTTAACCTCTCACTTTAGCATTCCGAGGTACCCACCCACTTCAAGCGAATTTCAATTATACCGGTGTCCAAGAAGAATGTGGTCACCTGCCTCAATGACTATCATCCAGTAGCACTCACATCCACAGTGATGAAGTGCTTTGAGAGGTTGATGATGAAACATACCAACTCCTGCCTGAGAACCAACTTGGATCCACTCCAATTTGCCCACTGACACAATAGGTGCTCAGCACATACTACTTCATTGGCTCTTCACTCAACCCTGGAACATCTGGACAGCAAAGATGCAAACATCAGGATGCTCTTTATCCACTACAGCTTGGCATTCAGTGTCATCATCCCCTCAAAACTAATCAATAAGCCTCAAGACTTTGGCCTCAATACCTCTTTGTGGAATTGGATCCTTGATTTCCTCACTTGCAGACTCCAGTCAGTTCAGATTGGCAAGCTCATCTCCTCCACAGTCCCCGCCAGCACAAGTGCACCACAAGACTGTGTGTTTTGTCCCCTGCTCTACTCGCTTTATAATTGCAACTATGAGGCTAAGCATTTTTCCAAAGCTATATGCCAGTTTGCTGACAATACGACCAAATCAAACATGGTGACAAATCAGCATATAGGAGGGAGAATGAAACTTTGGCTGATGATGCCACAACAACAACATCTCACTCAATGTCAGGAAGACCAAGGAACTGATTATGGACTTCAGGAGCAGGAAACTGGAGGTCCATGAGCCAGTCCTCACTGGGGAATCAGAGGTGGAGAGGGTCAGCAACTTTAAATTCCTTGGTGTTATCATTCCAGAGGATCTGCCCTGGTCCAAGCATTTAAGTGCAATTATGAATAAAGCACAGCAGTGCCTCTACTTCCTTTGAAGTTTGTGAGAATTTGGCATGACATCTAGAACTTAGATAAACTTTTATGCATGTGTAGTGGAGAGTATGTTAGCTGATTGCATCACAGCCTGGTTTGGAAACACCAATGCCCTAGAACATAAAGTCCTACAAAAAGTAGTGGATATGGCCCAGTCTGTTAGCTCATCGACATAAAGCATTGTCACAAGAAGCAGCATCCATCATCAAGGAGCTCCACCCACCCACACCACACTCTCTTCTCACTGCTGAAAGTGGTACAGGAGCCTCAGGATCCACACCACCAGCCACTGGTGAAGTTCCTGAGTGCGAGTCATGTACAGAAAAGGTTGTTAAGCTGCAGAATATTGGGTGACCTTAGAAAAAAAGGCAAATTGAACAGTGATCTTTTAAGTAGTACATTTATAAATTCAGTAGTAGTACATTCAGAAACCGAGGTGTTCTGTATATAAACAAGAACCATTGTTTAGTTAGCTAGAAACTTATACTGAGACAGCAATCAGATATTGTCAAAATAAGGGAACATCATTCACAACCATTTAAATGGTAATAAAACTTTAGCAAGTTTACTCAGTTATTGATGTCATTCAAAGCTGAGATTGATTAATGTTTAGATATTGAATGAATTGGAGGATATTTGGGATAAGGAAGGTAAATGGTGTTGAGATAGAGAAATAGACATGATTTTGTTGAATGGTGGCGAAAGCTGAGCTGCCAAATGACCAACCTTGGCTTCAATTTCTTAAGCTCTAACATTGCGTTATTGTTAATATTATTTGACAGAGTTTCCGTGCTAACAAAGGCCCTGACAGACATCGGGGATTAAATTTCCTGAAGAGGTCTAGGTGCATGTGACCAGCCTGTTTATGTGTTCCCTCCTGCTGTTACCTCGGTGGTATTTAAGACCATAAAATGGTGGATTGGCACATTCACCTAAAACCAATTTTATCAATAACTAAATTCTTCTGATAATTGGTGAGTGCCTTTTTGGTTCTTCAAAGTTGCATTTCCAAGTTGTGAGTAATTGGGTGTTGTAGAGAGGGAAGCATACTCAACATGAATCACTGTCAGGAGGGGAAGTAAGATCTTGATCTAATACGAAGAACATCAGCTTAAGTCTCACTTCCACATCAGCTTACATTGACTTGGAGGGATGAATTTGGGTGGGATTGAAATCAATACTTGCTGTTCTGTTTCTTAAAACTATTATTCCTGGAACTTCCAGAGTGTTTTTCTGGGATCTTGTCATACATCTGGAGATTGAAAACATGGGTTAGGTAAAGGAAGTTTGAGAGACCGTCATTAATCTTGATGTACGTATTGTTCACCTAGGATTTCCACAACCAAAGATATGACACAATATTGGAAAAAATACTTTCATGAAATTTTGTCCATATGGACATTTCACTTAGTTATGAATAAAAAGATCCTTGTGGTCACAAAAGTTGAGGTTGCACTCCAGTGGATGTGATAACACAGCTGCACACTTAGTTTTATTTCAAATGGACTTTATTGATGGTAAATCATTCTGCTGATGAAACACTGCTTTAAATAATTCATCAACCAATACGGAGGAACTTAATTGAAAGCATGAAAAAAATGAATTATTTGAACACGGTGCTCCTGTGGGAGGATGACGTTTTCCCCACTTTCATTGGTTGATGGGGTTTGGCAAAGTGCCCAGATGAGGTAATGTCAATGACTCACGCACAGAGTCACGTAGAAGTAGAAGTCTTTTCTCTGTCAATCATTTAACAGCACAGTATCAGAGTTCCATTTTTAAATCTATAACATCACCTCAGTTTAATCAAAAGGCTGAATCCCATCACATATAAATAGGACACTCATAATTGATTTAATCTGTTTTTAAAGATTTTAACTCCACAGACTCAAAGGTATAAAATTGTGCACAAGAACCTAATTAAGACAGTGTTTGGTATATGACACATAATTTAAACATAAAACTGGCACGTATTTGTATGACAAAACCTCACAGCTATGAACCTCCTTCAGATTGTAATCTGAGCAAGAAGCTAACATGGCACGTTATTTTTCATTTATAAAGAAATTTCCAGTTTCTCTTTAGGGGAGCTGTCTAAATGGCTTTCATAATGAGCATTCACTGCCTGCAACTCAGTTAAAGGGAATTCTGATTACAGGCAGTCCCCAGGTTACAAAAGGTTTCCATTCCTGAGAGCTGTCCATAACCTGAGGCAGAATAAGCAGAAGTGGAGCGTGGGAGAGGATCGTTGTGACGGAATAGTGAGACGACGGGAGAGAAGTTGCTGCCAGTGGGCCGCACTGACTCAGTGAGTGAGTCTGCTTGGGTGCCCCAGCTGTGCTCTTCTCCACTCAGCCCCTAATTGTTGCTGCTTTAAGTGGCATTGAGTGGGGGGGGGGGGGGGGGGGGAGCTGTGGAGGAGACAGAAGGCACATGAAAATGCAATTTTCCCTCCCAGCAGGAGATGCCTTCAGCCCTATGGCAGCTAGCAGATTGATCGCCATCTATCCCCCACTACAGTCTCAAACACTGATTCCTATGCAACACACACAAAATGCCGGAGGAACCTGGCGAGTCAGGCAGCATCTTTCGAGAGAAATACACAGTTAATGTTTGGGCCGTGACCCTTCATCAGGAGTTGGTGCAAAATATTGACTATTTATTTCCCTCCATCAATGCTGCCTGATTTGCTGAGTTCCTTCCGCCATAAAGCAAATTCAAAAATGACCATTTTTCTTTCTAAATGTTTTGAAAGGTCAATTTGATTGTTTTCTATGCCAATATTACAATTCAAGGTAAAATCGATAAAGTATTGTGTGAATGACTTGAGCTATTACTAATGAGGGTAATCTGGTGAAGATATTCCCCAAATGCATCAGTTTCTAAATGATAAGTGACACTCCACTGTTACCTTCATAAAAGTGATTTTTTTCAGCAATAATTTTCCTGGATGTTGGTGTACTTGAAAATTAATAAAGGTTAAAGAAATTTGACATTGCCCTCTTTCATGCTCACATGATTTTCATTGATGCAGAATGAGAGCATCTTATTCAGATGCATCATGGCATGGTATAGCAATTGCTCTGCCTGTGAATGCAAGGAACTGCAGAGAGTTGTGAACACAGCTCAGCACGTCGCAGAAAACAGCCTCCACTCCATGAACTCGATCTACTCTTTTTGCTGTCTCAGTAAAGCAGCCAGGAAACCAAAGACCCGTCCTGCCCTGGACATTCTCTCTTCTCCCCTTTCCCACTGGGCAGACGATACAAAACCCTGAAAGAACATACCACCAGGCTCAAGAATACTGCATTTTTATAAGACTATTGAACAGTTCCCTAGTACAATAAGATAGACTCCACCCCACAATCTATTTTGTCTTGCATTTTACTGTCTGCCTGTATGGAACGTATTCTGAAACTATAACACTTTATTCCACATTCTATTACTGCTTTCCCTTATAGTACCATAATGCACTGTTGTTGTGAAATGATCTGTATGGATGGCATGCAAAACAAAGTTTTATACTGTACCTTGGGAAGTGACAAAAATAAACCAGTTTACCATTTACCAATTTAATTGCCAAACAATCTCACTGCAAAGAATTCTTTTCATTCTTTAATCAAAAGTCAGCATTGTTGGCAAAGCCAGTATTATAGGCTATCCATAAATGCACAAGACTAGGAGCAGAATTAGGCCATTTGGCCCATCGTGTCTACTCCACCATTTCATCATGGCTGATCTATTTCCCTCTCACGCCCAATCTCCTACCTTTTCCCTGTATCCCTTCATGCCCTGACCAATCCAGAAACTAAGAACCTCTGCCTTAAATATACCCAGTCACTTGGCCTCCACAGGCACCTGGGGCAATGAATTCCACAGATTCACCTCTCCCTGGCTGAAGACTGAGCTGAGGTGATTGAGAGGAGATTTGACAGAGGTATACAAAATCATGAGGGGTACAGACAGGGTAAATGCAAGCAGGCATTTTCCTCTAAGAATGGGTGGGACTACAACCAAAGGTCATGGGTTAAGGGTGAAAGGTGAGAAGTTTAAGGGAACCATAAGGAGAAACTCTTTCAGTCAGAGGGACATGAGAGTGTGGAATGAGCTGCCAGTATGTGGTCTATGTCAGCTCAATTTCAGTATTTAAGATAAGTTTGGATTAGTACATGGATATGGAGGGCTATGGTCCTGGTGAAGGTCAATGGGAATAGGTAGTTTAAATGTTTTTTTTGGCATGGTATAAATGCACCCAGGGGCCTGTTTCTGTGTTATACTTCTCTATTTCTCTATGACTCTAAAGAAATTCCTCCTCATTTCCATTCTAAATTGACATCCCTCCATTCTGAGGCTGTGTCCTCTGGTCTTAGACTCACCCACCATAGGAAACATCTTCTCTATCGAGGCCTTTCAATATTTAATAGGTCTCAATGTGGTGTGTCCCCCCCCCCCCCCACCGCATTCTTCTGAATTCCAATGAGTGCAGGCCCAGAGCCATCAAGCGTTACTCATATGATAAGCCTTTCAATCTTGGAACCATTTTTGTGAAACGCCTTTGAACCCTGTCCAATGTCAGC
The DNA here is from genome assembly GCF_048418815.1 of Hemitrygon akajei. Classification (NCBI taxonomy): domain Eukaryota; kingdom Metazoa; phylum Chordata; class Chondrichthyes; order Myliobatiformes; family Dasyatidae; genus Hemitrygon; species Hemitrygon akajei. The sequence continues at coordinate 66,087,206 of NC_133127.1, read as the reverse complement.
ATGTTCTTTCTTAGATATGGTGCCCAAAACTTCTAAGAATACTCCAAATAAGACCTCACCGATGCCTTATAAAGCTTTAATATTACATCCTTGCTTTTATATTCTAATCCTCTCAAAATGAATGTTAACATTGCATTTGCATTTCTCACCACCAATTCAACCTGCACATTAATCTTTATGGAATCCTGCATATCTCTCCATTTGGAAAATAATCTTTGCTTTTATTTCTTCTACCAAAGTGCATGACCATACTCTTCCCCACACTGTATTCCATCTGCCACTTCTTTGTCCATTTTACTAATCTGTTTAAGTCTCCTGTAGCTCCTCTGCTTCCTCAACACTACCTGCCCCTTCACCTATCTTTGTATCATCTGCGACCTTGGCTACAAAGCTATCAATTCCTTCATCCAAATCATTGCAAAAATGTAAAAAGAAGCAGTCCCAATACAGACCCCTGTGGAACGCCACTGGTTACTGGCAGCCAACTAGAAAAGCCTCCTTTTATTCCCACTCTACCTCCTGCCAATCAGCCAATGCTCTACCCATGCTAGAATCTTTTCTCTAATACCATGGGCTTTAACTTCTTAACCTTATCAAAAGCCTTCTGAAAATCTAAGCACACAGAATCCACTGATTTTCCTTTGTCTATCCTGCTTGTTATTTCTTCAAAGAATTCCAATAGATTTTTCAGGCAAGATTTTCCCTTTAGAAAACTATGCTGACTTCAGCCTGTTTTATCATGTGCTTCCAAGTACACCAAAACCATATCCTTAACAAATGAATCCAACATCTTCCCAACCACTCAGGACAGACTAACTGACTTATAATTTCCTTTCTTCTGCCTCTCTCTCTTCCTGAAGATTGGAGTGACATTTGAAATTTTCCAGTCCTCCAGAACCATGTCAGAATTCCTTGCCACAATCATGCCTTGACTGTGCCTGCATCTCCACCTCCATGACCATGCACATCTATTTGCCTCAACCACCTTTTTCTCACCTCTCCATTATTAACGTTATTAGCATTAATCATTATTAATAAAGTGTTATTAACAAGGATGTAGATATCCTGTATGGGTCCTAATGCCCTTCCTTTGGACAACATTGGTGGCATGGAGAGGGGAGACTTGCAGCTTGGGCAACTGCCAGTCTTCCATACAACCCTGCCCAGGCCTGCGCCCTGGAAACTTTCCAAGGCGCAAATCCATGGTCTATTAAGACTAACGGAGGCCTACCTCGTGCACCTTATGAATTGCTCCCAGAAACTTCAGCCATTGCTGCTGTGCCATCATCTTGCTAGTGTCCCCTTCCAACCAATTTTGGCCAGCTCCTCTCTCAGGTCTCTGTAATTCCCTGTATTCCATTGTAATACCTATACTTCTGATTTTAGCTTCTCCTTCTCAAGCTGTGGAGTAAATCCTATCATAATATGATCACTGCTTCCTAAGGGTTCCTTTACCTTAAGCTCTCTAATCAATCAATTTCAGTTCATTGCACAACACTCAATCCAGAATAGCTGATCCCTTAGTGAGCTCAACCACCAGCTGCTCTAAAAAGCTATCTTGTAAGCATTCTACAAATTTCCCCTCCTGGGATCCAGCACCAACCTGATTTTCCCAATCTACCTGCATGTTGAAATCTCCATAACCACTGTAACATTGCTCTTTATATATGCCTTTTCTATCTCCAGATGTAGTTTGTAAACCATAGCTTTGCTTCTGTTTGGAGGTCTGTATATATCTCCCACTAGGGTCTTTTTACCTTTGCAGTTTTTTAGCTTGACCCATATCGATTTTACATCTTCCAATCCTAAGTTATAGTTCAAAGATTACTACCCTGGAGGTTCTGCTTTTCAACTTTCTACCTAGTTCCCTCAAATCTCTCTTCAGGACCCCCCTCACCATTCCTACCTATGTCACAGGTGCCTATATGCCCCAGGATTTCTGTCTGCACCCCTCCCCCTTTAGAATGCTGTGGACCCAATCTGAGGCATCTCTGACCCTGGCACCTGGAGGCAACAGGTGTCACGAGGTGTTTCTATCGCATACACAGAATCTCATCTCTATTCTTCTAACTATGCAATCTCCTAGCACTACTGCAGTACACGCCACCTCTCTTCTATTCTGAGCCACAGCATCATAATCAGTGCCAGAGACCCATTCACTGCCCGGTGGATCGTCCCCCTTAAACGTATCCAAAACAGTATACTTGCTATTGAGGGGAATAGCCACAGTTGTACTCAGTACCAGCTGCCTACTTCCCTTCCTGTTATTTGTGGACTTCAGTTCTACATTTAACATAGTTATCCCCCATAAACTGAACACTCTTGGCCTTGGTTCCTCCCTGTGCTCATGGGTCATGGACTTTCTCACAGACCGACCACAGCAAGTCAGAGTTGGTGAGAACACATCCACCACCCTCATCTTAAAAACAGGCACCCCGCAGGGCTGTGTGCTGAGCCCTGTGCTCTACACACTCTTCACACATGACTGCACCTCCACCTCCAACTCCATAATTAAATTTGCAGACGATACCACAGTGGTTGGCCTGATCTCGGACGAGGATGAAACAGCCTACAGGCTTGAGGTGGATCATCTGACGGAGTGGTGCAAGGACAACGACCTGGTCCTTAACACTTCTAAAACAAAAGAGATGATCATTGACTTCAGGAGATCAAAGGACAGAGTACACACCCCCCTCCATATACATGGAGAGGTAGTGGAAAGTGTGGAAAACCTAAAGTTCCTTGGAGTTATGTTGTCAAAGCAGCTGACATGGACCACCAACACCTCACTGCTTGTGAAAAAAGGCACAACAAAGACTCTTCTTCCTCAGAAAGCTGAAACAGGCCAAACTCCCACAAAAGCTGTTGCTTAACTTCTATAGAAGCACAATTGAAGCCATCCTGACTAACGACGCCACAGTGTGGTATGCCAGCTGCACAGCTGCTGAGCAACAAGACCTGCATCGCGTGGTGAAGGCGGCCCAGTGAATTGTCAGGATGGAGCTCCCAGGACTGGACACCGTCTACTCCAGCAGACTCGGGAGGAAAGCAATCAGCGTAACCAGAGACACCACACATCCCAGCCATTCCCTGTTTGAACCGCTTCCGTCCAGCAAAAGGTTCAGGACACTAAAAGCCAGAACAAATAGACTGAGGAACAGCTTCTACCCCAGAGCTGTGGCCTCCATTACACCACTCCCACAGAACAATGACTGAAACTGTGAGCACACAAAAGGACACAAATACTTGCACCAACGGCACTTTGTGCATTACTGTGATATTCTGGTGCTGCTGCAACTTATTTTCTGCTACTTTTCTATTTAATACTGTTTTTCTATTACTGTCTTGTTTTGATCTACCACTTTGTTTGATTGCCTGAGAGGAAGCCAAACAGAGTTCTATTGTACTTATGTAAAGATCATTCAATTCAGTTCAATTCAATTCAATTCCTTCTCCTGTCAGTCACCCAGTTACCTGCCCCCTGCAACCTAGACATGACTACCTACCTTTAGCTCCTATCTATCACTTCCTTAGTCTCCTGTATGAGTCGAAGGTCATCGAACTGCAGCTCCAGTTCCTTAAAATTTCCTCTGAGGAGCTGCAGTTCAGTGCACCTGGTGTAGATGTTGTTATTTGGGAGACTGTAGGTCTCCCAGAATTCCCACATCTTAAACAAAGATCACAACACTGCCCCTGGAGTCATTCTCACTCATTCAGATGAGGAATGAAGAATAAATAAGAAACTTACCATATACTTTCCTCGCCCAAGGCAGATGAGCCACAGCTTCCCCACTAACACTGGCAAACTCCAACAATGGCTGTTCCACTTGCCCCTGCCTTATTTTTATTGGCCCTTGCTAATGATTCCTGTTCACTGATTGGACACAATTCAAACTCTGAAAACTGCAACAAAACACTTTCTTTTTAATCTTCAATCATGGACCTGTGTGAAGTCGCCTCTTCATCTCATGCTCCCATTCACAGATTGGCCACAGTTCAAACTCATACACTTACCTACACTAAGTTCCATCTGGCACTCTTTGTCCATTCCCCCCGTCTGCCTAAGTTCTTCTGCAGACTCCCTGTTTCATCTACATTACCTGTTCCTCCACCTATCTTCGTGTCATTCACAAATTTGTCCACAAAGCTGTCAATTCCTTTATCCAAATCATTGACATATAATGTGAAAAGAGGCAGTCCCAAAACCAGCCACTGTGGCACACCACTAGTCACCAGCAGCCAAATAGAAAAGGACCCCTTTATTCTCATTCTTTACCTCCAGCCAATCAGCTAAGATTTCTATCCATACTTGTAGCTTCCCTGTAATACCATGGGCTCTTAGCTTACTAAGCAGCCTCATGTGTGGCACCCTGTCAAAAGCCTTCTGAAAATCCAAAGAGGCAAGATCCACTGATGTCCTTTATCTATCCTGCCTGTTATTTCATCAAAGAATTCCAATGGATTTGTCAGGCAACATTTCCCCTTCAGAAAACCATGCTGACTTTCACCTATTTTACCACATGCATCTAAATACCCCAAAACCTCCTTCTTAATAATAGATCCAACATCTTTCCAACCACTGAAGTCAGGCTAACTGGCTGTAATTTCCTTTCCTCTGCCTCCCTCCCTTCTTAAAAAGTGGAGTGAAATTTTCAATTTATCAGTCATCCGGAACCATTCCTGAATCTTGAACGATCATCACTAATGCCTCCATAATCTCTTCAGCTACTGTACCTCTGTCAGAACCCTGGGGTGTAGTCCATTTTGTCCTGTTGACTTATTTATCTTCAGACTTTTCAACTTCCCAAGCATCTTTATCCCCCATTATTACCTGTCCAGTATCATTTTCCAGCGGTCCAATTATATCCACTCTCATCTCTCTTTTACTCTTTATATATCAAAAAAATCTTTTTGTATCCTCTTTTATATTACTGGCTAGCTTACCATCATATTCATCTTTTCAATGGGATCAATAGGTACATTTAATGTCAGAGAAATGTATGCAATATACATCCTGAAATTTTTTTTTAGAGTGTTTAGATGTCTTCTGTTGGCTTTTTAAAAGCTTCCCAATCCTCTATCTTCCCACTAATTTTTGCAGTATTATATGCCCTCTCATTTGCTTTTATACTGTCTTTGACTTCCCGTGTCGGTCATGGTTGCCTCATCATTCCTTTAGAATACTTCTTCATCTTTGGAATGCATCTTCCTTGCACCATCCGAATTTCCCCCAAAAATATCAGTGGCTGATGTTCTGCCATCATCTCCTTCCAATCAACTTTGGCCAGCTCCTCTCACATTGCTCTGTAATTTCCTTTACTCCACTGTAACAGGGATATTTCAGCTTCTGAAGCTGCAGGGTGAATTCTATCATAATATGACTATTGCCTCCTAAACGTTCATTTACTTTAAGTTTCCTAAACAAATCTGGGTCATTATATAACGCCCAACCCAGAATAGTCATTCCCCTAGTAGTAGCTCCACCACAAACCACTCTAGAAAGCCATTTTATAGGCATTCTACAAAGCCCCTCCCTTGGAATCCACCACCAACCTGATTTTCCCAATCTATATGCATATGAAATCCCCCTTGATTATCAGAACAATGCCCTTCTTTTCTTTTCCCATTGTAATTTATAGCCCACATTCTGGCTATAGCATGGGGACCTGTGTGTAACTCCCATTAGCATCTTTTCATCCTTGAAGTTTCTTAAATCTACCCTCAAGGATCCATTCCCTTTTTCTGAATCAGAATCAGAATCAAGTTTATCATCACCGACACGTGTCGTGAAATTTGTTAGCTTAGCAGCAACCGTTCAATGTAATACATAAAAGAAAAAAAACAATAAATAAGTATGGATATGATTTCAATTTTTACCAACAGAGTCACTTCACCCTTCTGCCTACGTATATCTTTCAAAGTTAAACTCCCAACTATGATCTTCTTACAGCCATGACTGACTCAGTGATGGCACAATATCATGCCTACCAATCTCTAACGCGCTATTGGATTATCTACCTTCTTCCATATATTCTGTATAACACTACACTTCTGTATAAGGTGATGAGGAAGTACCTTTTTGAATCATTGCATGTTGGATAGTGAGACTCAATAAGGATGAAGGACGAAGGAATATTTCCAACAGAGATGGTGTGCAGTTTGCAGGGAAGTTTACAGAAAGTAGTGATCTAATGAGCATACTGTCTTTACCCTTGCTGATAGCTGTCAACAATAGTTAAGCTAGGGATTGGGGGGGGGGGGGCAGGGTAGTGGTGAAACACGTCCTTTATTTCTTTGAGTAAGATGCTAAATATGGACTCTCACTGTTCAACCACATGACTGGAAATAATAGCACTTTTTGTATTTCAAATACACAGTGGAGGCAGGTGAAACAGTTTCATCACCCACAGCACATATGAACCACAGTGAGAAAACAGTGGTGAACCAATGGCTTGGAACTTCATTCTGCATTAGTTTGGTTGCCTTCTTGTTTTCAGAAGGTGACAGATTTTTTACAGAAGGCTGATATTCATATCTTATGAATATCTGAATTCTGAGCCGAAGTCAGCTCTTTGACGCCTAGAAGCTGCCACACCACTCAGTAACATCATGGCTGAGCTGACCGTAACCACATCTCTATATGCCCTGTTCCACCAATAACACTGCATCCTCTTGCTTATCAACAAGTTATTTACCACTGCCCAAAAGATAATCTCATTCTTCCAAGCCCTACTGGACATGTGCCTAGCCTTTCCAAGCTTTCTGTTAGTTTTCCAGTTGAAATGAGTCATTCCATATTTTCCCACATTATACTCCATTTGCCAGATCTTTGCCACTCAATTAACCTTTTCCCACCTTGTGGCACATCAGGAGACATTTTTCTTTCTTTAGCATTTGTCTGTTTTACGAGGCTGAGTAGCTAGCTCGATGCTCAACCCAGCAAGGATGGAAAGCATGCAAGGAGCCAGCCAGATTCGAACCCAAGACCATTGCCTCAAAGTCTAGTGCTGATGTCACTACACCAGCGCCACCTGCATCTTCTAAAATACTCTTCACAACCTACTTTAAATTTGTGTCATTAGGAAATTTAACAAACATACTTTCGGTCTCTTCATCTCATTTATTTAAAGTCTTTATGTCAGTCATTGATGTATAATTGATATTCTGCAATAATCTTTGATATGGCTCCTTATCAATTACCTTCTGGAAATCTAAGTATTATTCATCCACCTTTTATCCAAGCTTGTTACTTCTTCAAATAACTCCAATAGATCGGTCAAACATAATTTTCAGTTTGACTTTGTCTATTGGTCTTCTGTTGTTCTAACTGTCCTGCTATATATCTACAAAAGCAGCCTCCAGCTTTATCACTGTGACAGGTAGAGAGGTATTTACCCTGCACTTTCATGCTTTCTGTCTCCCTTCCTCATTAAATTAAAGAGGTGTTTTCAATTTTACCCCTATTATAATGGAAACTTACCCAAATTTAGGGGAATATGGAAAGATAAAGCCAATGCATGAACTAGCCACATTAAAGAAGATCATTGGTGGTCACAGGATTCAGGTGAGTTGAAGAAAGTTTGTTACTACTTAGGACACATTTTTTGGGTAATTTTTGTCTCTAGTATTATGTATTTTTATCTCTTGGCAGTGTGGAGGATCAGAGGGGTCTTGGAGTCCGAGTTCATAGGACATTCAAAGCTGCTACGCAGTTTGACTCTGTGGTTAAGAAAGCATATGGTGCATTGGCCTTCATCAATCATGGGATGAGTTCAAGAGCCGAGACGTAATGTTGCAGCTATATAGGACCCTGGTCAGACCCCACTTGGAGTACTGTGTTCAGTTCTGGTCGCCTCACTACAGGAAGGATGTGGAAGCCATAGAAAAGGTGCAGAGGAGATTTATGAGGATGTTGCCTGGATTAGGGAGCATGCCTTATGAAAACAGGTTGAGTGAACTCGGCCTTTTCTCCTTGGAGTGACAGAGGATGAGAGGTGACCCGATGGAGGTGTACAAGGTGATGAGAGGCATTGATTGTGTGGATAGTCAGAGGTTTTTTCCCAGGGCTGAAATGGTTAGCACGAGATGGCTAGCTTTAAGGTGCTGGGGAGTAGGTACAGAGGAGATGTCAGGGGTAAGATTTTTTTATGCAGAGAGTGGTGAGTGTGTGGAATGGGCTACTGGCGGTGGTGGTGGAGGCAGAAACAATAGGGTCTTTTAAGAGACTCCTGGATGGCTACCTGGAGCTTAGAAAAATAGAGGGCTATGGGTAAAGCCCAGGTAGTTCTAAGGTAGTTCATATTCGGCACAGCTTTGTGGGCCAAAGAGCCTGTTTTGTGCTGTATGTTTACTATGTTTCTATGTTAATGACAAAACAATATCCAAATGTTAATCAGAAAATATGATGTTACATACCTGTTAATGGAGCATATTCTACCTATGTTTAGCTCAGTGTGGCATTGTACTTATTATCCTTGATATGATATGTCCATGTTAGGCTCAAAGAGATAATGAATTTATGTTAATAACCCCAATATGGCAACTGAATGTGCTCCAGTTCTAAAAGGGGACAAAAACATCTAAACAGCTAGAACTTAATCAAAATATCTGCATTGTTACAGCTAAGATGCACTAGAAGCATTGTTGTCTCAACATTCTAACAGAACTGTACATTTTCCGGACTGCCTAAGAAATCTGATGGCTGAGGGGAAGGAGCTGTTCCTGAATAGTTGAGTGTGTGTCTTCAGGCTCTTGTACTTCCTCCCTGATGGTAGCAACAAGAAGAGGACACGTCCTGGGTGATAGAGGCCCTTACTGATGGACACTGCCTTGCTGAGGCACTGCTCCTGCTCGATGCTAGAGGCCAGCACTCACGATGGAGCTAACTGGATGCAGAACTTTCTGAACCTTTTCTCAAACCCCCCACCCCCATACCAGACAGTGATGCAGTCAGTTAGATTGCTCTTCACGGTGACATAGTAAATCTCCTCAAACTCCTAATGAAATATAGACACTTTTCTGCCTTCTTTGTAACTGCATCAGTATATTGGGCCCAGGATAGATCCTCGGAGATCTTGACAGCCAGGAACTCGAAATTGCTCACCCTTTCTACTTCTGATCCCTCCATAAGGACTGATGTGTGTTCCCTTGTCTTACTCTTTCTGAAGTCCACAATCAATTATTTGGCTGTTCTGACTTTGACTGCAACACCACTCAACTGGCTAATAACATCTCATTCCTGTATGTCATCTCATCACCATCTGAAATTCTGCCAACAATAGTTGTGTCATCAGCAAGTTTATAGATGGCATTTGAGCTGTGACTAGCCACATAGACATGGGCATAAGATTACCTGTGTCCTTTGAGATCAATCTTAGAATGCTCATAATTGTATATAAGGCTATAGTTTGGAGTGTTTATCTCCTTACATCCCTAATTGTAATCTTAGATCTGTGAATGTAGGTTTGCTTAGTGTTCCTAGGAGCTTTCTGCTCTTTTGCACCAGAGATCTGGAATACTCTACCGACTGAGATACACCAGGCTCCTACCGTGAACTGCTTCAAAACACATCTAAAAGCCTACTTTTATTAATTTGGCTTACCTATAGGATTACTTAATGCCTGTTGATGTTGATTACATTTATATAATTTGGTATATTTGATTACATTTTATTCTGCATAATGTTTGTCTTTACTTATGATTTTTAATTTTTTCTCATATTGTTATGACTCTAATGATTTATCTTTACAATCTATGTAAAACACTTTGAGCCTGCATTTTAATGTATGAAAAGAGCTATAAAAATAAAAGTAATTATTATTAGTTATTATTGAACCAGTGGTGTGAGTGTTACATTGTGCTCTAATATTTCACACTGGCCTCATCAGCCTCTTCAAACCCACAAAACCGAACTGGAAACAAGTTATCTTTGATTATAAGGTACTACCCAAGAAGTAGATTGGACTTCTACTGATGAATCAGACAGGAACTTAAACAGTCAATGTAAAAAAAGTCAACTCCAGGAGGAACACAGTACTGTATCTGCAACCTTCTGTGTAATCAGTCAGTGTGTTAGGCATTTTAGTGGAGGGACTAATCAGATCGTTAGCACTTTCCCATTTTTTAAATAAAACAATTCTTCAGGCTGCCTGGCAGTGAGTAGAAAAATAGGCAGGGTTCAAACAAAATAAAAATGTGACTTGTGCAAGCAATACAACCCCTCGCTCATTCTCATACTGCTCCAGGGATTGATATAATAGATTCAGTGGGATTCCATTAATCCTGCAGATCGGTTTCACTCCTGTGAGAAGCCTGTTGGAGAGTGCAGCAGCCAGAAGTGAAAGCTGGGATGGGGCGATATGGCGTTCTGATGATCCCTAAAGTTGATGCTTGTGAATCAGTTGTACCTGGTATGAAAGTTAAAGAGTACCATTGAGAAATTGCAGCAAGAACGATTGGGCTTTGCTAGTCACTGAGAAATACTCTGTTATGGTGCTAATTCTTGTACTGTGCAATATTTACTAGTTTGCTGTTAGTGCCAGTGATTCATTTGAAAAATTGTTAATGGCGAAACAATTTATTAATTCCACAATTTGAGCAAAGCACAAGGTAATTCAGCTGAAGCCTGAATTAAAAACGGAGTATTAACATATGTTATCTCCCTTTTAAAATTCATCACGTTTTAAAAGCCTTCCAACTAATAACTGGTACAATTTTTGAAGAAGTGGAAAAAATAAGTTCTAAGAAAATATAGATACAAAATGAAAGTGAAGAAAGAAAGAAATGGAAAAAACAGGAAGGTTACATTGCTTGAAACTTTAGCCTTTAACCTGATTGAGTGAGGAAGATATTATCGGTATTAGATGAATTTCATGTTAGTTCGTCACCTCCCTCTAAGAGCACACCTTGTCATCATCATCAGAATACTATAAAGCATGAAATGAGAATCAATCATAGACAGATACAGCACAGAAAAAAGCCTTTCGTCTCATCAAGTTTGCACTGACCCATTAATCACTATTTACATTAATCCCTCATTCTCATTCATTTCCACCCCAACCCCCAGCTTGATTCTAACACTCACCTATCCACTATGTGCAATTAACCCAACAGTTACACACCTTTGAGATGTGGGAGGAAACAAGACAGGACTCAAAGTCAGGATTGACCCTTGGTGTCTGTTGCTGAGAGGCAGTGGTTATTCTAGCGACGTCACAGTGCGGCCCCAATCCGTGTAAATGTTCTGACCAATATAGACGAGACCACGGGAGCCTTGAGTTATTAAAATGGTGAAAAATGAAGTGGAAAAAGAGAAGCTTCCATTTATTGTCCAGCTGGAGTTTGTGACAAGCCGGCAGCAATCCATCATGAACTTTCAAAAATTCACTCATTTTACTCTGTAAAAATATGTCAATGGGCTCAATCTCGCAGAGGTTACCACGAGGAGGAACTTTATCTTTGTTGATGATGATCAGTGGGATGAAAATGGAACAGACAGCTCTCATCTTCTCAGCATCCAAGTCCTTACACGACAGTAAATGCTGCTCTTGTTGCTGTTTACCACATCCTGAAAAATCCATAAAAAATATATTTAAAAGTAGCAGGTGTGAACAGTGGTGATAGTGGCATTTCATGCTCCAGATATAGTGCTCAGAATGATTTGAGCAATGTCACAGTGATGCACCATCAGTAACTCACGCTGAGACGTAGGAAGCGAGGTATCGGCTTTTATTGACTGGAAGAATGAACAACACTACATCCTGGAGAATGAAGCTGGGCAACAGGCCTCAGTCGCCTTTATACAGGGGTCTGTGGGAGGAGCCACAGGAGCAGTCCAGACAGGTATATGTAGTTCACCACACACAGGAAATTCAATGCCTTAAATAAGTGTGCAAAATAAATCATTCTGACAATTCTCATCATGGCACGATTCACAAGTCTAAGATGAAACATATTGAAAAGTGACCTTTGTGTAAAAACCTCTGGAAAGGAACAGACTAAAAGTTTCTTCAAGCATCACCTCCCAGCTTTGGACAAATTCCTGCCTTCACCTGCCTGTCACATCCACCTATCATCTGCCAGCTCTTGCGTCACCCCTTCCCTTCACCTTTTAATACTGGCTATGTTTCCCATTCTTTTCAGTCTGGATGAAGGATCCTGACTTGAAATGTCAACTTTCCATTTACTTCCATTGATGCTGCCCCACCTGCTGAGTTTCTCTAGCTCCTTTCGTGATGAAGCTAAAAGGGTGCTAAATTGTTTCAGTTTTCATATCATTCCAAGCACAATTAGTCATTTCTATTCCCATCTGGTTTGAAGTGAGCTCAAGTAAGCTCTCTGCTGTCATCGAGGTAAAGCGTGTTGCACTACTAGAGCACAAACGCCACCCCACCCAGGCAACACTGCAAGCGTTAAGGACAGCAAGAAGCAAGGTCCAGGAAACAGCCAGACGCTGTGCAAATGACGACTGACTACAACTATACGAAAGCATTCAGTCATCATTTGACACAGGCAACATCCGTGAAGTGTACGAGGGGATCAAGACAGCCATCGGTCCAACCCGGAGCAAGATAGCTCCACTGAAATTCATAACAGGCGAGACCATCAAAGACAAAGGCAAGCAGATAGAGATGGGTGGAGCATTACTCTGAACTCTTCTCCAGAGAAAACAGTACCTCGGACAGTGCGCTAGACGCCGTGGAATGCCTGCCTGTCAAGGAGGAACTGGATGCTTTGCCAACTGCCGAAGAGCTGAGTAAAGCCATCGACAGCCTGCCCACTGGGAAGGCACCAGGATTGGATGGCATTCCACCAGAGACCAACAAGTGTGCAAAGGGTGTCCTGCTAAACCACCTGCACAAACTACTGTGCCAGTGCTGGATAGAGGGAGCAGTGCCACAAGATGTGAGAGACTGCAACATTGTCACCCTATATAAGAACAAAGGGGACAGAAGCGACTGTAACATCTACAGGGGAATCTCCTTACTGAGCATCGTCGGGAAGGTCTTTGCCCGCATGGTCTTGAACAGACTGAAGAAAATAGCTGAAAGGGTATATCGCGAGTCTCAGTGCGGTTTCAGGTCAGAACGCTCCACAATCAACATGATCTTCTCCCTTCGACAGCTACAAGAGAAATGCAGACCACAAAAACTCCTACGACTCCACGTTGCTTTCATTGACCTCACGAAGGCCTTCGACCTCGTGAGCAGAGGCAGCCTGTTCGAAATCCTCGCCAGGATTGGTTGTCCCCCAAGGCTTCTCAGGATAGTTCAGTCATTCCACACAGACATGAAGGGCGTCGTTCAGTTTGACGGCTCTTCTTCGGAGGTTTTCAACAACCGCAGGGGTGTGAAGCAGGGCTGTGTGCTTGCCCCTAACCTGTTCGGCATCTTCTTTGCAGTCATGCTGAAGCACGCCTTTGGAACATCAACTGATGGTGTCTCCCTCCACACCAGAGGGAGGCTGGTTAGTCTGTCCCGGCTAAGGGCGAAAACCAAGGTTCGCGAAGTATTCATCAGGGACGCGGCACTGGCAACACATTCCGAAGAGCAACTGCAACACCTCATGGACAGCTTCTCACGAGCCTGTCAGGACTACAGCTTGACCATCATCTTGAAGAAGACCAACGTGTTGGGCCAAGGCATTGAACACCCCCCCCCCCCCACCATTACCATCAACAACTATGAGCTGGAGGTAGTTCACGAGTTTACATACCTTGGCTCCACCATCACGGACAGCCTCTCCCTCGACCCCGAGATCAAAAGATGGATCGGACGAGCAGCCTCAACATTCATCAGGCTGACAAACAGAGTCAGGAAGAACAGAAAGCTGACGACGCACACCAAGATTGCAGTCCACAGGGCCTGTGTCCTCAACACACTGCTTTACGGCAGCGAGACCTGGAGCCTCTACTTCAGACAAGTTCAGCATCTCAACGTCTTCCACCTTCACAGCCTGAGACGCATCCTGGACATCAAGTGGACTGACCAAGTGACCAACAATGAGGTCCTGGCCCGTGCCCAGATACCCAGCTTCTTCACCCTGCTCCGTCTCTGCTGGCTGGGCCGCGTACACCGCACGTCAGATGGGAGGATCCCGAAAGACCTGCTGTACGGGGAACTGGCCTCCAGCAGGAGAGCACAAGAGTGGCCCCATTTTCGATTCAAAGACGTCTGCAAGAGAGACATGAAGTCACTGAACATGAACGTCGAGAGGTGGGAGGACATTACAAGTGGCCACTCTCGCGGGAGGCTGGAGTTACGCAGAGGTCTAAAGAGAGGAGAAGAGAAGCTGAGGCTTGCTGCTGAAGAAAAGCACACTCGCCGATAAAACAGCACCAAGACCACACCGGAGGACAGCGCCTTCAAACGCAGTCGCTGCAGCAGAGACTGTCACTCCCGTGTGGGCCTCTACAGCCACAACAGACGCTGCTCTACCAACACAGACTGAAGCAAGACTTTCCAGGTGCAGATCCATGGTCTCGCAAGACTAACGGATGCCATCACATCCCATCTATAGGGCACAAACACAAAGAACTTGGGATTTGGGGAGGGATCGGTTCTCAAATCTCTGAGCTCTGATTCCCTCAAGGAGAAGGTGAGGGAGATGCTAATTTCTACTTTACCATAACCACACTGAGAATAACCCAGTGATGGGGGTAAGTGTAGGAGAGAGTCCTGAACCAACTGAATACCTCCTACTCTTGGAGTTCCAGGATTAATCCGAGTCACCCCAAGCCCATTCCACCGTGTGGTGTTGGCCAATGCTGGCAAAAGTCAAGATTCCAAATTGCTGAGTTTTATTTCCTCAGGTTGTGTTGGAGAAGAATCATGAGGATGAAAGGAAGACAACTTAGTGTTCCCCTCTGTTTCTCTGTGAACTTCATCTACTTTGCCCCAAAATTCCTGCCACATATTTAGGACTAGAGGGATACAAGGAATATACTTAAAATGTTTAGTACAGACACGGTCAACTGGCTATATAACATTTTTATAAACTTACCGATTCCCAAGGCTATCTTGATTACATCTCTTCCCACCCTGTCTCTTGTAAAAATGCTATTACCAGCATAAGGGTATTTTCCTGTGTTCAGCTGCTTCCATAAAAAAATTAGGCAGCAGGAACCCATTGGGTGATTTCCTGCTTGGTCCTCAGTTTGTATTGGTTGAAGCTTTAGATAACTGCATGAAAAAGGAGACAGAAGGGGAGTGGAATCATGTTTTGAAGCATCAACATAAGGGTTCACAGAATAGAACAATGCAGATTCAATTTTTAGCAGTTATCTCTTCAGTCTCGGCTTTTTAAATGTGTTGACTGGTTCAGAAATTGCCACTTGCTAATCTTACATGCTTCCTGTCTGTCGGTCCAGCGGGACATCTACACTCCACAGGGAAACAAGCTGGCTCCCCTACCATTTCATAACTTGAAAATAGTGGTTAGACAGCAAGCTATCTTAATGTGAAATACTGCATAATTTAAACGGTAACCAATCAACCTTTACAGATATCTGTAATGAAAAATCAAATGCTCTAGTCATGAGAATAATGTTGAAGCTAAGATTCTGAAATTGCTTGCCAGCTTCATAATTTTAGCTTCTTCCCCCATCACTGATCTCCCTGTCACCACCCAGGTCTCATCACGTACAAAAAAAACAGAAGTGTTATATTATTTACCTTTCTAACTTGCATCATATATGCACCTTAATTTATAGATTTGTTGATTTATTTGTGGTAATATCACCTTATGTGCTATGTATGTGTAACTTGAACCAGAGGAACATAGTTTTGTTTGGCAGTATACATGTCGATGGCTGAATGACAAGAAACTGAACTTGAACTTAAATTTGAGCTTGAACTTGAGCAGTAGTCTCCACTGAGCTGATTAAATTGCAGTGATGCACCACCTAGTGGCCAGGTTAAAAACAATCAGAATACACGGCTGCAGCATTTTAATCTTCAGAATTAATGCTCAAAGGTAAAAAGTTCAACGATCATGCTACAAAACAGTGATCATAGTAGCCAAAAATAAATTATCACATAAAATGAAATCAAGGCAAAATATAATTTCATTTTTTGCTTTGTTAAGGTAAAGTTTCACCATGAACCATTTACAATAACTGATCAATACAAGTACAGTAGCTTGGATTCACCGCTGAGGACTAAGACTGTACCTAACTTTCCTAAGGATAATTCAATTTATGGAGTATTTAAGATAATCCTTCTCATTCAATATCAAATGTTAATAGATGCAAGTTGGACCAAGGTCACAATCCTTATGTACATATCTGAGTGGGAAATATATTGAAATCCAACTTCGCTAGGATATTGTATTCTCTTCTTCTATTCCTCACTCTGGCTCCTTACCTCTTCTCACCTCCTTTGCTTTCTCCTATGGTCCACTCTCCTCTCCTATCAGATTCCTTCCTCTCCAGCCCTTTGTCTTTCCTACCCACCGGGCTTCACCTATCATCTTCTAGCTATCCCCTCCCCTCACCTTTTTATTCTGGCATCTTGCCCCTTCCTTATCCATCCTGAAGAAGGCTCTCAGCCTAAAACATTTATTCATTTCCATAGATGCTGCCTGACCTGCTGAGTTCCTCCAGCATTTTGTGTATGTTGCTTTGGATTTTCAGCACATGTGGAATTACTTATGTTTATGATTAGCTATGATATTGTCTTTTAAAAAAAAAAATTCTTGTATTTCATCTTAGTCAAATGCTACGTGTAAGGTAAATGGGCCTTTCATAAGCCGTCTGCAGACAGATAATTCAGTTGGGTGGGAAATATGAAAGCCTGGAGAAGAGGGAATCTGATAGGAGAGAAGAGTGAATCATGCAAGAAAAGGAAGGAGGGACACAAGGAAGAGGTGAGGAAAGAGGCTAGAATGGGAATAGAAGAAGAGGGAAAGGGGAAAAGAAAAATAGAGAAAGTATTACCAGAAGGAGAAACTGATTTTGGCGGCTATTGACATAGAATATGAGGCATTGGTCCTCCACCCTGAGAGTGGCCTCATCACGGCATAAGAGCAAGCTATTGACCAACATGTCAGAACAGGAATCGGATAGTTATTAAAATGCTTGACCACCAGGAAATTCTATTTTTGGCAGATGTAGTGGAGGTGCTCATACAGCAGTCTCCCAATTTACATTGGGTCTCACCAATGTAGAGGAGGTCACATTGGGATCACCTCATACAATAGATGACCCTCACAGATTTGTAGGTGAAGTGTTAACTTGCCTAGAAGGATTGTTTGAGGCCCTGAATGGAGATGGGGGGAGGGAGGTGAAAGGGCAGAAGCAGCATTTCTCTTGCTTGCAGAGGTATGTACCAGGAGGGAAATTAGTGGGGAGGGACAAATGGAGGGAGTGAGCCCCGTGGAAAGCAGGGATGGGGGGTGTTTTGTGGTAGAATCCCGCTGAAAATGGCAGAAGTTGTGGAGAATGATGTGTTGCATGCAGAGGCTGATGGATTTATAGGTGAGAACAAGAGAAACTCTATCCCTGTTTTGTCAGCGGGAAAATGGAGTGAGCACAGATGTCTGTAAAATAGAGGAGTTGTAGGTGAGGGTCACATCAATGATGGAGGAAGGTAAGCCTCATTCTCTGAAGAAGGAGGACATCTAAGATGCCCTGTAGGGAAAGACTCATCCTGGGAAGAGATGCAGAGGAGATGAAGGAACTGAGAAAAGAGTGTAGCACTTTTAGAGGAGACAGGGTGGGAAGACAGCCTTGGGAAATGGTAGGTATATAAAAGTAGACATTTTAAATATATTCTTTATCATGGGAAATTAATTTGAGGTAAGGAGAGATATGCTATAATTGCTTGTACACACATTGTTTCCTGACTAGGAATTAAAGCAGCTTTGTGATCTGTATGTGCCTATGAATCTTTTTATCTTTTACAATACTAAAATACTTAAAAGTCTCATGAGGAGAAATGCTGAAGATACACTTGTTTGTCCACAGAGAGAGCTTCTCATTGTTCATACAAACTTCGTATGGAGTTAATATTCCTGTAATTTGAAAGAGTATACAGGAGAGATTAGACATCAGTAAACTGCAATATTTAATCACACAATCTTACAAACAGATGCAGCAAATGAAAGTTGGGAGTAATACAGAATATGTAATTATTCCTTAGCTTTATAATACAGTTTACATCTGTCTTAGATTAGTGTTGGTCTTGCATAATAACTTGAGTTGAAAATTAAAACGTGTAGATAAAAATGCAGCTGCATTTAGACTTCAGGTTTGAATTTATTATCATCTTACAAAAAAGAACAAACAAAACCTTGCACAGAAGAGTGCAGGAATTCTAATCTAATACTGGCAAATAGAGATAAAGTTTTTCCTGTTTGAACAAACTGGCACTTAAGCTGAGAGAATCAGCCAGGATATCTGTTTATCATGAGGTAGCACAAAGCATTTTTGAAGAGTGCTAACTCTGAAATCAGCTATTGCAGGCTCCAACTGGCACATGGGCAACCCCAGGTACTAATTTTCAAAGGCACATTTAATGTCAGAGAAATGTGTACAATGCACATCCTGAAATGCTTTTTCTTCACAACCATCCACGAAAACAGAGGAGAGTCCCCAAAGAATGAGTGACAGTTAAATGTTAGAACCCCACAACCCCAAATCACACATAAGCAGCAGCAAAGTAATGATCCCCCCCTCCCCCAAAGCAAACACAAAGGCATCGGCACCCGTCACCAAGCACTCAAGTG